>NC_084664.1:18254322-18879322 GCF_028389875.1 Rhea pennata | reverse complement strand
CTGGTCGAAGTTATTCATCTAGAATCAGTGGAAAGGTAGAAGCATATCCAGAATGTAGCCCATCCTGCCCGTCTCAGGTGTTTCTCTCAGGATGGGATAAAACTCCTCTGAAGGTACCTGTCTCCACTGAATATGGTGGGGTTCTGTAGACACCTCACTTTCAGATAGCTAGTTAGGTGTGAGTAATCCTCTTTCTTTCCTTCCCACTCCACGATGCTCAGTTAAGCCCAGTGAGTTTTCAGCGCTTGATATCATCACATAATACATAGCACTCTAGCTGGGAATGCATTATACTTGCATCTGTTCATCCAAGTCTTGTCCACCTGTTATGGATAAGAGGTAAGCACAGAGAGATTGTATACAGAGTCTCACAGTGCACAGTGAGATTACAGAGGTGTTATGTTAGTAGCAGAAGCAATGGTAGCATGCAGTAATGGTTGGAGTTTCATCAGCATAAAAGGACATTGTGTAAAACTCAGAAGTCCTGTTATTACTCTTTCAGAAAACCAGTATCTGCATAAACCACTCCAATGCACCTAGTCCTTCAAGTCATTATAAGGCTATTACTTGACTTACTTGACTACCAGTGCTGGAGTCATAAGACTATGTCTATGCTGGTAAACAAAGTAGGGACAGTGAACTGTAGCTGAAACACTGCCATGTTATTGCTCATTCTGATTAATATAGTTGGCATGCCTCCCTGCGACAATTTTGGTCCATGTCAGCTAGAATTCTCTCAGAAATGCCTAGGCACAGTTCAGGAGAAAGCACAGGCCAGAGATGGTTTCCAGCAAACTTTGTGGAAGGAGCCATCCCTATTTTTGCTGGGAGATTAGAAGAGGGGGAAAGTATAGAATTTAGCTGTATAGGCTTTAGTCATCCTATGCCGCTTGCCCTCAGGGCCAGAGAAGGGTACTACCTTATTTTATTAGCTAATATGTGTGTAACCATAGAGATAGATTTCCATGTATACTAATTTATACCATTTATAAATGGAGTTGGTAAAAAAGGGCCTTAAAGTGGAAACAAATTTCATTTGTCCTCATTTTAAGTCATAATTGTTAACTAGGCTGGTACAATGCCATCCTTAGAGTAAAAGAGTACGGGTGCTATAAGATACATCTTTTTTTTTTTTCTTTAGTAGGTGACATAAGTGCTGAGGGAGGAAAAATACAGCCCATGTTTCATCTTTGTGCAGCTTCTTCAGAGCTCATTCCATCCCAAGGGTAAAAGCGGAAATAAGGACATACTCAGGAAAAGCCAGCAATCTTTATAGTCAAATGATTACATTGGGGGCTTGAATAACATGGTATAATGTAGTTCTACATAGTATAAATGAGATCAAAGCATTTTGGTAGGTTGCTTTCTTTCATCTTCCTACAGGTAACCTGGCACACACTAAAAGCAAAACTACAATCAGTTACCAAATGTGGACCCCCCAGAAATCAATCAGTCGTACTAAGGTAAGAAAATGGATTCCATGGTTCTGCATCAAACCCTAATTTAAACTAGAAAGGCAATACTGTTATTGCTACTAAAAGTAAGCAAGTAACCCCTTCCTTGGTTTTTCTCCCTCTTCTATTTTCTTTTCTGTTTAGCTGGATATCTTTGTGTTGTGCAATTCATATTCCTTCCGTGAGGTAAAAAACTAACATTTCCCTTCTTTCTGGCTGTAGTTTTATAACAACGTCAGAAAAGAAAATTACTTCCTAACTGTATTGTGGTAGCAAAAAGAGAGATTAAAATATTGGTCTGGAGTATAGTCATGTTCTGTAGAGAACTACCAAAATAACAGTGGTGCTGAAATTATAGACAGGACCTCAGACATTGCCTCAGACCATGTCAGGTTATTTGTGGCAGTTACTTAGATGTTCAGTTATCAGATTGTGTCCTCTGTGTGTGGGTGTTTGTATATTGTGTAGCAAAGTAATGTAATGTACAAATGTAACAACTTTGTGCTAGTGATCATGCAGTAACTTTTGCAGTTTAGAATACTTTAAAATACTTTTTTTTTATTAATGATGTTCTCTGAGGAGCACTTTGTTGTGGTGTTGAAAAGAGCACTACAGGCTCAGTAGAAATAAGAGATGTCATTTTCTTTCTTGATCTGTATAGAATGAAACTGGAGACACCGGACGTCATCCAAGAGAGACAACCAGCATGAAAACACAGACTGTTGCTTCTTATTTTAGAGTAAGATATCAGATTTTTTTCATAAACTTTTCTAGAGTGGAATCAATATTTATTCCTTCACCTTTGAAACCCACCTGTCCTTCTGCCCAGGCACTTAGGGTCAACAGAGATCCACTTAGAGTTTGTGAGCTGCATATATGGTACAGGGACCATATGATATAAAGGTCTAGAGGATACTGTTATGCCTCACCTTTAACAGACTCAGTTACATAGATGCATTTCTGTCATGGTGCTGCAGGATGATCAATATTAAACTTCACTTTCACTTACCTGCTTTTCCCAAAGGGATATAAAGACACGTTGGACATTGGTGGTATGGCCTTTCTTTAAGAATCTTGGAAACAAGGGGCCAAATTTAATTTAGAGCATGAGCTCCACACCAATACCTTGATGATCACCAGTCTAGAGGCTGTTCTAAGTCAATCCCTGCAGCTCTTCGGCAGTCCTCTTCACTTTCCCTAGCACTGGCATGCTGCTTGGTCCTGCCACAGAAAATGGCTGTGATGAGCATTCTTTCCTGTGCAGTGAGGCTTAGAGTTGGCTCAGTGCAGCTCAGTTCTGAATTTCCAACTCTCATTGACTCATATCTTCCAGTAAAAACATAAAGGTGGCTCGGGTAATGTCTGTGCTTCAGGGTATTACTAGCAAATCTATCAGCAGATGCTGCAAGTGATTTGCGAAAGTGCAAGTGATTTGCACTTTTAAATTACTATTTTATGTAGTGGAAATCCCTGTCCAGATCATGCTAGCTACTGCTCTTAATGAAGGATTCACCCTCAATTCCACTGGTATACTCATATGCAGTAATCTGTGGGTGACTCAGAAAAGCATCTGCCACCCTAGACCAGGTAGTTAAAAAATGGATCCATTAGCCTGTCCTACTTGTTTGAGTTCCATTGCCACGGCAGTGAAGAAACTAATTAAACACTTTGCTGCACGATGCAGCTTCTGTCCATAATGGAATTGCACATTTTAATAGGAAACATATGGCTCTTGACGTCCTACACTAACTTCATGTATCTAACCTACTGCTGAACTGCATTACCTCCTGGCTGCTTGCTTCTGTTGAATCAGGTTGAATCTTGAGGAATGAGTCTCCTCCTTTGTGTTTTAATAAGATCCTTCTACAAAGCAATTTTATAAAACACATGTTGAGATTATTTGCAGCCAAATTCACCTCGGTTGGCATTTGGGGAGCTACAAATTGCACCCCCTCTAGTAGTCTGGTACCCTAGTAAGGTAGGAAGAGTACGACTTGAATTGTGATGTTGTGCATTTCTAGTTTTGCCCTCCTCAAAGGTTTCCTCCTGACAGGGCAGCTTATAGTATCACCGTCAGTCTATATAATGAACAGGATGTGCTGGACCAGAGCAGTTTAAGCAGATCCTGTCTGGGTTGGCTTTAATTTCTTCCAGGCTAACAAAGGGATGGTGATATTTACTGCCTTATTGCTCTTCAACTTCTCATCCTTAGATTGATGATTTACTTTCTGGATGAATGAGGATCTTCAAATATATGGCAATAAGAAAAAAAAAAAAAAAAAAAAAAAAAAAAAAAAAGGTGGATTTTAATTATCTAACAAGACTCACAGAGAAGCAAAAATTTTAGAGAGAATTCTGTCATAAATTAAGCCAGATGATATAATTAAGAAAGATGGGGGACTTTAAGGGATACAGTTCTTTCATCAGATCTGACAGCATTTAACGATAACACTGTTACTAATACAGTTCAGTCAGTGATGCACACTCCAATCCAGATGTGATTGCCCACAACACTTTTTCATTCCCTGTCTTCAGTATTAGGCATAAAATTTTCATTCATGTATGTATGTGTTTTCAACAACAGGAGAATGAGAGGTATGTTTTTAAAAATATTCCTCATTTAACCCTTCCTACTTCTGCAGTTATACTCAGAATTCAGTTGTGCTCTAGTGTACCTTTTTTCAGCTGCTAAATGTGCTGCTTAATATGAACTGCTGTGGCAGACCCAACCCAGCAGCTGCTGTTATGTCAACTGGTCATCAAGGGAACTTTCAAAAAATAGATCAGTTTTTAGAGCTGTGATTAAAGATACTGCTGCTTCCAATAACAAAGCTAGTGTTGGCAGTACCACAAATTATTACAGGTTGTGAGAATGTACTAGGTGTAATTTGATACTTGCATCCATTTGCAGTCAGTGTTGCTCTCAAGTAGTATTTACCCTGTTACTTAGATACCACATCACAGCTATAATTGCTGTTGGGCCATTTACTTCATTCACCGTTAAAGTACCACTTTACTGAAATGCAAATGGGTACAAGGTTCTGCTCATGCAAAATCAATTTTCAGATTCATAAAAACCTGCAGGTTTTATGAATATTCAAGTGGCAAATATCTTGTGATTTTCTTTCAGTATTCTCTGATGGACTTGTTATCCAAAATGGTCGTTGGCCAGCCTCATTTCGTCAGGTGCATCAAGCCAAACAACGACCGGCAGGCAAACAAGTTTGATAAAGAAAAAGTGTTGGTTCAGCTGCGTTATACAGGAATTCTGGAGACAGCAAGAATTAGAAGACAGGGTTATTCACATCGTATACTCTTCGCTAACTTCATAAAACGGTACATTGGTGTGAAGAAGTCTTCTTCTCTCTTTTCATTGTTTCTCAGTGTTTGCAAAGCATCAGCACTGTCTTTGGTATGATCTTTAAAGAAAAAATACAGATATTTTCTGTGACGAACATTACAAACTAAATGAGAAAGAATAGTTCAGGCACAAGGTTAGTGACCCCTTTTGGATTGATAGGGAATGATGATGCATCTCAGGATGATTGTTTCTCAGGATGACTGTTTCAGGCTCCCTGAGCATTTGGGTAGAATTGCCTTGTTTGGAGTCAGAAAGATTTGGGGATTAGAAATGTAACACTTCAAAGCATAGAATTTGGAGCAAGAGCCTTTGAGGAGCACTACAGTTTCTCTAGCACTGCTCTGCACTGTACAGCATCTGATTCTCCAGGGGCAAATGATAATTTGGTATTGCTAATTTAGAGCTGAGAAGTTCATTAAAGTGCATAGTTCTGTTTAAAAAGTAATTTCTAAATATTAGTCATTTGTCAAGAAGACTAATGAACTTGCTATGATTTTATGATCTCTTTAACTACCTCTTCTTCCTCCACTTCCAAAAATCAATAATGAGCGTTTAAGCTGTACTTTTCTTTTACAAAGAAACTCAACTGAATCAGAACTTAGATTTATGGAACAGGGATCTAAATTGGGAAGAAGCAAGCAAGTGGCATCCGTTTAGACAGAAACTCTTAAAAGTAACGGTGCACTGGACACAGACAGCTATCAGCACAGTGCTGCAGATGCCAAGGTAGGGAAAGGGCGAACACAGTGATGGTTTTACGGCATTGTGCCTGGAAGGAGCGTTGATGGAACTATTACTGTGTCAGTATTACAAATGCTGCATTGGAAAGGGTAGTTATCAGTGTACCAAGATGTGCTGTGGCTTTTGCTTGCTGCTTTCTATCAAAATTTTTAATATTCAAGTAAAAGAGAGGAAATCAGTGAACATAATGGGGAAGCTCTCCAGAGAGTGTGCTTCTGACGGCAGTGGGGCTGTGCAGATCTCCAGCACTGAGGATATGACCTCACGCAAGAAGAGTGAAGACTAAATAGCTATCTTCTGACTTATTTTTTTAATAATTGAGAATTATAGGTAGACCTGGAATAATGGTACAGTTCTTTTGTTAGAATGAAAATAAGTTGATACATTGTGTTGTTTTTTTTTTTTTAAAAAAAAAAAAAAAAAAGAAAAGAAAAGTAGCTGCAGAGCTGCAGGACTTGGTGGTGATGATGACACCAGCATTGTCTATCTTGTTATTATGCTATGAGGAAATTTGTCCTCATCTGATGTCTGTATATAGACTAAATAACAAGAAAAAAACCAAAAAAAAACAACAAAAAAACCAGAATACAGTGCCAGGAAGTACACATAATGGTATTCATATAATTTTGCTGAATTAAAGAAACAAGATAAGTAGGGCTAATTTTGTAATGAAGCATTCTGGAGAGTCCTGGAATGTACAAGAACTGTCCTACCCACTAGCTGAGCTGGTCTGGTATGGGTAATTTTTATGTATGAGCATCTTGACCTGTTTTTCCAGTCAAGGTTAGTTCTGAGAAATCAATCTGATAAATTAAATGCTTACAAATTATGTCATAACTGCACATATGTTCCAAAGACATCCACAAAACTGAATGCAAGGAGGTAACAAGACCTGGGATGCGTCTCACTGACAGCAACAATCAAAAGTGTAAATGGGTCTAGAGCAAGGTAGGTGTGAAATAAGCTGAAAATCTTCAGAAATATTTTTCTTTTGTCACTGAAATCACTTTCACAGTATGCACAGTGAGAGCAGCAAGCTAGCCAGCCACACCACTTGGGTTGCCCATGTTTTAAAAGCCTTCTAGTGTTGTTACAGACTTACACAACCCTCCAGGGTGTGTGAAATGTCACTCATCCACTTTTAACTGAATTTCTTGGTACTATATATAAATCACAGCAATTTTTTTTAGTATGTGGTTTTGTTCTGTTCAGTGCTGTTTTCTTTCTTGCAGTTGTTTTACTTATTTAAATGAATGATTTAAATATATTTATACCTGTTGCTTAGTGTTAATGGAATAAGGAATCCTGTATTTGTCTTTAGGTATTACCTTATCTGTTACAAAACAAATGATGATCCTCCAGTCAGCCCAGAAACATGTGCTGCCATCCTGGAAAAAGCTCACCTTGACAACTGGGTTCTTGGAAAAACTAAGGTAATTTTTTTAATATACTATGTTATTGCACTATGTGACTGTTAATTTACAAGGCAATTTTCCTCATCCATATGATTGGAGTAGCACTTGGTCTATATTGGTAACAAAAAAACAAAAACAAAAGCCACACACAACACTTTGCTGAGCACTGTTCCCTGATATATAAATTAGCAGGAATGCAGGAAAGTTGAAGGTGCCAGATTTGGATCACTTATGTAATATACATCAGATTTGTAAAGTTGGCAAAACTCTAAACCTCTTGGCCTTGCAAATCAACTTGTAATTACAGCCTCAAGTTGTCTTTCAGTGAAAGCATGAGTAAGCAGGGACCAATAAAGGATGTTGAAGGGGAGAGTAAGGTAAAATAATACCACAAGCAATCAGATTGTTTTTTGTTCTTTAACAAAAATAATCCTTTAGGTAATACTACTAAAGGATGTCTTCTTCATTTGAAACCAGCTTATAATTCTTGCTGATGTTAAATGGATTGAGGAAATGAAGGGAGTGAGAGAGCAAGTCTGTCTAAGTCACGTTAACCAAAACCATTGCTTCTTTGCTTACTCTTTTTAAGGTATTTCTCAAATACTATCATGTGGAGCAGCTGAATTTAATGCGAAAGGAGACAGTGGACATGATTATTTTAATTCAAGCTTATGTCAGAGGATGGCTGGGTTCAAAGAGATACAAAAAGCTAAAGGAGCAAAGGGAACAAAGTGCTATTAAAATACAATCAGGTAATTACTTTAAAACATTTTTGCTTAAAACTAGCATGTGTGTACAGTTGATAGGTGGATGTGCATGCTGAATGCGCATTTTGCTGTTCTCCTGCTGTTACATTTGACATCTTATTTGATGATATCCGTTCTGATGAAGAGAAATTTCTGTTAACCAGGTTATGGCAATCTCTTTCCTGAGGTTTATCAATTTTGCATTTAAAAGACAATGTTAACAATGGAAGGATATGATTGTATAAATGCTACTGTTATTAATAATATCTGGCATGGTCTGACAAGATGGTATAACAATGAAAACATAATGTATTAACTGTCCTAGATAATAAGACCAATTATGCTGTTGATGGAGACATCATTAATTGAAATCTTGTTGCACATTTAGATTCTCTTTTATTTTATATTCATTTAATTTATAACAACATTACTCACCAGAAAATGTAACTTTTACTTATTTTCGTATTGCTTGCACTTGTTTGCCATATCTTTTGAAAGACAAACCTCAGAATTTTTTTAGTGACTATTTTAATGGAGGTCTGTGTTTTCTTCCAGAACCTTTTTATTCTTATAGCCTTTTGTATAACCTAATGGATAATTTAATTTTTCCTATCTTTTTTCAGCTTACAGGGGGTTTGTTGCTCGAAAAGAATATGCAAATGCAAAAAGTAATAAAAATATGGAAAAATATATTACTAGACTTCAAGCAAGTAAGAATTGTTTGCTTTCCTGGCTGTTAATGTGCTGTCTATACACAATACATTAACTCAGATTCTTTGCTATTAACTAGCTGCACTGATAGATTATGTTCATTTACACCTTTTTAGGTATAATTTGTCTATTTTACATTTAAATGCTGTGGTAGAAATGGGTCAGTATACTCCGTTACCTAATCCCAGTGCCTCAAAGAGGTATCGGCCCTTTCCACAGCTGTGAAATGGGCTGAGATAATGCCACAGCAAGACTTTTCACTCCTGGTCTGGTATGTGTAAACATTATAGCTGGTCCTGCTGAAGTCCATGTGTCACTTACGTGCGTATTATATACATGTGCATGCTGTTGTATTAGGAATGTGTTTGTTACATATCAGTAACAGATGTTACATTTAAGATTATAACCTGCAATTACACTCACTTCCCTGATTCTTGTTTGCTATTGTCAGTCCCACCTAGCAAAATATTCCTTCTCTTCTGTGGCAATAAACATCTTGGGCTCAGATCTTTTCCTCACTGTGTTTCTGTGTCCCATTTCCCTGTAGAGATAAGTCCCAAAACCAGATCTAGTCTACCTCTGAAATCAGGAGCCCTACTAGAGGGTGACCAACCTAAAAACAGTTGGCACAAACCTGCATGGTGCTTTCAGTAATTAAAAAGGTGGCTACTCCCAGTACAAGCTGGTCACTACCACTACCCACATTTAAGCTATCTCAGATATAGCTGCATGGGTGGGAATACCCACACTAGTAATGGTTTTAATCATTGACAGGTGTATCTGTTAACTGTTCTAAATCAATTTGAATGTGTACTGAAGAGCACTTCCCTGCAGTCAGTAGAACTTTACCAGTGTAAAATCCAATCTAAAAGCAGAATTAAATCTAGAAGGATGTCAAAATTATTACACGTCTGCCATTCCTCAGTTATACTTCTTCATTTGCTAAATATCCTAATATAAATTTATCACTTTGCTCTGTTTGTTATCTCCCCAACGTTTCTTCTGGTATAGTTTCATTTCAATTTCTTTTCAGTGCAAGAGAGGCCAAATAAGGGGGAAATCCATTTTCACTTAGCTCTCACAGGCATTTTTCAGCTACCATCTCATAACAGGCTCAGCAAACTTCAGAGGGGAACCCAAAACTTTTAAAAGATCAGACCCAGTTTGTATTAACATGTCTGATGACGTGCAACTTGATTTATTTCAAAATAACTCCTGCTGAGTTGCTTTTGTATGGCAATGGAATGAGAATTAGGTGAGGAAATCGAAGAAACTTGGGAAGGATTCTATTTCCATACTGCTTCATCTTTTACACTTTTCTAAGGCCCTATCAAACTGCAGGATAAAACCCAGCAGTGTTAAGTAAGTATCAAATAAGTATCTGGGTTCCTTTACCCTACATCTAGTTATCAATATGTCCCTTTTACAAAGTGCTTCTTACACTGATCCATTGCATCTAATGGAGGTCAAGTTGGTGTAAATTATGGTGCAAAGTATGGGTAAGGAATGCAACAGCAAAAAAAAAAAAAAAAAAAAAAAAAAAAAAAGAATGTGTTAAAGAGAACTGCTTCCGTTTTTTTCCCATTCTTAGGTGAGCTTAACCTTTCCCTATGATGTAAAGCACTCCCAGTAGAGTTGGAGTACAAGTTCCTATCTCTGCCTTCTCTTCAGGATAGATAAATCACTGTATTCTCTATTCCATAGTCTTACTAGCACATTCAAAATAAGAATTCAAAAGAAATATTTTGACAAAACATTATGTTCTTCTTATTTAGTCAGAGATTAGAGGATTTGTGCTGAATCCCTAAAATTGCAGACTTGGCTAAATCACAGTGTTGTGAAAACGTGCCCATTTTTATCAGGAAAAGATTTGCAAGTTCAGGATTTTCTGGAACAACACTCTGAATGGAATTGAGCTTTAATTAAAACACCTCAGTGTAGATATCTAAAAGTATCTGGGTGCCCAAGCTCCTCTTATAGTCAGCAAGGCCTGGATCTTGATTTGTTTCACTCTAAAGCACCTAATAGCTCATTTGTATCTAGTGCCATTTGAAATTGCCAAGGTTATCCTGTCTGACCTCCAGCTATATCCCATATGGGATGCCAACTGTTCGCTCTCCATGTTTTGCCCTATCTGCCAGCTCCATGTGGATGCCTTAGCTATGCTAGAGCACTTCAGATGGCACTAGATACCCATGTGTTGGCAACTGAATTAAGTGGACAGTCAGCTGAGTCATCTCTAGGCTACATTGACCCTAATGGGAGCCTGGAGACCTAGGACAAGTGTAAGCACCTTCACATCCATACCTAAATTTAGTTACCTTAATCTGGAGCAGAATCCCACCCCTTAAACTTCAGCTGGCATAACAGTGCAGGCAACTACATGTCTAATGGGAGACCCATGTTTGAATCTTTCCTCTTCCTGGTTCAAACCAAAACCTTGAAGTTGTGCCTCCCACCTTGCCCCAGGGCACCTAGTTACTGTGGGGCAGTAATCCTCTGCTCCTTCCTTCTCCCACCCCATACACCTTTTATGCTGGGCTTTTTCATTTTAAACAAGCAGTCATTGCATAAGGAACATGAGCAAGGTAACTTTAACTGCTGAGCTATAAATTTTTCAGATTCTCCTCTGATCCAGTGAATGTTCAGCTAAAGAAAGAAAGTTCTGAGCTTGTGTAAAAAGAGTCTGATAATCTCTGTAGCTTGATAATTAGGACATTTCCCAGGGAAATGAAAGATCTTGAATCAAATCCATTGCCTGAACTAGTCAAAGCAGGTACATGAAGCTGGGAGCACATTGCTAAAGAGGCACTCCCATAGCACCATGCTTCTACCTCATTTGGCATCTTCATTTCCTTTAGTTCAGAAAGATACTAAGAAAGAGCTTGTTTTTATCCCAATGCAGAATGGCTACAGCATTCTAAAATCTCAAAAAGGTTTTGTGGGACAGAGTGATTTCAACTGAAACATAGTAACCATTCCAGTCTGTATTTCTTTATTTCTCCCTTATACTTTTTTAAAAAAAAAATACTAACAGTTTCATACCATTATCATTTAACTCTAAGATATATTTGGGATACCCTTTGCTTGTTGCCTAATGTTTTTTTCTAATTTGTATCAGTTGCCAGAGGATACTTACTCAGGAAGAAGAGAAAAGAATTAACTGAGTCAAGGAACAAAGCAGCAACAACAATTCAGTCTCACTACAGGGGATATAAAGAAAGGAAAAATTTCAAAAGTAGAAGGTAGTCATATCTTCTGTCTCTTGCATCACTGAAACATCCCATTTCAGTAGCTTTGCTGCTCAAAAGCAGCAATGTAATCTCAAAGTCTGAATTAATCTAGACATATATGCAGAGGTAATGTACATTTACTTGGAGGAGTCTTTTTAATGTCACTAGACAATTTTCTTATACTTTCATGCTCAGGAAATAAAGGCATATTTAGGGGAAAGATCAAGAATATCATGTCTACCTATAATGCTACTATTATCTATAAATGGGTCTCTTTTTGAAACTAGCTCATCATAGGAAAATTCACATACAAGAGAAAGAAATGGGTGTTTGAAGAGGACTGTTCTTCTCTAAGTCACTGTCTGAGATGAGTGTAGCTCTCCTCACTGCAGGAACCTAAATGACTAGTTCAGATTAGGCAGCTAAAAAATAGGGAATGCAAATCACATTCTAAATATCTCTATAATCTGGGGCTGCAGCCCGAGGTTGTGAAATGGAGCTGGCAGCACTTTCCTCATCTCTGTCTTGTTTTCAGTGGTAGCGTTTAAGCAGTAGCTGGAGACTCTGGAATAGTGAGCAGGTACATACCTAATCCAGAGAGGTGGAAAATGGCTGAGATGGAGTACAGTGACTTTCTCAGGAAAGAGGGGGAAGAAACAGTGTGGCGAATTTCACTTGGGACTTAAGTTTTGTTGATGCTGAAAGAGCAGTTTAGGGGATAGGAATACCCCTAGCAATATGGTATTTTATGGTATTTTTCTCATATTAATTTGATTTGGACCTACCTTTTGCATTCATTGAACAACATGAGGCAGTTTATTTTGTGAATACATATAGGGTTGTATGGATTTATAAATAGTGGAGATGCTAGAAAAATATCTACTTTATATTTTTGCTGAACTTTCAAATACTTCTTTTCTGTTTTACCACTTGTCTTCGTGTAACCCAGATTGCCTAGCCTAGATTGCTAGTTTTTTGTTAGGAATTTAACAGGGATATCCCTTTTCACTTTAAGCAGTGATGACTATCAGAAATGCATAGATTTCTTTTCTATCTTTAATTCCAACTATATATGGTAAATCTTTTCCATGTTGCAAGGTACCAAATTATTATTTAGTTCACAAACATTACGAAAAGTAGTTGTAAAGTTGTCACTATTCTTCAGCTGTAATATTTCCCCAAAACTCTATTCTATTCAGGGAATCACTTAAAACAACAGAACAAACTGAGAATGCAACTTCCATTAATGAAAAGGAGACAGGTGCCGAGCTTCAAAACAATGAGGAAACTGTAGCTGGAGGGAAGAGCACCCTTTCTCAAAGTGAAGAGGAAGCAGCTATTATTGTTCAGAGCAATTATAGAGGCTATATGGCCCGTAAAAAAATAAAGGAACAGCGCAAAAAACTAGTGGAGGAAGAGTTACCTGCTATGGAATACTTTGAAGCAGAAGTGAAGCCAGCTGAAAACATTACATTGGAAGAAGCAGCAAACAAGGAGAGCCAAGATGAAGCTGACACTGTTATTGACAGCAGGTGTATTGGGTTCAAGGACAGGGGGAACACACAGGAACAAAAGAAGGCATCTACTAAAGGAGAGAGAGATTCCCTGAAGCAGAACACTGCCAAACAGCAGGTTGGCAAAGATGAAGAACAGGTCTCTTTGGAGCAGTTACCTAACAAATCTGTCAAAATCACAGCTGAACCTGATCCCCAGCAAGAGCAAATTAATCAATACACAATCAAAGCAGATGAGCAGAATCATGTATGTGCTGTGGTCCAACCTAAGACCAACAGGCATCTGGAGAGAAACCATCTGAAACATGAAGTGATGACGACTACTGGATATAAAGGAATTATAAGAAAAGAGTCAATAAGAGGTTCACAGAAGCAAGTTGTAGCAAAAAAACAAGGCTCAGAAGACAGAGAGAAGGCAGCAGTGGTTATTCAGAGCAGTTATCGGGGCTACAAAAGAAGGGGGCAACTCAGAAAGGAGGGGAAATTACCTTGCAAAAATCAAGAGAAAACTATGAAGGAGTCAAAAGAAGTAGCACACGTTCAAAATAATGATCCTAAAACAACAAAAGATAAGAAAAATACTGGTACGCAGGCTGAGGACCAGAGGACTCTTAAGGAAGGCTCAGAGAAAGAGGCTTGTGATTTGGCAGCCTTTTCACGGCAGGTAAGAAGCTTATAAGCTAAATATGTTAACAATAATACACTGACTGAGAGAATGGCAAAGAAATTGTACTGGTCTCAGTGAAAACAAATTTTCTCTCTCAAAACTGAGACTGAGATTCTGTACCATGTGTTGTATTTAAATGCATATGTTGGTCTAAATGAGAAATACCTTTTTGGGAAAGAAGGAAAGACAAAGAGTTAAGAGAGCTGGGGAAAAGTGAGGTCCAATTTATCTTAAATACAGAAGCCCTGGCTTTGTTTGTTGAAATGCTCACATTTACCAGGTAAGGTCCTTAATTCATCAAATTGTAAAACATCTCTGTAAATAAAACTTTCTAAGTTTCTGTGTTAACATCAGTGACTTACACGTGTACAGAGAAGTACACCTATACCTGCAGAATCTATTCTGCAGCTGCCCTGTATCCCCTGATGTCAGTAAGACACTGTCTACTCGGATGAATGAACTGATAGCAACTAGCTGCAGGACTGGGCTGCAATGTGATGTTTCTTACATGTGCTGAGAGGCTTCAGTGAAGTAGCTGGAGCAATACCATATAAATTTACTATCCAGACAACATTTTACTGTAGCTTACCTTGAAGCATGTGTACTTATTTATATAATAATATGAAATCCTGTGTTATATTTTTAGATATCAAAACTATCTGAAGACTACTTAGCATTGCAGCAAAAATTAAATGAAATGATATTGTCACATCAGCTGAGACCTGTGATGCTGTCCAAAGATAAGCAAACTAATGGCCAACTTTCTTCTCATGTTTGTCAATCAGGTAATGTTGAACATTTATATTTATTAGCAGAACTTTTATTTGTGAACAGGACTCAGGAAATGACTCCTATTCTTTAGAAGTCTTTAAAGCTAGAGGACTAGTAAATGAGCTAGGTTTGGCTTCTCATATAACTCAGGCTGTTTGTTTATGTACTAAGCTCCATATTAGTATCTGGCTGAAGCAAATATTCCAGAGAAACAGCCAAGCCCACTTGGGAGTCAGAGTTGAAAGACCCATCATTGGTAATTTGACTCAATGCTTATTAAGATGGATGAGTGAATGGATGAATCATTGTCAGACCTATCCTCAGCGTCTCTAGAAATATATCTATTCAGTAAACATTTCACACTGGCCCTTATTTTCTGAGATGTATTTCTCAACTGTGCGTTATTGGTAAAATAAAGGTACATGTTTTTGTATCTGTGTTTTTTAAAATAAAGTGTTTTTAAGTCACTAACAAACAAAAGTTTGTTGCATTTATGCTGAGCAAAGTTATTTTTAGATATCCAGGAATGCAGTAAAGTTTATTGAAACTAGTACCTGCTATCCATGTTGGTGGGCATGACTTTTAAGCATAGGAACTATGACAACTAATATATTTGTTAGTAAATTTAAAAGGCTATTACCTCTCAGAACACACTCTGAAGTTACTTGCATTCCTATTAGCATGGGCAGCAGGAGCTCCCACAACGTAACCAGTCTTGGAGTAGGTTAGATGGTAGTGGGAAGGAGTACTGCGAGGATGGAGATGGAAGACCTGTCATTCAGAAAATGCAGATCACGCTGATTCCTGTGGGTAGGTCTACAAAGAGCTGACCAAGCTGCTCAAGCCTTTTCGGTTAGAACAGACGTAACAGAGGACTTTCTCAGCCTATATAGCAGGCCACAGGTATGGAGGAAGGCAACTCTGCTCACTTCTGCATAGCTCTAATTAGATCAGAACTGTTCCTCACTGCCCAAAAGTAATTGCACTTTTTTAAAATTGTAACATTGTGGATTTGGTTGTCATGTGTCCTAAAACTTCTTTTTTTTCTCATGGCTACATAGAAGAGGTTCAAAAGCACTCCATCCCCACTTTACAGTCTTTTCAAGTGGCCAGGCTACTACAATGAGAGCTTTATCGTAGCAAAATCTAAACCTCTAAGTGTAAAACTGGTTGGTCTTTGATAATCTGAGTAGTTTAACTCATTTCCAAAACCAAACTCTACAAGAGAAAACAAATGTGAAATGGAAAAATATTGTTCCATGTTTCATTCTAGACATAGAAATATTTGTGTTTGTTATTAACAGGTTTGTACTGATTTCTGTATTAAATCTTGCTTACTTTTGATGAGATAAAATTGAGGAATTAAAAATGCATTATTTGGAAAATAACTCTTGGTTCTTATACATTATGTTACAGAAGCTAGGTAAGAAAGGTTGATAGAATCATAGAATCGCAGAATTGGTAGGGTTGGAAGGGACCTCTGGAGATCATCTAGTCCAGTCCCACTGCTCAAGCAGGGTCACCTAGAGCATGTTAGACAGCATTGCATCCAGGTGAGCTTCGAATATCTCTGGAGAAGGAGACTCCACAACCTCTCTGGGCAACCTGTGCCAGTGCTCCGTCACTCTCACAGTGAAAAAATTCCCCCTCACATTCAGGCGGAACTTCCTGTGGTTCAGTTTCTGCCCATTGCCTCTTGTTCTGTCACATGGGACAACTGAAAAGAGGTTAGCCCCATCCCCTTGTCACTCTCCCTTCAGGTACTTCTAGACATTGATAAGATCCCCCCTCAGTCTTCTCTTCCCCAGGCTGAAGAGGCCCAGCTCTCACAACCGTTCCTCATAGGGCAGGTGCTCCAACACTCTGATCATCCTTGTAGACCTATTCTGGACTCTCTCCAGTAGCTCCATGTCTCTCTCGTACTGGGGAGCCCAGAACTGGTTGCAGTACTCCAGATGTGGCCTCACCAAGGCTGAGTAGAGGGGCGGGATCACTTCCCTTGACCTGCTGGCAACGCTCTTCACAATGCACCCCAGGATACCATTGACTTTCTTGACCACAAGGGCATATTGCTGGCTCATGGTCAACCTGTCATCCACCAGCACTCCCAGGTCCTTCTCTGCAGAGCTGCTCTCCAGAAGGTCAGCCCCCAGCTTGTACTGGTGCCTAGTGCTATCTTTCCCTAGGTGCAGGACTCTGCACTTGCCCTTGTTGAACCTCATGAGGTTCCTCTCTGCCCAGCTCTCCAGCCTGTCCAGGTCTCTCTGAAAGGCAGCACGGAGGGAAAGGAAATACAAAAATTTTTATTTTAACAGTTGAAGTTTTCATTACTTACTAATACATTTTTGCCTGGTTCATTTGTATATGTTTGTATTATGTACAAAATGGAACAACATCTACTCTTTACACTACCGCAAATTTAAGTAGCTCTACAGGAGGAAAAAGGATTCCAGAACTTGCCATCTGTCCGTGCAAGCCTACCTAAAGTGGTTGCCAGTCAGCCACTTAACTTCCCTTTATCTTTGAAAATGTCTCACTACTTTACACCTCAATGGTGTCATAATGCAGCATTTTTCCAATGGTAAGATGTGTGAAAGTTCTGCATTGCATCATTTTGAACATAGGCATGAAGAATGTCACACATTTCTTTGAACCAAGTCAAAATGCTTTTTAAGAAAACAGTAAAACAGTTGTTGAGTTGCATGGAGGCCAGGACTTCATCCTCATTTTGATGAATAGAGAGAAATACAATTTTTACGAACTAATGTTGTGTGATCTTAACAAAAGGAGGATTTACTTTCTCTATGTTCTTTCCAGACAAATGTTTGTATATTGACAGGATAGCACTTAGCTCTTTTATGCACCAGGTATGATCTGTTTGAAAATTCTGGCAAATCACAAAAAAAACACCCTTTTTAGTTTACAGGTATACAAAGGGAGTGCTTTTTATTTTAACTGTAATACAATTAACTACCCTTTGCAAAAAAATGCCAGTAATAGTAATTATAATAACTTTAATTTTTGTGATGTTTCCTGAATGTGTTATAAGAGCCCTGAATGCTCATATTTTTAAACATAAAATAAACGTGATGGACCCATGCTTTGATTTTTATTAAATTGCTGCAAGTTGGCATAGAGACAAGGCGAGTACAGTGTTTGGGAAGATTAGCTGTTTTCAAAGGTGAAGGCATTTAAAATAGAAGAGTGGGTGCTGTTTGACCAGGAAGTTATAGCTGAACTGACTACAAATAGTTGTGCCATTAAAACAAAGCAACCTGAAATTTTAAAGCATTAAATCTGTTGGCCCTATCTATCTCAGAGCAAACTAGTCTTTCTAGCCTATTTACTGCTACCCAACTTACTTAATCCTCTGCTCCAATAAGTAAAACTACTCAAAAACCCCTCCTTCTCCAGTTTTTATTAGAATTGTTATTCCCAATCCTTTTTGTAGTCAACTTTCACTTGATGTCATTTGGACCACGTCCAGTTCCTAGCCCCTTTTGCACAGCTGGTCTGAGTTGGGCAGCTCTAGTTTCTGTTTGCTGTACCTGCCAGTGCTCTGCTCACTCAAGTACCTCAAAAAACCTGTGGGACTCATCATGATAAATGTAATGAAGTTTTGGTTTTTTTTTTTTTTTTTTTTTTTTTTTTTTTTTTTTTTTTTTGCCAGGCATTGAACTTTTAAAAGTGAGAAGGAAGGCCCACTGGGCTCTAGTCAGACATTATTCGGTTCTGTTACCCTTCCTGGCCATAATGGGAAGTTTCACTTGCTGCAACCCAGACCGAGTTTGCCAGTGGATGGCCAGCTCAGCCACTTGTCTTGAATATGGAGAGACAGCAGCAGTGACCTGAGCCTTGATTTCTCACATCCCACAGCTGTATTTATAAGTGCTAGCCAGTCCGTTGAAGGACCTTTCCTGGTGTAGAATGTGAATACTTTTTCAACGTTCAAACATAATTCACACAACAGCAAAACAATTTCCTTTGCAGCTATGATCACTGAACAGAATATTGCAGTAAGAGAAGATATTGTAGTAATGCCCAAGGTTGCTGTTGAGCGAGCTGGAGCCTAAGCATTACAGAACTTAATCACAAAGCTCCATTGTCGTAACTTAAGCAGATGTTTATTATCACAAGCATTATCTAGATAAAGGTACAGAATATGTAAGTAAAAATATATCTGCGTTCATTTAGCTTGTACTGTCTACAAAACTTCATCAGGTATCAAAATTCTGGATTTCTTATTTTCCTTCTGGATGCAATCTAGTAAGATAACAGTTAACTACATAAAAGAAAAAATTAAGATTGTGTACTATAGGCTATCATGGTAAAGTGAACCAGGTAGGCATGGTGAGTGCTATACTATTTATTTGAGCAGAGAAGAGCCTTCCTGTCTTCTTTCCTCCAGTTTGCGTTACAATACAAGTTACATATGCACACATTCATGAAAGCATATGCTTTTACTGCAGGTTTTCCTCTAGGGCTGCCTTTGCCATCCTGCCCTCATGAAGGCGATGATTGTTGAGCTTTAGGTGTTTTTTAGGTCGCATTGTGTTTATCTCTATCTATTTACCTGTACCTGGTTACTCTGTGGTTTAAATTTATTTACACATTTTCCTCAGTTTTGGTAATTTTATATGTCATCTTCCAGCTGTAACATATGAATGCATTTTAAAGCAGTTTGACAGATAGGAATGCTTGTTTGCCTTCTTCTGTGGGCTGTTGTCCCTTTTAGGAGCTTAGCAGCTCCTCTGAAACTATTTTATTTTATTGCTGCCCTCAAAAGAGAAGGGACTATGGGGCAGCTTGGTGGCATCCGATGACAAATATTCAGATCTTTAAAAAATGTTCGTTTTAATAAAAAGGCAAAACTTGTGGTTTAAAGAATATACAAATTAAAAGCCTAAATGAATTATAAATCCATGAGGTTTTCAAGTTGTTTGCAAGGGAATTTTGTTGCATTTTTAAAAATGCATGAAGCAAGCTGCACAATGTTTCTGGAATAAACAATATTCCCTGTGGTTTGTTGACAAGTGTAAATTACTAAATAGGCTGTATTTCCTTCTAAATACATCTAGCTAAACATAATGCTTTCTGGGACTGCATCTTTGGACTGCTAGTGAGGCTTGAGTTACTGTAATATTAGAAATAATGCACAAACGGCCACTGTCTAGGTTTTGAGGTCGAAATCTGAAGGGTGGAGAATCTGATTCTTATGAAAGCAATTTGTTTTTTCCAGATGAATAATGGTGCCCATCGTGTAAGTACTGAATGACAGTTCAGGTACAAAATCTCTGGGAAAGAATCTGCTATATTTAGAAATTAATTCACACAGTGTGGTGAACTCCAGCGCGGCAGAACCTCATCAGATGCACGAAGCCATGAGATGGGCAGTGTTGGCATCCCAGGTTCCTCCCACTGTAGGCTGCCATAGCACTGTTTGCTCAGGTTTCTTGGGCTGCCTTTATAAGGAAAGAGGAGCTCCGTGTAGCACTGTGTGAGCAGAGCAGCATTTGCCAGTCTCTCCTCTTTGTGCATGAATTGCCAGCCAGAGAGCGTTGAGGAGCAGGACTGGAGGAAAGCAGTGTAGTCAAGTTGCTTCTGTTGCCTGGTCCTTCTCAGCTATGGAGGTGGCACTTTGAGCACCATGGCAGCCAGCATTTAGGAAGTCTGTCTTGGGAACTGGTTAGATCCATGGCAGACCATAACAGTTGGGATGTCAAGGAAGTGAGTACAGCTGCTTTCCTTAAACATCCTCTCCTAAATAGCAGTCATCCGAGGTCACTAGGCTCTCAGACTGAGAGTATTAATGTCAGCCAGAGACGAAATTGCTCTGGGCTTCGCTCAGTGGAGCTGGCAATATCTGAGCATTAGAAATTGCACATTGTCAGGTCCTCCTGGATGCAACTGAAGAATTCTCCATCCCACAGTTCTAAGTTCTACATCTGTACAGAATAATCCCTCTGATCTTTTCAGATTGCTAAATCTTTGCACCTATCAACAGTAATTTCCAAATCCCACTTTGGTAATCATCCAGTACTTAACTAATTACCTCCTCATACTGTGCAATTAGCGTAGTTAAAAGGTGTGCATATATATTTTGTAAGTAAGAGTAGCTGTTAACTCCTCATTATCAAGTCATGGAATTCCAGTTATCATATTTCATTTTTCTGATCACTTTCAAGCTCCCCCTACAAATCTCATACAATAACTGGTCTCCCTGTTATTTTTCTTACTGCTTTATTCTGAGACTGGCCTTATACTTCCTGTCCCCAGAACATGTGGAACGTTGCTGAATCAAACAAGTAACGTTTCATTTAAGTGACCTGAAGCTGGGTTTATCTGTTTCTCCAGGTGGCCTAATAAGTACAGACCTTTCATCACCACACTCTTTGTCTAGACTTCAGTATAAAATCTTCTGTAAGTCGTAGATTAACTTACAGTAGTATCCATGAATGTTGATTGCTCTGGATTGTCATCTTCCCAGTTTATCACCATGTGTCAGAACGTGCAGACACAGTTTGACAGAAAGGGCTGTTGATACTGACTCATCTTTATTCAAGCATTCCTTGCTCCTCCTTTTTCCAAAAAATGAGCATGAGCTCTCCGCAGTTTCTTTTGAGTTTCAGCACGTACATACATTAACTGTAAATGAGCCAGTTCTAAAGTTCATTTTCCATTTTCTCATTTGTTTTTCATTCCTTTTCATTGTTTTAATGTGTTTGGAGTTTTCAGTGAGGACTGAATAAGAAAGTAGTAATAACTTGTAATTAAACCCTGTACAGTCCAAATGTGCGTGCAACTTAGGTAGGAATGTTTCAGGTGGTTAACTTGGCAAGATGCTGATGGGATACAATGAGAGTGGGTAGCCCTAGCCTGAAAGGAGGGACTGTGCAGCCCCGAATGGCACTGTGTGGTGTTGAAAAGTGTGGCCTCCATGTGGTAGTCCCAGCAGGGGAAGAGGGAGTAATTCGTTTACTTTTCCCTAGCAAAGCAGCCATAGCAGCAAGAGAGTTAAGTCAGGCTACAGAGTGTACTTAACGCGCTATGTTCTTAGCTGGGAAGGCTACACTGAATAGCAAGCTGCAGTGGCAATACTAGCTCAAAGCTAGCTGAGACCTAAGATTTGGATAGACCCTACTTTGATTTTTGTTATGTGATGCCATTTTCCTTAGACATGTTACACCTTGCTTGATGTCACCTGGCAGCCACACTGTTCATATACTTTAGCTGACCCTATAATTAGTTCATACTCTTAGCAGATGAGCTCACTTATATTAAACTGTCCATCATTACTTGCTCAAACATAAGTTTTGACAGGATGCATCAGCAGAGAGGTTTAACTTCCTGGGCGTGAATTGCAGCATGGTTGATAAAAACTATTAATAAGGCTCAAAAGAAAAGCATCTAGGTCACTAGAGCAAAGCCTCTTGCCTCTTTGTATTGACAGTGTGCACTTGCAGTTTGAGCAAAATCTTTCTCCCTTTCAATTTGGTCAGCCCCTCTTGCAATTAATAAAACCTTTTTTTAAAAAAAAAAAAAAAAAAAAAGAAAGAAAAAGAAAGAAAGAAAGAAAGAAAGAAAGAAAGGAGTGTCTGAATAGTATCAAATCTTATGTTTTCTAATTTCTCCTTATCTTCTATGCTTTGCTTCTTAGGCAGATGCATACAGGCCCACTGTCACCTGTTCAGCTAGATATAACCAAAGCGTGGGCTGATGGAGCTGGGAGGCTTAGTGCAATGCTGTGGTCCAGCTCCTTGGCTATGTTAATGACTAACTGTGGCATTACCTTAAGCAAGCCTCTGTGTCTTGCTTTGTGGATCTCATTTACCTCTGCTAGGATCCAGATAATAGTAATAGCCTGACACTTCAGAAGTGCTTTGACAGCTTCTGCAGTGACTGGTTTGGAGTTTTTTTTATTGTTATTTTAACATATATATTTAATTGTTAGATTTAAAAAATCACTTTTCCTTTTAAATATAAAGCATCATCTTTTATAGATACTCAAAGCTTTAGGCAAAAATAGGCTATAAGATAACTTACTATGGAGAGACTGGGCTTCAAAAGGAAACTTATTTGTAATGGGCTGTAGAAGCAGCATAATTGGCCTATTAATAGGTGAATGATTTTGCTCCTGCTTTCTGCTTCATTGCCTACTGCAGAAATGTATGGGCCATCTGGAAAACAAGCATATCAAACTCACCATTTATCAGGCACAAGTATCAAATTTGCTTTCCACCTCTAAACCTACTAAATAAATGATTTCTGGAAGTATCTGCAACTAATCAAGAAGCAGATCTTTTTTGTACATGAGATACCCAATACTACAAATACCTACCACATCAGTTGTATTTCAGTAACAATGAACAGGCAAATTCAAGAGCAGAAGGAAATCACAAGCTCACTTTCTAGTGAAATAAAGCTAAATCCATCAGGATGTAAAACTGCTAATTACATACTTTGTAATTTGAAGAAGAAATTGGGAATTTCATTTTTGGCCCTTTGTGCTAATTTAGAAAGAAATAGCAGATCCAGGCTTAGAAGAATGGCTGTATTTCAGTCCCCTCAGCTCTTCTGCATAGCTCATACATACGTAAAAGGCATGAGGCCAGTTAAAAAGCATTTTTTTTTCTGAAACCCTTGTCATTGTCAAAATGATTTTTTTTTTGAATGTAAGAGGAGTCATGTGGCAGAGCACATATACAAGAAGTATATGGCTAATTTCAGTGGGGAAAACTGAAATCTAGAATATGAGAATGCTTTATGTGCTTGACAGTGATGAATTAAATAACCTAACAGCATACATCATGATGAATTCATAGGGGACAATAAAAAGTCTGTAGGTATTATGAGAGCTTTTTCCTTAGGCATTTCTTAGTGCCCTCAAATTTTTTCCATTTTCTTTTTCCAGATTTTCATGCAGTTGTTACGATCTTTGACACAATTTTTGAAAATATCCTACAGGCAAAGGGTTAGTGTATCTATTTAATTACACTGAATCACTGAATTGATACCATTTTAAGCTGTTGTTTCCAATTTAGGCTCCTGTTGTGTTCAAAAATAACATAGGAAAGGTTTGCCTCTCCTCTGTCACAAATGGAAACCCAGATAACTCCAGGTGGCCCATTTGAAATGCATCAGGGTAACAACAGCCCACATAAGAGCACAGTCAGGCATGATATGCCTATTCAAAAGAAAGAATGTAATTTATATTTAATACAGGTTGATGAAATGAATTTATTGCATCTAAATTCATTGTTTAACGTGAACTATCTGTACCCTGGTTTAAAAACAAAAAACAAAACAACAAAAAAAACTATTGTTCTCTTAAGTGCAAAATGTTAAAAGATATTTGTTTATTCATTACATGAGAAACAGTCTGCATTTGAGATAAGAAACTGAAACAATAATAATTATCCAACTACAGTTTAAATTAACATTATTCATTCTGGCACCTCTGTATATCCATGACCTTTACAAGCCTTTATTTATCACACATAACAAAAAACTTACACAGCTAATTTTGCAAGAGTTAACACTGATGTATTACTGATCATTTCTCATTGTAATGATTGTGCTACCTCCTTAATTAAAAAGATGTCTGATGTACATAGGAGAGTGTAAAAGAGTTTCTGGTGACCGTTATAGAACAAAATACAGTTTTCCCTCTGAGACACAGTCACATGTAGTTAGCACCTCTGGGTTATGAAGACAGAGTTGTTTCTTGTGAAGAAGTAGATCGTCAAAACACACTTCTCTAATTCGTTGAGGGCTAGATCTTTATTCCACTTGCATACTATATTCATTTTTGAGTAAGGAAATGGCTTCTCTCATGGAATCTCATCTAAATACTTCTGTGATATGATAAAGACAATCTAAAACCTCACTGGACTATGAAAATGTATCATGTCGCACAGCTTCACTATGCCTAGACCTTGTGCTGTGATTTCCTTCTTCACCCTGTTCATGTCCCTTGTGACACATCTCTATCAGAGGTGTTCTGTTGCCCTACAACTCCCTCTTCCTTTATCACGAAGGAATTGCCACAGCCCCCTGTTAACTTCTCCCATAGCTGAAGCTGAATGTCACGAGACTGTGCTCACTACTCTGTACCTTTGTGGTCCCTCAGGCCTCCTAGAGACCTTTCCGTGCTCTCAAAGAATGAGGTATATGGATGTTTGGCCTTCCCATGTGAAAATGCGATGATTCACAAAGGGTCCTTCTGTGCCTGCATCCTAATCTCAGGACTAATTTTGTGGTTGCACTTAGTTTATTCATTTTTATGCTTTTGGAGAAGGTTTTCATAGCAGTAGAGACTGGCAGCTGAAAGCTCTAGAGCAGGTTGCTCTGTAGCCTGTGGACATTGTCACGCTGTCTTGCCCAATGGTACATAATTTTGCTTGAAGCAGAACAACCTTAGCAGGAAACCTTGGAGAAAATCTGACCCATGATGATGTAGTGGCTCAAGCTCCCAATCAGGGAGGAACGAGAACAAAGTGCTAGTTCCCACATTTAGCATGTTAATGGTTGACTTGAGACTCTGAAAAAATAACATCCTCCCCTCCAGCTCAGTGTTATGACAATGTAGCCTTCCAATAGCCGTTACCCTTCAGAGCACTTCTCTGAATGCCCAGCATTAGCTGTTCTCAGGAGGAGAAGCCTGGGCCAAGGAGACTGCTGGGCTCTTCCAGTGTGACATTACGTGATGTGCATCCATGGGGTGGCCAGAGCTCAAAAGAATAAACTCATTCTCCTTTCTAGTCTGGTCATGGGAGTGTCCAAAGCAGTTGCTTTCTTGAATTATCTATAAGTAGTAAAAGCGACTAAATAGATTTTTTGTTCTCTGTGGTGAAGTTCTCTCCTGTTTGTTTTTGTTAAAGCCTCCTATTTTGTGAAGAAATAAGCATTGCTATTGTCTGCGTTTTTACAGTTGCATTCAAAGCAGAGGACTCTCGCCCAAAGCAGAGACCCCCGAGGAGGCCGCGCAAGCCCAAGACATTAAATAATCCAGAAGATTCAAGCTACTACACTTTAATACATGTAAGTTTGGCAAGCTTTTGTGGGTTAAAACTGTTAGATAATTCCTACCTAAACTCTCTTTCTAATTGCCTGATTTCCTGTATTCCTTTCTAACACAGCATAAAAGCTGGGCCCTACTGATAGGAGGCTGGCCACAAAATTCGAGTTCAAAACTACATTTCAAACAACTAAGATTCAAAGTTACCTTGATTGGGGCTCCAGGTCAGGCCAATTTTTACCTCTGTAACATAACATATATACTATTGTATATGCATAAGCAGCATTCACACTTTCAACTCCTAAATTAAGTGCTCGGTCTCCCTAGATTCTTTGTAAAGTCATTGGAGAAAAACAGGTTTGTTCAGAGAGCTATTTTGAATGTCTAAATTAGTACTTGATCTTGCAGAGAGAGCAAATTTTAAAATAGGCTATATTAGTATGCAAACTGTAACTTCCTTTACCAAATGTGTCAGATTGTGATTATGAGGGAATTGGCAAATACAAACAGCTCAGGAGACTAATGGATTTGAGTATCTCTATATATAGTCCTTAGTCCAAGTTCAGATGCCAAGGTCTGCTTTCCACTCTTGACTTCAGTGGTCTTAAATATAGAAAAAGGCAAGAAAGTAAGCAGAAAGAGAGACAATGTAAAAGAAGATCAGAAGGTGATTCCAGAAAAAAAAAAAAAAAAAAAAAAAAAGGCAATTAAACTAATTTGCTCGAGGTGCATGTATCTTCGTAACCTATTTTAACAGCCGGCAAGAGCCCAGCTAATAAACTAACCGTAGCAATTGCTTCGCCTTTCAACAGAAGGTGTCACCAGGGCCTTTAGGGAGAGTTGTGTTGGGCATACCAGAAAATACTAACACGGCTGTATTTTCTTATCATGGCTTTGAAATAACACAGCTTTGGAACAGTGATATTCTGAAAAAGAAAGTATATTCTTAAAAAGAAATTGGAGTGTAAGGATAAGCTTTGTTTTGGGAAAACGAGTGGTGAGACTAAGGGCTGCAATGAAAGGCATGACATTAAATTCTGCACTAGCAAATTTCTGAGAAGTAACTCTAAAGTAAATTAGTATTTATAAAGCAGAGATTTTACAGTCACAAACATAATATTTTATGAAAGCAAATTTGCTATGTGGCCAACTCCTTATCAGAAAGCAGCCATCACATCAGTGCAAAGAAATACTGCAGTAATATTGGGGAATTTTTGAACAAATTTTTACCAGTTGTTTTTCAAGATATTCATCAACATCACTTCTGTTAGTTGTATTTTACAGAAGGGTTAAAAAAGAGAAGTCTGTCTTCCTAACACTAAATTCACTAGTAAGGGGAAGGTTCAGCAAAAACTTGTAATAACCTCAACCTGAACCTTAAATAGGGAAAGGGGCCCTCCCAGATCTTAAATTCTTGCCTCAGGCAAGCCGCTGAGCTATGAGCTGAGATAGCCAGGGCTGGTCAGCTTTCCCAGGCATTTCTGCTTTAATAAATATCACAGTGAGCTGCAGCTATTCAGTTGAATATCAAGCTGATCACCCGAAAGTTAAAGCATGCAATGTGAGTATATTTTTTGCAAAATTTCCTTTGCCTTATGGTTTCCCTCTGCAAAAAATAGGTATTTCTCTAGCATCTTGTTACAGATATTAATTAGATACTCTCTGTTCTCACTTACCTCCTTGCACATGAAATGAGATGGTGGCACACAGGTATAAAAGAAGCCTGAGAGTAGCCCTTTGTTCATACAAGGCATTAAAAGTTTATTTGGAGGTTTACTTCTTTAAATCAGTCTATCACTTTGAAATTATGTCTTGTGCATTTGCCTAGATATTGAATTGTCAGTCCATCAGGATTCCTGATTCTCTTGTTACAGTGACTTTAAAGTGGTACAATTCATTAATTCTAATAAGTTTTCACTGGTTTGCAACAAACATAATTAAGATTTTCTGTACTTAAAAATACTACTTCTGAAGTGTCATACGTTAGATGCTGCAGTGTAATATTTTTTCTCTGTAAAGACAGAAATCTATTAGAGATAAGAAATTATTTACATTCCCTATGAATCACGCTATTCTGCATCTCCGAATACCTTGTGTCCTAACGGTACTTTTGCCACCTAGTACACTGCTTTTTAAATGGAGGCTTTGCCCATTTGACTCTACTGAGTCCTGTGACAATGCTGCATTGAACAGGATTATGCCTTTTCCTGCTGCATTGCCTGTATTCAAGTAAATTGTCATGGCATCAAAGAAATCTGCCCCAGTGAGACAGTATTTTCAACTTTATTAAAACAACAATAGATATTTCAAGGTTTTATATCTGCTTTTCAACTCTGATCACAATTAATTTTACTTTTCTCACAATATGGCAGCAAAAATTTGGGAGTAACAATGCTAACCACATTCTTAGTGACATTCATATTCACAAAGATTTGGAAAAGAGATTTTTCCAGGGCACTTATTCTGCTGTTCAGCAAACTATGTTCTGAATACTTTTGTTTAACAAAAAAAATAAGAAACTGTCACATCTTGCATATTGATGAATTGTGCCTTTGTAAAAATATGCATTTCAGCATATTTAAAATTACTTAATATTTTCCTAGAAATCAATACAAGATGAAAAACGGAAACCAAGGAAAGACAGGTAATTTTTTTCATTATCTCACTATTTTAATTTTGGTACTGTAGAAATAGTTCTTCTCAATACTTCAATTGGGAAAATAAAGCATTAAAAAAAAAGCATAGTAATTTGGTGATTTACATGAAGGGCATCATGTAGAAAGTTAAAGTATGCAATTTTGAAAAACAAAAATGCATTACAGAATTCAGTCATTCAGTTTTACTGGTCCTTTACCATGGCAACACAAGCACAATAATAAGTTAAGATAAGGTCCACCTCAAAGACAGTTCTGATACAGAAAATAATTGTAGGTACTTAAAATTGCAGCCAAAGCAAATGAGCAACCATTTCTTTTTAGTTAGCAAAAATACAAAGAATGTTAAAATTTTCTCCTAAAAATATATGGCTGTTTAGAAATAGATCATAAATATGTAATCAGTATTATAATAATAACTGAAAAAAAAAGAAAGTAGACATTGAAATTTCAATCAGAAGTCCTTTTTTTTTCCACAGTGTAACCTATTTTGATGGATCTCTGTAAAAATAAAGGAAGCAGTACATGCATCCTACCTTTTCATATCTTAGATCCTTACATGTGCTGTAGACCTGGTAAATTCATAGTCTGCAGTTTCTGATATACATGTAAGCAGTAGTTTTACTTATTTGTGGTTCAATACTTAAGCCCTTTGACTGCTCACCTGTGACTTGTGTAATGCTGTAGTCTGTTCATAAATGCAAGATGCCTGACCACTGCGTGAATGAGCCCTTAGCACTAACCTTGGCTGAAGCTGTGAGAAAAAGACCTCATATCTAGAATGTATATCTTAGATAAAGTTACATGACATTCTACACACAGATTATGTACACACAGAATGTAGCTTCATTCACCCACAGCTAAAATTGCACTTGATTACATCATTGCCTAAGGAAGTCCATTAATGTCCATATGCCCTGTAAGCGTCAGTTCTAGGTTACAGCACTCTTCTGATGCCTTTTGGATCTTGAAAAAAATTCACATCTGTTGGTATCTCTCATTCAGCAAGAAAAAAATGCAAAACTTCTGGGTTAATCCCATTTGGCCTCAGTTTTATTTTACTCATCTTAAATCTAGATAGTAGATTCCATGTAGTTCCATTCCAGGTAGTTCCATGACAGCATCTTCTTTCATGTGCTGAATATATATTAGTATAATACAGAAGCAGAAATCAGTGCAGTTATTTCTTTTTTGTACCAATATGAGAGATGAATTCTGGACGTTTTTTTCAGGTTACTTTAGGAGACTATTCTTCCCCTAGCCTTTTAAAATTGGGTGTTGGGATTATTTGGTTTTTGTACCTGTGACATTTGATGACTCTCATCTGACAAAATACAGACATCTGCATCATTAACATCTATATATGAACTAGTTGCTGTGGACTCTCTTCTTGTAGTCAGAGGACAAAAAAATAGGCATCTTAGGAAAATGATTCATCTCCTCCTAAAGGAGATATCTAAAATAGGTCAGATGAATTATATCATAAAAACGCCTCTCCTCAGGGTATAATAGCAAATCCAAACAAACCGGTTCAGCTGTATATGACTGCCTCATGAACATCTAAGGTAGATAAAATTAATCCTGCTCTGTGAGACAAAATAGGATGCATGAGTACCACCAAATCACAGAATCACACAACGGTTGAGGTTTGAAAGGACCTCTAGTCATCCAGGATCATCTAGTCTAACTGCCCCTGCTCAAGCAGGGTATCCTAGACCACGCTGCCCAAGATTATGTCCAGATGATTTTTGAACATCTCCAGGGAAGCAGACTTCACAGCCTGTCTGGGCAACCTGTTCCAGTGCTCTGTCACCCTCACACTAAAGAAGTTTTTGCTTGTGCTCAGATGGAACTGCCTGTGTTTCAGTTTGTGCCCGTTGCCTCTCATTCTATCCCTGAGCACCACTGAAATGAGTCTAGCCCCATCCTGTCAGTACTCTCCTTTCAGTTATTTATACACATTGATATGATCCAACCTCAGCCTTTTGTCCTCCAGGCTGAACAGGGCCTGCCCTCAGCCTTTCCTCCCAGAAGAGATGCTGCAGTCCCTTCATCATGTTAGTAGCCCTCTGCAGCACTCACTCCAGTAGCTCCATGTCTCCCTTGTATTGAGGGGCCTAGAACTGGAATGCAGTATGCCAGATGCAGCCTCGCCAGGGGTGAGTAAAGGGGGAGAATTACATCCTTCTACCTGCTGGCAATGCTTTTCCTTATGCATTCCGGGATACCATTGGCCTTCTTGGCCACAAGGGCACATTGCTGGCTCATGTTTAACTTGTTGTCCACCAGAACTGCCAGGTCCTTCTCTGCAGAGCTGCTTTCCAGCACGTCAGCCCCCAGCCTGTACTGGTGCATGGGATTATTCCTCCCTAAGTGCAGGGCCCTGCACTTGCCTTTGTTGAACCTCATGAGGTTCCTCTCCCAGGAGAGGAGTCTGCCCACCTCTCCAGCCTGTCCAAGTCTCTCTGAATGGCAGCACAGCCTTCTGGTGTATCAGCCAGTCCTCCCACTTTTTTGTCATCAGCAAACTTGCTGAGGAGGCACTCTGTCCCTTCATTCAGGGGAATGTTGTTCATTGGTTGAACAACAGTATAGTGTAGTACATTCTTTTGTACACTCAGCTTCCCAGTAAATTCTCTTGCTACTGTTAACTTATAATTAGCAACATCTTGAGGCGTGTGTCCATTGCCAAGCTTTGCTGTCCTGGGCACATTTCATGGGCGTATTTCGTGGCCCTCTGGTATGGCTTCTTCATTGAAATACCAGCTGTGGTGCATCACACAAGCTATGCTACGTCCCTGCTTATTCCAGAACACAGAATCACATAATGGTTGAGGTTAGAAGGGACCTCTGGAGATCATCTAGTACAACCTACCTGCTCAAGCAGGGTCACTTAAAGCACGTTGCCACAAGGCCATTCCAACTCAGGAATTCAACTGAGTTGAATACACAACTTTCTTGTAAGCAGTTTCTATGTATTTAGCATATTCCTTTATTTCTTCAAACTGAGTTTTCTATTAGTCCTACTAAAGAAGATGAGCACACAATTTCAGAAACAGAAAACTGCAGATGTTAGACTCAGTATGAACAGCAGAGCAAACTCTTCCCCATCTTACGCTCAGTTTGAGCATGGAGAGATTACTCTCAAAGTCCTGTCCTTAATCCTTCCGCTGAATCTGCAAGAAAAGTTTCAAATGATATGCCCTGATTATTTGGAGACCAGCAGCTAATTTTGCATGCTGGAGGCTACAGAACCTCTCAGGTGGTTAACAGGCTAATTATTTCACTATTAAGATATAAAAATCAGTGTAATTGAGATGAAAATCTCTGTATCATATTTGCAAATTGTCTGAAAAATCCAGTTCTGCATGTTTTCTGCCCTTTTACCTATGAAGACCTGAAAGAGGTAAATATATAGGTGATTATTATCTTTTTATGTCTTGTCGATCTCCATGATGAATTTGGTTTCTAAGGTCCTCTAGGGAGTGTCATAAGTATGCCAATACACCTAAATGCTTGAATTTTAATTTGCTGAATGAGCTGAAAAACTTGACAACTAAATCACAATCTAAAGCATATTTTTGTCATTAAAACGTAAATCCTCTGAAGAACAATTCTTATAATGAAATTACTAACACAGTCAGAAATATATCATTGAAAATGACATTGCTGAAAGTGGCCTAGTAGTGTCTGACCTTGAAGTCCCAATACTACCTTGATTTATATATATATTTACCTATATAGGTGCACAGTGACATCAATGTTACAAAACCAAATGTAATTCTTGCATACCCAGACATCAGACTGGATTTTACTGCACAATATTTGCTGGTGGGATCAGCAAGTATTTAGCATTTCAAAAGTCTCAGCATCTGCATTGTACAGCAGTCACATTCAAGAAACTGCTTTCTTGTGTTTATATAGTATTGTCCTTAGACCTTCAACTCACAAACACAATTAATTATTTGTTTATCTTAATTTTTGAATGTTGAATATAATGTTGAAAAGTGGAATTTTTAACTTAATATACTTGTTTATTGACAGTCTGGGCAAAGTTCTAGATTTAGATGTCTATTACCAAGAAATTTCATCTATTGATTCCACCTCAAAAGACAGCAGTTCTACCACAAAAAAGAAGAGACAACCAGCTGAGCGCAGGACTTCAACTTTAAGAGCCACTGAATGGTAAGTCATATAAAATAACAATAGGAAAAAATAAATGTATATCCTACTTCAGAAAAGTGTGAGTATATATATATATATATATATATATATATATATATATATTTGTGTACACTTTCATGCAAAATAAAGATGCACTTTCAAATTAGATATAGATCTTTCCTTTTTTCTAATCATGGAATCTTGCAAACTTGTTTTGGAAACTGTATAACTAAAAATTTGCCATCTTCATGTAGCAGGGACAAATGATGCTGCGATTGGGGCTTAGGCTGCCTGCCAGGCTTTGGCTTCCCAAGCTCCACATGAGAGGGACAGACTTCCTGCTCTCAGTCTCTCATCTAAAGTGGAGATAAATGAAAGCAAAAATCTAAAACTTCTATTTCTGGCTCAGGCTTTAAATAGGGTGGGTGGGCGTTGAACTTTCTGCCTGCTTTTTGCAGCCAAGATAGCTGCCTGATGTCCCGCTTTTCCCGCTGGCCTGTAGCAGTGCAGGTAGCGATGGCCAGCAGCTGATGCCACCAAAGTGGACAGGCATGAAAAGCACCCGAAAAGCAAGGCTTGCTGTGCCTGCTCTTGCCCCGCATACGCTTCATAGAGGCTGACCTCTGCCGGGCGAAGGAAATCATATTCTGGCTCTTGCTAGCATGTGGGCATGCATTACACACACACACACACTTATATATATTTATGTATTTATATATTTGTATCTTCATATATGTGAAAAACTTGGAAAAGAGCTAAGTAAAAGGCTTAAGGATTGCTGAATTTTAAAAACATATCCAAAATCATAGAGAAACTGTTTGTAAAACATTTTGCGCCTATTACTTTACTTTACCTCTTGGCATTTTTCAGGTAGCATCTAAATTAGTATTAGAAAAGTGTTGTGGAATTAGAATGGAATTCCGTGGAATGGAATTAGCAATAACAACAATATCAGAGAGCTGCTGTACAGTTTCTATTCCTTGGAACATGTTACATTTCTAGATATGTTGATTACCTCAAATCTTTCACTAGGAAACTGTAAAGTAGTACGAGGCCTGGTTCAGATGAATGAGAGTTTTGCCACTGTGCTCACGGAAGAGAAGTTCTCACTTTATACCACGTGCAGCTCTCATTACATCCCGAATAGCCCCATTAAAAAAATCTATGTTAACTCTGAATTTACACTGTTACCTCTGAGGACAGATTTTACTCTTTCTTAAATGTAAATAATAAACATTTTCTGCAGATCACTGTCTTTTGAATAGGAAATTTTTGTATGCATACAGTCATCTGGATCTACAGAAATTAAGCCTCAAATCTGGTTTTCTGGCAGGTGGTGGTGCATACCTCCAGAGCAGAACACTACATAATTCTGTAGTTACTTTGGAGTAATATACTGTCTCTAAGTAGCTAGCTTTTGTTTTTAATCTTACTCCATGGGAATATCTGGTGTCAGGTCACCATTCCAGCCTGTCAGAGTTGGCTTCCAAAATGTGACTTGCCATCTGAAAAAAAATAAGATATGATGAACCTTTACGCTGAGCTCAACAAGCAGGTTAAAAATAAACCAAGCAAATTTACACCGATGGAAAATCTGGTCCCATGTAACCATCAGGCAAAGCACCTCTCCATGTTCTCAATACTGTTATTATGTCCCCTTCTTAGAAGAACAAGTTGTTCCTCAATGTTCATCTATTCTTAGCATAATGTGTTTGTTCTGAGGTGCCTGCTTTATGCAGCAGGAGGAGGAGAGGCCCGGAAAAGTCATTTGATTTTCTTTTTCTTTTTTATTTTGTTGAGGGTAGAGGTTAAGCAGTCGATTAGTAGTGTTTGCCAAGGTAAATATTTTGATTTTAATTTCTAAAGCATTTCTGTGCTTAATCCCTAGGTCAAGGGTTGCAGAAAGCCCTCTGGAGGAGAGTAAAACCGAAGATAATCCCTATGACTACAGAAAACTGCTGCGGAAGACCTCACAGCGCCGGCGCCTTATCCAGCAGTTCTAGCTGCTGCTGCTGCGGTTGCTGCTGCCATTTGGCTTTTATTAGCATAATCTTTTTTATGATTTTATACCATGTGCTTCCTTTTTTTTTTTTTACTCTCCAATGTTTCAAGTTTACAACATGTGTTCATGTGAATATGAACTATTGTAGTTTACAGCCCAACACAATTGCAAAGGGACACTGTCAATCACCAATCAGATACTTAAAAAAAAGACTAATATAAAAATCACAACTACATCTTAAAATTATTAGACATGAAGCAGCTTGAATATACTTTATCTTCCTCAATGCATATTTCTTTCCTTTTTACATTTTGTCAGTCCTAATCAATTAAAATAGATCATTCAGTTTACAGTTTCCTATTTAAGCTTTCAAATTCCCATATATACCTTCAGAAAACCTTAGTTATTATTTCTAGAAAAAGTGTTTCACAGGAAAAAAAAAGTACAAGAATTCTATGGGAAAATTTCTGTTCATTTCAGGTTTACAATGCCTAAATTTGGGGATAAACTATATGTGGTAAGTGTCCCTTTAAGCAAAATAAAAATATGTGATAAATTGGATGGATGGCATATTATAGCAGTATATTTCTTTATTGACTTTACCATAAAGCTAATAGGCAGTTTTAAAGGTCAATAATGTGTGTATAATCTTTATGTTGGAGATGTCCATGTATAGGAAGTATATCCCATCCTCTCTTCTGCTTCAGGCTTTGTGACTAAATGATGAACTTCTAAATCGCGTTTGCTTTGTTCTCCTTTGTGTTAGATTTTTAGGAACCTTCATCTCTGGGATGCCAGGCAAGGACTGGGAAAACGCTCTGTGGTCGATTGCTGCCTCAGTGCAATGATCATTCTTAATTAGTTCCACTAGAAATTAAGTGGAAGCAAAGGTAATAGCCACTGTGTTCAAAATTTCCCCCAACTCTTAATTCAGAAAACCTTATTTCACACAAACCACACAGATAATTGGTGTGTTTCCATTTAGGATTCATAATTGCATGTTCCCAGCTGCAAAACAAGAGAAGGCAAATTTCATCAAGCCTGTAGAAAGGCCTGATCCTGCTCTCTTGCTTTGTTTCCCTAAATACTATGACTGGCAGCAGCAGTAAGCCAAGGGGACTGAGTTTTTGTGTCCCTCTTTGACACTTGGACCTTTCCCCAGAGAAATGTAACCGTTGCTTCCTCTTGTGTAATTAGTTATAAGGTTGCAAACCAGATTAAAATTTGCTGCAGTATAAAAACTGTGATAAAATTTTGAAAGCTATTTTAAAGTTGCTTTCTCGTGTATTACTAAAATGGCAAAATAAATAAATAAATAAATAAAAATGCACAAAGCAGTTAAACGGTTGGCTGTGTCTGAATTACACCCAGAACTGATGAAATACTGTGGGCTGGGGCATGAGTGAGCAAGGCTGAGAGGAGCTCACAGCAGCCTCCTGACGTGGAAGGCTTGGGTTAGCTTCTGCATTTCTTCAATGGCGATGTGATCTGGAAACGGCATCAGACCTGTTATTTCATACAAAGAAATCCCTGAGCTGGTTTTCCTGTGCTTTCCCACCACCAGGGCAGTGTTGATAAACATCAAGATGTTGCAGTGAGGCAGCAGTCTTAGCAGCCTTCGTGGGTGTCTGTACAGAGACGAGAGACCTGAACCTGGCCTGGGAGCCCCCGGGGTCTGGCGCGAGGAGCAGCGGGTGACCCGCATGACCAGTGCTCTCTGCATGGCCAGATCCTGGCCTGGCCCAGCCTGGCCTCTCTCTTCGCCAGGGCTAGAGCTTGAGCTCTCTCCCCGGTGCAGGAGAGACAGACTGGCAGGGGCGGGAAATGTGTGCCCGCAGCCCTCGGGAAGCGGCTCGGTGGAAGGGGGAGACTTGATGGCTTCGAAACCGATGGTGGGGAGGAGAAGGGGTGCGGGAGAGGGGTGCTTTCTTCCAGCCACATCTCCGAGGCCCGCTGCAGAGCGGGCAGAGCAGCGGGGAGCAGCACCAGGCTCTGCCCGGCTTGCTGGAAGCAGGGCGGCCGGGGCCGCCCTGCGAGGAGAAGGGGGGCGCGGAGCCGGCGGCTGCCTGTCCCCAGGCCGCCCCGGCGCCGCCCGGCCCGGCCCGGCCCGGCCCGGCCTGACGGGGGCCCCGAGTGCCGCCGCGCAGGGCGGGCCGGGCGGCGCGGGGGGGGTCGCGGAGGGGCGGCCCTTCCCCGCCCCGGGGCTGCGCGGCGAGGGCGCGGTGGCGGGGAGGGCAAGGGACACGAGTCCTCAGCTCCCGGAGGCACTGGGGACAGGGAAAACCGTCCCCGCTGCCCTCGGGACGGGTGTCCCAGCCTTCGCCGTGGGGCACCGCGCTGGACACCCGCAGCCGTTTGCGTCAAGGCCCAGAAAAACGCCCTTTCCCCTCGCTGCGCGCAGCACTGGGCAGGGGCGCCGGCACCCGCGCTCTCTGCCTCGCCGGGCTGCGCGACGGCCTCGGGGCCAGCGGCGGCGGCGGGCTGCGGCGGCCGAGGCCGTCGAGGGGGAGAACACGGCACAAGGCACCTCGCTCGCCTCCGTTTCCCGAGGCAGCCGCTAGCCCTCCAGGGCGGGGCAGCCCTTCCCAGGCGCGCAGGCTGCCCCAGCGAGTCGGGTCCCCCCCGAGCACCCCCTGTCCGTCGGCGCACGGCGTCGGGGTGCCCGCCCCGGCAAGGCGCCTCCCCCCGTGCCCGCCCTCGGCCGCTGGGAGCCGAGCGGGACCGCCCGCCCCGTCCAACCGCGGGGGGCAGCGGCCGGCGGGGAGCGACCGCGGCAGCGCGACGGAGCGCGCCTCGGGGGGCGCCCACGGGAGAGGCTCCCACCCACGCGTGCCCGGGGCGCCCCCGCCCCTCCGCCGCCTGGCGCAGACGCGCACACTCGCACACACTCGCACACACGCACGCTCGCCTCGGCAGCAGCTCGCCGCTCCTCGCCGCCCGCCGGCGCGCCTCTGCCATGGCAAGCCCCGGCTCCGGCTTCTGGCCCTTCGGGGCCGAGGAGGGCTCCGCGGCCGCCGAGAGCCCCGGCACAGGTAGGGGCGGCGCGAGGCGGCCGCCGGGAGCTCGGCCCCGACGGAGCCGCCGCGGCAGCGCTGCCCGCCCGCCCCGGCGGCGGCGGCCCCGACGGGCGCTGCGCTGGCAGCGGCCCTGGAGGCTCCTTCGCGGCAGCGCGGGCGGGAGGGCGGCGCGGCCGGGGCCCGCGGGGGTCGACGGCAGCATCGGCGCGGCTCGGCGCGAGCCCCTCCGCGGGGCCGGGCCCGGGAGGGAGGCTGCGCGGGGCCCCGAAGCGCAGGCGGCGGCAGCGCCCGTCCCCACGGACCCTCCGCTCCGTTTTGTTTTGCAGCGAGAGCTTGGTGTCAGGTTGCCCAGAAGTTCACGGGAGGAATCGGCAACAAACTCTGCGGTAAGGGCGGCGAGGCGCCGGCAGCCCCCGCGGAGCGGCTCCCGCGCCGCGGACGGCTGCGCGGCCCGCGGAGCGCGGCGGGGGCTGCGCGGGGCGGGGGATCGGGGCGCCGCGCTGCGCCTCCGCGGTGCTGAGGCGCGTGTCCCTGTCGCTGTCAAGCCCTGCTCTACGGAGACGCGGAGAAGCCCGCGGAGACGGGCGCCAAGGCGGCGCCGGGGGCGGCGGAGCAGCGGCCGACCTGCACCTGCAACCAGAAACCCTGCAGCTGCCCGAAAGCGGACGTGAACTACGCGTTTCTGCACTCAACAGGTAACGGCGCTCCCGGGCGGCGGCACCTTTTAAAAACTAACGAAAAAACCCAGCGGTCTGGGGCCGTGAAATGCCGTCTGCTGCCGGGCCGGGGGCTGCGCGCCCCAGACACCTGCCTGGGCGGCTGTTAAAACCACCAGAAAAAAAGAGAAAAGAAAGCCCCTAAAACCGTAAAAACCTGGCGTGCTCGAGCCTGCAGGTCGCTCTGTGTAAGGAGTACTGACAGCAACGACCTTCTGGCTGCAGTCCCCGAAATGTGATTAAGGTTCACGGGGAAGGAGGGAGAACGAGGGCTCGCTCACTGATTTATTTTAATTCAGGGTATTTTTGCCGTTCTTTTCTGACCTTGGAGACGGCCTTTGCGCTCCTGAAGACCCCTTCCCCAGTCGCACCGTAACCCGGGGAAGGCTCTGTCCTCCCGGCCCCACCGTGGGAGACCGGCTGCAACCGCCGCGGCATATCCAGCTGCTCCCGGCTTACCCCTAAATAGGGCTTCCAGTACGGCTCCGCTCTGCCGAGCCATCGTACTTCAGTTTAAACAAAAGGGGCCGGTGTGGGCACCGATAGACCATGCAATATCACTTCAGAAAAAGGCATTAAATTATCAACAAGTTATTGCAAAACATTGCACTGGACAGTCTCAAGGAAGGAATTTATTGCAAAGCAAATGATAATTTTGAGAAGGCTTCTTGAAGCATTTTATTTTTTTCAATCCTTATTTTTCCAGTAATTCATTTTCCCTTCTTTCTTGTTTACTTCTCTCTGTCTCTCTCATTATCTTAAAGTTAGTAAATATACTGGCAACAATAGCCATTTTAGATAAGAAATCAAAATCTGGCTACATCTCTTAGAATGTTCCTTACAATAGTATCTTAACCAAATTGCTTAATAAATGAAAAAGGTCCTGTTTTTGAAGATAGTGAAAAGATTTCCCTGAAGTAAATGGGAGAAGACTGTGCCCCAAATTATCTATAAAGTCGTAAAATCAAGTTAACTTTTCATTTCTCCTTTCCCAGATCTTCTGCCAGCATGCAATGGAGAAGTAACAACTCTGTCTTTCCTACAAGATGTTGTGGACATTTTACTTCAGTATGTGGTGAAAAGTTTTGATAGATCAACAAAAGTTATTGATTTCCATTACCCAAATGAGCTGCTCCAGGAATATAACTGGGAACTGGCAGATCAGCCACAAACCTTGGAAGAAATTTTATTGAACTGCAGAACAACTTTGAAATATGCAATTAAAACAGGTAATAGCCATGCTCATTTTCTACCATGTATGGTCTCATCCATTGATTAAAGGTATCATTTCATTTTACCTTGAAGCATTAAGAATTCAAGCTGCTTCTGTATTTTGTTGGTTTAATGCAATTTCTGGCAGAGACGGGGATTGTTTTCCTAAATGATAAAATACCCCAGCAATTCTGCCTCTGTAACTGTCAGTGCAGCATTACGCACCCTTCCTAATTTAAAATTAATTCTCCTGTGGAGCATGGTTGCTGAATGGATCCCCGAGCAATGTTTTAACCATCTTCGCAACTTTCTTCCCTTTCTCTTCATCCATTTTACAAATTATGGGTCGCGGATCCTATCCTGCTCCCTGCAGACAGATGTGCAATAGGATGCAGAGTGCAGAGGCAGCCTGGATGTGCTTGCTCCGGGCAGAGGGGGGACGTCTCGGCACAGAGGGCAGCAGGCACCAGCCGATTTGACAACCAAAATCACAATAAACATCCTGTAAACGGGAGCTCAGAGCGGCTGTTTGCTATGTCTGTCTGCTTACCTGCAGGATAGAGAAATTGGAAAATCTGGCAGAATTGACCATAGGAGATTTTTTTTTAGCTCTGAGCTCAAGCAATAAAAATAAAGGCAAATTGTTTTAATAGCTATTATATTATTTTTCACTAAGGAGGGCAGGGATCAATTAATTCCCAGCTGTCCAGCACTGCTTCCATCAGTCACCCTCCCCCCCCCATTTGGACTTACCCTCCCCAGCTTAGCACCCACAGAAGCAGCACGGCATGGGAAAACATATGGCTCTGAATCCGAAACTGCAGAGGAGCAAGCAAAAAGCATAGCTACAATTATGGTTGTGATTAAAAAAATAATGTGGAGTCCAGAGATCCCTTAATGGAAATTTGAATTACTGAGAAATTACTTAAAAATAAGAGTGTATCAATTAGTGAAAGAGACACAGAGGTTGAGGGGAAAATAATAACAGTTTTTGTCACCTTTGAGGAACAGAGCAGAATGATCCCAGTACAGATTGCTAGGGATCTTTGTAATCCTGTTCTTTCAAAGGTGGAAATACCCAGCTGAATGCTTTTGATATATGACTGCTGCTATCAAAAAATCTGTAAAATATTGGAATAGTTAGATAAATGATGGCCACAGGAACAAAGTCAGTCAATTGATCCTTGCCATGTGTCTCGTTAGAAAAGATATTTTCACTGGATGCTGTGAAACACAGGATCTCTGAATCTGAAACCAAAGAACAGGGCTTCTTAAACAATTTTCATTAAGCTTTTTTGCCCTAGCCTCTTTCACATAATAGACCTGTTTCATTTTATGTGTCCAAAAAGACCCTTCAAAACAATGTTATCATCTCCGTTCACCCACATGAATATGTGAAGCATTCCTTTCTTCCTGTTTTCGTGTTTTTAGGGTTTTGTTTGTTTGTTTTTAATTAAAGTCATGTTGTAATGGTTGAACCACGGATGCCGGGGGAGAGGAGCCGCTGCGCGGTAGCGTTTGCCGCGGCTGCCCCCGGGCCGGGCCGGGCCGGGCCGGGCCGGGCCGGCGCTGAGCGCCTCGCTTGGCTGACGATGCTCCTCCGCATCCCGGGGCCGCTGCCACACCGCGGCTGGCATCCGCGCCGGCCGCGGGCGCCCAGCGGCGCAGAGGGGCCCCGGAAAACGCCTGGCGGCTTTGCCCCCCCTGCGGGGTGCGCTCCTTCGATGTAAAACGCTTGAAATGCCCCTTCGGGAAAGATAGCGGCGTGAGGTTTGTGGCGGTGGGAGTTTCTTCCCATTGCCCTGGCTGCAAGCGCTCGCGGGGCCCCGGGGCCGCTCGGACCCGGCCGGGCGCAGCTCCGCGGGGGCCCGGGGCTGCGCCCGGCTCCGCGCACCGGCCCCGCTCACAGCATCCTCTGGGATGAAGCGCAAGGCAGCACCTGCAAACACCGGGAAACGAGAGAGAGGAAATGTGGTGAAAGGTTTTCGGGGGGGGGGGGCAAAATGCAGGTGTTTGAGACCGCCTGGACGCGCCCCGCCGGGCCGGGAGGAGGAGCTGCCGCTGCCCCGCGTTGCTCCCCGCTGCACCGGCGGCCGCCGGCGAGGCCAAACCCCGCGCCAGCCCCCGGGCCGGCCCGTCCTCCGCGGGGGCTCCGGGGGCCGCGGGCAGCGCTGGGGGCAGCGGCGGGGCGGCCGCGGCGCCCCCGTGCCCCGAGCCGTCGCGCCCCCGGGGGCAGGGAGAAGTTGCGTATCGCTAAAGCGGCCGGTAAGTAGTGATGTCCTGTTTCTCCACGTGTCTCTCCCGGCCCCGGCCCCCGCCCCGGCCCTGCCGGTCTCCGCTGCCGGCACCGCTTTGCTCGCCGAGGACGGTGGCAAACGATCCGCACTTCAGCCGCGGACAGGCGCGGGAGAGGGTAGTCCGGGCGGCTCGCGTCCTCGCCTCGCCGAGGGAACCAGTTTTCTAAGCGAAGCCTCCGTTTGCCATGGCCATGCGAGTGCAGAGAGCTGGCCCAAATGTTGGGGCGTCACGGGAACAGCAGAATCTTCCAGTCTGAGATGGGGGTCAGGCGGGGCGGGGCGGGAGGGAGCTAAGTTTTCTGCTGTTCCATGTTAAAAGCTTTTTTACTAGGGAGGAGGGCACTAAAGGAAAGCCGGCTATTTAGTGCTGAACGCATTCAGGGACGTGTGATTTTACAGGGACAGAGCAAAGCAGGCAGTGAGTGTCCCTCCGTGGTGACATTTCCATGGTGGCACAAGTGCCCCCCTTCGCTGCCTGCCGGGCTGTGCCGCTGCCGGCCGCCGGCCCCTCTCAGCCAGCCGCTCCCAGAGCAGGAGGCGTTTTGTGAGGTTTCCTTGTAGAAATAAGTAGTGACAACAAGGTTATTCCCTGGGGCTAGTTGTGCGGCCTGACAGAGAGCCACTGAGATGTCGCAGTTACGAATATGAATTTTGTTATCCCCCAGCTTTTCTCTGCAAGTTTGCAGGACCAGTGTTTTTCTTAGCCTCCTGGAGCCTTCCCGTGGCCCAGATTTGACAGTGGCTCTCGGCTCTGAGTTTTCTGTTGCTTTCAGTCACAATTTGGGAGCCTAAAGCCAGCTGGGAGCCTGGCTGTGTTATTGAACCTCTGTTATAAATAAGGAACGCTCTCCAGAAAATCACATCCCCGGCAGCGGTGCTGAGCCGCGCCGCGGGAGGGAAGGCGCCGTCCCGCTCTCGGCGAGGAGGGCTCGGCGTGGAGGGCTCGGCGAACGGACTGGACAGCAGCAGCATCGGCCTCTTTGCAAATGACGGGCGCAGGGAGCTGGATTTTGCCCCCACCCCCCGCCTGCAAAGCCCAATTATGCTGCCTTTGTGCAGGAGAAGGTGGGGAGCGGGGAGCTCTTCTCCCTGCACAATTCTCCAAGCCATGTGCATGCGGCTGATAAGAGGCCGCTAGAGACTAAAGACAGTTTTCTCTTGGTTCTTGCTCTGCATTTCCTCCATCATCTTGCTCTATCTTTTGTTTTTCATGAAGGCAGTAACGTAGCCTATGGGTAAGGACAGGTGTTTTTGAAGCAGAGATGCTTTCCTCCGAGTCGGATGGCGTTTCAGTAACTGTTAACCTTCCGCAATTTGTGCTGGCAATTATGCCACTTACCAGGGGCTTGCAAGAAGCAACTATTAAAAACAGAGTTTTAAATGGTTTGTATTCCTGCTTATAATGGCTCTCAGCACATTTTTTAAGAAAAATCTCTGACAAGATTTTAGAGAAATTCAGGAGCCAATTACATTAAGCATGTAAATGGACCATCAGTGCATTGAGTGTGTTCTTGTGCATTGTTCTGATGTGGCAACAATGTTGTTTTAATTGGGTTTATTTAAAATCACAATTACAAGCAGCTATGCTATTTATAATTGCACTCTGACAGGGAAGAAATGACAAGAACTGCCACCTTCCCTGCCATCTTTGTACAATCATCAGCCTTTGAGTCATGTGCAAAGCAGTCACCAAAATGTTCCATTTTCTCATTTTGCTCTGTCTATTATAATCATTAGCCATTCATCACTGATGTTATATGTACTGGCAAGCTCTTCAGATGGTGTCTTGTGCATGCCTTTCAAACCTAGCCAGGCAAAAACACATTCAATGACAACATGTGACACACTAACGGGGACAAACAGCTATTTTTGTGAGGCAGCATCCTACTAATTTTCAAAGCAAAAGGATAATAGAGAATGTTGGAATTCATTATTCCATGTTCTACATAATTACTCCAATTTTACTTAGCTTGGCATGAGAAAGAGGAGAAATCCTGCATTTTCCAAGATTTTTTTTTTTATAGCTGGCTTGCTTTGTTTCATACCTTGAAAGCACTTCTTTCTGTATAGATATCCTGGGGTGAATATAGCATTCAGCACTGAATAATTTCATCCTGTGTCATCAGCCTTTTGATAACATTTTCCATTTTATGCAGGACATCCTAGATATTTTAATCAACTTTCAACTGGATTGGACATGGTTGGATTGGCAGCAGACTGGCTGACATCAGCAGCAAATACTAATATGTAAGTAGCAGACTTTTTCACTAATAGTATTTAGTATATTGTTACAGTGATGCTCTATAGTATTAGTTGCTGTAGCTGAATGAATCAGCTGTAGCTGAAGGAGCACATTTATGTTAAGGTTTCTGGAAAATAATTATCTCATTTTTTAAATGTTTGTTATATTTGTTATTTACATGAAGACTTTCAACATTGTCCTGTAGGCTGTCTTCTCTGAAATTTCATCATATCATATATGATATCAGCTTTGCTAACTCACCTTTAAATGTACAGAAAAAATATTTCAGTATTTTGCATGCATAAATATGGAAAATGAAAAGTGTGATGAATAAGCAGTAACATTTATGTAGAGGGGTAGGTACCACACTCAGAGCAGTTAGAGCCATTGCTTTCTGCAAGAAAGTGATGCAGAATTTAAAATATCATTTTCAGACTTTGGGGCTAGGCAACATTATTATGCCCCTGCTTAGCCTCATGAACTGTCTTGTCATCATGAATGTGACTATTAATGTGTATTAATCTAAACAAGCACTCAGGTTATTGCAAGGCTAGCATCTGGTTCAGCCCAGCAGGTCTTGCATGTAGTGTAAAGCTTTGAGCCTGGAAAAGGTGGGCATGAGTTGTTTCACTGAAATGGGTGGAAATGGAAGCACCAGTGCTCACAGTATTTCTTCTTTTAGATGTTTGACATCAAATCAGAGGGAAAAATTTCAGACATTACAAAACTGAGCGCTACCCAGTGCAAAATAGAGTATATTGTGGCTATTATGTGCTGTCATGTTGGAAAATTATGTGTTAGTGTTCTAGATTAAAACATTAAATATGGACATTACTACATTTCAGGTTCACCTATGAAATTGCTCCAGTGTTTGTACTTTTGGAATATGTCACACTAAGGAAAATGAGAGAGATGGTTGGATGGCCAGGGGGCTGTGGCGATGGGATTTTTTCACCTGGTACATGATATTTCAAGCTTTCTTTATTTTTCAGACTATGCTATGAAATCCCCTGTAGTTAAAGAGTAAATATAATGAAATATGCATGTTCAAGAGGACACTTGCTAATAACTGCCAGCGGCCTCTTTGAGATAACATATTGCATGTTTTTGAATTTCAGAGATGTAAATGTGAGTGCCTGTCTGAGCAAATTGCACTGCATTATGAACAGCTGTAGTGGCACATGGGAAACATAATCAGAAGAGATACTTGCCTTGCAGTTTTGTTTTGCCCCTAGTTTTCTAGAGATTACATGAAATAGAATATAGTCTTAATAATGGAGCAAAGAAACACAGCAATGTTCTCCATCACTGCAGGGGAAATTTGAGGAGAAAAAACATAGCATCCCTGTAAGTGAGTTGAATGGATGGGTAAGATCCCACCAACATTACACTGTATACTTAACTTTAACATGTGAGTTGGCCTATGAGCTCAGTGGAAGTACTTGGCTGGCTAGTTTTTGTGAGCGCCTAAGGGTCAGAGGCCTCGTTTCTTCAGGGCAAGTCAGCAAGGCAAAAAATGAGTGTGATTAACTAGGGCAATCATTGAATCTGAGCGCTACATTGTTGAGACTTATTTTTTAATCATTCCACTTAGTCTTTTGATTTATACTCTTTGACATCTCCTATCTCACTCTGGAACTCTATTGCTAAAAATTTTGGCCTGTCTCCTCAAATTGCAAAAACTGGAAACAACTGGGATTGAGCACAGCATCTTGGCTTGGCAAAAGAGAACAGACTGAGAGTGGGGAAGGAGCTCTTCTGGAAAGAAAGTCCATTGACCTAATGGAGAGAGAAAGGATGTTTTGGCCATCAATCAAAGGGACTTAATTGCTAGTAACCTAGGTTGTTTAAAGCTCCAAGTGCATGAAGGGTAAAGTTCATGCTGTGCAGAGGATAAAAAATTTGCAATTTAATTCGCACTTCTGAATGCATGTGCGGAAGGTGATGCAGGAGTTTTGTGCCTTTACACAGAAGTGGAAAAAAAAGATAAGAATTAATATTACTTCCTAACGAATCCTTATCTAAAAAGCACTGAGAGCAGAAGCTCTGACATCTTTTACTGCAGTGCTTAGAGGTCCTGACCAAGACTATGGCATCCATCACGCTGGACAGCATTTAAACACATCATGAGACCAGGTTCTAAGTCAAAGTTATTCCAGTCCGAGCAGTAGTTGGTTACTGTCCACAGTCGTTAAAGTGGCTCAGCACAGCTGGTCTTCAATTTTTCCCATTGCAAGCTTCAACTGGGATGGCCCAGTGGGACTGGACTGCTGCTCAGCCTGAGTCACAGGCGCAGTTCGTAGCCAAGTCTCTAGCTCAAGAGCATGCAGCACACACAGATGAAAGGCTCATCATAAGCATGAAATCTGCCAAGGTTTGGTAAACTCTACCTGAGATAGCATGACTCACAAAACGTATAAACAGTTGGAGGAAGACCAGTCCCTCCCAGGGCAGTGAAGGGTCCATCCCTGACAACAGTGGAGCCAAGATTTTACCTAGTGAGTCAAATTCTGGAACTTGCTTCATTTAGTCACAATGTTGGTGCTCTAGGTAGAGAATAGCAGGAGTAGAAATAACCTGGGTGGGTGAGGGAAGAAGGTGGGTTTCTGCATTTCTGAGCTTGTGTTTTCTGAACTAGAAGCAAAGACAATTACAAACCCTGATTCTTCTCTCCTCCATCTCACAGTGCAGTCGACCTCCCCAGCTCCTGGCTTAGCGAGCCAGTAAAATAGATCCTGAGGCAGCCAAAGCTGAGGCGAACAGCTTCTGTGCCACAATCCTCTGTCAGACCGGTTTTCTAGCAGGCATATAGGTGCTGTCCTTTTGGAGTGCTGCCTCATTCATTCCTTCTGTATAATTTCTGGTCTGTGGAAAGCACATGTTTCCAGTTCACTCTATTAGGGGAGCAATAGCTAGTATGCAGAGTCTGCTTTTTCAGGCAATTTTGAAAATCATCATTGTCTGTATGTTCTCTTCTCATTTCAAATCCATCACAGCTTCAAATTAAGACCTTACTGTTGCAAAGAAAAGGTTCTTGCTCTCTGAATTTTCTGTATTGAAATATACAGTATCAATACATACAATCCATAATGCCCTGATTGGGATCTCCAAGTTTTGTAGGTGTGTTTTGTTGCCTGCAATTAATTGTGGGTGTAAACATAGCTGCAAAACTAAAGGCAGAATGTGGGCTTATTAATAAGTTTAAGGTTAAATGGCTAGGTAATAAACACTGTTTTTTTTAAAAAAAACTGATATTGAGGAAACATTCTGTTTCAATCTTGATTCTTCTGACACTGAGCTGATGACTTTGGACAAAATGGTTAAGTTAAGCTGAATTTCTTCAACCAGGACATGTTAGTTCAGCTACGTAGCTAGCTGTTCAAGGCACCTGAAATTTTTAGGGACAGCTCTCTGAACATTTCCTCACGATCTCTCCATTTCTTGTTTCCTCATTTATAAAAAGAAGGATAGAAATATGTACATGCCTTGCAAAATATTTGACGGGGGAAAATGGTCTGCTTTGACCCCCATACCAGTGGTGCCGTTTCACTGTGGCATTTTCACTTTGACTCACAGCATGGCAGTGAGGTCAGGGAAAGCCCACTGCAAAAGCAGAATTAGGACACTGATTAGAAATGAAGGGCAAAGCGTGGCTTCTCTGGGCTGTGGAATAGCGTATATGTCTTTAACGGGATAAATACAAATCATACAAAAGGCAGGAGAATGCTAAATTTACCAGCACATATCCTCTGCCAGTGTTGCATCACTGTTGCCAGCAGAGTTACCTTGATCTCTTTTCAGGGGGGATTCATCTTACTCCACTTTGGCTGTCCAAGCATTAGGTGCCTACCCTGGGCTACTTGCAGAGACTCCCTTATATTCAGGAGAGAGGGACAGGCACTTCCACAGTGCAAGTCAACCCCCTTTACTGCAAAAAATGACCTTAGGGTGAACTGAACCATCTTCTGGAAGTGCCTATCTTATTCCCTTCACACCAGAGAAGAGTCTGGCCCCAAGTAGATGTGACATTTTTAAATGAATGAAAATTAAGTTGGTTCAACACTACCTCAACTGACTGTCTGACCCATTCATTTAAAAATCTAAATCCATAATCAACATGTGCATATACATACATATATATAAATAAAAGCATATTTTATTTATATATAAAATCAATATATAATCTGTATATATACACTATATACAGTATATATATAGGATAACACTGGTAGGTTATATATATGTGTGTGTGTGTGTGTGTATGTGTACATATATGAAAGCACTCAGACTTTGCCTCAGGTTCTGTATTATATGTGCACAGTGCTCATGCAGTGTTAATGTATAGCCAAACATTGCTCGACTGTAGACATAGAGGCTCAGTTTGTAAAAATCTGAAAAGAATGAAGAGCTCCTTTTTAATTTAAGCGTTGATAATTGACATATGGAAGTAAAATATAGTTTAGCATCTGATGATTGCAATGATTTTTTATAGTCAATATATGCCAGTAATTTTAAGGATAGTATTAGGGAGATCTAACTTTGGTTCTAGCTCTCATCCAAGGACAAATACAAAGGCATAATATTTGGTAGAATGACTGTTTTTCCTTTGTCTTCCCCCACCCTGCTCCAGGTTATCCAGATGACAGTGTCAGTTGGGACAGGCTGTGTGGGTTCACTCAAAGAGGGGAAGCAAACACCTCCCAGGTTTGGGAGAGGAGAGCCCAGACAAGGTTGCACTTAAAAGCCATTTGTGAGGTTGCCTTGCAGTGATGACCACTTGGGGGGTGGAATAGACTACTGAGTAGGATTACGTGTTGATAGCATGTGGGCAGATAAGGTTGGGGATGAAGGGAGATATGATCAGAAAAGAGAGATGAAAGGAAACCTCAGCCATGTTTACCAATACGACTTTCTACATAAACCATTATCCAGGTGTAGTAGGTCCCATTATTCTGTAACCCAGCTGTGAGGAACATCAGGAAGAAGAATCCATGTTTCTGCAATTAGGCAGAGTTAGAAAAGCTGTAGCAAGACTTGTCATTTGTACTGCAATGATATTACAATGCATAGAAAAAGTAACAGTATATTACTGTGGACTCCAGGTGGTGCCATATCTAACATGTATGCTATGTTGATTGCACGTTTCAAGATGTTCCCAGAAGTTAAAGAAAAAGGAATGGCAGCTATTCCCAGACTGGTTGCCTTCACATCAGAACATGTATGTGTTTCTGTTTTTTCCTATCTGTTACATTTGCTTTTAAGAATTAAATCATGATGAAGAGAATAGCTAAACAGGATTTGTAGCCAACTGTCTTCATTTCTGTTATTCATTCACAGGCAATTAAAAAATGGGAAAGGGCTGGTTTCTTGGTATGTGGAGGGGTAAGCTATGTACTTCTCTGTGGCTGAAATTCAGAAAGAGTAGGCCCTACAAACCACTGCAACTTTTTTGCTCTCACTTATATCAATATAAACATTAAGGTGAATGCTAAGAAGCTCTGCTGAAGACCACACCAAACAGTGAGAGCTCAGAATCCAGCTGCTAAACTTTCTGGCAAGACTGTCCTTGTTCAGGTCACTCAAGTGGAACAGAAAATCCCTGTGAATCAAAATATTAGTAGCTGAAGCCACTCCTACAGTTACTTAGTAATAGGGTAATAACACACATGAAGACAGTAATAGCTAAATGCGGTATGTACAGCAGAGCTGTTAGCACCGCGTTTGCTGTGGACTACTGTGGGGCCCTGGGCTTTATCACTTTATCTCTCTGTGAGCAAAACCTTCAGCACGTGGGACTTGTGGCAGGCACTTGCCTCAGCTGGCCAAGCGCTGCCTGGGAAGTGCATGGGAGTGGGTGCGGAGGAAACCGCAGCGACCTTCATGGGGGAACATGCAGAGTTTCTTGCTCTTTGCACAACCATACAGAAGCCGTTCTTCTGTCTGTCTGTCTTGTGGGGATTATTATTATTAAAGCCAAAGCTTTAAACTCCTTGTAGCTTATAGTGGAGAAAACGTGTGCAGGAAAAGGGGAAAAATGAAGGGGTATAAACAGAAGGGGCTACGAGCTGCCTTCAGGTTTTATGATCTCCTTCTAAATCTCTCTCCAGCTGGATGGGCTCAAACAGAAAAGACTCTTACTGCTGGGCTTAAGCAGGGTGCTGCCCAGGTTAGGTGACAACATCTGGCTACCTCCTTTGACTTTTTCAGAGACTGTGTTTCCACTCTTTACAAGTGTGAAGAGCTAAGTGTCCTCAAAAATGATCAGAAATGTTTGGGAGGAAATAAATCCCTTTGAGGGATTGCCCCTTCATGGCAATAGGAGAAGCGACACAGACCTGCAGGTTCCATATTGCAGATCAATTGTCCCCAAATCAGTCAGAGAGAAAAATATTTGCGAAGAAGTAGCAACTCTCCAAAGCTCGCTGTACTAGACCTGCATTATTCATATGAAAGCGTTGGATCTAATAAGTCTTGCAAATAAGGTTCAGCATGATTATTTAAAATAAGAAATCCTATTAATCATTAGAGAATTTCACAGTATTCATAACAATGGAATGTTAAACAATGAACCGAATTGTGCTATCAGTCTCAAAATAACAAAATGAGCTTCAATAATTGTGTTTTCATGCCAAGGAAGAAGAAATCTCAGCAATTTAAACATTCCAAAATCAAATATACTACTGAATCCACAGTAGCATCTGAAATCTGTTAAATTTTAGAAATATTTTATCCAAATTATCCATTCTGTACCTCTCCCAATCCTCTTTTCAATAAAATACGTAATAACACATCTTTTAGGGAAGACAAAAAAAACAAGTTAAGTGAAGTCAGAATCCTTTAACCCTTAATTGCCCAAGGATATGGGATCAGGGCTTTTACCTTAAAAATAGCAGAGGAATTGCAGAGGCCCAGGAGCATAATCCCTCTTTATAAAGGAAATGTCATTCCAAATCTGAGCATGGACTAAGATACGAGAATGTTGTTTATCTTATTTATCATGCCATGCTGGTCATCGTCTTCCTTTTAGATCATCCAGTTTGATGCTTGTTTCTCCCTACCATGTTTGGAGGCTGTCGTGAGGCAATGGCCATGGAACAAATGGTCTATAAACTAGCTGTTGTCATTTCCCCATGCTCTGTCTGTGGCATGATAGTAAACAAAGCTTTGAAGTTATTGTATTTATTTAGTTACATTGAGATTACTCTGGTGAGACTTGCAGTCTGAAGCAAAGATCTATCAGCAGTTCCCAGACAACAGAATCAGCATCACAAACCAGACTCCCTTTTAATTTCTACCAGTCTAGAGTGTCCATTACTATAAATGAATGAAGTTACTCTGCAGATACAACCAACATTACTGAAATCTGAATCTGGCCTTCATCTGATGCAACGGTAGATTCAGCTGCCATTGGGGGAAAAGAGAAGGGAAGAGTAATTTGCAATTTCTCCTGTGTAGTTCACTTCCTAACTTAGGAGTGCATTAGATGCCAAAATTCGGAGCCTTGCTCTCTGCACAAGCAGTGAAGAGGAGCACCTCTGGAGGGAAACTCTGGACATCTGAACTAGGAACCTTAATTTTCCTTAATCTAGATATTCTACATCACTTCCAGGAGGAGTTCATCTACTTCTCTGCATGGACCATACAGGAAGATCAGCCTCCTGACATATACAGTCCACATTAGGTGCCTCAAGTAGGTTATGTGACTGTTTCAGCTGTGAAAAATCCGATTACGCAAGTCTTTCCCACACAGTTCAGTACAGCTGTGACAATTCTTTCATGCTGCTTCAGCTTAATTCTCTTTTACTAGTGATAGTTAAGTACGTTATAACTGCTTATGTCAGTCTTGGCCCAGGTATAATTCCGCTAAAGTGCACTTGCTTCAGAACTTAATTTGATCTTATATATTCACAACTGCATCATCAGTAGTTCTTTCATCTGCACTGGTTCCCAGAAGGGTAAAAGTGATAGATGTCAATCCTAACAAAGTATTTAAGACTGTCTTTTTGAACACAGTGATGAAGACCTCCTGTGCCCCAACGCATCAGCTTTAGGCTGGTGTGAATGTTCAGCTGAGCAGATCTCTTTTTCAAAGCAGAAAAAATAGCTGAAAAAGAGAGACTTTTACAAAATATTTTAATCGATTCATTTGTCAAGTTCCATTGAATTTTAACCGCTTCCCTGTCATGGTATTGAGTGGGCCCACTAGCTCTCTTAGGCAGCATCCAGGAGTAGCTAGTTAGCATAGAGTAGGGATCATCCCTAGCAGGCAAAATGGACAAAGTCATTGTGTTCAGAGGAGGAGGAGGGTGCAGGGGGAAAGTATTTAGCTGTAGAGAACTAGTTAAGCTCATATTACAGAGCAGTCCTCAATTTTTTTGTTTGATAATATAAAAATAGCTTTAGAGACCTGCAGCTCTTTGGCAGACTTGGTGTTTAATTGGGGGGCATACAGGCTCAATCTTCAGCTCAGGGAATTAAAAAACAGTTGAGTATAATTGGAAAGAGTTAGTGATTTATTCCTACTGTTTGATCTTATCCAACCTGGCAAGACCACACTCATGTAGTCTGTATCAGCTTTCCTTGTTTCCCACCCCACGCTAGCAGTCTGGTCAAGGGGCAGCAATCTGTGAAGTGCTTACCAGGGAAATGGCAATACAGCGCCAGTATAGCTTTTAAAAATAAATTACAGAACAAAAAACAGGGAGGTAATTCAATCTGATCTGTGAATAGGGGACCTCTTCACCGAGGTAGAGAGCCAACAGGCACAGAGAGGATCTCTGTGCTTCCAGCACTACCCCACCTGCAGAATGAGGTCCTTGGCTTCATTGGGAATATGGCTCAGACAGCCACTGACTGCAAAAGGAGGTTCTTCTGGCAGTTTGGAAATGAGCTAGTCTATACTGTGGACAGCAGGATATACCTAGAGAAACCTCATCCTTCGAGGGGTCACTAGGAGTGTATCGGTGAGAGATTGCTTTTTGGTTTTGGTAGGGGAGCACCCCTGTGCTGGGAGAACATGCCGCGTCTGCACTGCAGTCTCCACTAGAGGAGGCAGCTGGCGACAAGTCATTGCTCCAGTCTCTTGCACACCAATTTACATGTGTGTACAAGCCCCATTATTTGCAGGGAGTACAGCAAATTACACCAGTATCCTTAAGAGAAAAATGCTTTTGACAAAGTTTTTGTCTGAAAGATTTCTGAAATCTAATATGGGAGGGTCTTGAATCTGGGACAGAGCAAAATTAAGTGACTTCTGTCTCAAAATAGACAGCTTGACAGGCCTCCATTTCACAAAGAACCTTCAGAAGATTTTGATTTTGTCTCTATGTAGAATGATCTCTTAATCCATTGCTGTGACATGTAATTGCTGCCCTCTAGCCAGGCTACTTTAGAGATAATTTTCAGGACTGTCACTTGCAAGTGATCCAATGGTGACCTCTGTGGTGGGGTTTCCAGGGGAAGACTCGAGAAACAATAGAAAACATGTCGTCCTTCTAGTGGCATAAAATATGAATCCATTAGTTATACTTCTAGCTGTACAGAATAAGTAGGATATGTTTTTGTTTCTATCTAAGAAAACTCCAAAACAAATTCATGGATTCACACATTCTTTCTTTGCATTGCCTAATGGACAATAAATAGGAGAGTGTTGTTTGTTGGTATTTGAAGCCAGAGGGAGATAGTGAAAAAGCTGATCTTACTTGAGGAGGAACATAATTCAAGTAACTCCATTAAAATCAAAGTAAAACCATTTTCCAGAAAAACAATGCTCGAGGGCAGACTGTACCAAAAGAGACACCTGTCATTTGGGACTAGTCCTTCATATGCACAATATCTCCTGACATTTTCACTGCTACAGAATCCTTATGAACTCAGTGGAATGTTTTTCATCCACAGATAAGATTGTAAAACCAGAATATTACTATCAGCACCATGTGGATTAAATTGTAATAACTGTATAAGTTTTCCTTGGATAAAACAAGCTGTGAGTCTTGCTGGATTAGAAAGGCAGTATAAAGTTATATCTTTCAAAACACAAGAGATGGAAATATTAGTATGTTGTGTATAAGCATTAAAATACTAATTTTTCCCCTGACATTAACAAATAATTTAAAAATTTTAATAGCAGTAGCCAAAGGAAATATTACAAATACATATACCTCATTATAGTGTGTTTAAAAATGTGGTGGGACATAGTAAGCTCTTTTTGTAGATAATTGAAGAAAAGCTATAGCTGCAATTAGACATTAGAGACAGGATTCATCTCACTTAACTTTAATTACCTAAAGTATAAAAATTTAATTTAAGTTAGTCTATGCACTTCGTATAGTCAATAAAAAGAGAGAGAGATCTGCAGAAGACATCCTGGTCTAAAATGGGTGACAAAGCCTCAGGAATAAAGTGCCTCCTAGAGGTACCTTTTCCACCCCTTCTAGATGGAGCCCTGACAGTTGGCCTTGAGCAGATACACATTTAGATTATTAAAATTAAGTGAGAATGAGCTTGGCCTTCATATTCAGGGAGCTCATCTTGGGTCCTCCTGGTTTTTCAAAGCCTAAGGGCAGCGGGAAGAAGACACTTTGGCTTCCTTCAGCTACCACAACTCCCATGAAAGCCAGCCATGGCCTTGGGGGCTCACAACATTTAGGGTGGTCCTTCCTGTCAGCTTCAGCCATGCCCAATGATGAGTTGGTAGTTTAATAAGCTATAAGACATGCTGGTAGATTGAATATTGCAATAACAAAATAAAAGGGTCTGTGTATTAAAGCGCTGTTCATTTAAGATGACAATAGTTTACCATACTCTTCAGCATCATAAGATTTTTTGATAATTCCAACTCTTCCTTTTTCCAAAACATCTGACTGTTTCATTCTTGCACCCGTAATAAATTTGCAGTATGTTTTTACTCTACCAAGTTAATTATGAAAAAGTGGCTTCCAGGGCAAACAAATTTATTCCTAACATTATTTGAAATTTTAGACAAAGGGAAGATTTCTCTGGCTTAAAATCATCATTTTTTTTCCTGACTAATAGTATACTCTTGTCACTAAGATTGAGTGCTATTCTATTCTTCTGTTTCACCATCAACCTTTAACCACATTTCTTCTCAAGAAGAAAATTAGATTCCTTTGAAATCTTGCCTGTTCAGATTTATCCCCATGTTAGGATAAAACATAGCTATCTCATACATCTGCCACCTCTATACTTATGCAAAGCCTTCAGCCACCTTTAGGAAATAACTCCAATTCTTCCAACCCTCCTAACAGCCTGTACTCTCTATGGGTATTTCTAGTTTTCCCTGCAACCTTTTGCAATGCAAGGCCACATGAAGCAGCAAAGGAGAAGGGCTCAGTGACAGCTCATGACCACCTGCCCCATTCCTGGCAAGCAGGGGACACTGGCGAAATTATGGCGCTGCCTGCTTTTCTGAGCCAATTTCTTTTCTTCAGGGCTAGTATCCAGCAATCTGCTTTATTCTCCCTTTTGGACCCCTCTTCTCCCACCATTGAACTTCAGACCTGAATTACTCCTACATGGCCTTGTAGTAGGAGATTGTACGCAATCTCGGTTCCTTGCATGGCTAGAGAGTCTGCAGCTCCATATTCCCAAAGAAGTCATAGCTGATGTCCTTCTTCGCCCTCTTAGCCCAGTTTAAGCTTTCAGTTATTTTGTCTGACCGCAAACCTTTCCTTCTGTTAGACCTTGATTACTTTTCTGTGTTTACCTTTATGTTACCCAGATGGCCACATTTTCAGCACTGTCCTAGGAATACTAAAACAACATTTACTAATCATCACCACTAGGAAAGTTTTCTTGCTATTAAAACTGCATTTTTTCCTTGTTCAGTTTCATTCTGACCCTTTAGAGTTTATCAAGCAGCTGGAGTAATTCCTCAGACATTACCCTGAGACGCAAAAATGCAACAGTCCCTATATGTGTGGATTGAGCAATTTCAGATTCAAAGTTTGTTTAGAAATTGTTATTGCATTTGCCCTTTTGTGCATAGACCTCTATATTTCTTCAGAATTTATCCCTAAACCTGTTTTGGTTCCTGCCTGCTAAGTTTCCATCAGTCTATATATGGCTTTCAGGCATCTGAGATGTTCATGGTACATTCATTTTTTTCCTGATGACATTTTACCAAGGCCATCAGACTTCTCTGTGAGGCAGCTAGGCTTGGCCATATTCCAGTGGATGCTTTTGAGCTTAGTTTTTGGGCTTAGTTTTCTTTTCACAGTAAACCATTCAAATCCATATTCTCTTTTTTAAGGTAGTTGGAATAGTTCTATTTTCTATTAGAAAGACAAATTACTACAGTAAATCTATTTTAACTAGTATGGAATAAGGAGCAAAATTCATCCTTGTTTTAATGACATTGACTTGAAACCCAGTGAAATATATCTAACTATAACTTCTCACTCCTGCTCTATACCTGTATTTATATATTGAACTACTCAATATGTACCCAAGTATTTGTGTAATAAAAGCACAAAGAATAAGTTTTTTTGTTGATAAAGTACATAAATTAAATTCTAGTTTCACAAAGCATAGTAATGAACTGCCATTAGAGTGAAACTATCTAATTCTGTTCCAATTTTGCAAAGATCAAAGATGTCTTCCTGACCTTGGGATTTTTTTATAAGCCTCCTGGTGCCTGCAGCCACCTCATAGCCTGTCCTCTGGCTCAAAAAGTTACATTTCTGCAATGCGTGGCTCTGGTGAGTTGCCAGGGCCTGGGAAGAGACTTGTGTATCTTCCACATATTGAGGTTTGTGAATTTAATTAGAGTCCAAGTCTCAGTCTACAGTACTTCGGAAGAAAGTCCCCTCTTCAGTGAAACTGAAGAAGCTCATTGAAAAATGTCCCTGCAAAAATTTGATTTCATGTAATGAAGAACATGCCGTGAACATGTCAGCATCATGCTGAGTAGACCTGTGATGTTCAATGTATAAATACTTCCTAGCACTTCGTAATCCTCAACTAGATAAACAGCAAGGAAAACTACGTTTCTAATCTCAGTCTATCACTAACCTGTGGTTTTAATAGGCTAGACAGTAACAGTGTGTCAAAATCAAACATTTACCAGTTTGCAGAGCTCTAATGCCCTGCTCCTAGAAGTGGCTGAGCGTCTTTGGCAGGTGCTGTATGCCCAAATGTCAGATATGACAGGACATTAAGCAAGGAGTGGAAATTTCCATGCCTAACTTCAGTCAGCTTAAAGTCAGGCCTCCACTCCAGAAGGGAACTAGCAACCCTTGTACAAGGTGGATCACCCTGCAGTGCGCCTCCTCCACTGGCTGGAGGAGACCCTACGTGATGACCTAGGAATGGCCATGCTAGCTGCAATGAATCCAGTCGAATACAACACTTAAGCACAGGAATATAAATCCCTGGAGATTAATGGAAGCACATGGGAATATGTTTCATTTAATCATCAATTTAGGCTGAAGTAGTCTCACAGGCGTATTTTGGAACATACCTAGCTCAAGGGCTAGGGTAGATTGCTGTACTAGGGCCTTAAATGTTGATTTTTGGACTAGACAATATCATTAACAGCTGCTCAATACATGTTGTTGGTATATTGCAGCCATATCCCATAGGGGAAAGCTATAGCAACTCATTGCATTCAAAATCAGTGCCATATGAAAAAATCAGTTTCCAGGAGAAGTATTTTCAAGTTGTCTATGTATCATCAGTGAATCATGGCTCAGTAGAAATCTGAAGTTCTTCACAATGTCTGATGATGTTTTCACTCAAACTTTTTTGAGAAAGTCTTTGGGCGGCATGAAAACTTGAAGCATTTCAGCCAAAATGGTGAGATATGAGCGTATGAAAAAAGGAGTTCAGACAGAAACTCTTGCACAACCTCAGGCACAGTAGTCAGGGCCCTTCACAGGAACTACCACTATTTTGTAAAATACAAGGGTTTTTTTACTTACTAAGCTGAAGGCATGCATTCTTACTTACTAAAGTAAAGACATGTGCAAAAAAGTCCCACTGAAGTGAAGCAGATGTGTAACTGTGGTGTCCAGCCCTTTCCATTCAGGACTGCTGGTTGCACTATGGTTGAAGCCAAACGCTCACTTGATAAAGCAGTAGTGGCTGATAATTTGCTTTCGAACCTGCTTCTCTACTCCTGCACTGGCAGGAGGATAAATTATATATCTTAGTGTCCTTTTTCTTCTGTAACATTTCTGACACCTAAAAAGCCATATTAGATTTTTGTCTCCTTTTTCTTTTTACAGTGTTACATCCAAGCTAATACACAAAGAAGTTCCATTTTTTTAAAGTTTAATAATCTGTAATTAAAATGACTTCAGACGGGTTTGTTACACTTGGGTCTGAGTTAATAAAAAATCTGATTTTTAGTGGTATAAATTGATATTAAACAATTTCATTATCATAATCACTATGAATCAAGTTAGAATTACAGACCAATGCTAATTCAGGAGTTAAATCCTGTGAGTTAGAGAAAATTAAACTGACTTGCACTACAGTATGTAACTTCACTTTTATCCTGTACATACAGATTAACTAATAATCTTACTAATAGTCTGATTCTGATTTTAAATTGCAGTAGTTCTATTTATTAATGGGGGTTATTACTAACTTTCATTGACTTGAGATCAGAATAAAGCTCCCCGTCTGTATTTATTCTCAGTATATTATTTGGTCAAAAGTTACATAGCAGAAGCACATGAACAAATTGAATTGGCTAAGGGAGAAGTTCCAGCGAATCAAGTTCATTGATGAATGCATACAAGCAATAGAAGCTGCAAACATGCATCAAGGACAGAATTTGGGTCCATCACCAACTGCAAATGTTTTTTAATATTCTGGGAATAAATCCAGATTAGAATGATTACTGTTGCTTTAATTGACTGCAGTGTCCTGGTATGAAGCCTCAAATGACAGTGCCAAGTTTCTGAAAAAGTGTATGAATAGAATTATTGCCTATGTGGGACCGCTTGCTGAAGGACTTGCAAGAGTGTAGTACTTTAAATTATTTAAGAAATAATAATAAAAATAATACAAAATAATAAATATGCTCTTTCAGAGTCACTTTTCTGTGAAGAAAGGAGCTGCAGCCTTGGGTATTGGTACAGATAGCGTGATTCTGATTAGGTGTGATGAAAGGTAAGTAAAGATGCAAACACTTCTCCTTTTAATAGCACGTAGAAGAGGATGATCAGGTGCTCAACTCAGAGAAGTATAAAGGATGCAATCAATAGCTGGTGTAACTCACTATAGTGCTGTCAGCTTCAGCAGCTTTACACTGATTTATCCTGCTTGAAGAACTGACACTCTCTGTAGCTTCTTTACAAGTCAGTTATTGGAGCTGATCAAATATCCTGAAGTTCCCTTCCTGAAGGATTTTTTTTTTCTTTCACCCTGAAGTGAAACAAAAAGTCAAACTACTGATCATTCTTTACACATTCAGTTAAGAAACTGTGAAGAAGCTTATTTTGGTCAAAATAAAACATTTAAACAGTCTCACATTTTGACCCATTAAAATGAACTGAAATTGGCCTTTTAAACTAGCTAAGATATAGAGGAGCATTTGCTAATGCAGTTTTGTTACCTCATACTCCCTTGTTCAACCACATTTTCCCCAGTACACTCAATCATGACACCTTTGCAGTGTAGAGTACAGTATGCTCAGGAAAGGGGTTTCACAGCATCATAGACAATATAGGCCATTGAGGGAGGTGGCCCATCAAGAAGAGAAGTACATAAGGTGCTTAGACTTCTGTTCCCAATAGGCACTACAAAACTGATGGTAGATTGTTGTTTAACCATTTAATTCACCCGACTGCTAGAGAAACCATTTTGAGAAAGCAGAGAAATATTAACAGAATCAACATGTTTTGATGAAGATTTTGAAGTTGATGGAAAACACATTTTCTATGGAAAAAAATAGAAACACTCTTATCAGTTCTACTGAGAATCTTTTCAATAAAGTATGCTGTTATTATGAGTCTCAAATGTCATTGTTATAAGATACTGAATTATTTATGGCTGTAGCTTAAATTGAAGGTTTTATTGCAATCAAAATATTCTGCTTTTATGATAAAAGAAGAGTATTAGCTAAGCAATTCACAGTATTAATCACAGTGCCTGCGTATTGACTTATTGACTTATTTTCTCTTTAATAACAAAAGACTGAGAACACCTTGAAAAGGAGTTAATGACAGCACCAACACAAATCAAAATAAACCTTTGACTGTTTCTGTTCACTAAAGACAGAAACAGATCAATGAAGTTATACCTTCCTTTTCTTCTTGTGTGAACTCAGTGTAATGATTTTCTGTAAAGACCACAATGCTTAACTTGTCCATCCTGAAGTAAACAGTACAGTTGCTGCATGTCTTACCAAATCCCAGACGAGGTCAACAGGACAGAGCAGGCTGCTTGCTAAGCTCATGTTCCTGATGAGAGGTGCTGGACTGATGTAGCAATAAGAACCTTCTGTTGGCCCATGGGAGAGTGAAGAAGGACCACGAGAGCTTTTTGATGTGTCCAGTATGACCAAGCTTGCTTCTTTGTGTCTCCTCTCCTCCCCATTCTGACCACAGTCACCAAGTTTTGTTGCTGTATCATGGGGCAATGTAAATGTATAGTGCCTTTCAGCCAGGAAAACGTGAAGAAAATCACATCTTGCTCATGCCCAGGATTGGATGATCATGCATTTTGGTAACTTGTTCCACTACCACACAGATATATTAACAGCAATAGAGTATCTCCTGCAGGTTTGGGGTCAAGACACTTCACCTTGATTTGGCAGCACCGAGGGCTGTAGATGGATATGGGTTATATGAGAAGACTTTGACCCCGGCGCTACTTCTGTCCTCAGCACCCTTCTGCTGCTGAGTCTCTTCAGCCTCCTCCTGTTCCCCCATAGCCCACCTGCCTCTGATGCTCCATAGCACATCTATTTCCTATTAAATGAAGAACTAACAGCAAGGGCTGGTTTCAAGATTAGATTTCTAATACAACTCTCTTTTGCTTCAGAGGGAAAATGATCCCATCAGACCTTGAAAGAAGAATTCTTGAAGCCAAACAAAAAGTAAGTGTACCAGCATTTCTACTTCCAGAAAGCAAAAAGCAAACATGAATAATACAGCTAGCTTGTTCACTTATTTTGGTAGCACAGCATAGGCTTTCCTATTAACTTTTGATTTATTTCTCAGGCCAGTAATTAGTAAGGCAAGAATTGCTGAAAAATATGTTTAAATATAGTCTTTATAAACTATTTGGCTCTTTTTATATATATATAAAACCTCTTTTTTATATTATCAGCCTGTGATGCAATTCTTTAGCTGAATGTTGGCAAAAGCTGAGTAAATATTTGGGGACTCCATATGTATTTTCATACATTGAAAATATTCCTCATAGAATCACCAAAGCAATGGAAGGCAAACTAAAATCCACATATTCTCTAAAATACACAATTTTTATATAGAATAGCCATTAATATATCCATCCATTAATAGAAGCTAGAATTTAACATATTCAGTAATAGGAACCAGAATTAAAACATCAGATTAAAGTATGCAGTGGATTTAGCTAGTGCCTACAATAAAATTTGTGTGAGTAATCATTAGAAACACAGAGTTCAAAGCTCATTGTAACACCAATCTTCCTTAAGACTTCATTTTGTCCAAGAAAAGCCATATGGTAGAAAAAATAAGGTAATATGAAAATAAAAGTTCCACCAAAACCTACTGACTATCTATTTCATTTAGCGGAAGGAAGTTCAGACTGTTTTTGCATTTTAAGACCTTCAAGAAGTGTACACCCTCATTTTCTCATTGCTGAGTACTATTTATGAAATCAACAGAATACAGATGAATTTCATATTAGATACTGGTATACACTACTGCAGGCTCAAGTGCTTATGATGCAAAAGCTGTGTGAGAGACACTGTGTCCTCCTCTGTGCTGCCCATCATTTAGCAGAGGGAGTCCAGGAGATGGCCCCAGGGTTCCGGGATAAATGGGATGGGGTGGAGGTGAGGGGGGCAGCAGTTGCTGCCACTTCCGTGGTGCCCACAGGGGAAAGAGATGATGCTCCCACTGACTGCTGGTGCCCCACCAGCTCAGGCTTCTGCACCTTCACTCGTTTTACTGGTGTAATTATAATGCAGCCCAGGGCACCAACCGCCAGAGATTTCATGCACCACAATGCCTTGTGGATAAGGTTTGTTTTACTCCACATCATATGGAGCAGACCTTTTTTTCTCAGGCAGGTGCTATGCAGAGGAATTGTTCTTCCAAGAGTTTTTACCTCTCTCATCTATCGTTACTGTAATAAATGGAGGATACTGGTTTGGAAGTTTGCTGCCACCTTAAGGCAGAAACTGTAATACGACTAGCTCTAAACTCAGAAAAAAAACAGTGTATGGTGGTAGGTATGTCCTCTAGGAGACACTTGTGGGTCACTTGTGCAGAGAGATATTGCTGCAGTTGAATTTTCAACTGCCTGATAGACAGGAGGTGGCAGCAGGCAGCCGCTGGGGCTGGGTGCTGCAGGCTGAGGGCCAAACACCTCCACGCTCTCTTGCAGGAAGTTGTTCCTTTCCTGGTGGGCCAAACACCTCCATGCTCTCTTGCAGGGGTTTGTCCCTTTCCTGGTGAGTGCCACAGCTGGAACAACAGTGTATGGGGCATTTGATCCGCTCATAGCTATTGCAGACATCTGCAAGAAATACAAAATCTGGATGCATGTGGATGTAAGTACCATCTCATTTGTGGGGCTGGATGTCAGCTTGACTTATCTTGGACAGTGTCATCTTGTACAGATAATATTATACTTGGTTCTTGTAATTAACTTTAAAGTCTAAGGACTGATTTCCTCTCCTCTGAAAGGCTCAGGTCCCAGTAGGTCAGGGGAACATCATAGAAGCTGTAACTGTGCAGTGCCTTTGGCAACCAGGACACTTCAGATCACCTAGTTTGAGTGCCTTTTGCCTTCACCATCATCTCTACATGTTGTTAATACAGAAAATACATGCCTAGCACAGTCTCAGCTTTTGCAACAGCTGCAGAATAAATGTGTAAGGAGAAGGCTACATTTGTTTGGAATTAAGTACCCCAAATTGCTGAACACATTAATGCAAACACCGTAGGAATTTATCAGACTAGCTACTTAGCTTTATCTGGATTCTCACCAGTAAATCTCTCTGGAGGATCATCTTTTAGCGCTCGAGTGGGGTTTGTGTCATTTTTTGTAAATCTTTTCTCTAAAAGGCTTAGCAATCAAATTTCTATAGGGCTGGAAAACTTTCTTTTGGATTACTGTGTTAGCCAAGGTCATTCCAATTTAAAGGAAGAATTTATATTTACCTCAAACTGCTTCTCAGTCACATGAAGTATCTGCTTGTCCCCGATCTCTGTAAGCAAAAGTGAAGGGGTGGGAAGGAAGCATTACTCATCAGAAATATGCTGAAAACCCACCACAGCAACTGAGATCCTGGTCCATTTTGTTATCATCACTTAGTCACTAAATGAGAAAAGACAACTTACCCATGGGAAGCTCTGGGAGATATTAATTACAGTCTGAGGCCGCCCAAAGTATCTCTGTCAGATCAGGTGGTGAGGGAGGAGTTAATGATGATAGGGGTTGGCACGCAGATCATGGTGTATGAAACACTGCTTCCAAGCTGCTAGAAAGAAACTGTTAGTTCAGCTAATGCCTCAGGCCCCATCTGCCTGGTCAGTTTGGAAGACACCACATCAGCAAGGAAAAGAAAGGGTCCCAAACTGATGTGAACTCACAGATGTCATCATAGAGCAATGCGGAGCTCTCTCCTCATTAAGATAATGTATCTTGCCTTCTAGGGAGCGTGGGGTGGCGGGCTGCTGATGTCAAGGAAACACAAATGGAAGTTAAATGGTGTTGAAAGGTATGATTTATTAACAAGTTAATACATAATTTATAAATATATAAAATATAGTTTATTAACAAGTTAAATACCGAGTAGGTATTTTAACATGTTATTACCACAGCAATGCCTATAAATAAAAATAAAAATCAGATAATATTATGTCCAACATAAAATATGAAGAAATCGTGTAAAATATCCTTCTGAAGTAACAATGCTAAGTGCCCTTGTTCAATGTTCACTGTTGTAGTGCTTTTTTTTTTTTTTTTTTTTTTTTTTTTTGGTAGAACAAACAGTGGACATTTCATATTAGTGTCTTTATTTCTTGCAACATGTATTCTCCAGTCCAGCATGGTTTCTGTGTCACCCTCTGATTCACTGTCTATAATGAATTAGCAATTCCATTTCTGTAAGAAATGAATCTTGGAGGTCTTGCACACTGAAGTCTAAATATGAAAGGTGGCTGCACCTCCCGTTTGGCCAGGCGTTACAGCAGTCACTGACCACTGCTCTATTGCTCATGGAAAGGATGCACTCCTCCAAGCCGTCCTAGTGAGGCTTTCTCAGTAAATCTGCACCTAACTGTACACAGTCATGAGCTCATGAACATTACAAATACACACAGATGAACATAAATGATAGCAATGTAGTTTAGTGTTTGAAAAGACCGAGTTTAAAATTATGAACAGCTGTTTATTCAGACACATATAGCTAAGCTGTGGCACTCCTTGCCAAAGGAGGTTAAGATTTGCATGCACTTAGGGGGAGACTAGATAAGTGCATAGAACAGACAAATAAAAACCATTCAGGAATTCTGTGAGCCACTGAGAGTACGTGAGGAAGTACTTGGGGATGCTTGTCTTGTTTTGTGTTATTTGCAAGCACCTCTTTAGGCCCCTTGCTGGAAACAATATACTGGGCTAGGTTTAGCCAGTTGCATGTGTATTTTTTTCTGAAGCTCATGCTGTTTAAGATTAGACTATTGCTCTCCTCTGCCTTTTTTATCTCCTAACAGAATTGCTGCTCCTTGCCAATTAATATTGCAAAAAACTTCCTGGTCCCATTCCTAATGATAAGGACAATATCTTGATGGTTCCATTCCTTTCTCATATATCTCACATGCAGAATTTGGAGAGCACTGAATGGTTCTATAAATTTGATATATTTTAGCTAAGACTGCCTTGAGCACTGCAAGCTTACATGCTGTGTTTAAAAAGGATATACATCCAAATATCCAAGGTTAGAAAAATCTACCCAGCAGCCTATGAGGATTGAGCACAAAAAACAGATTTTGCCTCCCAGATTGTCCAAATTCTGCTAGAATGAGATATTCAGGTCGAATCTGTATTAGAGATATTTCCAAATAATAAACTTTAGATCCACAACTCCACTGGAGTTCCTCCAGTATTTTGATAAGTGCCGTCTCCATATGGTAAGCAATGAATTAATGGAATTTGTCATTTCCAGTCCTGTTCCCCTGGTTGATGGATGCAACAGCTCACTTCAGTTTGTCCAGATATCAAATGTGGGCATCTTTAGAGGAGATTTGCTGGACCTCAGCCTGCTTTTATAATGTCTGAGGGCCAAATTCTGCCTGTCTTAATACTTTACAGTTATCCATTAGGAATCTCTAAAGGAAAACTCTTCCTCTTTTTTTTTTTTTTTTTTTTTTTTTTTTTTTTGTCTAGGATCCATAGTCACAAAATCATGTAGGTGCTTGGTATTCAGTTATTTAGAGTTGTTTAGACAAATGTGAGATGAAAAAGCATCTTATGTGTCCATGTAGCTTTTTTCCCCCCTCACTGGTACTTTCAGTCAGCTTTTTATTTAAGCACATGACTGAAGCCCAGAATAACTGATAACAAATGAAAAATGGTGGATTTTTATTTTATGTAAGCAATTTTGTTGCATGCGCAATTGGGATGAATATGGGGAAATAGATGACCTTAGAGTAAACTAAATTTTTAGGCAGATAATTAACATCTGCTGTTGTCAGTAAATAATTCTTTTGCTTGAGAAAATCCATACCACTACTGTTACCTAGAAGGCTCTTAAAGAATTTCTGCTTGGTTCTGTGTAGGCACGGATAAAAATGAAAAAATATCATATCAAAAGAAATCCATAGGCCTCAATGCATGTTCAGAATCATTAGCTCTGGCACTGTAATCAGATGATTGACTCTGAGCTGATTAAATGCTGCCAAATACTCAAAAAGCCAAGCCAAATGGCCAGATGTTGCCTGTGAAAGACTATTCCCTACAGATTTTTCATCAGACCCTTCCACAGTTCCCTTTGAATAGCAAAGAAGAAAGCATAGAAGTGCTGCACAGTATCCATGAGCATTTTGGATTTGCTTGTTTTGAAGACGTGAAAAGCCTTCTTGTAGGAAACGATAAGGACATACATATACCCATAACATTGCCTCCAAATCCTACAAAGGAAAATATTGCCAGATTTGAACATACTCACTTCTGCTCACAGATATGCTACCTGCAGGTGCCATCCTGGGTCCTTGAAGTAGTTACATGCCTCAGTCAACAGATTTATACCAATATATACCATCAAAACTCGTATCACTGAACTAAATGAAATCGTGTGCAGTACGCATCCTTGACAGCCTGCCAAATGGGATGCTAATGTATACATCCACGAGCTAATCATCGTACGTTATAACGGTAATTTACAAATAATCAGTCAAACATAACACAAGATTAAAATAATAAAGAACTGGACAATCCTCCTTTCCGTCCTTGCCACAGTCCCAAAGTCTCCCCTCTAGTTTTTATTATGCCAGCACCCTGTTTGTTCACAATATCTAGCTGAAAGCTTGTTTTGCAAAGTGTCCTGAAGGTCTGCACGCTCTGACTGTGATATAGAAGTGTAGTGCTATGTTTATTACGATAGTAATTTGGGACCTGATCCTCTGGCTGTATGAATTATCATAGCCCAGCTAAAGTCAAAAGATATCTGAAGGTTTACCATCAACGGAGCAATGAGAAAAATCACTTTTGGCCAGGTTTTCCAACCTGCTCAGAAACTTAGAGGTGCCCAGAAGGATTTAAGGAATTTTAAGGAATGCCTTTGTTACCTAAATCTTACTGAAACAAGAATCAATGGGAGGGAATCTGCTAATCTGCTAGCTTCTTATCTACATCTTTAGGAGCCATGTGCCTTGAGAAAGTTCATCAGTCAAGTGGGTGTTTTTGAGAAGCTTGTCCTATATTTATAAAGTACAGATGACTCTCCAAAAAGTTTTATATTGATTAAGCTTAGTGGAGAGAGCAATTATCCTGTGGTAAATTGCCAGGATTGTCATCCAAAAACCAACTAGAGCAAATTAGGTCCCTTACAAAGGCATTGCTTCCTTAATAATACTCATGATTATTTTCAGCCTTGCTTGCTCAGAAAAAGGAAAAGGTGCCCTTTGCTACATGGCCATTATTATTTTAATTATTACAAAATGTCTCCATGGTTTCACCACAGTGTCTCACTGTACACTTGAATTCACATTGAATGTGGTTTACTGTCACAGGGCCAATTCGGTGACCTGGAACCCACACAAGATGATGGGCGTCCCGCTGCAGTGTTCAGCCCTGCTGGTAAGAGAAGAGGTATGTCTCCATCTACTTGTTCCCCTGGTTCTTTCTGCTATTTTATTTCTGAAAATCCTGTATGTTTCCTCATAACTGTGTCATAACTAATATTCGATAATGTGATGAAGATTATGAAAGAAACTGAGAAATAAACCTCTAGTTATGTGTTCAGGCTGTGAGTGCAAAAGGGAATTAAAATGGCTGTCTAGCTGATTTGATAGAGGCAATAAATGGGAATATCTTTACAGAGTTTTGTGGCTTTGCATTCAAAATGTTCTAAATTATGTTGTTAGGGCATAACTCTGTAACCCTCTAGTTTCTGTGTAGCATAAATTGTAACCGACGGCAAAATCTAGTCCTTTTACAATGATACACTATAAATGCAATATGACATTTGGTTGAGAATCTAGGCATCATTACACTTTCCAGGCTTTTATGAGAAATATTTCAGCCCAGCTCTGATCCATATCTTCATTTTGGGAAGCACGGAAATAAAAAGGAAACACTAAGTTCACTTGGAATAAAAAGTACACATTTCATTTAGTACTAGGACTTGAATTACCTTTCAAGCCTGTAATTTTCATATAACCATTGGTTATTGAGACAGCTGCTATACAACCACCAGTTATCAGATCAGCTATCAAAAAGTTGGTTGCTGTTTTGCTAACAGCTGTACAACAGATTGTACACAAAGTGGTTGTGCTTAGGAAGAGAGAAGCTGGCTTTTATTTGCCCTCTGGGTCAGTTCGCTGAGACAAATCCTGCCTGGTTGCAATCAGTACCATCCTTGAGCTCTAGTGAGAACAGATGGCTCAGATTAAGAGAAAGCCAATTTTTTCCCCCTTCATTTTACCATCTTAGTTTTGAGTTACATATATAGGTTAGACTTCATGATAAATAGCCAAGTTCTGATTCTTCTTGGACTGGAAAATGCAGTTTTAAGCAACAGCTCTAGGGTGTATTTTAAACTTGGCTGAGTACTTCACCAGAACCAGAACATGACTCTCTGCACTTCACTTTAAAAGCTGAAAAGGAAACCTCATCCTTTCCATGAGACAAGTTGCCTCACCTTGTTGATTGTTGGCCCTCCCACAAAGCTGCCTCACAAAATGGTGTCTTTCCACCCAGAAGTAGCTGTTTAGAGGCCACATACTCTTTTATCTGTGCAAAGCTTTCGGCACTACCTAAGCACCCACTTCGCAGCACAGGGCTTTGCAGAGGATCTCTCCTTAGAAGAGATCTATTCCTACAAAGGAAAACAAAAACAAAAAGCACAGATAAAAGCAGTTAGGAAAGTGGTGTGATGTTCTTCAGATTAGTCACCAAATTACCTTGGCCTGACTCAACCAGAAAGGAGAAATGGAAATCAGAGCAAAGAATAAAGAGATAGATCCAAAATGAATGTAGGTGTAATTATACTCAGAACTGCGGTATCCAAAAGCTGATTTTAAAAGTTTTGGCTCTTGGAGAGGCCTACACATTGCTGGATCAAGTAGCAAAGTGTCCTGGGTGCTGGATGGAATATAAGAGACTGAATCCACTAAGCAACTAAGTCCGGTTTTGTCTGTTTTTTAGATGTTTCTCTTGTGGTTGGATACTTCAGCTGGACACTGAATTTGCATGTTTGTAATCTCTGCTGTTTAGACCTAAAGCAGCCCTCAAGACAATAGTCACATTTTTGCCAATGTTTTTTTTTTGTGTGTGTCTCTCTTTCTAAGGGGCTGATGCAGAGTTGCAATCAAATGCATGCTTCCTACCTCTTTCAACAAGACAAGCACTACGACCTATCTTACGACACTGGAGACAAGGCTTTGCAATGTGGACGGCATGTTGATGTCTTCAAGCTATGGCTGATGTGGAGGGCAAAGGTAGGACTGCCTGCAATGTATTTGTTTACATTAAAATAATGTGCACTAGATACAGGTTTCTTTTCTCTAATCATCATTTTGTAAAATATCTGACCTGAATTTCCCATATATAGAATGAAAGAAAGAACATATGGAAATATGGAATGATCTTTGGTAAAGCAGAGGAAAACTGATCAAAATATGTTCTTGGGGAATATGAGATAGCCATAATCATCTGTTCATCTGTATTTGTAGAATGTTGTTAAATAACTTCTTCCACTTATTTTTTCAATCTAGTATGTCAGGTTGCCTCAGGTTTGTTCAGAGATGACATCACTGTTTTTATTTCCAGAAAGCCTTAAAGACTTCATGTGGCTCATTAAAACTCTGGAAACAATTCTGAGACAGACAACAAATATAGCTGGAGGTGTGGGAGTCTGTAAAGAGGGTAGTGGAGGGCGAGTTTCTGTGGCTGAAATAGCTGTTGGACTCTCTCAGCTCGCTGGAGCGGCGGGTGGTCTCAGCCGCATACCTTCCCTCCAGCCCGAGGCTTTCTCCCCGAGCTGCGCTAGGTCCGCCCTGTGCCAGAAGCTCTGTCCACAGATGGATGATGACCTGGCTCAGAAGTCAGTTCTGCAGTGCCAGACCAGATTTAGCAGGGACATGCATCTATTATTCAGAGACTTTTCTTCCTAAAAAGCACATTTTTTCGATACGCCTTGTACTGCTTTTTCTCTCCTCACACCCTACTTGTACTGTTATTAGCAAATAGAATGCACATTGCTTAAGCAATTTATCCGCTCCAGCTGCCTGTTCCCCTTCTCCCCCTCCATGCTGTGATCCTCAGTTTGTGGCATCACAGCTAGTGACTGTGGGAGTAATTCCAATATCCCAACTAGAGGATTATGACTTCTGCTGGAAAACAGAGCAGGAACTGCTGAAGCTCTTAAAAACACAATCTCTGAGTTTATGCAGTACCACTTAGAAGAGAGACAAATACTGTGGAGATAGGGCAGTATCTAAACAGAGCGCTCAGTTGCTACAGACCTCAAGCTGGTCTCTGAAAACATCTGGCCATTTGAGATTTTAATTTGAAGAAAATAAATATGCTAGGAAAAGATACCAGATCATCCCTTCTGGAAGATTAAAATCCCCTGTTCTGAAAGAAATACAAGGCTCCCCAGGTATAGAGCTCGACACCTTTTTCTAGAGGCCCTTGTCCATGCCAGCCCAGGCTGTCCAAACCAGTGCTTGGACTCTCTGCAGAAACCACCACCAGCAGCACTCTTCAGCAGAGGTGTCACAAATATTTTGCTCAGCACTGAGCTGGATCTTGTGCTTATTTCACAAAGGTGATCGTAGAGAAGTCAGTGGCACAAGCTAGAGATAAATGAGCTCTGCATTAGAAAGTGTCCTTCATCTGACAGAACCACATCCTTAATCTTTCCAACGGAGACTCCCGAGAAGTGACTTGTACTGCTGCTTTGACAAGTGCTGCATGGTCCTGTCACTGTGTCAGTTCACAGGACAGATAGCCAAAAAACTTTCAGTTCTTTTCTCTCTCTCTCTCTCTTTAAAGGGAACCACAGGATTTGAAGCACAAATTGATAAGTGCTTGGAGCTTGCAGAGTACCTATATAATAAAATAAAGAACAGAGAAGGGTATGAAATGGTGTTTGATGGAAAGGTATGTATTGCAACATAGTGACCGAGTTCGTCAGCACCACTTGACTTAGTCAGGTATTGGGATGCTACGAACAGGTCAAACTAAGAAGTATGTGACGGAAAACTGTGTCCCTTCTGACAACAGCTGTTGTTGTGCCATTAGCTTCCCTCTCTTTGGGATCCAGGGGCAAGGGAGATGAGGCGGCTGTGCGCAGGATTTCAGTTTGCACAGTTTCACCCCGTGGGAACTCAGCACTGGCATCTTGGGCTAAGCAGTGCACACGCAGTGGCAATCGAAGGAGGCTGCGGTTGTCCCAACGCAGGGTCTGTCCTGAACGTGCTCTCTGGTGCCCCACATGACTCTGAAGACCAGTGGTGCACAGTGCTGTTACAGCAGCCTCAGGTGGTCAGTCGCAGCCCGGGGAGGGCCCAGCGGCTCCAGCTGGGATGGTCCCCCCGGTGCTGGGTGCTCAGCCGGCACTTGCGGGGGGACGGGCTGCAGCCTGCCGCGCGTCGGTGCCCGCCGGCCGCGCCGCGCTGTCCCGCGCGGGGCTGCAGCGCTTCTCAGCTGTCGCAGAGCGCATGCAGCCGGGCACACAAAGCTGCTCGTGTTTTGCCTGTAAGAGAAAAAAACATCTTATTTTGGCTTTTCCCCTCGGACCGGTGCCAGTTCCTGCTCTCCATACTCGCAGGGGAAGGCTTTGCCTCGCAGCACGCTGCTGCCTCGTAGTTAACCACACCGCTGGCATGAGCCTCGGTGCTCTGCGGCGCGGGATAGATGTCACCACAGTTCTTCAGACAGAGATCCCAGGCTCATACCCACGTGCCACTGTGTTATTTATTCCTGCCCCTCGTGTGGCGTCACTGAATTTGGCCCACCAGATCTAATGATGGCTAAAGGAACCGACAGCAGCGAGAATCTCTGTAACTTGTACATTTAGCAGCCGGCAAAGAGGAGTCTAGCAAGGCAGACAGCTGCTGGGAGAGTGCAAAAATGCATGAAGTTTCAATGGAGTCTTACTTTATGCCTTTCTACTTGGTGTTTCCATGTCAGCTAAGCCAGCTAAGATGCTAGGTACGTGCGTATTCATACAGGCACTATCTGCACCAAACTGAGAATTAATGAATTTCTCAAGTGTAAGAATAGCTTAGGCCATCTGTGAGTCCTGTTTACAGGACCAGGTTCTACATTATGCAGTCGTGTAATAAAAGTAATTGCCATGGCCCTCACATTTAAATTATCTATAATAGACTGTTGTCTCGTCCACACGTTCCCTTCAGCCTCTTGAGGGGACAGCATCTACAAAGTCTAGATGCTTCTCAGTTGGGCATAAATGTATTTGCACAGCTGGGTGATGTGTTTCTGCATCTGACATCCTGGGAATAAATTGCCTAAAATTATCCTTTCTGCATTAATAATGATGATGACTCTCAGAGGACTATAATAATGAAAACCATTGATTGCTGTCATAAAATGATGTATGAGAGAAGCGAAAGGCATGAGCATAATTGCAATTGAGATATCATGAGCATTTCTTACAGTCTGAACTGTTATTATTCTGTGTTTAGCCTCAGCACACAAACGTCTGCTTCTGGTATATACCTCCCAGTTTGCGCAGTATGGAAGATAACGAAGAAAGGATGAGCCACCTTATGAAGGTAAGTAACGTTATCCAGGATATCGTGTAGAGAGCACTGAAATCCTGACAGCCAGGCAATCCCCAAAATGATCTCCACGGAGGCACAGGGGAAGGTCACCTAGCTATATTCTAGCAAAGGACACCTCCACGGTCATTATCCTAAAGGTGAGTCTGGCACCACCTTGCTCTGGTCCCCCTGTTTGGTACTCTTTGGGTCTGCCTCTTCTCTGGAGTGTTTATTCGAACTCTGGCTACTTTTTCTGAAGTTCATGTAAACTGCAGTCAGTAAACTCAGCAAACACTGACAATAGCGTCATCATAGTAAGCCGCTCTGGCATACGATAAGAAGATGGAAAATGATTGTAACAATGTGTTTGAGGGCTACAAAAAAAAAAAGCAGTCCCTGTGTGCCAATTGCGTGTCAGCAATACTGAGAAAGTAGGGAGGATAATTCCCCACTGATTTTAAGAGCAGCACAAAGAAACAGGATAAACCCAACATCTTTTCAATAAGCCATTTATTCCTTAACAGAGGTTAACGTTTTTGTCAATATTGGACTTATGTTCTTTTTAACTGCTTCTTGTAGCTCTTTATAGAAAAATAAAACATGCTCTGCCTTTTGTTACAGTAATAATAATCCCTTGCTTTTTGCTATAATAATACTAATAACCCCCTGCTTTTTGTTATGCACCATTACAGGTAGCCCCGGTGATAAAAGCCAGGATGATGGAGTATGGAACAACCATGGTGAGCTATCAGCCTCTGGGAGACAAAGCGAACTTCTTCCGGATGGTCATCTCAAACCCAGCAGCAACTCATCAAGACATCGATTTCCTGATTGATGAAATAGAACGTCTAGGACAAGATTTATAATAATCGGGTGTGAAAGTCTGTTCCTGGACCTCTAAGTAGACAATTAAGTTGTCACAAACTGTGCGAATGTATTTGTGGTTTGTTCCAAAGTAAATTTATTTCTATATTGTGGCGTTGGAGTAGAGTACAGTTTAAAATCAAGAAACATGGCTCCTTTAAAGTCCTTTCCTGCATTTTAGAATACCTTTTTAATAATTAGTTACTCAAAGCTGCATTGAAACAAATAAGGTTGAGCAGAAGATATGTACAATTTTCTCCCCAATGTTAACACAATGACTATTTTAAAGTAAAAGCAATCAGACTGAATGATGCCAAACTTGCCCGAAATGGTGACAAAATCAAATTGGGGGAAGGAGGATACTGAGAAACAAAGTATACAAGCTGTACGCTTAAAAGTGAAAGTATTTTGCCTTTTTCATAGTATTAGAACAGAATTTCTAATTTGCCTATAGCAACATTTCAAATGTATTTAAATAGGTATAGTTTTACAAAAGGAAATATATATATATATATAAAATCCTATTTTGTAAACTAAAGATTTTATTTTATATGGGTTATAAAACTGCAAGGACAGAAGATGAAAGCTAACTAGGATTCTTTTTCTTTTGACGGAGGTGCCTCAAATATTTATTGCTGCTTATTTTAAAACATAAGCCCATGTATATTTTTAAGAGGTATCAGTGCCTCATTTCTCCATGTCACATGGATTGTACATCCCCAGGGTTGATTACTGAAAAACCTCAAGAGTACTGCAGCTCTTAAAACCCCTTAATAAGATCAATTACAGTACAACAATAGGATGCTGTTGTTCCTAATTATGTTTCCCACATGGCCTAACTAAGCAGACGCACAATCAAGACACAGTGCTAACCAAGACTGAAATAAGGTTGTACCTGGATGATTTCTTTGCTGTTTCTTAAAAAAGCCTATCCAAAAAAGTCACATATCTGACTAAGTGCTTGTGTCATAATCATTTCTACTCTGAGCAATATAAGATTACATTGAAAATTAAATTTGACTAAAATTCTGTCTAAAGAAATAGCATGAAATCTCATAGCTACATTAGCATGGTAAGGACTTCTTATAGATGTACAGGTCTGCAAGATAAGATCTAAATTAAATGTGAGTATAATCCAAATGACGGTAGTGGAATCTAAGTGACAAACTGGTTTGACAAAGGTTTCTCCCAGTACTAGACTACATCACTGTTTGCAGAGGCTTTTGAAATTGCTGGAAAAAAATGAGATAAGGCTACATCTGCCTAATACAGCCCAAGCAGAGCCACATAGGTGTTTTTAGACACCGTGGCACCACTCTTGCAGAACTCACATGCTGCATCATTCCTTAGCATTAGGAATGACTCTGACATGGAAACTTAAATTCATCCTTTTCCCCTTCAACATCTGGAAATGCTGGTAAGAATTCTGTGGCTTGGGCCTGTCTATTTATAACCCTATTAAAGTTTTGGTTTTAACTTTGCCTAAATGTCCAACTTTTGTTTGTAAGCAATATTGTTTTGCTGTCTCAAAAATACTTGAAGAGAAGAAAAAAGTGCAATGTGGTTTTAATTTCATCTAAAAAAGATAAATGGAGTATTGATTCAATGTAATAGGAGGACATGAAGTAAGAAGAGGAAATAAATTGTGTCTGTAATTGTGTTGCCTTTATTATATTGATAGTACTGTTTCGTCACCTCAGATTGAGGCTGTGCACTTTAGATTTAAACTGTACAATGTTGCAAATCAACATGTGTTGCTGTATAAGCTTGTACAATTTATTATTGATATGTCATTATTTGTGTGGTAGTAGTATTTACTCTTGGTATTGTAAGAACTGCCCTCACATCAGTCTTTCTGCTATATCTTTGCTTGACATTAGCCTCTCCTCATCAGCTTTTAGGCAGACCTCTCACTTCACTTCAGTGGATTTCCATTGCTGTCTACAGTGCACAACGTTACAAGTTAAGCTAGAGAGGAGATGCCAATTCTATCAAGGACTCAAATGTGACCTTTGCTGAACATGTCAAAATCAGCAGACCAATCACTGAAATACCAGAAAGAGCAGCAAATTGTATGTGTCTTTCTTGCTGTGAAAAAGGCAAGGAAAGAGCTTAAAAAGTAAAGTAAAGGGACAACGGTGGAAGTGATCAGTAGCCTGGTTACATCTTGCATGTGCAATTCTGTTTTTAAAATGCTAAGTGCAAACAATGTATTTATAGCTGTATGTGCCAATCCAAGACTTACGTTCAGTGTTCTGTAAGAACCAGCATTTTTTTCCACGTTACTATGTTTATTGCAGCCAGGAAAGAGCAGCATAGCAACCTGTTCTTGTGTTTGACCAAAGTATTTTATCTGTGTTGTTGACCTAAATCCGAATAAAAGTGTAAAATGTGACTGAGAGTCTTTTCTTTAGCAGCACTGAGAAAACCATCCTTACCAATTATGCCATCTCAGAGTAAGGTCCCACAGAAGAGAATGTTTAACTCTCTTCCTGGATTTTTTTTGATGAGAAGATTCCTGTGTGTTAATTACTATAACATTAAAAAAAAAGTGAATTTCATCATCAGATCCTTTTGAGGATATACTCAGCACTGGCATGCTAGTGAAAAACTGCTGTTCCTTTACCTTATCTTTACAAGATGGGGCTAATTGCTTTATTCTCAGGCAAGCTCAGATTTTGAGGGTTTGTTTTTTGTTTTTTGTTTTGTTTTTGTCTTTTTACTCCCTGAGTCTCTATCCCCAGATTAGCCATAGACCAAAGTCAGCCTACAACACAGCAGTGAAAGCAATCAGGGCACTTCTCAGACTATATGAAGGCAAAAGTTTAAACAGACCACAAGATTAAAAAAGGCAAAACAACTAATAAAAAAAAATGTTAATCCTCATGTTTCCCCTGGCCTAGGGCCTCAGTCCTCCAAAATCTGCTACCTGTCTGCTCTAGTTTCTTTCCATTCACTGAACTGCTGCACAGCTACATGTCAGATACAGAGAGCAAACAGAACAGAATTATGAAAATGGCAGCATTTAGCAAGCTTATGCCTGAAATGAGATTTTGTATATCGTGTCCTTAAGTCTATAGGAGCATTTGAACTGAATGCTGAGTGCCAGCACCCAGGCAGAGCCCAGTCAGAAGCTCTGTAAAGAAAGGGAGAGAGGGAGAAGCTGTGGGGATAATATTTTCCTTACTCTAATGAAGCACTAGGAGAGAGCACTGCTGTATTATTTTTTAACCTCTTTCACATGAGTAAATAAAGCTTGTGTTTTGCTGTGAACCTTCTGCACGCAGAGCTGCGTGCCATCTCCCTGAAAGACAGGGCAACATGGGACAGGTTTGCCCAACCGAGTCAAACATGTCCCAGCTGAGCTTGAAGAAGGTCAAATAAGATGACCAGCAAGAGAAGAGGCCCATGAAAGCCTGAGTAACGGAGCTTTACGAAGATTGGTTCCTTGTGAGGTCTGTTACAAGAGCAAAAGCTCTGTTTTGCTGCTTCTCTACTCTTTATCCCAACCCCCTCCCCCCCCCAAAAGAGCACTTTGCACAGGAAGAATCTTGGATCTTGAGGAGGAGGCTCTCTTTCTCCTTTTTCTTTTTCTTTTTCTTTTTCTTTTTCTTTTTCTTTTTCTTTTTCTTTTTCTTTTTCTTTTTCTTTTTCTTTTTCTTTTTCTTTTTCTTTTTCTTTTTCTTTTTCTTTTTCCTCCCCCAGTGGGAAGCACAACTGCATGGTAATTTCAAGTTTGATGCTGGCTGGGGTCATGCAGTGCAGTGGAAGAGCGTAAAGCCCCCAGGCAATGTCGCGGCTTGCTGAGGAGCTGTGCCCTACGTCATGGCCCCCATAGCAGCTTCCCCTTCTTTTCTTCAGGCCCAACCAGTTCCCCCACTCCTCTGGTTCATGGCTCACTTCTTCCCCTTTTTCCACAGCTTATTTCTACCTGAGCAGCTTAACAATCTTCACAATCTTTTTTTTTTAGTTAATTAATGTTTCTTCAAAATGCAGACTACATATCTGATGAAAGCTCTCCTACAGCAAGACTGAGTTCCTCAGTCTGGGAAGGAATTGTTCTTCAGGTCAGCATAAGGTTGTCCTGGTCCAAGAGAGCTCCAGGGGAAGCAAAGTATTAATCTGTGACCCACTCCATCCTAGAGCTAGGCTGCTACAAAAGGAGGATGGTGACAAAGAAGAACCCCGCAAAGCCAAGAAGAGTCCTCAAAAACCTGCCCAGAGCCATCCCGAATGGCTCACCTCCACCACTGCACAGGCCACTGAGCTTGTCTAGTGCGTTTGGTAACATATTTCGTGGTTCAGTTCTTAACCCTCGACTTAATAAAGTATGGTTTAGTAAAACTTCAATAAATAACATCCCAGAAATTAAACCAGGTTCTGCGAAGCAGGCGCTAGCTGAATGAGCAAACCTAATGGTGCCTGCACATAGCCAAATAACACCTCTGAAGTTGGGGATGCATATTTGGAGTGGTCACAAACTTTGGAGTTTTAATCTGTGGTAAATAATTTCACTCAGACAGACACTCTTCCAGTTACTAAACACATTCTTTATTGCCTAAATGGATATTCCTCCACAGAAGACATGAATGTCTCCTGATACAGAGTACAAAACTGCACTATGTTAACAAAACACAGAAGAATGTTTTACTGACGATGCCTATGCGGTATGCAGATAGAGGAAACATAGTCACTGCTGATAGCGGCACCACTCACTGACAGCAGAAGTGCAGTTTGATCAAAGTCTGCACCACAGCAAACCACATGTGACAGTGGGTAATCCACTCCACACACCATGGCCTTTTATTTATTTTATTTTATTTTATTTTGTTTTGTTTTTTTTTTTTATTTTTGCATGGACACTGGCACATTATTCTGACATCTGTAGCAGTAAAAACAGCAAGCAAATATACAAAATGGATTTTGCGACATAATTTAAGTTTAGAAAAGGGACACTCAGTACTTAATAGCTACCGGAGGCTGATGTAGAAGAAGTGGCCCAAATGATAGGCTCTTCTGCAATTCTTAGCAATCCTCAGACCTAGAGTCCTGTTAGAGCACAGGAGATGGTGAGGAACAGATGAGAAACAAAAGTTTGCAGTCCCTTTGCTCTGACAGTCGAAGATGAACCACCCCAGCACAAGACTGATGAGATGGTTGGGTCTCAGTCCTACAGAATTTTGGCTACTCATGAGTGCTGCCTGGTCTTCTGCAAATGGGCTCAAGGAGGGACCTGGGGAGAAGCCCTCACCTACCCTGGAACCCACAGCTTTAAAGAAGGGAAGATTAAATATCAAGTTAGTAGCATTAAACTCATATTCCAGCATGGTTAAAGAAGAAATAAAGCAAGAGAGAACTCAAGGAAAGGTAAATCTTTTATCTGACTTAGGCTAACTGCCAAACAGAAAATCATTCTAGGTAGAAAGTGAGTCCAGTAGAAATCCACAGGATACTGTCTTTTATGTGCTATTTTCTCAGACTTGCAATGTCTGAACTATCAGTTTTCTACCTGACTAGCCTAACTAAAGGGACCAATTCAGCCGTTAACAGAAAGCCAGGTGCTGCAGCTGGAAGAAATACAGATCTGACTTTCCCGTTCACTGAGAAGACAGAACGGCTGTAGGTCATGGCACTGTTCGTTATGGTGCTGAAGGATTCAGGTGTATATATTTTACACTGTACAGTGAAGCAAGAAATTGGGTCTGAGAGGAAAAGGAATATGTATCTATTTTTGTATTAAAATAAATGCCTATGCATACTATAGCTGAAATTCTTGCATTAGAATACACACTAGAGGTGAAACCTCTGTTCCATAAACTCACACTGCATGAACAGGGTAAAGGTTATTGCCCCAGGGCACAAGTAAGACACAAGTTCAGCTATGGTGTAAGCTGCTCATGTGCCTGTTCTTGCACAAAGTAAGTGCAAAACATGCCTGATGCCAATTCTTTCAAAGGCATTCAGACACTTTATTTTTCATTATATGAACCCCAAACCCTTAGTCCCAGTACAGTGTTCTGTCTGCCAGACTACTCACTCCCAGTCTGTGATTTGTAACCCGACATGGATTATTTCTCAGAGGTCTGTGACTGATGACCAGAAAGAACAAGTTCATGTAGCTCTGCAGCGAAATTTCTAAAGGGGTCCTCAACTTCCGCAGAAATATTTTGAGGGCTTACAATCAAAAAAGATTGAAAACCACACAAACAGGCAACCTCTCTTTTAAAGACACTTCTTTTTTGTGTTACAAGGAACAGTGCCCAGTGTAGTACCAGCATGTGTAATACTGCTCACTACATGGGTGTTTCCCATGCTTTACCAAGCAGAGCTCTGTCTATTTATACGTCACATTCCCTAAACTTATAGTAGATGGCAGCAGTCCAGAGAAATGGCCATATTCAAATGAAATACGAAATACATGGGATTAACAATTGTACTCAAAAATGTCAATTGATACAAACACTTTACTTACTGCCTTGTTTGTGCCTAATATGGTTCAATTTGTGTTGATTCGTTTCTCCTGTTGCCATTTGTCTTAATTCACAGTGTTGTGTTTTTATGAGCTGGTGCTCCAGGAAAATCTACAGGCAAAGCACGTATTGTTGATATGACACTTGCAACCCAAAAGGTATGCACAGATTATCTTCTCACTACATTGCCATTGCTTCTGAAAGTCTGCTTTTTATTTACCAGTGATTAGCTTTGTCTTTTGCAGATGACAATTTGCAATCATTTTTCCTCTTTTCTTCTGCTCCTTCAACTCCTGTCATTATGAAAAAAAGATAAAAATAATCAAACACAAAAAAACACCCAGTGACTGGATCTGTTTGTTGATGCCTGAATTGCAATGCAGCTGAAACCACTGGTGTATTATTGTTCTTGAAAGCAATTTTGTTGCAGTAATTCTGGTAAGAACCTTGAATAAATTGTAGCTATTGATCACTAGCCTTCCTATTTCCCACATTGTAGGCAACTTTACTCTCAGATTTTTTCTAGAAAGAAAAAACTAATTCTCGATAGGAAACTGGCCACATTTGACAGGATACCTCACTACATAGTCCATTGCAAGCAGACCATATGGATACAGGCTTTTACATTACCCCATGGGGCCTAACATCTGAAAAATACCCTTGCTCTCCCTCAAGTACAGCACAAACACACAGGTGTCACATATAAAGATGTCACTCCAAAGAGGTAACAGAGCTATCTCATTAATTCCTACAGTTTGGACCAAAAAGTGCTGAAAAGCAAAAATTATGCCCCAGTGCTACCCTATGGTACACAGAAAAAAAACTAGCCTAAGTGCTGTGCAGTGTAGAGGTGGCCAGTGTACTCCAGCGAGTGGTAGCCTTCAGCAAGGTCAGTACAAATCAGCCTACTCAGATGGTTCTAGGTCGTCTTCCTGAGGATGTCCGCAGAGCTACATCAGACAGCAACAGGGCAGAGGCACTCATGCTCCAAACACCTCACAGGAAGGATTAGGATATGCCAGGATATGTCTTCCTTTGAGCATTTCTGGTCAGGATTTAGAGTGAGATGTTGGATCATTTGCAAAGTGACAATGTAAGGGGTCATTTTATCTCTGCCCATCTGCGAACTGACAGGAAGGATATCACCAAGAATAGGGAATGACTTACTCTTCTGGATGGTAATGGCTTCTATGCAGGTCTCTCACTGACAGTTCATCCACTGTGAGGCTGCTGGCAGCAGCACAGCTGCTCCAGGAGGTCTTCAGAGAGAGTTAGCAAACCACTGTGCTTCATTAGCTGGTATGGGCATATTTAGAGCCAGGCAGCAATTGGGAGCAATGCCATAAATAGCTCTCTTCTCTGTACTTCCCTGTTCTCTAACCCAACCGAGACATTCTTTGTTCCCCTTGTTCTTGGGGGAGGAAACTAATGCTACACAATGCTTCTCTCCCATGAGAAAGCTCACCCTGTCATGAGACTTTTGCTCATGCTGGGGCTCTGCCCTGCAGCAGTGGCAACACTCCTACCCCTCTGCCCAGTGAGGAATATAGCCCTTAATTTCTCTGCTGTCTGTTGCTCCTTCTAGAGGTCAGATAAATACGTATAGTCACTGGCTCCACAGTTCTGCCAAGAGCCAGAAAGTAATTAAGTAGAAACTATTGTGTTCTTGACTGTCTTACCCAGTAAGTTCCATCAGGATACAGCTACCTCTGTTATTACTTCAGCTGATATGCCCCTACCTCAAGCTCCTTGTTGTCCAGGGTAGTTCTGTAAGCAGAAATTTAGGAAAGTAAGGGTGAATCCCCATTTCTGGCAACCAGTTCTCTCACGTTTTGGGTTGGTTTCAATGTCCAAGACCATGCATGAGCTGTTGTCTGTTATTACTCATCATCCTTTACTATATTACTGCACAGACATTGCTCTTAGTCACTGAATATGGACTAAACCCAATTCCATGAGGATTGCCATAGGGAGAGCTCAAGGCAATGAGCACCAGACAAAATGAGATGAAGATCAAGAAAGGCTCCCGGAGGAGGTCTCCCCTCTCATTATGTGGATTGGTGGTTGAGACCTTCAAGAACACCATGAAGTCTAAAATCTAATCTCTATTTCTGCCTAATGGGATCTGAATCTACCTCAGTACATTCAGATAATGTGCTCATTGGTGTTAAAAGAGGTAAGATTTGCTTTTAAATCCTTCTGCTGGAACACATTTGGGGTGGAACTACAATGGAGATGGTACAAAACTGGTTAATAAACATGCCCAGAGAGTTCTCTGTAGATCATAAAGAGAGTGTTTTGCAGGGGTCTATGCCAGACCTGATTTCGCTCAATGTTCTCATTAATGGTTTGGACAATGAAATACAGAATATGCTTATCAAATGCACAGATGATAGGATGCAGTGATGGGTAACAGGTTGGGAAGAACAGACAAATGACAACAGCTGAATTCAAGACAGTCAAAATTGGAAAAAAATAGTCTGAAAAATGAGTTAGATCTCAGTAAAGGCAAGTGAGATGCCTCTTTAAGCAGGAATAATCACAGTCATAGGTTAGGGACAGGAAAGTTTATGCAGTAGCTTTTCAAAAAAAAAAGAGGATCAATTATTAGTTTAAAATGTTTAAAATCACAGAAGAAAAGGATTTACCATTTTGGACTATACGAGCTGGAAAATTGCTTGCAACACAGACTGAGTCATTCCTCTGTTCTGCTCACCAGTGATTGGTAGAGCCTCAACCGGGACATAATATTCAGATTTGGGCATTACACTTCCAGGAAGATGTCCAGAGAAAATAATTGTTGGAGATCCAAAAAGGATGGCCTTGCAAGGAAATACTGGAAGAACTGCAGTGGTCTGCCTAAAGAAAAAAGTTGAAAATTATGATGAAAATCTAATATCTAGAGGTTTGCTATAGTGAAGAAGGAATTTTTTCTTCTCCATGGCCACAGAGACTCAGACAAGAAATAATATGCCTAATTCTAGCAGAAAATATTCAATTAGATATTAGAAATAGCTTTCCAGTAGTAAGGGCAGTAAAGCATTAGAATACATTACTTTGAGAGATTGTGGGATACTGTATCTTCAGAACAGGATGGGCAAATGTTAAGATAAAGCAAGGAATAGCTGATCTTGCTTTGAGCAGAAGTAGGGACCTGACAGTCTCTTGAAGTCCTTCTAGCTATATTTTTCTGTGACTTGAGCCAGCAACTCTGGGTTATTTTGTGACTGCCTGTACATCTTCTCAATTATACTTTTCAAGACTGTGTTGGTTCTGTAGATCAACACTAAGTTAATTTATAGCAAATTCAAGTAGCAAGAGATCTGTAGATATCTCAGATAGTCAATGTTATAACAGATGTAAGGAATTATAAAGATTACCCTTCTTCAGTAAAGCAGTGACCTTCTGAACTGAGAACTCTCCAAACTTCTGCAAACCATAAGTTAACCATGTGGTTACTGGGTACCTCCTAAATCACTAAGTGTTTCCAAACAAAAAAAAAAAAAAAAATCCCAAAAATGGTTCTCAAATCTGAGTACTGTGAGAGAGATTAGGACAGGAAATTGAGATTACACTCACAACTAGGTTTTGAAGATAACAAATGAAGAAGGAAAGAGAAAACTGTGAGTTCAGACTTACTCACATGTGCTTGCTAGATGAAATATCTGGGTGCATTTCTTAATCCCTTAAAACTGTGACTGTGGAAACAAACTCAAAATCTTCTATGATGAGTTCTAACTTTTAAGTTTGTTTTGCCTACATGTTCTTGCCACGTTATATATTGGCACATTAATCACTTGTTTATATAGATATTGTATGATTTTCGGTAGACAAAACTGCATGAGGTTGACAGCTCTCCTATACTAGGCTAGAGCATGAGAAGGAGAGAAAAGAGAGGGCGGGGTACAGGAACAAGGGGGCTGGTAGGGGAGGGTGCCAATTCTCTGGGGACTGGAGAAGGGGGAGGATGTGCCGAGTGTTGCAATGGGAGGACGTTGCTGACCTAGCCCCCAATGAAATATAGAAGCTAAATCTGTCCCGTGGTGACTCGTGTTTAATTTGTCTTTGCATCTGGGTGATCTTGGACACTCTCTCATCCTAACTGGTCTTGAAAATTAACCTAATGTTGTGGTGAATAGGTCACAAAATATCCCTGTAACGTTAGTTTCTAACAGATATATTCCTGCTCATCTACACCAACTCAAGCTGAGTTTGATCTAGCTTCTACGCAACTCCATGACAAAATTCCCACTGCCTGTAAATGGACTTGGACCGAGTTTATGATCCACATAATTTACAGGATGTCTTTGCTGCCTGAACTAATGTCCATCTGTTTGAATGCCATTTATGACTCCTAACAAATTGGTTGAGCCCTGGGGCCAGGCAGGGCCTGACTGACAAATGCCAAATGGACGCTGGTATTGTCACTGCTGCTGCAGAATAACTCTTCAGCTGTGGCACTTTCTCGGAGAGTGTGCCTCAGAGCTGCACTCATGCTGCTATTATTTATCACCTTGTGGAAGTGTTATCTGAGCAGAGCAGGAAGGTGTTTAGGGTCAGCCAGAATAATAGGAAGCAACTCATGGTCGAGTCCTCGTATCGCCCCTGCCGAGTCTCCATGCATTGTGTGAGATGGGTGTCAGAAGATATGCATTCATCTGTTTTCTCGCAGGTGAGACACTGGCAAATGATCACAAAGCTCTGTAGGATAAAAAGTCCTTTTCCTGACCTAAACATAATTTTAGGTATAAAAATCAAGTTTGTATGCATGAGGTAATAAGAATGGGCACCAGACACTGCAGAACAGCTACTATATATATTCTGACAGTCTGACTTGGAAAGCATATTTACCTTAAAAAATGAAGAGGGAGAAATAAGGGAATAAGAATGAATAGAGTGAAGAGACTCTGTAGAGGAATAATGGATTTTTCAGATAAGAGATTAAAAAAAAATCAGAATGACCTATTCAAGTTGACCTGAAATGAATTTTTATTGTTGTGAAAAAAAATTATCCCACTATTTAATTTCTGGTCAACCACAAGCTGTTGTTAAAGCTGTGTTGTGCTTTCTTTGAGAGTTATTTAGCAATTTAAACCCCTTTTTTTTAATTTAGATCAAATTTTCATCAAAAAATGTCATTTTAAAATTAATGTATCTTCAATATCAAAATGTAGAAATTATATGTCTCAAAAATGTTTAGATTGTAACTGCACTTTTGTCCACTGTAACTAAGTGATCAAAGTTGGCTGAATTCAGGTTACATCTGGAACTCACCTGGCCCTTTTCCCCTCCCAGACTTCATTCCATTTTTGGAGCAATTTTCCTTTTGTTCTACCCATTTGCTGAGCTCTTTGGAAACAGTCTATCACAACTGGCCTTGAGGAAGCCAGGGACTGAGGTTGCCTTGCACAGTCAGCTGGAGGGACCAAAGGCTGTAATTTGTGCATTAACTACAATAAAATGAGTCAGTTCCCTCTTTCTATATCATTTTGCCTGTGATAACTATGTATGTATAAGGCAATGAGCATAAGGCAAATGAGTAGCAAGAAAAAAACAATTTAGTTATCTGGTATATTTGTCACACTGTTGACTTGTATATATCTCACAACTTTTTGATGTTTGTAGAGCAGATTTGAATAAATGTATTGCTAATTATTTTATGTGATATTGTTTCTCACAGCTAATTGTGCTTGGAGGTGAAAGAGAAAAAGATATGTTTGCAGACAAACATCCAGAATTTTGATTCTTTACCCAAACTGTGAATTCCTAAGAATTCAAGAGAGGTAAGATGAACATTTGGGGGGTAAAGGTTTATAGGTGAAATTTCTGGCACTTACTGTTGCTGGCTATGGCAGAATGTCAAAATGAACAGCCTGGATGATCCTATCTCAGGCTTTCAGAAACAGCTAAATTCCAAAAGAGTAAAGGAACATGAAAGTGATAGAAAATGAAAAGGTTAGCTCAATTTTATAAACCTCAAGAAGTGATAGCTAAAAGCTGACTAAGTTTCTGATCAAGGTTTGCAACAATGAACATTCTTGTGTTTCCCAAATCTGACCACCCATCAGCAGTTGCATGATGAGGAGAGATAAGATCAAAACACTGCCTGATGGATGTGGCTTCTCCTCTTGCAAATCCTCAGCTCTCCTCACTCTAGAATCATGGGGCGAGCAATAAAAGCTTCCTAAGAGAAAATTTACTGTGCATGTAAATAGAATGCATTCATTTCAGTCTCATGAAGTCATCATTTTTTTTTCTTACTTCTTGCTACAATTACCTGGAAGGCTTATTTGTAGAACATCAGTGTTTAATAGGGAGAAGCAGCCTGCCAACACTCCCATACAAAATGACAAATTTCTAGCAGTAGTGGAGTAATAGTGCTACATGATCATGTGGCTTTTGCTCCACTAAACTCACTATGTACCAGACCCAGATCCTTTGGAATTTAAAAGAGATGACAGAAAACCAATCAAATGCTGTTGGTTTGTGTCAAAATCTTCTTATCAGACAATGAAAGAGATTAAAAGGCTAAAACTGAAATGTTCAGTGCAGACATAACTGCTGGTAAAAAGCAGTGTGGCTCAGAGTCCAGCAGATTTTCCTACAGGTACTGCCAGTTTGTGTTATTTTAATTTACCGTATGTTTTTTCTAAGAGGGAAAAAGACAGGTGGGGGGAGATGTCTGATTTTCTGCAGGTTTGCTTCCACTGAGAATGTTTTCAAGAATTTAGACTAATAAGTGGAAGAAGAAAAAGCTCATCTTGTTTAAAAAATATTGCACTATCACATTATACTGACAACACATATCTACCAAATAAGAGGAAAGTCTTCCACTCAGAGCTGTAGATTGTAAAGTGCTTTTAAGCTGTGCACCAAGACAAATGATAGCAATTGCCATCTGAGTGTGCTTGCAGCACTTTGATTCTGAGAGAAATGAGAGGTGTCACATGGTGGCCCTTCAGCTGTGGCAAATGCTTCTAGGTGCCATTATGCATCTATAGAGCACAGAAACTAATTTTTCCATCCTCTTTCCAAAATGATAGAAGGATCCTGTTTCTAATCTTGCCCCTACAAAGACCCAGAGCTGCTAACTATAAGTAATTCATCCCTAGATGCATTACTGGGGTGCTGAAACAGCCGGTGAACCCCACTGTGCTGCTGGGATCCAGCCTATGCAGTAGCTGAAATCCAAAGCTTGTGAGCCAGAGATTCCTTTATTTGATCATTTCTATTACATTAGGACACTCATTTTCATTACTGCTCTCCAGTATAAATCTTTCATATCCTTTCTGAAGTGGTCAGTCAACAAATCTTCACACAGAGCCAAGAGTCAAATTCCAGCTTGCTAATATCAGACGTTCAGTTCATGCACTAACTTAGCTACTGTAGATACCATATTCAGACATTTCCTGGGCCATGCTGCATCACTGCATGATGCACCTCCCATAAGGCACAAGTATCTTGTTCAGATGAGCCCACCATCAGCTCCTCTCTCCACCACCCCTGCAGCTACCCTAGCCCTCCACTAGCCACACAGGCATGTCTCAAGGAGCTCACAGCCAAGATAGTCAGGCTTCCTATTCTTTAGACCTACACAACCTACCTTATGCTTTAAATGCCACATACGACCTTCTGGCACACACATCTTCCTGCCCTCTGACAGAGCAGAGCCAGATGTCCTAACCTTTAGAAGTAAAGGTTTCCAAATGTCCTCTGCCTACACGCAGTAGCATAGGTAAAACAGCTAAACACCAAAGCACAGTTAAAACAGTATGGTTTGACCACCTAGTGTGACAAATCCAGCTTTTTAAACTACATAAATGCCCAGGTTCATGGAGAAAGCTGGGTGCCTTTTTAAGACCTCAGAAAAGACCCCCTTGCTTTGGACTGTGTGCCAAGTTAGATGGACAGGATCCTTCAGCATCATTCACATTCATTGCCAACACAGAGAATTAGATCTGTATTTTTTCCAGAGACCAGCCTCGTTGGAAGTCCAGATGTTAGATGGAAGTTAAGTAGAGAAGATCCTAAACCAGGCACTGGAACAGAGCAACAATCAATCGTATTTTGAAGTCACACCCTGGTTCGTCACATGGCTGTTTCACTGTTTCACACTGTGGTAAGACCCAAATTCAGTGGAGAAAGGTCTTTATCTGCACACAGAGAAGTTTATTTCATACAAGTGAGACTCTGGCTTTCCTGCAGCCAAGAGAAGCTTAAACACATACGAAAAAAGTGCAGCCCTTATAGCAGGCTGAATATTTTAAACCTACACATCAAAGCTAGTCTATGGTATGGAAAACGTGCTATTTTTGGTTGATTACAATAGTTTCAATTTAGGGAAAAGATCTACGTGGAATGAAGCTAAGACCTGTCTATCTAATGAGAAACTAAACTACACACTGTGTTGTAGTAGTGGCTGGCTGAGGCTGCCTGGCTAACTGCGTGCTGCCTACAGAAATGAATTCTGCACCTCAGCTGCTAGAGCACAGCCTGGCCTTGACGAAAAGCTCTCATTTCCTTTCAGGGTTTCAGTGTTCCCCTGATATCCTGACTGTGTATCCCAAGCTTTATTAGATTTTCTCCATGGAAAGGACTGTATTTCAGGAGTGGGTAGTAATTTCATACTTCACAGTGTTGTAATCTTGCTGCTCTTACAGAAATCAAACTTCTGGGACATGACAGTTTTAACTACTTAATACATACCTGAATTTGTTGGGGGAAAGGACAGAAAGTACCTCTAGATATCAAATATCAATAACATGGAGCTCACCTGACCTAAAATACCATAAGGATTTACCTGACAGGCAGGCAGTGGGAAAAACTGAATGTGAAAGTTTCTGCAGTCATTACGAAGATAGGTTTCTCTGTTAGCCTTTTCTCTCTGTGCCTCGATAGTGTTCATGGGACCTTGTAATTTTCTCCCCAGTGGCTCATTTACCAACCTGAAATTTTTATTTCATTTTTATCTATGACTTTATTATATTTAAAAAAGAAACTGGCTGTCCAAGGACTGTGCAATTGAATTGCTGAATTTGTAAATAAGCTAATAATAAATTGGTAGTGGTTGGGATATACTTTATCCTTCATTACTAGGCTAGCTGGAGGAAGCTGTTGGTACAGTTAAACAACATTTTAAATATGATTACAATTATTCCCAATTTTTTTTCTATTCACAAATTTCAATCTAAAAAATTTAATAACCTATGATTTATAAATTCACTAGATAATCATTTCTCTCATCTTATTTTCTTGCGGTGTTTCTAATTCATGAATCTGTATCTCTCTGCAGTAGCTCATTTTTCAATTTCTTTTTCTGCTCATGTTTGTGTCTGTATCATACTTTGGCTTCATCCATTTTTTACGGCCATATGGCTAAAATGATAATATTTTATCAAAGAGAATGAGGCACACATCGGAGGGGAAAAGCAGTGTGGAATTAAATGCACTAAATTGTGAATAAAAGAAACCTTAGTTGTACTTTGTAGTTGACTTTGTTCCTAGAAATATTACCACTTCTTTAAAGATACTTAATTTAATGCAATTTAAAACCAGAAGTTCAAAGCATAGGTGTCTAGACTGATTTTGGGAAGACTGAGGGAAAGAGACTATGGGTGGGCATGAAGTTGAGCTTTCACATTTTAGGAATTAATTGGTTACTAAGAAGGAAAAAGGGACACATAGGAGGTGGATTAACATTGGCGAATGCTAACAAAGAGCAAAAACTGCCCGGTACCTTGAGTTCTCCGTCCTGCACCAGTCTGAATTAAGGATGGGAGGATTTCTTAAAAGGCAAGGTAAGCAAATGTGAAGATACTGTGTGGAACCCGGGGGGTGATGCCGGCTCACAGTCTAACCCCTTGAGCTGAGTCTCAAGTAGCGCGCTCAGCCAGGTGGGCTGCGTGCCTCCCCACCGCGTGCTGCAGCACCCAGGACGCTGCGGCTGGCCGTCGCCACAGATGCTGTCCCTCCAACTCAACACACCAGCAGACTGTGTTACAAAAAAAAATGAGCTATAGAGTAGAAGTGACAGGTATTAATGGTGCCTCTGGGCTAACTCCACATGCCTGAGAGCCCGAGTAATTCAAACGGTGGTTGGAGAAGGCAAAGGACCTCAGCTTGTAAAAGTAGCCGCTTCCAACCGAGAAGGCAGAAATTTAAAGGCTGGGTCCATCTTCCATGGTTAGGAGTAAGAGTGGGCTGCCGAGCACCCCCCAGAAAGATTGATGTTGATTACTGCCCAAGCGAGTTCAAGGGAAAGAAGAGGCTGAGCAGCATCAGTTTGGCCAGTTTCAGGATATGGTGCCCCTTATTCTGGCTGGGTTGTGGTGTGACAAACCAATTCTTTGCCAAGAATCAAGATAATAATTTGCATTTCATGTGAATATGAACAAAATGTACACAAAGGCTTTAAAATACTTGTAAAATGATGAATCTCTAATGTTTTATTTAAATTTGCTTGGAAAACCTATAGAATCCAGTACATACAAAAGCACTGTGCTCCTATAGAAATGAACAGAAAATGGAGAGTGCCAGATCCTGCTGGTGTTTTTTAAAACATCCCATAGACCTGTGACAGAGATTGCATTCCTTGTTAATTCTGCTCTGTGGTTTATTTTCTGTAAAATTCTGTAATGCAAGGATACCACACGTCCTTTGAAAATATATCTTGAACAGGTATCAGCCCTGCTCAGAGTCTCAGAAATAAACACACAATATATATAGAGAGAAATAAAGCATTTGTTGAAAAATGAAAATAAAGTAAATCTACCAACATCAAATGAGACATAGTCTTTCATTTACTACCCTAAACCGATGTTTTCTATTGAAAGAGCTCTGGGTGGAATGTGCCTGGGACCTTTCGAGCAGAAAAACAAGGATCAAGAAAAGATTAACTAGGATGATGACAACCTTAAAGTATGCATTAGCCTATGTTATGTTAGCTTATGTCTTTCTGTATACCAAACAGTGGATTATATGTGTATGTCACATTATTTAGCAAGCATTAATGATTATTAGAATTTACATAAACTCCATTAAATCCACTGTGTTTCATGCCTAGTGACTAATCTTCTGCATTTTCTGTTTTGGTATAGAAATAACTTGGAAAATACATTTGCTTAAATGTATACTACAGATTTCTCCCTCTTTATGAACTGCTAAAACAGCAAAAAAAAATCTCTACATCTTCTAAGCCTGAGCCAAGAGAGAACAAGGATATTTGCCTAATGAAAGAGTTTTACATGCTCTTAGCCTATCTACTACTGTGAGAGCTCGAGTTTAAAAAGAGAAATAAACACAGCTATATTTAGTCATAATAATGTTTAGTAAGCAAAAGGACTTACCGCACATAGATGCAATGAAAAAAAATTAAATGTATTTTTAACAAGTTCCTAATTTAAAGTTCTAAAAAAAATATGGTTCAATTCTTATATGATGGCTTTACATTCATTATAATCTTCTATAAACCCATTCTTCTATAAACAAGGATATTTCTGTGGTGGTCCTGAACTGGTTTACTTCTGTAAGAAGTAAGAAAATTCTTATTTCAAGAAAATTATAAGGATTTGGTTATGTATATGATATCATGTTAGTCTGCTTCAAGAATGTATGTCTCAGCCATACATTTTTTACTTTCTGTAGTATGGTTTGTAGACTCTGGTTTGTGCGATCTCTTCTGTAAGCTAAACAATTGAGAAATACTGCAGAAATATTTATTTTCAGAACCATTGCCTATTTTACGACAAGAATCTACTGTATGCTTTTTCTCTTCTCTTTATTTGCATAAAGAGCCAGAAACAAAATCTGCATACAAAACTCAAAAATTGAGTGATCATGTGGCCAATAGTATATTTAGATGGACGTTTATTAGCCACAGTTATATAAGAAGAATAGGGTCTGTGCATTTATGGCATCCACATAAAATTTGCAGGCACACTACAGGCTGTAATTTGGCCTATAATGCTCTTGTATTAGGAATGATCAGCAGTCCTCATTTTCTGTCTGGAGATTCACAGTATTTAATATTCCTCTACAAGGAAGAAGGTAGACATTCTCTGCTTTCCTTAAGGTACAAATGACTGTTTAAATGAAACCAGTAATATACTGCACCTAACAGCAAAAGCCTATTGATGCTTGCCCCAGCGTTCCTTTGCCAAGACGTAGAATGACAATGCACCAAAGATTAAACTAAGAAGCAGGATATTTTATAATTCTGTGTCCAGCTTTTGTTCAGCTCGTTCACTGAGCTGAGTATCCTGGAGATTCTTCTGAATAATATTGCAGTTTGGGGAGTCAGCATAAAATAAATACATCTCTGGAAACTCTAGATTTTATTGTGTACCATGTTCAGGCACATGTTTCTTCACTCTACTGGAAGAGTCCACAGTATTGCTATTTTGAGGATATCAGTCAGAAAAGTTATGCCTTCTAACAAGTACAAGCTTTCCTTGGTGAAACAAATGTCATACTTTAAAAGTTACCAGGCAGCTACTGAAATCATGGTCTGAAAAATACCCAGTCAGCCAAAGCCAGCGATGGATCTGGAACTAAAAATACCAGCTTGTCAATGTTTGAAAAGTCAGACCCTCTTAAAGAGATATTTTACAGGCTGAGGTCCTCAAGAGCTTGGCACAGACATACAACAAACACTAACTTGTGAGCAAGAAGAGCAACGGGCTGGAAGAGGCGAAGGCTGGGGCAGGGGGAGTCCCGCTGCTGTGCGTTACCCTGGCTGTGCTAGCACAACGTATCATCCTCTCTGCTAGAGGGATGGGGTCACATCCACCGAGGATTGCTTGTAGGGGGGGACAAACTACTACCAGCTGCTTTCAGAGCCACAGGAGTTTTAGGGCAGAGGTGGACAGCTATGGGATCTACTGTCCAGAACTCACATGCTTGCCCTTCTAAGGCTTTTTTCTGCTTTGCACAGTGTAAAACTATGGACACTATTCCCCTTGGGTACTCTTGAGCCCTGGTTATAGACTATTGCAGATGGTTACCCAAGGAGCTTATCTTCTCTTTCTGCTTCTGAAGAGATCTCCTTTAATTAACCATCCCGCCCAAGTGTTATCCGACCCCCCTTGCAGTTTTACTTCTATTACGATTCTTGCTCCCATATCTTTCCCGCAATCAAAGGTGATAAATTGCAGCAAGCTGGCAGGGAATACAGTCCCACTAACATCCTGGCTCTCCGGTACTACCTGCCCCAGGGCTGTCCTCTCCAGCAGCAGTGTTCGCTCACCAGGCCAGCTTACCACAGCTGTGCTGTTGGCTCTCCAAGAGAGCTGGAGCCCAGCAAAGAGCCTATCACTTCCTTCCTATGAAGTGTGCTCATCAGAGTATTTTTAAATATTTATAGTAGGAAAATACCTTCTGTTTAAACAAAAAATATTTGTTCCACTTGCCATTTTTTAATTTTTATTCAAAATCTGCCTTTCTCTACTCCTTCCTTCTTCTTCTGTTTACCTGCTCACTCAAGGAGAAATTGGGTGAGACATGAAAATGGACATCACCTTTCGTTATGGAAAAAAATGTTCATCCTTTTTTATGTTTAGTTTTTACTATTCCTAATTTAAACCGAGGTCAAGCTTCTTCTCCACACAAACCACTTATTTAGGCAGCATTTTGTACTTTTGTTTCCTCTTTTTTTCCCAGTATCATTCCTAATACATTCAGAGAAAAGTGCTAAAGCTCAAACTCCCTGGTAGCACTTACTCAGCTTTTCAGTATCACCCTGGAAAGGGTACACTTGCACACAGCCAAAGGAATCGTTTTGCAGAGCTCAGCTTCTCCTGGCTATTTTCCTCTACTAATTGCTAAAGTTAACCTCTAAAGCCAGGTTCACTACCTTATGAGCCATTTCAGGGTTTTAAAAAAGACACAAGAAACAGTGACCAGTTTTCCTGAATCACTGTGTCAAGCCTATATATAGTCACCATACCAATAAATTTAAGGAGAATGAACTAAATAGCTTTCTACTGATAAAAAAGGCTTATATTTGCAGACAGAGCAAGGGACTTTGTTATACTATACTACTGGCAAGCTTCTGCTTTTGTCTGTCGTTTTCCTTCTCTGGACTCTGATTTTATTATCATATTGCTGTAATGAAAATCACAAATCATCCGGACAGCAATGGAAAGGAGCTGTATCTTGTAGCTCTGATGGCACCAGACAACAATATTTCACGGCTTTGTCAGCATGGAACTTCTGTGAAAAATAGCAACTGTTTGGAGGATTAGCACACGAATAAACAGGGGTTAGCTACACTGATCCCCACAGAGTCACATCACACAGCTAAGTCAGCCCTGCTTTTGCCTCTGTATTTCACTCCTGGCTAGACACAGCAGCTCCCTGTTCAGTGGGTCCCTAAGGAGCCTTTTGGGCTCCTCCAGGGGGGCTAGACCCTGGGGCTGAGGATTTACCCAGGTGGGAAGTCAAACATCACAGTGCAGCAGGAAAAATTCTCCTTTCCAACAGTTTCACACATTGCAAGCAGGAGCTTCATTTCTGTTCACGTGCATTCCTAATCCGATTACTACGCTTGCTGATCCCTCCCGCCCCGCAGCAGGAAACGCCACTTTCTGAACTGCACAAATGTATTGTGTTTTGTGTATAAAACTTCCACAGCAGAAATAGCAGTGTGATATTGTAGCTTTTTGAGGCTCAGCCTTTAAATCGAGAAGGCATTGGTCTGCAGCACTAACTCAGTATTGTTTCAGCTTTCTGTCAGTGTTCAGATTGCCTCCCAGCAAACTAAGCCCACTCATGTGTTAAGAAACATCTGTGCACAAATCTGACTTGGGTCTTTCTGTAAAAAGCCACAGGATGGAGATTGAATCTGAAGAAACTGAGTGACCTCGCTTAAAAAGGTGGCTAAACTTTAATGTCGTTAGATGAAACATTCCAGAAAGAGCTAATGATTGAGATAGGTAATGTGATATCTGGAAAACTGACCCCAATCTCTGGTTACTGACCCTCATCTTACCTGCTCCTGCTGCAGAAAGCTCAAGTAGCTGTGCAAAGGCAAGTACAAACACACACTCTGCCAGAGCTAATGATACATTTCTACCAACAAGAATTAGTTGGGGAAAAAATTGGTTGTTTTTGTTTTGAAAAATTTTGCAAACAATTACTTAATTAAAAAAAAAAAAAACTATCCAAAACCTATAAGAACCAAGGATACTGTTCTCTGTAAATCCTTCTTAACTATAACATTGTGAGAATGACATTTTGGGCTGAGGTTTTTTTCTTTTTTTTAAGCTGTTTTTTATGCACGTAAGGAAAAGAATTCTACTTGTATTCCTGTGCTTCTTCAGCAGCAAGATAGAGTCAGTGGGGCAGTGAGGAATTCACATGGATGGAGAGAATTTTAGGATAAGAAAAGGTTAGGAGAAAGGGCAATACAAAAAAATGCTCACTGGAAGCTATATTAAGCCGTTCTTATTCGGGTAAGTCTTCAGGGACTCTGTGCCTGCACTAGGTAGGCATAATCCCACACAACGGCTGCTGGACCAGTGCCCTCCCTTGCGAAGCCAGCCTGGCTCAGCACTGCAGAAATCATATTGTTTTTCTAGTTTATAAAGCAAAAAATTCTAATACCCAGACATCTGTGGCATGATGTGAATTCTAAGTAGTGGGTTTCTTTGTGAAAAAAAAAAAGCAACAGTGATATTTATATACTTAATAATTATAATTAAAATTAGTATTTAAAATCCACATAGCTCCAAACAGCAAGATAATCCCTCATGTGTAGATGGCATAACAGAAGTACTTCACTGATTTGGCCATGACAGCATTGCGAGGGAGAAGCTTATTTTGGACTGAAACACAGATTAAAGAGAATTGCATCTCATCATCACTAAATCCTCAACACCTACAGCCCCAACTCAAAACAAGAAAATTTGAAACGTCTTTGCCCAGGCTATGGCCAGTTTACAGAGCTTGCTAGGCAGCTTTCTGGGCACGCTCTGAAAGACCTAACTACTGGCAGAAGTAGGCAGGTGGGTGTTTATCTCCGTGTAATCCTTTCCGGATTACAAACTGGACTTCTGACCATTTCACCTCATGGCATCCTCCTGCTGTCTTCATTTGTGTATCAAAACACTGGGTTCAGCACATGCTCAAGGAGGTGTTGCTCTCCCCTTGTTAAGGCTTCTAAGCTCAGAGATGGGGCAACGACTCTTTCCTCTGCTTCAGTGGATTTAATCCCACACCTCATGGGAAAGTACCTTACACTATTTTCATAGTTTCAGACCCTTACTCTTGGAGCCATTCAACTTTTTTTCCCCTGGAATAATACATTGAATTACACAGCAAGAAGCTGCATGGCTCTGCAGCCAACTAATCAGGACATTGATCTAAGTGAGGAAAGAGCTGAAGTCTAGTCCATGCTCCAAGAAACACACACTACTGTATGTTTATCCTTTCAGAGGCTTGAACCCCAGTTTTCAGATTTGACATAACCAGCAGTTTATTGACAGAATCTCTCCCTGGCTCAGTGTTTGTTAAACAACTTCAAAGATGCTGTGCCAGACTGCTGCTATCAGTGATGGCAATTCCATGTGAGATACGGATTCAAATCATCTAAAGTCAAGAGCCCCTCACAAACCAGAAAAATGTGTAGACCCCTCACCCACAGAAGGGATATGCAATATCTCATACAGCATCTGTTTGTTACGAGTGAGAGAAGCTAAGGGCACTTAGCTGCAGAAAAATACATTAATCCTCAATGGGGATACACACTTTTGACTAGTTCAGTGTGATTAGTGTGACTACAAACATTTCCTAAAATTAATTAGCACGTGTTTATAAAATGAAGGCTTTATGTTTTCTTTCACACAATATATATATGTTATTTTCATATATATGTGTGTATATATATGCATATGTATATATATATACATAAATATATGTATATATATATATATACACACACACATATGTACACACATTCTATTGCACTATACTGAATATATAAACATATTGACAGCATTAAATTTGGATACCCGCACCACCCTTCGGAATACAGACAAATAGAAATAGGAGTATTATTGGTTACAGAGCAGTACTACATTCATGAGTCTCACCAACATGAACATGGTGAAAAATACTGCATGGAAGATGGCTCCTACCCCATGCTATGCGCAGTGTTCTGCCAAATTCCACAGCTGCTCTATGCCAGGTATGCTCCGAGGAGGAGGCCAAAATGTTGAATTAAACAGAGATTTTTAAATGTTTAAAAATCCATTGAGCGATGACATTTAAATCATGATTTCAGAGAAACTTCAAAGAAATATGATTCAGTCTGATTCTATTTTGAGTTGGGCACATGATATAAATCTTTTCTTGATGTTTTATACCTAATTACAAGGATTATTGAACTTCTAGGTTCCTGAAGATTCTACAGCTATTCTCGTGGCTACTTGTACTTTCATTTTATCGACTGAGAAACACTTCTTCTCTTCAGAAGAAGTAAGATCAGGCACTTAAAGCCAGATTCTACCCCACTGGACTCAACAGAAGCTTTATCACTTACGTGTTGCATCTATCTTGCCTGCAAATGATTTATTAAATTACTGTTTTGTTTTAGCACCTCTTTCAAAGATCATTCAAAACAGTGAAAAGCTATTTTGGTAAAAACAAATTCTTCATCACAATACCTCAAAAGCCCAGAGAATTAATACCATCATGAATATCATCACTGTTTTACAGAGAAAGATTTACAGAGGCAGCTTTAGGAAGTACAAAATGCAAGTGCAAAAAGAATGATTCAGTCACCTGAGACCGTTGGGCTAGCCTGGTGCTATGCCTCTGAGGCAGGTGTACATGCAGTTTGACCGAAGAAGACTGGTCAGAAGCAAAGACAAACAGAAACTCAGGACTGATCCAAAACAGAAGTTTGTAGACTCAGTGATTTCAACAATTTGTCCATGTACCTTCTGTGTCCTAATGCAGTTGGCTCTTTGAATAAGTGAATGCTGTAGCCTGTACCAGAAGTTAAGGAGATTTAGATTACAGAGGGTAGGTTCAAACCCATAAAAGCAAGACAATTCAATGTCTGGGAAAAGAGTTTGCAGTTGATATCACAGCCACAGTCATCTGCAGTTCCGTGTGCATTCCTGTAATGCCACAGACTCTGAACATCTTCCAGGAGTGCAGCAACTGTTATTTGTTACATGTGATTTGTTTTCTCTCCTCATGTTGCTCAAGGGCTTGGCATGTCGGTGAAATGTGTCCTGTATCAGGAGGAATTCTACCTGTCTGGGCATTTAGCCTCCTTACTGCTCCATGTGAGTTTTAGACAAGTGAATTGAAGAAAGTCCCTAGCAGAATTTCATCATGTGTGCATGCTTTTTGACTTATTCTCAGAAAAGTTCAGTCTTTATCCTCAATCTAGAAAGTGAGCACATATCCCCTCCTTCAAGTTTTCAGGGTTCACCTTCAGAGACTCTTTCAAACAATGGAAATACCATGGAAATTGTGCTCTTGGCTTCAGTGAAGCAGGAAGCATCATTTGTGTGTTAAGTATATAGAGACACCACAACTCTCCTGAAGAAAGCTCCTGCTACACTTAATTTGTTTCAAACAAAATTTTAGCATCTTCTTCCTCTGATGCCCTGATGGTCAAAACCCAAGACAGTACAAGGTCAGTTTTTAATCTCCTTAAGCCAGAAAAGCACTGCTCCTCTTTAGTGAAAGCAGATGGGAAATCCTGGGATTCCAAGCAATTACACACATGTGGTGATCGAGGGATAGAGCAACTGATGATGTGAAACTCTTTCAGCCTGCCAAAATGGATGAATCTGCTTTAAGAATAGACTCAAAGGAGTAATATTTTTCCAGTTGATGATTGATAAGTGATTGATTATAACCCTTGACAGATACTAAAAAAGAATAGGAATTTAAGGAAAAGGTACCCTAAAGACAAAACCTTTTGATACGCAACTAACCAAACTGAAAGTTTTCCATTTTCAATGTCTTTGTCATGACCCAGTATTAAAATTTGCGTGCATTCATTTAGAGTGAATTAAATAGGCCATGCCTCCATCGTATCCACTGAATTCTCTTTGCAACATCAGGAATTTTGCATCCCTAGCACCGCAAATGACTTGTGTTACCACTCCGTGACTGCATCTATTAAAGCTAGTCATAATTATAAGCACAGCACACAAGAACTGGGGAAAATACCCTGAACCACAATATACAGCCAAGATTTAAGTCACCTTTGGAACTCTCCAGCACTGAGCTGTCACAGACTAATAGTTTAAATAAAGCAGACCAAGATTCCTCTGAGCTGCAGAGTGTTGCAGGCTGCAGGTGAGCAACAGAGTCGTATCAGACAGCCTACTCTGATCCATGCCTGGAGACTGCAGGTTGCATTTTTATGGCATCTCATCACTGTGTTCATACTAGGTGATTCTTGCACTGAAGCACTGTAGAGCTTTTTTTTACTTCTGTACTCCCCCAGATCTGCTTACAGAGGCAGGAACTTGAGTAAGAGTTCCCCAGTGCCTGCTTTCAGTGCATGTTTCTAGGAGCTTGGCTGAGTTGCCTGCAAAATCAGAGGCCTGGACACTCTGACTATATCCCTTAATCCTACAGAAGCATATGAGATCTGCCAACAAGAAGGCTCCTGTGCCAGATTATTATTTAGAAGGTGCAGCAATCATAAGCCAGCAGTATAAATCAGCTTATTAAAGATCATGATGGATTTGTAAGAGGGCAGTTTCCTGAAAGAATCACTGATCTCCATACAAATATTCTTGAAGCCCCACCTTCTTCAAATAGTTGCCAAAGTCTATCAGCAGAAGGGTGGGGATAAATTGGGATGAAATGAAACACCTTGTTTAGATTTAAGGGCTTTCTAAGGTTGCTGGCTCTTCTTAATTTTAAGTAAAGTGAAAGCAATTCTGAAATAAGCCATTTTAATAAAATGGATCAGACATCACCAACAGTTCTGCAAATCAAGATGAAATTGTGAAAAAACTACAGATTGTTAACAAACCTATACATAATGTTGCAATGATGGGATGTGATCAGATGTGCTATAAAGAGCTAAAAGGAAGCCTTCTAGAAGCTTCTCCATTTCCTCTTTGCTGTTGTGAGCAGCGGTTGTTTATTGTGTGGCTGGAAGGTACAGGCATAGGTAGGCTGCATTCCTGATCCATGATTGTTCTTTCATGGATTGCCATGTTTCTTTCAGGGACTTGCACTCAGCTAAGACATTTATTGTGCATTTATGCAACGTTGTCTACAGCAACAAAACTGGCTTCAGAAGTACATGCCCCTGGAGCCTCCAGGGACTATTTTAAACATTTCAGTGACCTGATTTATAGCATTGCCTCAAAACAGCCATAACTTTACAACTTAGTCACAGTAAATTTCAGAATAGTACTAGACCTTTTTTTGGTCATGGATGTGGTAAAGAAAGGAAGGAACTTTTTAAACTAGTTTTCCCACCGTAACCAGGATACATGCTTGATGTGATTACCTACAGAAACACATTCCCATTAGGTACTGTGAGCTGGAAAATCTTGGGCTCTTTGTTGGTGGGAAATAATTTAGAAGTCTAGTCAATGTGGAACATGTCGCACAACTGGAGCAAGCTGTGATGTGAAGGAGTGTACTCCCCTGCCCCTCACAGTTTTGTTACAGCCAAAATACAATGAGCTAATTGCATTGTGCTGGATTTAGGATCCCTTTTCATGTTAGAGACAAGTCCACCTTTGCTTTGCTGGTCCCTTTGGTGCCTACCAAACTCTGAAGTTCAGATTCACTGAGGTCCCTGTCACTGGAGCCCCTTTGCCAGTGCAGGTAAGAGCTGTGCTTCCCCATATGTTTCCCATGTCCCTGCAGTATATTTTTGTCTTTATATATGTAGACCACCTACCCTGCTCTTCATTAAAGTAAACGTGTACCACAAGATCTCTTTGTCACTTTGCCAATGCTTTCCTACTACCTAAGTCAAATGCACAGAGCATTCATCTGGTCTCAAGACATTTCCTTTAGAAACAAGTTACTGATCAAGTGCTGCAAGTGATCAAGTCCCTTGATAATTTTCAGAGCCATTGAGTGTCTCTAACAGAAGCCAGTATGCCTGCAGATTGGGGATTTGCCTGAAATATTCAGTGAAAAATGGAGAGGAAATAAATTTAATCTCTTCCAGGAATTTTAACTCCTACATGAAAGCAGCAGAAAGTAACTACTTTCAGTCAGGATTAACAGCATGAGGCCATCCTGGAGTCAGACATCTATGTCAGCGCAGTCTCACAAGTATGGATAAGGATACTAAGAGTAGTAGCAATGTCATTTTTCCCAGCTGCCTACATAAGATGTTTTAGAAGATTTGGTTTCAGTGTCATCTTGTGTCTGAGGGGAATTTCAGTCCCCATGTCCCAGGTGAAAGTTGTGTGTCAGAGAAATCTGAGTGTGTAGGTTCTCTATGCTTTCTTTTGAAGCTGTAAGGATTGTAATAATTCAGTATTTGCTTAGGCCAGGGAGAATATGCTTTTTTTGGTATTTTGAATAAGACATTGACACAGCACAGAAGCTATCAGGCTTCCATTTACACCTCCAATTAGTGTTTAAGCATTTATAACATACTTAAGAATTTATAGGCAAATGTATTATTCGTTGTTAGTGACTTCTGTCCTCTCTTCCAGGTGCATGATCTATCACCTAGACTATACAATCAAGTTCACACTCTTTAGCTGGCCCTATGATTTAGTTGTTCTGTGGTAAAGGGACACAGAAAGTCACATCTCAGAATGTCCCACTATTTGAACATTGACTAGAAGAGGCTAGTTCAAATGTCCTTTGAGCAAAGGGCAACCCTATTAGCACAAAATAAAGGCACCTTCCAGTATGGTGCTAAAAATAAGACATGCTCCCTACTCTCAGAGCTGTATATTGTGTGCATCTGTTCAATAACTATGTTCGAAAAATACTTAGCAGATCAGGCTTTACAGGTAGATAATGTCAGGAAATATCAATTAACTTGTGAATCCAGGCGGGCTAGGTGTCAATCTATATAATATTTAGACAGCTCTGGTCATGTCTCCAAAAAGCAGACTTTTCAATGAGGTTCATCTGATTAAATGCAGATCTCTTGACTCTAGTTGCCTACAGCTGTATTATCCACTCTGTGCACATTTCTTGTCAGTAGAGATCTAGCCAGTCTAGGCAAAGGAGGATTCACCTTGTCTGAAAGCACATGTCTCCAGCTGGTCTAAAGGAGCCTAACAGTTGACTGGTTCTTCTGCAGGCTTCTACGCTGTAGATGTCTAACAGTAGGTGAGAGGCATCCCACCCTTAAGCTCTGGGAGAATTTGACAGGCTGAGATCAAGGTATCAGGGCACATTAGATACCTCAGTAGAAGCTGAGGAGATGTTTTCAGGATCTACATTTTGTGTGTAGGTATTTACAGTCACTGTTAGACAGCTAGGCCTTTCCCCAGATTTAATTTTCACTTTTGTTTTGAAGTCCCAATATCCGAGACAGAGAACAAGCCGCAACCAGTTTTGACTCCTTCGGCCTTCTTAGAGGAGTTGAACCCGAACCTTGCATCTTTCAAGTGAATGCTCCAAGACCAAGAAGGTCAGAGAAAAGCTTTTACTGCATTTAGATTGCCCTGTAACTACTTGCTATAATGTTATTCACCCAAATTTTTTGTGTCAGTGGCTATCAGAAAAGATACTGAACAAAGGACATTGTGGTCCTACACAAAAAGAAATCTCTGTGTTCCATATTTCTTTGTTGCTTTTTGCAGCATTTGTGTACATCAAGGAGTTCTTTATCCAGACAAAAGAAATCTTCCCATAAAATTATTTAATAAAAATACTGTTTCCCTGTTCCTTGTTCTCAAGTCTCCATTGCTTTCTCCCTCTACTTCATATATGGATACTATATGCCTGTGCATGTACATATATGTAAAAACAAAACTGCTTAACTAACTTACACAAGACAGTCTGAGGGAGGAGCTCATTAGAATCAAGGACAATGATGTTTTGCAATGCACTGATAGCATATAAATTTGGAACTGATTGATATTAACATTAAAATTTGTACACTGTGATTAACATCAATTTTAGAACGGAAAAGAATCTCCCAGGATTCCTGATGTCTGCAGCTGCAATGAACAAATATTACTCCAAGAAGCAGTCTTTAGTAGGGAGTGACTTATATTAGGCAAAAGGAGAGGTATAAACTCAAAAGAGCTAGAACATGCACTGTGAGAAGCAACTGCTGGAATAAGCTTCCTAAATCTCACAGAGAGAGATCTCCTGCCTGTTTTCAATGCTTGCCACAAATAACAGGACAGACTTTGTGGCCCATATTCTATGTATGTGCTTCATTTTTCATTTAATTATAAAACATTTATTAGCAGAAACTGATTTTCACATACAGCTTTTGCAATATTATATCACTTTTGTTTAGCTTCTCCCTAGGACACAACCCAGTGCAAATGCATGGAAATACAAGCCTGTTCATAAACAGAAGCACAAGTGAGTGAAGCTCCTATCAGTGTAAGCACCCCTCGAGAGCAGGCTGCACAGTGAGTTAATGTGTCACTCTTCCAGTGGTGGGAACTGAGATTCAAATTTTTCATGTAGTGACAAGCAAAGCATAGTAGCAGCAATTGTGCAACAATTTTGGGGGTGAGGGAAGAGGCCACAGAAATCATTGCTGGTTAAAAATGTTGTCAGGATAGATCCTCAGATCTGAGATGATGTGTCAGAAAACATTGCCTCAAATTACACAGGAGCTTAGGTGCCCTCCCACCACTTTGTTGCTTATATTGCCCTTGTATTTTTACATGGTAATATGGCTAAAGTCACTGCAAGAAGACCTGACCTCTTGAAATCTGTAGTTTTTCATTTCAAATAGATGATGAGTATTTAAATGAGAAATATTTGCTGCTCTGCATGCAGGGCCAGATCTTTGGCTGCCACAAGTCACCTTGCACCCCCAGTTCAAAGGAGGATGCAGATACTGACTGGCAGTGTTAGGGCTAGACCGCACAAAGTTTACTCACCGTGGTGAGCATTTGCCCACGTGAACAATCCTTTGGTTTCCATGGGCTATAAATTGTCACCTGCCTAGATAACAGATCAGAGAACTGCAGAGGACTGTTTGCTATTCATTTTACGTAAAAGCATTCATACTACCGTGACATGTGGCAAAATAGAGCTATTAGATAATAAAATATAGCTCTACACTGCTAAAAGAACAAATTTTACATATAACATGAATGAAGTATACTCAGGTCTTTCCCAGGGAAGCGAATACAAGGTTATCACATACATCTGCTGACAGTAACAGATGGCAGCACTAATAGTTGCTCAGAGAGTTCATATTGTTTTAATTTTCCCAAGGGCAAAGCATGGACATGGATATGGAGTGTTTCGATGCTGGTACGTTTGTACAGCAGTTAGAAAAGCGCTGGTGTTTCCCCCCTTTGGTGGGGTGACCTGGGGCTCCTGCCATGGAGGAGCCGAGAGCGTAGGCAGAGCCAGGCGCTAGGCTGAGCTCCCACTCGCTGCCTCCAGTATTTCCCACTGCCTTTACCCCAGCTTGGCACGGTGGCACTCGTGCATGTCCCCCCCAGCACGCCATGCTGCTCTGACCCCCCGAACGGCATCCCAGCACAAAATGACTTGCTTTATTTCATTTTTGCACCAGGTTAGTTTGCTGCCACTCAGCTGAACTGAATCAGCCCGCCGAAGTGGGTGAGCACTGACCCTGATGGTAGAGGAGAAGGGGAGCTGCACCTCTGGGGAGGCAGATGGAGAAAAAGCAGGGAACAAAAGAGAAGAATGTGACTGCAGCATTTCGGAAAACAAACTGTTAATGCAACAAAAAGAACTTTATAATAGCAGAATAAGAATGGGGGAAGATGGGAGCGAGCTTCAATAATGATACTTGAAATTTCCATGCACAGGGAAGAGCAGCTACAATAGGATAAATGCAGAGGCGTTGTCATGGAAACAGACATGTTTTGCTTCAGATGTTCAGTGAAGCACATACTCTAGACATCCATATAGCCTCATTACCACTGCCTCCAAATACCTCATCGTCATTAATAACAAATTCTAGCCTTGTAATGCCACTGCAGCATAGTGGCATTTTATCCCCTTTTCACAGGAAGTAAATGGAGTAGGCTGAGCCGCCTGCCGAGCCCTACGAGCGCTCTGCACCGAGCTGGGAATCGCATTCCTGAAATCTCAACAAAAACAAAGCAGTCCTACTGGTCATACAGCCAGGGTCATCACTTTGGTGGGGGCCACCAACAAATTGCCAGGGAAGAGTCTAAGAAGATGACCGAGATCTAGCTTCTGATACTGGCCATCAGACGACAACCTGGGAGTAGCATCGGGTTCGTTTCCATGGCAGTGCAATGCTTCTTCCTCTGAGTGTGGCAGGAAAATGTGGCTGTGATTTGGGGCTCAGTGCTTCAGAATCAAATAAAAGTAGAGGGAGAACTTCTTATCATAAGCACTGGGGTATTTAAAAAAAAAAAAAAAAAAAAAAAAAAAAAAAAAAAAAAAGCATCAATAGCAAGATTGAGCAGACGGACCAAAATCCCATCAATGGCTTTTTTTTTGCCAGGCTCCAGCTACTTCCACCATTAACACAGCACAGTCCCGCTGTGAGCTTAGGTGGGAAGCAAGAGTCAGAGCTCTTCTCTGCGTGTGGAGGATGAAGGAATGGCCCAGTCATAGGAACTAGACCATCTGATATGTTACCTAGTGTGCTGTGCTTTCCTTGCCTTTTATTTTACGGGGGTTTTTTATAGTCTATCACATGCTCAAACAACTTTGCTCTTATGCAGGAAAAGTAAAAATTGCTACGCTGATATCTGAACTTTCTAGATTCCTAGTGAAGAAGAAATGGCACAGAGGTCTCTGAGTAAGCTGAGGATGAGGAAGTAATACCAGGCATGGTAACAGCCTCTCTGTCCAGCCTCCTAAGGAATCTGGAGGTAGGTAGCATCAGAAAAAAGCTAAATAACGGTCCATGGTGAATAAAGTAGTCCACAATGATTTTGGGAAGTATGATAAGTATAGTTTCATCTTATACTTCTTCAGAAGAGCTGTTAGAAGCTCTGTGTGTCAGAGCATGTTCTGGAAAATTATTTTAAAAGGCTGGAAGTTTGGCAATGTCATTTTTTTAAAAAGGGAGTTTTCTAAATTGTGGCTCAATTGCCCAATACTATGGCAATTGTATTACTATGGGAACTATGAAAAGGAGGAATACAGTACCCTGTTCAGTCAGGCTTTGGCTAATTTATCATGGGTACTGTTTTCGTTTAGATTGTTTCATATGCACAAATGGGTAGCTAAGCATTAATGCACTTAAATGGTTGAAGATAACTCTTTGGTCTCTATTAATGTAGACTTAATTCAATATTACATCAAAAAGGGAAAATAATTGTGTCCTAAAGTCAGTCTTCAAAAATACTGACTGCCTATCCCATGCTTTTGTTTAAGGAACTTCATCTCCCCCTGAGAAATATTTTTTCAGATAATTTAAAATATGAACAAGCTGTAAAAAGATAAATAAAATTCAGATGACATAATCCCATTTAATTTGCCTTTAGAAACACTCTTAAATGCTTGAGTCTGTCATGAAAGTATAAGCTCCAAAATATTTTCAATGCCTGTGATGCAGAAATTCCCATATTTCTTTCCCCCACACATACATATTTTATAAAAACAAATTCCCTCCCCTCTGTTCTACCAAAATGAGGTTAAGGTTTTAGTTAAAATCCAGAGAAATCAAGGGAATATTGTGACTTCAACCTCCTCTTATAAGATAATATTGCAGGCACAGAGGGTATATGTCAGATAACTCATTCTTTGAAGATTTCAACATTGACCTCAGGCAACTGAGACAAGTTAATATGAAATTTCATATTCCAAAATAGACTCAACCCCATAAGGAAAGCTATCTAAAACATAGCATTTACAATTATTTGATCATTCTGATCATTCTGAAAAGAGAAGAAATACAATAAATTCTTTACTGCTCAAAATTTTCTGCATGGCAAACTACTCATAGAGATTGTGTACTTCTTTCCTTTTTAAAAGGAGTGTATATGCTGAGACAGCTTTCAATTACCATTTATCTAATTCTGTACAGAAATATCTAACAAATGGTTACAGTGAATATCAGATGATTTATATTGTGATACATTTAAGGAAATAGAAAAGGCAAGAATTGGTACGAGCAAGGACCAAAATGAAAATCTGTCATAAACTAATTGCAAATCAGAAGCCTATCTAACTTGCAACAAAGCAGTTTGAGGCAAAGACTTATCACAAACACAGCCGTTTAATGTACGGCACAAAAATCAAAAGACATCCTTTTCTTTGTGCCTGAGGAGCTCACTCATCTCTCATCCTCTGTACCCTGAAGGCCTCTTTAAAAGAAAAATGAGTTAACTACGAAGGGAAATGATGCCAACAGTAGATGAAGAGAATGTTTAACCACCTCAACTACATCTCCAGTAATTTCTCTATCATTTACCTGTAGCGTTACCTACATTCATTTGAGGAACCCATCTGTCTCCAAGCCAGCAACATGTCCAATCCAGTGAGCAGCCATTTGTCAAAACCTTCCTTGGGCATAGAGACCTGCCTTTTTAACTTCTCTTATCCACTAACTGTTATTGCCACTTTCACGACTGCTAAGCCAAGCCAGTGATAAATAAGACCCTACCCTGCTCTAAGCTTTTCACTGTAAAGAAGAAAGATCCTCTCCAGGGAGTCAGACCTGCTGATGGTAGCATCGCTGGGTGCAGAAGCATTTCTGTGGCACCACAAACACAGCAGTACTGATGGTCTTGAAACCAGAAAACTTTTCTTACTTTGTTTCTCAATAGGCTGTTCCAGACCCACCATCTCCAGCCTTCCCCAGCCTGCAGATGACCATTCTAAGCAGCATCTCAGCAGTGATGCCCAGCCATGCCCTGGGGTGATGTCTGGCTTGGTTCTTCCCTGCCACCATGCATGGCATGGGGGGATGTTGTTATTGCATGAGGCAGCGGGTACTTAGAAAAGGTTACTGCTTTCTGCAGGTACCTCCCTCACATGCCCTTTGGGTGTTGTAGAGACAGTCATTGCTTCTGCCGGTTTTCTGGGGTGCTGCCACAGTGCTGTTTTGGTGATCAGCCTGGCGATTTTAGTTTTGAAGTTAGGCTTGAGGGTTTGCATTTGGATTGAATAACTGTCTCTTAAAACAAGCATCCAGACCTCATTGCTGAGGTTCATTATTTAGTATCAGCAGTACTACTGAAATGAGCATTTTTAATTTACCAAAATTACTGCAATGCAAACATCTATTTTAAAGTGATTATTTGGTAGAAGACAGCAGGTCTATGTGGATATTTTAGATAGCTGGAAAGAAAATAATGACCGCAGAAGAGACTTCCTAAGTTTCATTCCATAAGTTTAGACATATGTGAGTAGGTGCCCTCAACACTTCGCAATCTCAAGTTCAGTGAATTTATTCCCGTTGGTTCCTCATGAGGCACCACGATATGCAGCACATGCTGTGAATGTGATGAACTGTAGTACACAGAAAATGAATTATCTTGATCGAGTTATGTCAAAACCAGTTTTTATTTATCACTTCTGAGATCAAGGACTACACCCATAATACCCACAAGATTACCCCGTCCCTGATACAGACCTAAAACCAGGCACTTGCATAGTTTAATACGGCATGCTGCAGGCTGCAGTCAAAGCATTAGCATCTCTTGGCAAAACAACTTACAAAACAGGAAAAAATAAATAAATAAAAAAGAGGATTCCACAACACAGTCAGGAGTTTGGACAAGACTCTCTTTAGAGCTGGTCTCTCAACCAGCTGATCCAAGAGACCGAACGGTACAGACAGACGTACATTCACAGGGCTCCCTGCGAGCTTCTGCTGTGTAAATGGGCTGCATTCGCAGCAGGCGCCCGGTGGCAGAGCCCGGACGGCCGCTGGCCGCGGCCGTGCGCGGGGTGCTGTGCAATGCGCCTGTGACCCTACCATGGTCACTCTTCTGTGTACACCTGAAGTAACTGTAGCCCACTGAAGTGGGCTCACACAACAACCATTAGGCATCATACGCCTCCTGCATCTGCCTTAAGTATGTAAATAAAATGCTAGCACTTACAGCTGAAGTCCCCCAGATTTAAACACCAGTGACAGCCACATTTATTGTGCATGCAACTACTCCCATTACTTCTAGGACTTAAGCTTTTACATTTAAACATATCAACATATTTTATATAAACAAACTCTTTCCAGAATCAAGGCCTGTATTTAGTATTTTATTCATTACATGAAGTTACATGAAGGGAGGGACTTTGGTAAGGGCATATTTCATGTGAAAACTGTCTAACCACGGTTAGCAAGTACCAAGGATTATTATATTTATTTTGCCCAGGGGACCTCTTACTGTTTATAAATCCATTTCAAAACCTGATAATGCTGTCAGATTTATACCAGATGAGTTGTGTGGAGCAGACCAGGTTGGTGGAAGGAGAAAATTTTAATCCACTTCTGCACTTTCATGGCCCTAAGAGCAGCTAGCAATAAAATGTCTTCTGGCATAACTTCAAAAAAGCCATAAAACTGTTCTACATAATGTAACTGCCATAATCCAAAGACCACATCCAAATAAGTGGTATTGGGAGAAAAGGCCTCTTTATAATAGGCTTCACCAAATTAACTTCTATATAAGATATTTGTGACCATGAGCTACAACATTGTCCATTTCCCCAGTCATGTACTACAAATCTTAAAAAACTTGTATTTCTGATTAGTCAGAAAATTAACATTAGTTTTAGAACATTTGGAGCATTAATCTTATAGTCATGATTAAAACAACTGAAGTATTTGAAGACTGAGCTTATCTTGAATTTAAAGATTATGAATTTTGAAATAGATTTTATTGGTACCACACCATCAATACGGTGAGTATTTATCAGCAACTTGTATGCAGAACACAAAATACACTGCTTTGTGCTTTGGCTTCTGGAAATCAAATGCCAGGAAGTTGGATGAGAGTAGATCTTTTCTATATACTTGACTTTTGGAGCAATTTAAAAGGCAAGAAAAGAAAAGTAATCCTCCTTTCTCAGGATGGAAGTGAGTGTGTGTACCCATGGACACACACACATAAGCCAAAAGAAGCTTTCAAGGACATCGGTGCTGCAACACTTGCTTAGAGCAAAGGAGGAGAGCAAGCGGGGGGGGGGACCACTGCAAGGGCACGCACAATGAAACATGTCACTTGTAGGTAGGAAAAGCAGAACTGTGGAGATCTGTCAGTGATTATATATATACTTCAAGACGTAGCAACAGAGAAAATGAAAACCACCACTGCAAACAGGGCCCACGTGCAAATGGCACACTGAAGGCCACTAACTCTTACTCCAAGCTGCCGAGTAGAGGAGGAATCATTGCTTGCTTTGTCACTGTTGCAAGCGTGTTGTAGACTTTGGATTCATATTTTATGGCTTACTTTGCCTAATATAATTTACATAAAAAAGTTAATGTTCTTAGGAGCAGTCCTATGAAGTTGATGGATAATCAAAAATGCTGCCTTTGATTTTTCCTCCTTTTAAATTTGGCTATAGTTTACCCTTCAAAGGCAAGCCCCTACCCTTGGGCTTGCTTGCCCTTCATTGACCTTCAAACATATTAAATACTTGTGGCCCTTGGCTGGGGCCACAGACATCTACCAAACAGTTCACAGAGGCCCGCAGCAAGCTGGCAGCATCAGGCTCACGAGTTGTTCAGCCAAGATGTTTGCAAAGCTTGCAGTGTGCAGCACAGGGCCACTTCACAAAAGTGCAGGCCATCTACTGCCTTAGTGTGAGATACACAGGTTAACAGGGAAGAAAGCTGGGAAGGGGAAAAATATGTTTTCAACATTCTCAGAGTTTATACCTCTTTTTTCTTTCTTTTTTTTTTTTTTTTTTTCTTCCTTTTGAACCACAGAAAGCGCTCCTGAGGATACTCTTGTTCTGTAGAGCTACTAAAGCACTGAATATCAACACCCAGTCTTTGCTGGGGGAGGACTCCCTGGAGCCCAGGACCACCTTGGGCTCTTCACAAATGCCACTGTTGCTGCTGCTGCTGTTTACGGCGAAAGCCACTACTCTCATCTCCCATGGGCAAACAGCCCCCAGTGGGACTGTACAGCTTCAGCTGGACACGTGTAAATGTCTTGGAGGTGTCTAGTGTTTAACTGCATGTGGTGCTTTAGGGGGAAGCCTAGAGCCAGCAAAAACAATGGGGACCACAGTCATGCCCTGAGACACAAGCAAGCAGAAGCGAAGGTGATCACCAGCAGCTGGGCTGGGGGAATGGCGAACTTTCGGTGGCATGGCTGAAAGGAGGGATGAAGAGAGAGGGGCAGAAATCAGGGGGAAAAGATTTCTGGCTCATACAAAACAAATAGCTGTAGCTTCCCAGGCAAGAGGGCTGCCCCCTCCCTGGAAAGAGCAGGCGAGGGGGAGAGGTTGGCCACTGCGGGCCCACGGCCGGAGGATGAGGCAGTGAGCGGGACCGTTGCTGCCTCACGCTCACGGGCAGGATGACTCTGGGGACACTTGTGACACCAGGCGCTCCGTTCCCAGGGTTGATCAGCTGTATTTGAAGAATATCGTGTTTGTCTGGGACTTAGACATGTGAGAGAAAAGCACTCTTGAAGAGGCTCTAGCATGAATCAAGTCTGAATCGTCACTGACAATAATTTAAAGTAAAGATTTAAACAAATCTAGGAGTGTGGTCAAGAAACAGTGAAGCGCTGAGCATTTTCAGGCATAATGGCATCTTAAGCAATTTGTCTTATCTACTTGGCATAAAGTACACGTTTTTATTCTCCTCTCCTAATAAAACCAACAAATGTATTTCTCCCTCAACAAACAGAATATTTTACTGTATATACTAAATCTTTTTACTTTTTTGACCTTCCAAGTAGAATATGAGGCTTTTATTTGAGCTTGACTCAAAGAATTTCCAGCTCTTTACTCACAACACCTGCATTTAATCTATGAATATTCTCAGAAGTTTTGATACTCACCAAGAGAAGGCTGCAATCTTGCAGCTCAGATGTGATTACCAGTCTAAATAACTCACCAGGTCAAATTTGCTTTTAAAGAGCTTATTTATCATATAGAATCCTGAAATGATTTCAATTCAAGAGTTTATAGCAATAAAACAATTTAGGAAAAGCTAAGTGTGACAGGAACGCACTGCTGTCATCTCACACATACAGTTTCCTGAAGGCACTTCTACACATCTACCTTATTGACTGCACTATAATAAACAAATACCCAAAGGAGTCTTAAATGAGCGATGTTAGGTACCATTAGCAGTCAAGTGACGATAACACAGAGCTCAGAGCAGGCTCATTTATCTAATGAGAAGCAGTTTCCAATGTAAACATACTTAAGAGGTAATGAAGAAAACTGAGTTTAGTGTACCAAAACCCACAACTATATCCAGAGATTTCCCAGTATAACCTGGCCACTTAATTAACCCAGTTACCCAACTCCAGTGTTCCAGCTCAGCAAAATACTTGAGCATATGCAGAAAACACTAACATAACTGATGTTTACAGAATCTGAGCAGGGGGGACAGGAGGGGGAGAGAAGTGGCCAAATACTTTACTAGGAAGAAGTCAAAATGAAGGCAAATGTGATATAATTCATTTTCAGTTCAAATTTTCAATTAGAACTGTTTGAATAGACAGGAATTTCTTTCAGAAGATTGCAGGGGAAACTAGTTAAATTCTGGTACATTAAATTAACCAAATACATGGGAGGGTACTTCTTCCTGCTCCCATTTTTCTCCTCTTCTGTCTGCGCTCCCTCTACTTTCATTTTCTTGCTTTCCTTTTTTTCCCCTATCTTATCGGTAAGAACAGCAGCAAAGGGGAAAGTCTGAGAATTCTTTTTTTCATAGAGAAGATGCAGCTAGTTTCAAAAAACTTTTTTTCCACAGAAGTTTTCTTTCAGAGAAAATGCATTTAACCCTCTGCCCAAAGATATATATATATATATAATATATATATAATATATATATATATATATTTTTTTTTAACATGACAGGCTTTTACTTTGAGCTTCCACTGAAACCAGGCTGTTTCACACCTGTCTAGGGAGAAAATTACGTCCAGGCTTTTAAGGCCACTTTCAAGAGATGGCATTTAACAGGATTGCAGTAGACTGAGAGAACAGTTGCAGTTTCTATTCTAAAGAGCCTACAGGCAGAAGATGCAATTTTGCAAGTCGTGACACAACTGCAAAATTAAAAGGGCGGACTGAAGAAAGCTGTACAAACTGCACCTGGTCAAGAAACCATGGTTCAGCAATACCAAATCAATCGATCAATGCAAACAAGAGCCTCCTGACCCCCCTCCCCCCGTTTTGCAGTCATTTGAGTTGTGTGCACCAAGAGCTAGATCATTAAAGAGCGGGCGCTTCTAAGTGGACACGTAGATGCTGAAGCCCAGCCTAGGGGAAGCATAGCCATTTTAGAGAGCCAACTCATTGCTTATTTCCATCAGCATCCGCATTGCCGCGACCGCAGTTAATGCCTCCTGAGCCCCAGGCAGAGGAAGAGCAGGCAGGCCTGATGGCAGAGGATGCTGCCAGGCACGACAGGAGGCTACAGAGGTGGCAGGGGCCCTGAAAGGGGAATGGACCATGACTCAGGGAGAGATGTGGCACACAGGGCTCAAAGATCATGATGCTTTTGGCTACTATGCAAAGACCGTAAATCAGATCAGCAGCTAAAGGCCAGAATGAAATGGGCAGTGTTTGGTCCAGATCTGAAGAGGATAGCTCTTTTTTTTTACCACTATTTTACAAATGCTTCTTTTCTCCTTCCTCCAGAATTCATCCTGGGCTAATTTAGACAAAGTAAATGATTCTTGTAATCCCCCTGTTGGAGGAACTATTTGTGCCCTTCAAATCAGTAGTAATACAGCTACTGAAAAACATGCCATATAACACTTTTCTTTTTCACAGAATCATAGAATCAGTAAGGTTGGAAGGGACCTCTTGAGACCATCTAGTCCAACCTCCCTGCTCAGCAGGGCCACCTACAGCATGTTAGCCAGGGTTGCATCTTGTACTCTCTTGTACTGGGGAGCCCAGAACTGGACACAGTACTTGAGATGAGGCCTCCCCAGGGCTGAGTAGAGGGGCAGGATCACCTCCCTCGACCTACTGGCAACACTCCTCCTAATGCAGCCCAGGAGACCATTGGCCTTCTTGGCCACAAGGGCACATTGCTGGCTCATGGTCAACCTGTCATCCACCAGCACTCCCAGGTCCTTCTCTGCAGAGCTGCTCTCCAGCAGGTCAGCCCCCAGCTTGTACTGGTGCCTAGGGTTATTTTTCCATAGGTGCAGGACTCTGCACTTGCCCTTGTTGAACCTCATGAGGTTTCCTTTTTAATGGAATAAGCTGAAAGAAATACCATTTCAATCCCGTGGTGTTTTTAAGTGGAATCTGTTTTAAAATACATTTCAAAATGAAAATCGTATTTATTATCTATCTTTCCCTCAGCTCTAATAAACAATAACAGCTTTGACAAGAAGAAATGGTTGTATAATTTAAAATAATTGTAAAGGGTTTCCACCACACTGGTGAACTTACTGAGAATAAGTTAGCTTTAACTAGCTCAGATCCTGACAAGAGTACAGTTGTGCTACCATAGAGGTCTGATCACGATAAGCCCTCAAAATACAGTCAAAGTTTCCAGGAAAGACAGCCTACAAAGTATCAAGTCAGCAAATATTTCTTTAAAAGATGAAAACATTCTCATTTTTGTTTTCTGCCCTAGTATGGTGGTAAGAATTATCATGATAAACTAGTGCTTTTCTGATAAAAGTATCTATTAGTGTAGGAGCATCAAATGCTTTTTTTAGCCACTCAGATTGATAGTCAGGACAGCAGGAACAGAAAAGAGGTAGATTAGAAGATTCCTGGAAATATGCTGCTATCGCTCTAACTTAATGTCACTTAAACACAGGTAACTAATTCAGATAACGTCTATGATATCCTGGCCCCAGAAAAGTCAGTGGTAAAATTTCCATTAACTTCAAGAAGCCTTCTTCAGAACAGAACGTACACACCAGTGAAGTCTTCTTGTTTTATTTCAGTAACATTCTCTTAAAAAAAAAATAGGATAAAATATTAACACAGACAAGTGTCCAAACAGTATTTTTAAAACAAAGCAATATTTGGAAGTAGGAAATTTGATTAAAAAACACCCCTTTAAACAAGAGCAGTTTTCACAACGTAATCTCTACAAACTGCAGCAGAGACCACAAAACACAGAAATCAACCACATTATTAAATTAAAGTATATTTAACATAGTCTGCCCAGTTTTGACTTTATAGTAAATATAAAAGCTTTTTATTGACAATAATACATATAATCATATAATCAGGTAAAACCTTTGAACCTGCAAAATGTTTCACAACAAATTGATGCAGGTTTTGTGAGCCAAATTGTTCTTCTCTTACATGAGTAGAGAATTATTTTCTCTAAAATTCTCCTAAATTATTTTCCTTCTGCAAAGTTTTCTATAACATGTTGCATATGCATAACACAGGTGAAGTAACCTCATGGCTTGCTAATTGTATTAATGCTAGCTTTTTCTGTATGGGTAGATTCTGCAAGCCTCAGACATACTCTGCATGACCTAACTATGAATATCTTCACTAGAAGCACTCTCCAGAAGCAAGGACTGGAGAGATTATCTCCAGATATTTTAACTATATTTAAGAACAAGGCATCAAAAGATGGAAAATAAAAGAAGTTTTTAAATGAATTTTGTACTTCACCATATTATATTGTGCTAGATTTAGAAAGAAATCATATGAAAACATGAATAAAAAAGTTCAAAATTGTAAAAACATGGTATACCTGTCGAGAATAAAACATGCAATTAGTTACAGCAAATGGAATAACTGCCATAAATTATCATCCATGTACATTAAGTCTGATTCCTTTTGAACTTCATCTTATTTAGGATCATAGTGCATGACTTATATTGCATGATATGAGGTAATATATATTATTTTCATAGATACAAGGGCTACACTACACTGTTAGTTAAACGAGCATAAACCCACGCTGATTCCAACGTACTTGCTTCAAATTATTACAATCGAGGTCAGCAAGTGGACATACCTATGGATTCAGGCTTTTTTTTTTTTTTTTTTTTTTTTTTTTTTTTTTTTTTTTTTTTTTTTTTTAATAGAGAGATGGAATAAAGGTCCGAACTATTTTGTAATTAATACTATACATTTTACAGGAGTATTTAGAAGAAACTGGATCTTTTCATCATCTGAGTAGCTCCTCACAAATGGCATCAGCAAAACAGTATTAGATGAATTAACACCACCAGATTGGTGCCAAATACTGCATTTCTGCCAATGTGCATCTAAAATTTACCTTGCATTTAAGGGCAATTATGAATATTCCCCTAAGAGTCCTCAGAAAGGTTTATTACACTGAAGAATTCATACTCTGGAATCTCTCTTAGCTGTAATATGTTCACTTGTACCTGCCTGGTAGTTTCTTCAGCCTCTAATAAGAGTGCATTTAAATGTAAGAAGTACCAACCAACATATACAGGATACAGGATCTGAGCATCATAAAAAGTCAGTCTCTTTCCTATTCAAGCAATTCCATTGAAACTACAATCTTACTCAGATACAATATACCCATACAAATCAGGCAGTAAGATTTGCTATATGCTATCCTATATGTAGGCAAATGCTTTTTTATATCCAACATCTACACTTTGCTAAAGATATATCAGATTATGTCTAATGTCAGATTCTGATATCTGCTACACAGGTTTGAAACCAGAATGACTCTTAGGCTGCCATTGCACTGGTAGCCATGGAGGGTGGCAGCCTTTAAAACAGCTGCACAGAGCAAAATGACAAAGAAAAATAAGGGGTTATGCCTAGGAGAAAGCGACTTTCTCAACTTCCTCCAGAACAAAACAACCAGCATATTATTTGAAGCCTTCTCTAAGTGCCCCCTGCTACAGTCCTTCCTTGGAAATACCCCGGTCCACTTCCTGAGGAACTCCTCCTATGTTTCAAGCATTCTCGTGAAGAAAAGAGCTACCTGCTTCCATGAGGAAGAAGCCCTCCAACCCTCCCCTAGCAAAATCACCCATTTGAAGGGTGGAGCCTGCTAGGGAAGACACGATGGCCTTGAAACGACCTAGGAGGGATGTTACCAGATCGCCTTACTGAACAGATGGATAGGTCAGGAAAAGTCAACTCCTGTGGCATTTTCTCTTTGTTCAGTCTAAGTAGACTTTCGGGGTCAAAGAGCCAGAAAAACTGCTCCATGCTTAGGTAATCTAGCTCTACTGTATATAATAGATACAAGTGCTCTAATTCCAGAAGTCTCCCTTTCTCAGCACTAAATATCCTCTGTAATGATAAAAGTATTTTGCAAATGTTGAACACTTTCAATATTAGCTTTAATCTATCCTTCCTTATGTCCTAGTCAGAATGAATGGGCCTGGCTACTCAAAGTCACTTAGAACCTACGTCACAGACCTCTGCGAAACCTGGGTTTAACTCACTCTGGTTTGCATGGTTATGCTGGCTTGCAATGGGCTGTTTAGACTTTGCAGCAGAGGAAGGCCTTTGGAAGCAAAGGAAAATTAGTGTTCCCTGTGTGGAGCAGGAGAGCAATTTATCCTAAACCTGCCTATCTATAACTTAAGTATAAACATGAAGCAAAAATGATAAGGGAAGGATAACTACAGGGGTTAAGGACAAGATTACAAGCTGTAGATAAAAATAGAACCACCAGATAGAAGTCCTTGTATTTGGATTCATCCTTTTCCAGAAAATTATAAGAGGAAACTCTACAGCAAAAGCAGTGTGACAAACTCCAAAACAGGTAAAGAGAATAGGAAAGTGCACATATTTTACATATATGTCCTCAAGCAGACACCTAAATTACTGTTACATTGTGCACAGTATTCCTGTTTTCAGTAAGGCTGCTGTTCACCAGTCAGTGAGTGAGCTATTAACGCCCCTTTCACACAACTGCGTATGTGACACAAGCAGTAGGGATGGTGAGGGATGCCTGGAAAGAGTTGAGCTGCTTTTGCTACGTGACAGAGCATTTACTCCTAACAAACAAACAAACAAAAAAAAAAAAAAAAAAGAGAGAGAGAGAGAGAGAGAGAGAGAGAAAGAACAGTAAAACAGCATCTGTGTAGAAGAAAGGAGAAAATGAGAGAAGATAGTCTTCACAGACTAGAAAAAAAGAACAAAAAGTGTGATGGAAAAATTGGAAGACAAAAATCAGTATCACTGAACACCTCCACTCTTTTTAGAATTAAATGGGTGGTCTAACCAAAAAAGGGAGTATATTACAGGACTAATATCTTGGAGCACTGAAAGTTCTCTTTTCTTTAAATACTGGTCATTCAATTACGATCATATTTAAATATTCCTAAAATTGGGACATTCTGTACATTTCCACACAGTGTAAGGTGTCAAACATCTACAGAATCAGAGTAGCATTCAAATCCAATTTAAACACTAGTTCTGTGCTAACTTCACTGTACAGAAATTAAGATGAAATCCATAAAATAGATATACTGGTTCCATGTTCATGAGCGATCTGGTTGATCCTTCCACGCACACAGTCAAGAGAAACTGATACCAGCGTTCCATTATGGACTTCGAAGGAGGCATGGAGAGATACGCTGGTCCACGTGCTCCCCTCTGGCATCTGACCACCAATCTGCTGAGCGATTGCTGCGGGCTGCAAGTGATCCATGGTCAACTGATTGAGAGTCATTCTGAGCACATTGCACGAGTGGATCAGTTTTAAGTTAAAGGCAATGCTGGCAATTCCCTTTTCAGTAAAAATGAAATACTTCTGAGCAAGCTGTCCAGAAGAAACCAGCTGTATCTGTTTCTCATTGGATGAGACCTGGGTGAAATCCAGTAATTTGTTTCTCACAGCTCCAGTAGGCAGACCTGTAACAGAAACTATGGCTGATATAGCAGTAGAAACTGCTGAAGGGATCCAGATGAGGCTAAACATACTAATCCCGGAACTGTCTCCAAAATATCGAACATTACACTGCGCAGGAGAAAGTATCTCAAAGTTAATCAGATCTCCAGCATCAACTTTTGTGGCTCCAGAAGCAGATATTGATGTGTCTCTGTAATTTACCCCAGATTTAAATACATTCATTAATTCTCTGTTAGTACCATTCCTATTGATATAAGAAATTAAGGAGAAGCCCTCTCGGACACATGTGTGACCCATGGAATACAGTGCTTGGTGGAACACAAATTTGACGACACCAGTTTCGGTGAACTTTATAGCTCTGCCATCATGAGATAGACTTAGCATGTAAGGGTCAGAAACAGAAATTATGTTAAAAGTAGGTCGGTAATTGGTTTGGTAATGCATTGCTGTTGACATCTGTGCACTGATTGCCACAGCACCCGTGTTGTGGGACAACCAAAACAAACTGAGTGGGGTATTAAGATCATAAACATGTAAGTCTTTACTTTGATTGCAGAATTGATTTGGACTTCTCAAAAACACAGAAAGCATTTGGCTGGGCTCCACTTCAGCAGCGCTGCTTAGACTAGTGCTCTGGAAATATTTTCCCTCCGGTTGCTCAATACGAACACCGCTCAGTTCATAACCTTCCTCACTGCCATTTAGTTTTAAGGAAAGTTGCAAAAAATTCCTGCAGTTGTGCTTTACTGCAAAATTTAGGTCAGTCCACAACAGACCATGCTGCCTGAATACCAAGCTGTTATCTTCAACTGATAGGATTTCACAGTGAAGCCTTCCCTTTATCTTCAAGTTTAAGCCAGAGTAGACCTGAGAGATGCCAGACTTCACAGAGGGTAAAATGATGTTTGCAGCCCAAGACTCTGAAAGCTTGTTTTCACTGGCTGCTGAACAGACCGTATCGCTGATGGTGGAACAAGGCACGGCCACCATTCTTTCTTCGCACTTTAAACACGCCTGACATTCCTGCATTTCCTTATTAAAGAAATACTCCTCTCCACACAGTCCCAAAGCTGCATCTTTCTCAGCAATTCCAAGGCATCGGAAACCACCTGTTCACAGGAAATGGGCAGTTTTAGTTGTTATATTTTTAAAACACCAAATTTTATAAGAACTCTACAGTTCTACATATCAACTATCTTTGATAACACATCTTCTAATCATAAAACAGAAAACCGAAGTTAATGCATTAGATACTTTGCACTATTAGAGGATACTTGATTTCAAACAGAGGAACAACTAGGGGGACCTCACCTTGTCCAAGCTGAATCCAGTGGTCTAGTGTGGGAAAAGAGCAAAATGGGGCTGCACAGGGACATAGAGTAATTCTAACCCAAACCTGTAAAGGATCAGGTACAACAATATTGCTATAAAGAGCCTCTCTCCCTTCCCTTAGGGAAAAGGCATGGTGACTGACTGGTACATTGAGCAGCAAAACCATTTTCAACTAATGGAGAATTCACCTACACAGGGAGAAATGTCCACTGAGTGCCTAGTCAGGATAAGGTGGTAGCACTGCTGTAGCTGTGATTGCTAAAGCAGTGCTTTGCAGCCGGAGGGCCACGGACCCCAGGCATTCAGCATAATGGTTTTAAAGAACCTGGAAGAGACAAGCAGGAAAAGCAAAACTGGAATCAGCAGGCTCAAATTCATTATGCAGAAGTCCGCACATTTAAAAGCCTGAAAAACATTGCCCTAAGGCAGAGGACAGCAGTGGTCGCGACAGTCTAAACCAGTAAGGCATAAATAAAACACTGCAGCAAACATCATAGAGTATCTAGAGGTGCTATTTGAAAATTACTTTATTTGAAATAAGGCAATTTTGTGCTGTTGAATGGCACACCATGACCTCCATGGATTAAAGAATGCACACCCAAAGAGCAGGTTTTAAAAGCAGCCTGCAATTTTCTACAGCAATTTTCCACAAGCACTGCCAGCTTCCAGTGACTCCTGCAGAAGCAGCCAGTACCAGCACTTTTGCACACTGGGCCTTCAGAGCCTAAATCAATAAATAAAACTTGGGGCATCCTAACGAATAACCACTGGCAGTTTGTGACTCAAAGCTTAATCACTAAAATGTGCTTGCTTGAGTGTTTCGGCCAGGTGTAACCAAACTCTGTAATCATCTTTCTAAAAGCTTCTCAGTAATATCTTTTACAATCTAAATACCACATTATTTTTTTCACAGTTGCTCCTTAGATGCATGCATTTGATTTATTCATCAGGAGGAAAGTTGCTACATCTGGGCTGAGATTTGCCCTGAGATTGGGAATACAAGCATTAGACATGGACCCCAACAGGTCATTTTTCTGCATTGCTAAAATCGGGACAGAGCAGGCTATGCAGACTGCTGATGCAAGCAGAAAAGCATGCCACATGTACTGAGAGCTGCAAGACAGAGCACTGCACGTGCACCTGGTGCACAAGAGAGGTCAGAGTATTGGCTAAAATTTATATCTGATATTACATTATTCAGCAGAGAACACCAGACACTGTGTTAATTTATACAGGTGTCATATGTTCACCCTCGTATCTCTTCATCTATTTATGTTTCATTCACTTAAGCAGTGATTCTTCACTAACACTCATATCTAGGACTATATAATTTATGATGTGAGAACATTTCTTCTGTGATCAGGTATGTTTTTCTCACAAGAGCTAAGCGCAGAAAAGTAAGATTTTTCCATTAAAAAAAAAATCAAGAGAAACTGAACACTTTGCTCCTCCCAAAAGTGTCTCTGGCTTTTTTTTAAGAGAAAAAAATAAAAAAAAAAAAAAAACATTTTCCAAACAAAAACATCCCACAGAGAATACAGGAAAATGTCCATGTTGAGTTTTCCTCTTCAAAATAGACAATTTTTGCCTAGGTTGAATTGCTGATATGAAACTTTTTAATCTGTTCTACTTGTCATATCAATGCTCCCCCAGCATTGAGAAATATAATATGAATTCCTGTTGCATACACAAATATAGCCAGTTTACACAGCAGAGAAGATCTGCAGCAATGCATAAGAAATATTTTTATGCTATTTGCTTCTTTTAATGTATTATTCATGCACACTTAAGCATTTTGATAAACATCAAATTCTACAAAAACATTTGATGACTACTCCTTCCAATTCACTGTCTAGTCTTTTTTCAGTTAAATCTGCAGCATGTTTCCCCACCGCATGTATTTGAGATGAGGGACTTCAAAGCAGCACGTGGGCTGCTTTGTACTGTGGACACCATGGCAAAAGAAATATCCTACCCTTTGCCAGCACAGAAGAGGTCAAGAAGCAAATGTTAGCCAAACAGCAAAAAGCCAGCACAGTAATATGCTGTGACTGCTTTCTATTTCTCTCCACCACCTTTCAGACAACCTCTCCCACTGCTGCTGCTATTCATAACTGCCTGATGAAGATTAAGCTTGGGCATCCATCATCGTCTTGAACCCCCTATGTCAGATTTGGATGCTATCAGAAGCCTGGTTAATTACAAATCAGAGTTAACTGTTTAGGCTCTCATTATTCACCAGTTCTTGCCTTCGCAGTATTTTATCCTTTCCTGGGGTCTCTTCAAGGGTTGTCCTAAAGAAGACAAACCTGCAGTGCCTAAATGAGCCACCACAAAGCATGGCTGCCTAGCACAGACTTACTTGGAGAGCAGGGCTGCTCACTCCATAACGCACACTTCTGTTAGAGGTTGCTGAACTTGGCTGCCTTCAAGAACTAGGGGAATTCTTCCTCTCTCAAACTCATAGATGTGAAGCTGTCCCAGTTTGGTGTCCCTACATACAGCCAGTAACAAGCCACACAGATGCATACAGACAGAATCCAGAGCCTTTACTGGCACCCACACAAACTCACACAGCTCTCACTAAACACAGATGGCTCAATCCTGTTCCTCCTCTCTGGCTGATGAGGATTGAAGTCCATTGGTGGAATAGACACATGCAATGTGGGTCAGTGGCTGGTCCTAGACAGTCTCTCCCTAGTCTCCTAGACTAGACAGTCTCCTAGACAGGCACATAGATCCCCCTCTTATCCTACTTGCCAGGTAGTTTAATTGTAGCACTCACTAGCTTCCACTAAATACCCCATAATAAATTTCATACACTCCTATAATTCCCTTAAAACACCCCATAAATTCTATATAATCCTGTAATTCTCTTCTTTCTGCATCTCACGGTAAGGTCTATATTAAGTGCCCTTTAGTTTGCATGGCATTCTGGGGAGAGAGTACCTTTGTCAGCTCTGCTTGGTGGGTTTCATACCAAGGACAACACTCTGATCACTTTCCTGGGACAGTCTAAGAAGGAGCTGATTCACTGTGCTCCATTTTCACTGATTAGGTACCTCCATCTGTCGCTGTTCCTCTGTGATCAGCCTTTAATCACCTATCCTAACAACTTTCATCTCAGGTAACAGAGGAAAAAGCAGCAGGTGGAGAGGATATATGATACAGAGGAAAGTAGAAGGGTGAGGAAAGAAAGGCTCCTAGCTACTTACTCACTTCTTTACCATAATTTGCTCTGTTCTCCTTCACATTGTGCAGTGAACAAGAGTTGCTATAGATGCAACACTGCATGCAGCTCGAGAAACCACATACAGCATCTAGAACTCGTATGTAAGATCACATCCCCATCTACCCTACATTATCCAAATCAGACCCAGTGTCAGCCTTCCCTTTGACAAGTTAATTGCACTTGTACAAGATAATGAGCTCTCATGAACGGACAGGCTAAAAGTAGGAGTCTTCTCTAGTAACAAAAAAATAAGAAGAGCACCCTCTCTTCCACAGCAGAATGGGGATATTGACAGGATATTGACTCTTGATCCAGATGACAGGTGATAGTTTACTTCCACATATTTATGGGCCACCATTAAAATCTGGACAGGAAGAAAAAGAGGAAGAGGAGTTCTTTCTTTTCAGATCCATTGCTACTGACTTTCTGTGGTCTGACACACTACAACCATCTGCCTAGTTCATGCAATATTTTCCTCTTGCTCACTTCCTACACTTTTCCCGGATCCCCACATCATAGAGTCTTCAGGATAAATCCCTTACACCGTCCCTCTTCCAAGCCACAAAGTAGAGCAACACCAGACAACTAACACATTGGTGTTTCTCCTTCCCTAGGGCTGGGGGGCCCCATGGACTTCCTTCCACAAAACCACCAACTCAAGCACACCAAATCCAGCCTTTTACTAAAGAAGAGATAAAAGACTTAGACATTTCCAATGTACTGGCTCAAATTTTGTGCTTCTCCTAAGCTGTCTTACCTCTAACAGCTCACTACCAACTGCTAAGGCAGAATAGTCTTGCTTCCATCTCTTCTTTGTAACATTGTCAGTACCTCCTCTACTGCACTTGCCATATAATGCAACACCAGCTCTCTTCCTCTGGTCATTTCCTGCTTCCTGCAGTCTTTGTAGTAATTTCATCTAGCACTTAGAGCTCCTGCCCTGATGAAGCATGGGCAACTTAAATGAGCCCATGTCCTCTTCTAATGCTTTCCTATGACCAACTCCCACCTACTTTTTTTTCTCCACTTCTTTCTTTCCCTGACAGTGGTAGGGCTGGAATAGTATAAAATCAGTCATAAGGAGCTGAAAACACTCAGAGGCCATCCTATTTTCACAAGTAAGAAGTTGAGAGGAGGAATAACATATAATCTGGCAAAATTTCCCTCAGTTATTTTACTGGGAGCCCTCAGGTAGACAACCAGTGAAATGCTACATTCACAGATCATAGAGTACCCTTCAAGTCCTTCTCTGTTGACCAAACATTAGACAAATAAAAAGAAACCTAGCACTTGGATAGAATTTGCTCAGTCCATTTATTAACTTTGCTCTTCTGTGTCTGATTCCCATGAGAAATAATGAAGGAGAAACCTGCAGTACACAGCTACAGCCAAACCTGCTCCTAAACATCTAAAAATCCACCACCTCACCCAGCAAATGATGAAAACTGTTGATTGTTCCTCATTATTTGACAATATTATCACTAAGGGAGAATGAGATTGATGCAGAAAGGCCTTCTAAGAACATTCATTAGATCAAATCAAATAGCTAGCCCTGTACAGCAGAATGGAAATGACAACTATTCTTCTCCATTAGGAGTAACACCTTTGATTTTGGTGCCACTTTCACCTGCATAAACAAGAAGAAAGGTCAAAAGTGGATGTTAAAACTAAAGCACATAAAAACCCATTAAAATAAGGTAAAGGGGAATATCCACATTCCTATGGGTATTATGTCCTACATAGCTCATTGTCCACAGGAACTGTTATCAACTTACAGCTGAGTGTTTTTCATACTCTTTGATTCCAGCAAACTGAGCATGTCATTTCTCACAAACAGGTCTGAGTCCTTATCTGACTCTCTGGCCTGCTCCTGAAGATCTAATTATCTTTGCTCTTTAACTATAACAGAATATAACTCACCCGGTGTATTGAGGCATTTTATCCTCTCACCACAAATGCTTGGAGATTCAGTGCATTCATCTCTGTCCTGTAAACACAAGAATCATACTGAAACACTTTAAGCCTGTAACTTAAATTTTGAAACATGCACTTTCTCCCTCAGGCTCTGTGACACCCATTTCCCTGCAAAAGGCATATGTACGGAGGGAGAGGGATTTGCTCTCATAGGCATGTTGGAGTACGGCAACTTATTTGGGATTTGTCACCTGTATTACACAGGAATCCAGATGGGTTGGATGGTCTGTACAGAAAGCTGTAGCATGCAGACTGGTTGTACAACTAATATTCACTATGAGGCCTGATCTGCAAGACGGTACTATATCCCTGAGACTCCTGCATCACTCCACTGGTCTTGAGATATTGTAACAACCAAGAAAGTGTTATGAGAGGCTCTTTAAGGCATTTAGGCTGGTAGGAAGGTGCTAACTGAAGAACACCAGAGTAAGTATCAGTGGTGACTGATAACTTTTATTTCTGATCTTAAAAATAAATGCCTGGTCTTAATTTTACTTAATAAAGATTTCCTTTACTTTTCAAACATATCTAGTAGTGAGTGTAGAACGGAGATTAAATAAAAAAACTTAGCATGCATAACTGAATGTGTTTTAGGATGTCTTTTCCTATCACGATTAACAGAATGTACGCACTGCCAGCCATTAGATTTGTGAAAGCTTTACAGTCAGCAGGCACAAACTTGTGACCCTCTTGGGGGGACAAATGGTAAAGAGAAAACTCATGGAAAAGTCTAGGTAAACTACAGAGCATCACAGCCCCAATCACTAAAACATAAGCTTCAGTCTCCACTCTTTCTGAGCAGATATTTCCATAACCTATCCCTGTATGTTTGACAGAACACTTCCTAAACAATACCTGAAAGATAACAGAATTATATTTCACCTGACAAATCCGATCAGAGTTTGCAGAGCACTCAGCCATTTGGAAAAAGCCAGCAGGACACAATGTGCATTTTTCACATTGTGAAGGTGTCTTTTGGAAATTGCAGAATTCATCACTTTCACAAAGACCACAGTCCAGCACAGACTCCCCAACATTAATCACTTTTGCATCCACTTCTACTTTATGGACAGAGTATGACTTCTGGAGATGATTTCTGACCTGGTTCTGAAGTCCTTGAAGATGACTTTCAAAATAATTTTGAATATCTTCTTGCAAACTCTGAAATGACATTTGTTTCACTGTGTCAAAAAGCATGCCATATTGAACTTTGATCAGATCCATTTGCTCATACATTTTTCTTTGCTGTTCAAGAATTTCTTGTTGCTGGCTAACCAATATATGCTGCTGTTCAGCAAGTTTTTGCTGCAAATCCACAATGATCTGCTGCTGACTTTTTAGCATTTCAGTAAATTTCTCATGCCCTTTTGCAAGCTGCAGCTGTAGTATTAGAGCATCTTCAGATGGAACTTCATTTTCTCCTGAAATAAAAATGATAATTATTGTCCAATAAAAATAATTTTCCAGCTTGACTACTTCTCCAACTGCATTCAAATTTTAATATATTAATGAGTAGTCTCATTATATTCCAGTCAAAATAACAAGACTGGTTCATTTATTGTTCTTTGCAGCCCCTTCATGGGAATGCCTGCTGTTCCATTTCATGAACAACATTTATAGCTGTGGACACTAAAAAGTTACAATCAAGACCCATGCTTCAGGTTATAAATTAATCATCACTGTGGGTCAATAATAGAATAATCATCATGATGTACATTTTCAAATATAGTAGAAAGTAAACGGTCAATTTTTGCTATAGAGGTGATAAAATGAGGTGATAAAACTTGCTGAGAATACTAAGTTATTCAGGATAGTAAAAATAAGGGTGAGCTGCAAAAAATGTCTACAATGTGGAGTGAGCAATAAAATGGTGAAATAAACTTAATACTGAGATAAATGTGAAATGATGCACTCACTGAAAAAAACAGTTCTAAGCTTTTATACAAAATGTTGTGTTTGGAGCTGATTATTACTACTCAGGAACAAGACCTAAAGATAATATATCTAGATATAGATCTTGGGCTACAAAGCTACGTAACTATCAACTCACTGCCCAACAGAGGTCAAAAAAGGCAAAGAAAAACCTAGGACTATGTAACAGAAGAGAAAGTATCATTATGCCATAGAATAATTAACCAAACATCTTTAATACATCTGTAATACAGTATACAGTCCTGGTTCCCCACCTCAACAAAGGTCATACGAGAACCTAAAAAGGTTCAGAGAGGGACAACAATGATAACCCAATGTACAGAATTGCTTCAGCATGAGAAAGTAGGTAGGACTTTTCAGGCTGCAGAAAAGAAAACTGTGCAGTTATGCTACATACCCAGGTGGTACATGGTGTCACATGGTGCCATGTGGTGTCCTAAAGTAAGTGGATTTTGAAAGACTCTTCACACTCTCTCTCAGTTCAAGAATTAGAAGCCATTAAATGAAGGCAGCAGTTTCAATGCATATTGAAAGTACAGTCGGGACCAAAGATATATATATATGTATATATATATATATATACACACACACATATTTAGCCTCAATATACAAAATAAAAATCTAATACAGGCTAAAAAATACACAGACATCAGTTCAGGCTAAGGAAGTCTTTGAGCTACAAACTTTTGGAGGTGGGAAAATGATCAAAGGAAATATCATCCCACGCTTTCTGTAGCATGCACTGCTGAAGAGAGAATCCAGAGTCCAGGATGGTGCTTCTTCTGCTCTTATGCAGCACCAAATTTTCTTGACGTAATTGCAGAACATCACCAACAAGACAATGAAAAAGACCAAAAACCAAGTTCCTGTTTACAGTTCCCAAGATGTTCTGACCTTTAACTACTTTTACTCATAGCATGTGTCACATTAATCATCTCAATTTTTCAGTATTCATTTACATATTGAGATAGTTTGCAGGGCATTGTATTTGAGAAATTAAAGTTCATGATTCAGGAAAGGCCATACTCACCATCTAAGCTGAAAATCCAGCATTTTGAAATATCTGGTAAATCATACACCACTTCTTGTCTAACATGAGTAGTTCTGTGAACAATACCAATGTCCTCTGATTCTCCGTGGATTTATGTCTTTCAGCTCACTGAGTACATAACTAGTACTCTCTTCACTACCTTTCTACTTAAGAGTAAAGAGCAACAAGCAAGCTACTTTTTGTCATACCAGTCAAACAATAGCTAGAGGTAAACTTCTAAATGTCCAGATCCCACTCTCTCTTTTCTTTATCCATCTTTTCTAAAGTTTATACAACCTTACTTACTTCTAATACCTCTCTCTTGCCATGTTTGTCTGAAATCAGTCCAGAGTCCCAAAAGATATTGGGCAAGAGTTACATGCATATGTGATTTCATTTCTGCATTGCAGTCTGTGTGTTTTGCATAAACTTACAGAGGTCTCATTTGCACCTGAGGCTGGAAAGACATTAACAAATTCCTTTTCACAAAATTTGTACTCTCAGAAGTCCAGCTTATGACTGAGAGTTCAAGCAGAAAAATACAGGTCTGTGCTAAGTATTCTGACTGTCCAAGTGACAACATAGTGTAAATGGACCATGCCATGGATCAGTAAGAGTCATGTCTTCAAAGCAGAAAGAGAATCTGTGAGGTAAAGGGCAGCCTTTAGCTGCCCAAATACAACATATACGCCTAGAAAAACAGTTGTGATAACTGGCATATTGAGGCTTTGGCTATCAGGTCGACTAGTGTTATATAACTGTTTCTTGGTAGATCCCCCACATCCAGACTGTAAGCTTTCTGAAGTGGACTTCAACCTCTTGCTCTGCATTAACATGGCTGGGATTGTGTCTGATCAGGGTACCATGCTATTACTGCAATACAGTTATCCAATCTTAATAATATAAATGTAGCAAATAATCATTATAACATTCTTATAAAAACATAAAAGCTAAAATCAAAATACATTCCCCTAGTAAACTGCTACATAGTACCGTCAGCCACCACAGAGAACTGCCAGAGTGAGAGAATTCTATAATTAAGGATTTATCACCAAAAACATTTTTATTCAGTTCTCAATAGCTGAAGTTTGGACCAATAGCAATAGTATTTTGAATGATTCCAGCCACCACAAGGTTACAGACAGGGAGAATATAGTTTCTTCTAAGACAGGGTTATTGTGTTGTAGCCTTCCCTTCTTGGAAATCCAGACTTCTACCATACAGCTGAGGCAAAGGTATTACAGCAAAGAAAGGTTTTAAAAAAAAGTAAGACTAAAGCCCTGATTCAGTTGAACACATAAGGTCTACATTATATTTAAGCACATAATTAAGGAGCACTGCCTTCAACCAGTAGCTAACTGACTTGCTAGCAGTAGCAGTGACAGTAATTTTAAGTCCTGACTGCAGTGAAACTACTCACATGATGGACCAGCCTTCTATACCTCTTCCCTAAAAAACATTACAGAACTTTGTAGCAATGGTATATTCTAACCAGTCAATTTAGCTTTGCTACTTTTTGCTCTCTAAAGCTCAGCTGGTGAGAATATGCGACCTAAGAAACCTTTTGGTCTTTTTTTTCTCTGATTTTATCGATTTTGCAGTAGTATGACTAAACTTAGCTGCACTGATTTATACCAGAACAAGAGGCCCTTCACTGCACATTATAGTTGGTACTACTGGCAGTCACAGTACCAGAGCAACAGAGAGTACAACAAGGCTCTTGCACAAATGAGAAGAATCCTTTTAAAACAAACTACATTCTATTAAGCAGAAGTGTTCACGTTTGCCAAAAGAATTCCAAAGTAGAAATTTTAAATAGCTCAGATATACTGTGCCCTCAGAGTGGCCCTGTTTCTCTCCATTAACTATATAAAAAGAATCTAGGGTGAACAGGTCAGATTGGAGTGTCTCTTGCAGATGTCTAAAATTATGTGAGAATAATTCCACTGCTAATAAAATTTTAGACATTAATATTGGCCAGCAATCCTACTTAACTATCCTTTCACATACTCCAGACAAGCATAAAACAGCTAAAGCCACGAGCAACACTCATGTTCCTACGTCCAGTTGCAAAATTACCTTCCTGGCATGTGCATGCCACACACAGCCATGGTAAGTTCTATTTTGCAGACATCTGTTGTCTTCTTCCAGGATCTATCCACAGTGCAGACATAATCCATACACATGAACCTCTTCTACATCTCTTTAGTATGTCTTGGAAAGAATACATGCCACCTTGAGGCCACGCTGCCTGCGCAATGTGGTCCTCAGGCACAATTTCCCGATTTCCCATTGAATTAGAGTCTAAAAGCAGGAAGTCACCCCACTGTGAGGAAGGAGAAAGACAAGCCCCTGTGAGATTTTGAGTGGGACCCTAGAGCACAGGGCCATCAGATGGTGCCTGTCACTCCCGGTAACAGCAGGAGTTAAGAGCACTAGGTTGCAGGCTCTATACGCTGTTCAGCGCACAGCTAGCAACAGCATGAGAATCTACAACCTTGTTCACTAGGCTTGTCAGGTATGAGATATAGCAGCTGCATGTTAGTTTGCCCAAGTGGGGATGTTTGCAGCTGCAGAGAAGTCTGTCCAAAAGAAAACAACAAAAAGATAGGTCTGATGGGAAAAATAAAGGATTTAATTGCAATTAAGAAAGAGAGGGCAGAAACATAGAGTAATACAAAACAATAGGACAACAAGAACAGGTCCTGTACATTCCTTCCTTTGGGATGCCCATCGTTCATCTGAAGTAAGGTGTACTCACTGGGTGGCTGAGAAATAGCTCTGACAGTCTTCCAGAAGAACGGGCTCATTTACTTTGAAAAGGGAGTACAAGTCTGCACTCCAACATCCTCCTGTAGCCACAGGAGCTTGGCCAGCCAAGGTGATGGTTCAGCTGCAGCTCGCAGCAGCTTTCCAGACCGTAGCAGTGGTGCCAGTGATGCTTGCTGAAGCGAGGATGAAGATGTTGGTGTGATGCTCCCAGTAAGCAGAGGTGGAGGGTAACAGGGCCATGCAGATGAGCCAGCAAACCCACACACAGTGCTAGAAATCTGGAGTCCCTGGTGGTGGCCTGTATCCTGGAGGGCTGATGTCAGGCATGGTCTTCAGCAAGCATGCCACATAAAAGCCTTTTCTGGGCTATGCAACAGGTGGAGGATACTCTTACTTGGCTCATCAAAACACAGCCTTCTCCAGCAGGTAAACTGGAAGGAGACCTCTACCAATGACTGAAGAGTCACTGAGACTCATGCATTATTGCACAGCTGGCAGTCCCAGTTTGGGGTTGGCCACCACGTCTTCACTTGCTGATGGTGGCTCAATACAGGCAGAAAAGTGGCCTCAGGGTCACCTGGCCAGCGCATTCCAGCTCCCCTATCTGCGGTAGCAAAGGTATGCCCCATGCAGTTGGCCTCAGTGTGAAGTGCTGAAATGGTAAATGGGTAGGAATGTTCTCCTAAAAACAAGATAAAGACAGAAACAGTCACTGACCTGTTTCTTCTTGAATAGATGGTTGAGCTATTTTGAGCTACAGCATTTTGGATGTAAAACTGAAGACCCAGACTGCCTCTGTTTCATTTTTTTTATCAGAACTAACCATACATTTACCCTTGATCTAAACACAGTGGAAATTCCCTAGAAAAACTCTCTGCCTATGGCTGCTGAAGAAATCTCCTCTTTGGGGATTTAGGGAAATTTAAGAAGATGGGTGAGGCTGTAGAGGCAGCAGATAATCTGTCTAAAGCCTGTGATCTTTGCTACTCTGTGACAAGTTCCCAGAGCCTAAACTAAATGTATGACTGTCTAGGCTGGAGGCATACACCTGCACTGTCCATAAAAGGTACAGACATCACTCTGTAGGCATGCGAAGTATTGTGCACATGAAAGAAAATACTGTGATTTTTGCCTCCAACTTACTGAAGTCACGTGTTGAACACATGGAGAGGCCTGATCTCACAAAGCACTACAGAGAGACCTGGGAACACAGTAGCCACGCTGAGTACTAGAGGCAACTCTTTGTGTACTCTAGCTTCCCCTAGACACTCCAGTCAATGCTGTTTGCAGCATATTCACTCCTGCACTGAAGAGGTCCGTGGATATGTTTCTGAGGGACTTACTGGTCTTCTGCACCAGACCACCACGGCCACATCCCCCTGCATCTCATCTTCCTCTACAGATTTACATCAGTACTGCACATGTGTACACCTGACTGTAAGACAGAGTCCTGCCACTCCTGCATAATAAGATTTATCCAAACTATTTAATAATAGGAAAGCTGCCACCTCCACCATACAGGCTGGGTACAGTCCCTCCGAGAACTTTCAGCCTCTGCCTCCCCGCTCCCAGTAGGCTCTTTCAAAAACTAGAACCAAAGTATGTTCTTCATGCTCCTTACCTGGATTTGCCCTGTCGTGCCCACAGGATGCTGTTTGAGTAGCAGCTCTTCTCAAACCATGGTGAATGCATTGCCCTTGTTTAGATGTCTGATTATCAGGTTTTTGCTCAGTTTGTTCTAGCAGACAGACTATCTGTCATTGCCAAGTAGAACCATACCCATTTCCAAGATGGGGCTCCAGCTGTGAATGGGGGTTGAAGAACACAGAGTATTCTCTGCAGTCAGGCAGGTGATCTGTGTTTGAGAGGAAGGGCTAGAAAAGTCCCTAGTGAATACAGTGAGTGTCAGAGGTTGCAGGCAGAGCAGGATACTGGGGTGTGACGCTTGCCTGTACTCTTACTTGGAGGACGCCAAAGACTGATGACTTAATTTTTTTCCTGATACCAAGAGCATACGGTTTCTGCTAGACGCTGGGGAATCCAGTATGCCACTCTTCCACTCCTAGGAAAGAAAACTGCCTTGTGAACTGGGTCCAGTTAGGAATGGGAAAAACATGGATATGTTGTATTTTGTCCAGTCTGTACAAAAGTATTGCTACAGCAGATCTCATCCACACCAACTGCCATGATTGCTGCAGTGATCCTAAGTGTGGGCTAGTCCCAGTCTGTGTCACTCACTGATCACAATGCACCAGCGGTGGGAATACAGCATCTATGTGAGTGCAGTTACCCTTAGTGAAAACTCTCTCACTCATGAAAGTTCATGTGTGAGCACAGTTTTCCTCACAGTGTGTCTCTGTGCCAACAGTGCCTTCCAGTGTATTACATAGTCTAGCCAGCAGTGCTGTCCATTGCTTTCCCTCCAACATAAGACATTTCTCTCTGTCACAGGCATGTATGGTTGGGATTAGTGAGGTATATGAAGGAGGTAAACACAAAAATCCATGACTGCCACTGGCCATAGGGTATAATCCATTCAAGGTGTTCAAGGATTCTGTTGAGGAAAACTTCTAACAACTCTTCAGTTCCTCCAGAACCTCACCTGGAACCATGCCTGCAAAGAGCGTAAAGTCGAAAGAGCACAGTGAACTTGATGTTGAGTCTCCAAAACCCCCAGTAACTTCACTCTCCAGTTCCCCAGCTTTACCTTCCCTTATTCCTTTTTCTTCTGTCCCACGTCAAAGAAACTCCTAACCTTGTGGCCTAGGAGATCATGGGTGCATGTAGCCATAACACCGTATTAGCTGTAAGTGCTGACAGTATAGGAAACTGGGCAGCATAGGCTGATCTAGATCCTCTAATGTCAGCCATGGAATAAGAGGATGTTTGGAGAAAGGTCATGTTGGACTTGATGTTCTTTGAAGGACCTTCATGCTGACACTGCTCCTCTGCTTTCAGCACCATCCAACAAGTTAAGCCTTTACTGTCTGCAGAATGCCCTATTATTTGTCAGGGCTCATGTTCTATGGAGATGGATCTTGGCAGGCACAAAGAAAATGAAAATATCCTAGGTCCTTTTGCAAAAGGGAGTTATGGCAATTATGACGGAGGTGCAAAAAGTGTTACAGAAGTAGAGAAAATTGAGCTTGAATGTACTGGTGTCTCTCCGTGCTGGAGTCTGTTTTGAAAGACATGTTACTTGACTAAGTAATGTTCAAAATGAGGTGAGACATGTGCTGTTGCTGTCTGAAACAGCTTCAGGTCTTGGAATAGCCACAAGGATGTGACAAAGTTCAAAGGGTCTTCTTCATGCTTTCCATTAGCTTTGACCATCAACAAGTGATAAAATAAATCATCACTATTTCGTTTTTTAATGTCTTTCAGATAAGGCATTAAACCAGAATCCTGACCGTTTTGTGGTCATTAAAGATCTGCTGATACTTTTTGTGTGGGTAAAGCCACATATCCCGGGCAATTACACAGTATCTTCTGTTGACCTGTCCTTATTATAGCCAAGGATGTATCTGACTTTCTATGGTGGTACTGAGTTGACAGGAGCAGTAAAGTGCTCTAAATTACGTGCAATGGGAGAGGCTCTGCAATTTCTTTTCTTTTTTTTTCTTTTTTTTTTCCTGGCTGTTACAGAAAGACAATTTGTCAGCAGCAGCAGCAAGTTTCTTACTGATGACACTATCCATTCATTCTGGGTGCAGACAGTATGTTCCCCCTACAGAAGCCTTGCACGATGCTGCTATAAATTAGATACCCCAGAAATGCCCGATGGTGGAGAGAGAGAGAGAGGTCTTGCACTTGTTTAAAAATAACAATAAAATATACCTCTGTTTTGCCATGCTTCCTCTGCTGTAGGCCTCACACAAGCAGGTGTGAGTGTGCAGGGGTGTGTAGAGGGGATAGGAAGGGGAGATCAGGGGGAGGAGGAGCAGCAATTCCCCCCAGCATCACGAAGAGCAGCGCCCTAGGGCTGCGTCCAAAGTTCTCTCAAGGGGCCCGCGAGCAGCACACCCGGCTCGACACGGCTTCGCGTAGGTGCTCCAGCCCCTCACTCCACAGAGGCCAGCCAGGGCCGCCCGCGCCGGGACCTCCCGCCGGGGAGCCGCCGCCCCCCGCCGCCCGGCCACGCACCTGGCTTCACGTCGCAGCTGAGCTGCACGCCCAGGGCGCCGCCGCCCAGCTCGGCGCCGGCGTAGCCCGGGTCCTCCCCGGCGAACTGCGCGGCGCGCTCGGCGGCGCGCAGCAGCGCGGGCTCGGCGCAGCCCTCGGCGCAGGCGGCGGCCCGCGGGCGCGGGCGCGGGCGCGGGCGCGGCGGCAGCCGGCACTCCAGGCCCTGGCAGTCGCGGCGGGTGCCGTTGGCGGCGCAGGCGGCGGCGGCGCAGGGCTCGGCGGCGGGCGGCGGCCGCCGCAGCGGCGGGGCGGTGTGCAGGAAGGAGCGGGCCGGGCGGCCGCCGCGGCCGCCGCACCGCGCTCCGCGGCAGGGCGGCGGGGGCGCCTCGCCGCAGGGGAGGCCGCGGCAGGGCTCGGCGCTGCCGCCGCCCGCTCCCAGCAGCGAGAGGCAGACGCCGAGCCAGCAGCGAGCCCACCACAGGCGTCTCCCCGGCATCTCCTGCAAGAGAAGAGAGGCCGCGGCGGGTCAGGGAGCCTCCCTCGGCCGGGCTGCGCGAGCCGCGGGCCCCCGACACCCTGCTCCCCCCTGCCCGCGGGCTTCGCGGCTTCCTCTGAAGAGGGACAACTTCGTCCCGCAGCTCCGGGACGAACTTTTCCTCCCCCGCGCCCGCCCCATCCCTCTCCGGCGCAACCTACGGGAAAGTGCGGGGCAGCGCCCGGAGCGAGCGCGGGGCGCGTCGGAGCGGCCGCGGGAGCCGGCCCGGCCGCCGCCGCGGGGACCGACCTCCTCCGAGGGCTGGAGGGGAATGGAAACGTGCAACATTCCTGGGGCTTCGTTAGCATCAGATTTCCCAGGCGCCTCCCTTTAACTCCTTCACCCCCTCCCGGCTGCCGGGGGAGGCGCGCCGGCCCCCGCGGCTCGGCTCCGGCCAGGGGGGCGCTCGGGCCGCGGGTTATTTCTTCACAGCAAGTTTTGCCCGAGGGCTCTCGGGAGGAGTAAGTACACGGCTGGAAGGTCCATCGTTCCGGGCGGTGCAAAAAAAGATGACCCCCGAACAGCAGGAAGAAAGGACGCGCACAACTCAGCTACAAGTAAGATTTCTCGCTCCTGGGAAAATAGTTACTGATAGTTTGGATTCCTTTTTTTTTTTCGCTTTGATCGTCAGAAACCTACACCAAAGATAACAGGGTCATCAGCTGCGGTTTTCTCTGAGACTACCTGCAGCCGCAGTATTAAAAGGAGGAGCGTGTTTGTCTTTAAATCAGCGATACGGCTACGATCGAGGGGTTTTGCTTTTTGATAAAGCAGCTTTCGTGAGCACCTTCCAGCAGGACTCGCACCGATGTGTGAGAAGCAGCAGACCTCTCAGGGGCTCTGGAGCGTGAGTAAAGGCCCGCACCGGGAGCCACCCTCGCTTATCTAATCTCTTCCACATGTTACGAGGGAAGAGACATGAAGTGTGTGTCCACTTCACTACTAACTGCAGCTGCGGCCGTTTGTCTGTGGGAAGTTTGCCAACACGTGTACAATGTAGTACAGTTGGAAAGTATAACTATGGGCAGAAGAACAATTACAGAAAATACTATTTATTAAATCATTAGCTTGCTTCCACCCACAAGCTCAGATGCATATAACCCTTTCGTAATATATTTGCAATGCCTCCGCATAGTATCTTTGTTTTCAGTTACAGAGAGGAGAAATAGTGCATTGTTCTGTTTTTCTCTCTATTAATTTTATTTAAAACTTGTTGGGAATCTCTTTTCTTTTTCTTTCTTTTTTTTTTAATACTGACTGGGTGATGTACTCTTTCCTCTGCTACAGAACAAGTGTATCATGTATATCACAACTATCTGGCCGTTTTTTGACTAAACAGTTTTTCTTTTGCTAACTTGTCAAAACTGAAATGTGTTGCAGCAGCCACAAAGGCTCCAGAGGCACAGAGGGGTGACGTTCCCCCGGCAGACTTCTGCAGGGCTAGTGACCTCCCAGGTTGCAGAACTCCTGTCCAGGAGAGGGGAGCCTAGAAGCCCTGGAAGACCAAGTCCTGAGTGAAGCTCACAAAAGCTCCTAGACTCTGCCCTCGCCAGAAGTGATTGGGATCTTCAACTGCAGTAAGACTCCTGGGTTCACTAGTCCACTACTGAGAGATCCTAGGTTTTCTTAGAGTTTCTAGTATCCCTACAAAGGGATGGGAAAAGAACAAGGATAAACTTCATAGCTTTGTCCCTACAGGGAACCCTAATAGGTAGAGTGCCCTGAGAAGAGGGACTTCTCTTTTCTCGTGGTTCTCCATGCTGTTTCATCCTAAGAAGCAGGCTTCTCTGAGAGCTGAGCAGCCCATGAACAAGCTATCCCCAGGTAGGGCCTGGGCTCTGTGGGAATCCCCAGACCATAGATGCCTTCATGTACCTTGGAAGCTGCCGAGAGCAAAGTTATGAGGTTATTAAGAAAGCAAGCTCTTTTAAAAAGGCCACTATCACGAATTACATCAGTACAACTGCCCCTTTGAGGATGGGAATATGAGCTAGTTGTCTTCACAAGGTCTCTTCTTCACCAGTTTTCTGCTGCTGTAGCATATGATTATTGACAGTTTCACTAGGTCTCTGCCCATGGGAATGCCAGGTGTTAGCTTTTCAGGGACATACTGGAGAAAGCAGCTCCTGATTGACAGTGAAATTTCAATTAATAAATTTTGTTCTAGGTAATAATGAGAACAGAATTGATATTGTTAATATTTTTGCTGAGCAAGATTCTTTAATTTATGTAGCCCTAGACCCGATCCTAGCCCTGCTTCCTTCATCAATTATATGACTGAGCTGAAATCTGCACAACCAGTGGAGTCAGACAGAGGTGCTTAGATGTGTGTTCAGAAGCCTTTCTCATACTAAGTGGTGTTATTCTACAAATGCAACAAAAATATGACACAAAATTGATCATGGCAAAGATAAGGAAGAGCTACACTGATGCACTGGAAACAAGGGTTTAACTGCAGATCACACAGAGATGCTTGAGCCAGCTTTAAATGGAGCAATGTAACTGTACCAATGTGGACTTCAGTATAGACTGCACAGCCAGGTATTTACCCAACTTCAGAGGTGGACTTTACAAACCGTGCTGTTTTATTGTGGCTGTATTTAACATGTCTGCAGGAAATCCAGACACTGGATCCAGACACTGTGTCTCCTCGGTACCAGAATCAGCCCGACTGTAGTAGCATGGAGTTCTGCATGGACAAATTTGTCTTGTGAGTGAGTATGTCTGCATTTTCTTAGGTTCTTTGTTAGGTTTTTGCAGTCAGTAGTAAGCCCATTGCTACCACAGCTGTATTATCCTTGGAATTCATGCCAGTGAATATAAAGCTACCAAAATGCAAATTCATTTTTGGATCATGTTTAGAAATGACTTAGAAAAGCTATGGAGTTGTGTATGATTCCCAAAATAGCTCTGTCTGCAGGTTAATAATTCATGAAACAATATGAGCTGCATAATATTCTCAGTCATAGCATAAATCCAGAGCAATTCCACTGAAATTTCTATAGGTAAGTTTTCACTCTATGCTGAGGCTGAGATAAATAAGAACATAACTTACCTTCAAACCTGAATCTGAAAATGGTGTTTTTACATGGGGAGAAAATGAAGAACCTTTGGATAGACAAACATCGTGGCACTAGCTAGAGTGCTAGACAGTGCTAGAGGGAGTACTGACTCATGCTTGTGTTTTGCCTTTGGAAGTGCAAAACATTCCCATCAGTTTAAAAAGCAGCATAAACATATATACACTTATACTTTATGATTCGAAAATTGTGCATCATTTAATTAGGCAAAACCATGGTGTCTTGCTGATGTCTAGTATATAATATATAAACCATATGACATTCTATAGGTATGTCTGTACCTGTACATAGTTGCCATAGTCAGGCAGCACATATGACCCAGCAAACTTGCCAAAGACGCAGACTGAAGTCAGTGACCTGGCTGCCAAATAATATAAACTAGTGTCTACCCTCCTGTTGCATTTATCCCTGCAAGGATTCTGCATGAGCAGGAAGAGCCAGTGCTTCATGTGTTTGCAAGATGGTTTGGTGTGATGCATTTTTTCACTTCACTGCATTTGGCTATGTTCACTAGCACAGCGGGAGTGGATCAGACCAAAGTAGGTAAGGAGGCCTCAACCTCTACAGCATGTGCAATTTGGGAGTTTTACCTTGAACTTTTGCAATGATTCAAATTTGTCTGGTCACTGGTCTGGATGCTTATGCCATCAGGAGCCCATTTGTGTATGTCCAGAAAAAGAGCTCTCCAGGGTTCAGTTCCTTCAAAGGGGATCTCTCGCGCACCCAGACTGCTCTCTAAACTGAACATAGATGGTCAGTGGGCAAGACTGGGCTGATCGCTTCAAAACTGCTCCAAATCAGAACAGTAATGCAGAAACAGCCCCAAATCCAGTTGCCGAGCGCCGTCTTAAAGTCCGCCTCCAAAACATCAGAAGATCTTCCAGCGTGCCGGGCCGCGGGGCTCTGAGGCCGGCGCGAGGGGTGTGGGGTGGCAGGGTGGGGAGGCAGGCAGCAGGCAGCAGCAGTTCTGCCCTGCGCCACTCCTCAGCCTTTTCCGTTTGTTGTTTTTCACAACCCTTAATTTTTTCAGGCAAAAAGAAGAAGAGAAAAAAACTTTTACTGCTATTTTAGTAAATGTTCGTTTCCAAAGAAGCGTTCTCGAGCAAATGATTGTGATCCCGATGAAACGTGTAGCAATAGTTTTAAGTTTTTCCATTAAAGGTATTAGGATTTTTGCATGATCATTATTAACTAAGAAAAAAAAAAGAAAAGAAAACACGAACAATGAAATCCTGCTACAATATATCTAATTCACTATCAGCTAGGATCTGAAATGTAGTTTTGCTCAAGAGATTTTACTCTTCATTGATGTTCAAAGTGATTTAAATTCCAAAGTGTTTTCAATATTTTCAGAATTGCTGAGTTTTCTGCTTAAAATTCCATTTTTATTTTCAGTAATCTTCAGTTTTATTACTTGTAGGGCTTCAAGCAGTTTACTCTGTATGCTGTAATAAGATTCCTAATCAGAGAACATATTGAGCAGGTGAACAGTATGCATTAGAATTGACAAGCTTCTTCTAAAGGAGTTGTCTTCTACAGATGTTGATACAAAGTGGATAGGCTTCAAGCTCTTACTCCTTTTTTTCTTGAATGATTTTATGTCCTGCACAATGGCATGTAATCGCATCTGTGATGACTAATTTGCCCCTAACCATACCTTAGAGGACTGAAGAACTACATAACAGGAAAGAGCCACATCACTGAAGTACTACTTCTCACTGGTATGTCCTCTGTAAAGAGTTGACTCCAGATCTTAAGAAACAGCCAACTTCCCTGAGATGTCTAGTGTCATCCTTCTACAAGTAACTTTTTACATCTAATTGGTATGTGAAAAGAAATGCAAATTCACAGCTGTCCAAAGGGAGACAATAGACAAATCCACTACCAAACAATGATAATAATAAAACAACAGTCCCACAGGTGTGCTAGGTGTTCACCCAAATTTAAATACATAAAAGAATCGTGTTAGGGCACAAAGATGATTAAAAGACTGGAGCATCTCACATGAGGAGAGGCTGAGGGAACTGTGATACTCAGTAACAGGACAAGAGGTAATGGGCACAAACTGAAACACAGGAAATTCCACTTGAATATATATATATATATATATATATATGTATACATAAACAACTTTTTGACTGTGAGGGTGGTTGTATGCTGGAACAAGTTGCCCAGAGGCGTTGTGAAGTCTCCATCCTTGGAGTTATTCAAAACTTGACTGGAGACAGTCCTGCTGTAGCTTACCCTGACCGAGTAGAGGGGTTGGATCAGATAGTCTCCAGAGGTCCCTTCTAACCTTAACCGTTTATCATTTTGTAAAATAATTTACTGTTGTTCAGTGACATGTAAGAACACGTCTAGTTACCTCACTATACAGGTACTGAGAGTAGGGAAAAAAAGAAAACAACAGTTATTCTGTGTTGGAAAATCAATGCCATAAACCACAAATGAGCCACACTGCCAAAGCGCACCTGCAAGGAAGCGGTAGCCCCACATTCTGCAGTGTGGCTACAAACAAAAGAGAAATCCCCTTTTCTAAGTCACTTTGGGAACAATCTGATTATTAAAGCAATTTCAAGGAGTCATCTAAAATACTTTTAGTATAAGTGGATAAAGAAAAATAGCATCAAAACAGGAAGCTAGTACAAGTTTAATCTTAGTAAGTTACCTGTCTTCTCAGCTGTAGTATAGTTAAAACAGTACAGATATATGAAAGAAGTCTTTTCCTCAGCTGCTGATAGAAAACCAGGTCTTTCACACAATGCAGTTTTTAATTGTGTTACAGCTGAGCTGAAGGAATGCACATACCGTGGGTTGAACGGTGGTGCAGATGCAAGCGGTATGCACATCAGCACGACACTGCACTGGAGCCAATAGGCTTTGTTGGGAAACACGGCTCATCGTTGCATGGTTCTTTACTGACACTGTTTACATTGTTTCCGTAACCCAGTGTAATTTCACAGCACAGCGTGCTGTGTCATATCGGTGTGCTCATTTGCTCAGCACTGGCTCAGAGGGCCGCACACAGCTCTGCAGGCGTCCTCTGTGTTGCAACTGTTTCCTCTAAGTGAGCTATATCTGTCCTTCAGGCTCCCATACTCTGCCCATTCCGGGATTTTTCAGTTGAAGTGTATTGTGGATACACAAGTGCCTGGTCAAGAAGTATCAAATGTTATCTGTGTCCCATTTTAAGGCTTGTTGAGATAAGCTTTCATGAAATGTCTCACTCTTAATAAGCCATCAACTTCGGACAGAAACATTCCATCAGAATGGAGCTTCCAAAGAGATGCATTCATAGCTGGATGACACAACGATAAGTCTTGGCTACACTAGGTGATCAGTATTAGTTAATTATTACAAGTCTCAGGCTTCTAGAATAACAATATTTGGGTCACCTTCTGCTCTCATAATTGCTGATTGTACTTCTTCCAGCAATACCACATGTGAGCACTAACGGCACAGCACAGAGTCCTTGATAATGTATCCATGGTGGCATAGAGAGAGTCTCTTGGACAGAGATTTTGGTGTTCTACTTTGAATGGTTATTACACAGTTAAATGTAGATTACCAAGATACCCAGAAATTTTCCTCATCAAGCTACCTTAACACAGACTTTGGCTTGTGCCAAGGGTCTTTACGTCAAGGTAGTGGAAAACAGGAGTTCTGACTGTGCTGCAAATGATGAGAAAAAGTTTCTCTTGAGCAAGTCCAGTATTAGGTACTGAAAGTACCTGTTCTCTTTACAAGCCTTAATACAGAGAGCACCGTGCTGACAGAGGAATTCGTCCTTGAGGTATATCATACTAAAGTAAATTTAAGCTATTGTGAACAGTGGAGCCGGATCCCTGCACATCTTTTAAATAAATCTCATTTAGTGCAAGAGATCCCTGACTGGTCCATGTGAACTAATGTATTTTCACATAGTATTTCTAATGGCTAGAGGGCAACTTCTAACCTAACCACTTATCTCTCTTTCTCATTACAAGAGTAGTTAAAACATCACTTACTTGTAAAACTGTTCCACATTTACCCATTATAAGATGTTTTGAGTTTTGTATATTTGCCAATTTTTACCTGTTTGGATTGATAAATAATCAAGGTGTTTGTCTCTGGGGAAAGGAAAAAAAAAAAAAAAAAAAAGGTGTAGAGGCCATATAAAAAGTTATATACTACAGTCAAAGAATGTGATAAAATGAATTTACATAAGCTGTCTCAATTCCGGCATTTCATACATCCTGAAAGCTTGATTTTGCAGCCTTAATAAAAGCTTTAGGTTTTTTAAACACCTGTATGTTAAATATTTGGTATAAAATAGATCACTGGCAGATTATCACCTATCAAACTCCATGGCCCCAGCAAAAGTAAACATATGTAAGTATGGTATATGTTCAACTAAAATGCACCACCTACTCTTAGAACATCAAAGAGACCTAGGAAATTGAGATAGTGGCTAAGGAAAATATTTTTAAAAGCTAATACAAGTGAAAAATGAGAAAAAAAGTCCTAGACCCACTGAAGTCAATTGTAAAACACCCAGAGCTGTAAATGATGTCAGGATTTCATGCAGAAAACCAAAGAGGAAAAAAATCCTGAAAACCTGGAGCTAGCTGGATACAACACTGAATTCTTCATCTTTTGAAGTTTTCAAATCACAGCACAATACAATGTTTTTCTAAAACAAAAAATATTTAGCTTAGTGAGAGTATTTGTGTAGCGTTTTTAGGCTTGTGTTATAAAAAAAGGTCAGACTAAGAGATCTAGCATTCACTTCTAAACCTTCTGAACCAGAACTTGTCAGAGTGGAGATAGGAAGAGATGGTCAAGTTTATACTTCTTTTTTTTTTTTTTTTTTTCCAGTTGCTGGATTCTGTTGAAACAAAGAAGTAAACTTACATATTTAACATTTTGAAAAGCTTTTGGCAAAGTTTCCTCTTTATCAATTTATGTTGAAGGATCAGAAACAACAAACATTGCCCAAAAACAAGGAGATAAAGCCAAACCAAGGAAAGTGCTGGCTGCAAAAATTTCCAGTGAATGTTCCACACTAGAGCATATCAGTTATGAACCTGGTAACATTTGTTTCTGTATTGCTTGAGAGAAATGTACAGTTTTTTTTTTTTGTTTGTTTGTTTGTTTGTTTGTTTGTTTTTTTACAAACCCTACATACAAATATATCACCATTCAGCCTTTGATTTTTTTCAGGGAGAAATTGGGAAAAAATCTCAAGCCATAAAAATTACTCTGACTGCTTTTTCCTTTCTTTTAGTTCATCAGAATTTCTAGTTTTCGTGACTAACAAGGAGAGAAACAGCATGAGAGTGACAGGATGGAGCACTTAAGAGATTCTGGTTCTATATTTTGGTTGACCTAACTGATGAAGGAGGATTTTCATATACAGGAGAATGTTTTTTGGACATACTAAAACAAGTGCATGGCTTTGAATAGCTTCTGCAAAGACAGACATCTTTGTACCAGCTGACAATTTAGATCTATACATTTCTGTATGCAAGCATAGAATTAAAACAAGCAAAAGAAGAAGTGAGGGTTTTTGCTTTTTTATTTGGGATAGACTAATTTAAGACTGTTTAAGCCACTAAATACTGTAGACTTGATCCTCATTTACCCCATGTGAAGGAGCTTTAGTACAGACGTGAATCAGGCCCTCTGTGTGTTTCCCAAACTATTATAAATCCTATAGCAATGAATAGATTCTGTATTAACTTGTCTTGGTGCCTTTCAATCAATAAGAAGAATTCAGTTTTCTCCTTAAGAAAGCAACTATACTTTGACTTTGTAAGAGGAAAGCAAATTAACTTCCTTGGTTACTAGTGCAGGATTCGACACAGTAACTCACAAAGTGCAATCCAATAATGCCCCAGTGTCTGGTGGTCTCTCAAGCACCCTTTGTAAACAGTTTATATTGATCTTTGCTCCAAGCTGTGAGATGTTTATAGGTCCTTTTTCAACATGGCTATTTACCCACCAAAAAGACCCAAGACCTTATTTTGGTAATCCTAAAAATAGACCAGCATCAATTACAAAGACTTTTCCTCAACAATGTAGTTTTAGAATAAATTTAAATTCTAAAATTTTGGCAAGCCAAAAACATTATCAGTCAAACTGGAAATGTTTCAAACATGGATTGATCAAGACCCAGCTGAGTTTATTCCGCCCAAGATAAATTTTCATTAGATAGTCCAAGAAGAGTGTTTGTTTTAGCCTCTATTTCTAGAAATAATATTAACCTGGCAATAATACTATTTCTATAAAGCAAGAGGCCTTTGAGCAGGCTAAATATCTGTATCTTTCTTCTCATGTACTACACTAGTTTCACTTACATCCTGTGTTTGCTCAGTATTTTCAGGAGCTTTGTTACAGTTTCTGTGCTGAGGTTAAATCGTCTGGAGGTACTCCAATAGCCAGAGTTTCTGAGAATGTCGCAGGCTAAATAGAGCACACACGTTCACATAACATCTGTGACCTACGGGAGTATTGCCATCCCTGTTCTTCACCCATAAGGATCTCATTCATATATACTTGAGGTCTAGATTTCCAGGGGTTTAAGCATGTTAATATAGCCAATGGGACCCAAATATTTCTAATAATCTGAGTTGACATTGAGCTTTTTAACATTTTTAGGTGCCTTTAAATTCCATTATGAACCTGGTTACAAACGCCCACTGGCAGACTTGGAACCCTGGTTCAGTTCTTCTAAACCTTAGTTTAGCCCTGTAACCTCACTTTACGTGGCTTTATTACCAATCTTCTATCCTTTCAGAGAAAGGGATGACTTCTAGAAGTGTTTGAGACAGATATGTGAGAGAATGAGATACCCAGAGTTACAACAGCAAAAACAGCCTGTAAGTATGTAACAGAAATTAAATCCATGGAAATTTTCACTTTTAGAGGAAGAGGATTAGAGTTTAGAATTAGGATTAGAGTTTAGAATTAGATTTTCATTTCGTATGACCCTTATAGAAGAAAAGTGATACATAGTCCTGTCAAGAAAGATTATCTTCAGTTTATGAGATAAGAGTTGCAAATGTTTAAGACTCTTCTGGAGTATGTGCATGTAAACATTCCTTCACATACCGGTATCATAAGGAAAGGAATTCTCTCTGCATATGAAAGGAGAAGAAAATTTAATATGGAAAAAATGATGGCTAAAGATGCTCAGCAATTACTTTACAACATTCTACCGCCAAAGTGTTGAGTTTGCTCTTCACAGTCTTCATAAAGATCAAATCAAATACATATCACGTAAGTGAAAATACTGTTTCAAAAATCAGTGCATGCCAATTGCTGAATATACATGGAATATATATGTACATTTATATGTTCCAGGTTCACTTGCAATATATATTTTTCCATTTGTCTCTCTATCCAGCTGTCAACTCAAGCTCTATTTTTTTCAGCCAAGGAAAAGGTAAGGCAGTGAATAGTTTTAAGAAAATATTTGCTCCCACATGCTTTGCTTCCAGATTTTAAACTGAACATTATCTCTGAATCAGATCTACATCCAGATCCTCCCAGACCAGCTGTGTCTAGAGTTTGTTGATTCTTTCTGTGCAACATCTCTAAATAGCTGCCCTCTTTCCATATGCCAAAGCTTGAAGAAAACTCTCATTTCATATCCTTACCCTTGGTCTCCAGATGTGGTCTTTCCCCTCTCCTGCATTCATGTTCTTGCTCTGAAGGTTATTTTTCCAGCACAGTGCTTTTATCATATCACTCTACCTCTTTGCGTTTCTTAGTTGGCTCTGGCTTCCCATTTGTATCAAACACAAGCTGCTCATCTTCACTTTTAGGTCACTCCACAGACTCTGCACTCCACGTAACCTCTATTTCACTATCTACTCACCAGCTCTCATCCCTAATTGCATTATGATGCCAGCCTCCTTACCTGTTCTTTAAAATTTACAAGAACCTTTGCATTTTCTCCTTCACACCTGAAAGGTCTACAAAGCTCCTTCAAAAGAGTTTTTGAAATCCAAGTGCAGTGTAGTACCTGTTCTCACTACTATATTACTACTGCGGCCAGCGCCTTAAAAGGCATTATCTCTGTCAGCTGGGGATAACCTAAAAGCTCCTGCAAAGGGACATCCTTTGAAAGTGAGCAAAAATAACACTGAAGAGTGAGATGTGAAGTGTACATAAACAATCTGAGCTATGTTCAGAGATAAAGTGAGCAATGAGATTAGTATCACTGAAGCAAAAAGGGAGCAGAAACAGAAACAGAAACCTCAGCAAGAAAGGCTAGAGCATAAACACGAAATTTCTTCCAGGTGCCTTCAAAGTTTCTGAAAAGTAACATTTTATAACCGAGTTCAGTTCGGGTAAAGGGACTACTCGTGCATAGGGTTAGGTGCTATGAAGAATGAGGCACGGGTACCAAAGTATGGACAGGAGTAAGAAGATATGCTCAACTGTTCATGAAAGAGCTCAAGAGCACCACACAAAATGATAAATCATGCAATTTTCTGCCAACAGTCACAAACCTTTATGTGCTGAAAGGCAGCCTCTTCTCCTTACTACATTTGCCAGCATCAGTGTAACCCTAAATAAGGATAACCTGAACTTATCCACAGCTAGTCTCTTACTGCCCTTTAAATAGCTCTAACTCCTTTATGTGGTGCATTAGAATGAAATACATCTGCAGCCTTTCCAGTGTCTCTTCCCATTGGTCAATAAATTAAAGCACAATTGGCATCCGTTCCTAGGATAGCAGCCTGTAATCTCTCTTATCCACCAAAGGCTTCAGTGTAAGAAGCCATCCATCTCTGCCCAACGAAGAATAGGAGAAGAAAAAAGGGAAAAGGGAGAAAAGGGGAAAAGGGAAAAAAGGAAAAGAGGAAAAGGGGGAAAAAAGGGAAAAGGGGGGAAAAGGGAAAAAGGAAAAAGGAAAAAAAGGAAAGGGAAAAAAGATCTTTTATTTCTATTTTTTTATTTCTATTTTGACATTAATGATGTCAACCATTTTTGATCAACAATGTTGTTTTAGCAGAAACAGATAAACCTTCCTAAATCATAAGCTCTTTCCTTTCATTAAACATATTTGCACTGTATTTTGGTGGAGACAAACCGGATTTGCTCTCTTTTGTTTATCTTAGAGCCTCTAAACACAGTCAGAGATGTAGCATTGTCCAAGCACACTAGTGATTTAGGATGCCACCTGGGGAAAAAAAAAAAAAAAAAGTAGTATGAAAAAGAGGTAAGTGAATAAAGCAATACAACATGTTCACAACTGCTTCCACAATCACATATCAAACAGTGTGTATGCATAATCTACCGGTCTAAATGTGAGTATGGGACAGCACTTCCAAGACTGCTTTGCTGAAGTACAGCCATAAACCAAAACACAGCCCTGTTCCCAGAAACCTTGGACAAAATTGTTGAAGAGCTTGAAGCTGTTTTTTAAGTCTATTTGAGAAAATAATCTGTTTACTTTCAGAGAAACATTATCAGCCAAAGGATTTATCACAATTTTAAAGCAGGAGGAACTGTTTTCCCAAAGGTAAGCTACATTCTACGAAGCATCTTCTGTGAAAATTTTACTCCAAAACCAGAGCCACATTCTCCCCTACTGTGTGCTTCAAGAAATTTACTGAAGTAAATAGTACATAGGAACTCTCAGGCGCAGGAAAATTAAAGTTTGATAAAGCATGTGATTCTGGCTGGAATGTTTAAGCTGTTGAATGGTTTTAACTTGTGCTGCTGGGCCAAAGCTTGCTTTGCCTTATTCTCAGGAAAAGCTCCATTATGGTCAGCAGATGGTTGTGTCACGAGTCAAAAATGCAGTTGACAACAGGACACTCAAGCTATCACAGCAGGAAAATATGACATCATTTGAAATATTCATTGTAGTCACATTCTAAAAATGAAATGAACTGTATATTGCAACCATGCAATGTAAAAACTTGGGTTATTCTCTTGCAGGACTCAAATGGAAGAGGAAGTAAGAAGCCACTTCCTCCTACTAAAATTAAAAAATGCTACCAAAAGAAACATAAGGCTGTTGTAAAGTTCCTCTTTTATGTATTATTGGTTCTATTAAATTCAAAGAGAGATGATATTCAACATTTTTTTTATGGAAAACTTTACCATCAACATCATCTGGAAAACACTGTTAGCTCACTACATCTCTCTCACTGAACCACTCACTGCCTTGTGCGCTTGTGAGTCATGTAAGATGTTAGTCTTGAGCAAAAGCGATGCAACTGGCCACAGGCAGGGTGATATAATTCCCAGCAAAATGGAATGAGAGTCTCACCCAGACTCCCATCTGGCTCCCAGTCATTCGGGTGCAGTCCAGCACCAAGCCTAGGTCATGGAGGGCTGCAGATTTAGAGAGGATGGCACGGTCAGGCTCTGCAAATTCTTCATAGTAATATTCAGAGTTTAGGTTACCTGACCAGGGTATGCACTACCCTTCAGATAATCTACACTATAAAGGTAGAATTTTACGTACTCAGGTGAAATAAAAAGGTCCCCAGGAATCTTATAACATACTCATCTATCAGTAGCAGTGTGAAGCATAAAGCAGCGTCTAGAAGCATGAGCTAAGACAACAGCCACAGTGTGTTAATCTCTAACAAGAAACTGTTTCTTTAGCATTCAACGTACAGGACTGTGGTATGGTGGAAATCTATGAACCTTTATTGGTCTAAGGATTGTTCTCTCTTAAACAAATCTAAAATACTGTTCAGAGGTGGCAAAGAAAGGACACCCAAGCCATATAGCAAAATCCTTTGCCTCGGTTTTTTGCATTACATTTACTTTTTTCTGTAGACTTAACACACACTGCTATTACATTGTTTGGTCTGGTTCACTGGGACCTACCAGAAAGGACCGTCTGCACCCAAATGCCAAAATATTGGCATTCATTTCAAAATACAATGTATTCTTCTACTAATGGAGAACTGGCAATAGACATATGGTTTCTGCATTTTTCTATAAATATTTATGCTAAGGCATCATGAAACGCATTTCTAATATTGAGTAATTTTAAAATATATTAAAAACCAATAGAATAGGTAGAGGGTTTTAAATAAGTTTGTCTAGCATGGTACCAGCTTTAACATGCTTTTCAGTATTTTATAGCACATAAGAATATAAACATTTAAACATTTCACAGGTTCAAAAAATAAATGTAAAGTTATAATTCTCTCTATTTATAATGTGCTGCCCCTAATTGTAGACATGCTAGGAAAAGGTTAGCCATTTAAATATTATATATTTCAAATAGTACTTTAACACAGATGTTCCCTTGACTATGTTATAAAGGTTGAAGCAATGGAAAGAAGAAAAAGCAAATAGCAAAGCCCCCAGAGCAACACATGTTGCGGGAAGGAGAAATTATAATTTTGCTGCATTTGTACTTTTTTCTGTTCCTATGGCTTTTCTTCATATATTTGAGTCTCTCCTCACAGGAATATTTAAATTCTCCCTTTGTTGGCTCCTGTGTGTGGTACATAGTAAGACAGATCTGTCTGCAAAATAAAAGAAAGATGAGTACAGCTCTAGCATAAAGAAGCATACTTGGCTGCAGTTACCCTCCCCAGAACTGCACAGTTTCCACCAGCCTCTCTATTCAATGAACGGAGGTTTCGGTCCTCCAACTTGTCTTCAACCAAGCCTGCTAGCTGTAAAATTCTGTAGGAAAATTATTAAATTCTGAAGAGTACGGTTATACAATATGCAGTTAATATCCACTGTAAGTAACAGCTGTTTGTCCTCGGTAGACCTGCCTATTGCTTATCAGCTGTTCCAAGGAATCAAAGAAATCCAGGCAAAGGAAGGCAGACTGCAGGAAGTATTTGTCTTTCAGTGCTATTCACCAAATAAACTTAATCTGTATAGGACATTGGAAAAAAATCACTCTCTCAATAAGCAGCAATAACCTAGAGGATATGATCAGTAGCTCTGCTGGGCTCAGCACTCAAGCTGTACTCAGATATCCCCATGGACTTCCAGGGTGCTGCTTTTCTTCTGTAAACGTGAGATAACATAGCGAGTTTCTCTCTTCCTTTTTGAAAAATGGTATGCAGTGATCTTAACACACCCACCCACTCGCCTCCACGTAAGCAGTCAGTGAGTAGGTTGCACAGGCAATCACAACGATACTCACTGTTCTAATTTTATACATCATGAAAACCAAAGAAACTGCTGATAGTACTTACTTTTTGAGTATCAGAATTGGTATCTGTGTGAGCACTCACTGGGGAAGCTCACACTTCTCAAACATGCAGACTTAGACATCACTCCACTACTGTGCCCCACATATCTTCAGGCCTTATCTACGGTTTTTACAGACAAGCCAAAAGGTTTTTGGGGGGAGGTAGGGGGTACGTGAACCTGACCCTGGAAAACAAGACTAGAAGATGACGTATGGCTGTGCGCTGCTCCAGTTCAAGCCCTAAGCGAGAAAAAAGCCCTGTGGGAAACCCCATTTCTGTACCATCCCTGTCGGTGACCATCTGTCCTCCAGTCATCAAAGTGGCACAGGTTCTCAGAGCGTCACCGGACTTGGGTGTTCAAGTAACAGCACCAGCCGAAGCTCCCTTCCCCCAGTTTGGCTAGCCAGAATACTGAGCCCTTTCTAGATGCCAGGCTAAATGTACAGATACCTGTCAGACAGCTACCAAGAGGCGTTATTGCAGCCCATCCTACTGGAAACAATCCATTCACCAAATCAAATCACCTGCTAATTTCGTATGCCTGAGAAAGCCCCCCTTCGCAGGGGAGGGCAAGAAGATGACACTCTACCAGTTTTCCCCATCTGCTTCCAGGTTTAGTTCAAGTGCCCGAAGTGAGCTCAGCTCTCTACCTCCTCATGAGCAGTAAACCTCTCTTAGGAGAACCTAAACCTTCTTCTGCAAGAACTATCAGGCTCCTCAGCTGTAGAAAAACAGTTACGAAGATTATTTCTGAAAGTTTCCACCAGTTCCTCACACAGAGTGCTTTTGCTGATGGGAAATAAGTGATTGTGCAAAACCCCGACTTCTCACTTTGTGTTAGGAAAGGAAGAGCAGCTAGTTAACAGCACCACTTGCTTCATACCACCTCTCAGCCCACACACGGTGCTACCCACCAAACGTTACACAGTGTGGCTCCAAGTGACTGCCATATTTGCTATAAACAGCAGAAATTTGTAGCCTTATATTGGCATGCCTGGTTGCAGAAAATCAAATGCATATGCAAAAAGAATATAACCTATTATTTGGATTTAAAGCAAAGGCAGATTTCATCAGATACTGCACGATTTTTCTGGTACAAGATGACTCTCCACTGCACTTTTTAATTTGTACGGCTATTTAAACCACTGTATCTATAAATTAATCCTAAATGAGGGAAAATTGCTCATTGGGATGAGTCTTCAGGAAATGTTACAGATGTTTTCATAGCGTAAATATAACACTGATAATGTTAACATATGCTAAATCCTCTTTTCATTTTATCTGTAAGGTAAGTGTTGAATTACCCATGGAGAGGGAAAGAAGAGTAAATATTACTCAGATTTTGGGGATACTTTCTTACAAGAAAAAATACTTAAAATTATTTCCATAAATCTTTCTGTAAAAAAAATGTGAAAATGATTGGGGGGAGAGGGATATGGGTTTATTCTGAATCCTGAATTACAGAAAAAAAAAAGTGAAATCTCAAAATTATGACTTTTCAATCATTTTACTTAAGAGTTACAATTCCCCAGAATAAAAAATCCTAGTCCTGTTTACGTACCATTATATACTCAAAATAAGACCATAACTGATTCACAGGTTTTCCATGGGCCTTCAGGCAACAGAGTAAATTTTACTGTTCATGTTTATGTAACCAAACATTTAATATGGAGCAAGTACAGGAGAAAGTTTAGCAATGGTATGATCAGACAACCAGCATCAGAACTGGCTCTCACGCAAATTCACATAGGTTGACCTTTGGATGAAAGAAATTTTAAATGATCGTTCTATCTGTGTAAATCATGCTTACAACATTTCAAAAAGTCAGAGAAAATAGTGGATAGGGAAAGAAATCCAACAGGAAAGAAGTGATGCAGGAAAGAGTTGACGTGCTTGAAATGAGTAAAATGCATCATTAATTTAATTCTGTGAAGAGAGCTGGGTAATTCAATCTTCTTTTATCTTCAGATGCCATTTATATTTGCTTCAGTAAGAAGCTCCAAAACCTTGTCCCTACCATACTTAGTTTATCATACATGTGAAATCAAACATACAACATTGATAAAATCAAATGTCCAATTTAAAATGAAGCCTCTCATTAAGCTAACCTTTGTAAGCATTGCCCTGAGCAATAAAAAAGCTTATCTTGTAAAGCTAAAGAAATAATGTTAATAATAAATGCTGACATTTTCAAACAAAGACCCTCAAGTTACAATATTCTAGTTAATAACAAGTACCATTGTGAATAAGTTTGATGAGATTTCAGTTTCCCATTTCATATTTAAAGGCATCTTTACAAGGATGAAGATGAATTCCTTTTATCGTAAGATTAATAAAGCTAATTAACAAGACATGGTAGTCAGACTTTTCCTACCACAGCTGGAATATTTGTTAGGTGCTCAGTAAAAGGAGAACCTAGGGAACCCATTGAACCCAGGGAATGCGGCTTCCTCAGGCATCCCTGGGCTTTGAATCAAGCCCTTTCAAATGTTAACTGTATTTCCAGCATAAAACCTGAATATGTAAATTGTTGTCTGAACGTATTTTGTACATGTAAAAGGTAGCTGCTGACTAACCTGATGCCCTATTGTATACAAAGAAAAATTTAAAAAAATGTGGAAATCAGTCTTCAAATCATCCAGGTGGACAGACCTCTAGTAACTAAGCTATGATCATAAAATTTCAAAACTATTTCTGCCCTGAATTCCTGCAGTTAAAAGTGTGAATGTTGCAGCTTCGCTGTTAATGTTTTCAGCTAAGCTTAGAACCTCTTCTGTTTTCTCATCCAGGCTGAGGTTTTTCTTCAGCTTTTCGTTTTCTACTCTAAGAACCAATGCATACCAGTTTTCTTATAAATAAGAAAGGAGAAAGACTTCTATTTTGAATTTTTTGTAACCAAAAGATGTCATTTTCATTGTCTTATAAAAACAAACTTGCAGAATAGCACTCCTCCCTTTTGTGCTCTTTCTCCCAAGATAATTCCCTACGCCCTAGGGAACTAATTCCCTGTGAGTCACCTTGATACCACTAATTGCATCTCATATCAAGGTTTCCTGATAAAGCAGTGTCTCTGAAAGGGGATTTCTTGGGTTTTTCTGGTGTACTGTTCCCTACATTAAGGCAAGCTATTCTGTCCCTTAACAAATTAAAAACCACATTTGGAAATCAAAAGGATGGAAGGATGGTTGGACAGGAGATTGATCTGGCCAAATATCTGTTCTTCTGCACCTTGAGTTTGGTCATCTTTTTTTTTTTTTTTTTTTTTTTTTTTTTTTAATGGGTAGATTTTTATGATTTACTTGTTACTAACTTCTGAATTTAATGCAGTTGTATTTACATTTCTTTTACTGTCATTTTTCAAAAACTATTTCTGCTCATTTCTTACATATACACTCTCAAATGAAGCTTCTCATCTTTATCCTAGAAAGTCTTACAGTTTATCTTTCTTCCATACTATTGTAAGATCACATAAGAACATAAAAAGTTATTAGAACTAGTTCTTATTTGAAGAAGACAATAGCATAATACCTGTAATTGCTACCCACCTATCTCTATACTTTCTGCTTTCAGCCCTATCATCAAGAAAGATGACAAATAGAGAGAGAAAGTGTTCCAGTATGCCCTGGCATCATATTCTGATGTGTTGATGTGTTTCACTGTGCACAAGTTGCAACCTGCTCAAGGTATTCTGAAAAAAAAAAAAAAAAAAAAAAAAAAAAAAAAAAAAAACAGTGCATCTGTGAAATAAATTACCTGGTATACCCACAAGATCTGCAAATCACCTTGCCAAAGACTTCCACAGTGTGTAGAGAGGGCTACCTAAAGTACAGGATCATTTAGAAATTGCCTGCCTTAAATTAAAATGGTATTTTTTGTACTGTTTTTGTAGTGCGTACCTACACCTTAGACCTCTACACTCAAAAGCTCCATTCTTTCATCATCATAAAAGCCGTTTTATTTAAACAATAACAAAACCCTCCTTTCAGTCGTAGTGTGCATTTTGGTATCACAAAATATCTAACGCATCAGCAGATCTGGGGTTTTCTCTTTTCTCTGCTGGCCAGCGCCACAGCGGCTTTGCAGCGTTACGTGACTCTCTGGCCTTTCTGCTCGCATCCACAAGGCCTGCGGGCTGATCCTGCGCTGCCCTGGACACATAAGCTCCTAGCCCGTGCAGTGGGAGTTCACCCACGTCACATTTAGCTTGTAGGGAAACGAAGTTCAGCCTCTGCAGGTCTCACCGCTGTCAGTGCATAAAGTGACGTCAGTGAAAAGTTGAGGGAGTGTATGTATATTAAAATACCACTTTTATTTTTGCCAGTGGTTTCCCAAAACTAAAAATGTTTCTCTTTGTTCCATTCCAAAACAGATGTTTTTGTTTAACTCCAAATTATCTGCTGCTTTATAGAAACTGCAATGCACTGCAATGAAATGCAATCCACAAGGACTGTGGAGTTTAATACAAGGGCCAGAGCTGAGGGTACATAATGGCAGCATTCATGGCTGCAATGTTATCTACCCAGTGGTCTACTCTCCAGAGATAAGAAAAGGAAAGGAACAATTTGTAACCGCATATATTAGATCTTGAGTCATGCAACTGCCATGAAACACACAATGGTTAGGTGGGTGTGGAGTATGTCTCTTTTTTTTCCTTTTGAAAACAAAAAGTTTGGGGATAAGAGGAGGAGAATGGGCAACTGGGATTCAGGGGAATGATTCTGCTATACATTCATTTTAGTTGAGAAAGGAGAAAACAAATTAGGAAGCATTGTGTGTTTCCACCTGCTTTTGCTGCAAACTTTGTCTCTCACTAACATTAGGACACACATCATTAATCAAATCCATATGTGCTGCAGCACCTCCCTCACCACATTTCTTCCTTATGAATACATGACAGCCTCCACCCATCCCACTGGAACACAAGGCTCATGCTCCTGAATATAACCCAAAAACTCGTCAGATAGCAGTCAAGATCATCTGGGATTTCTGGGATTTTCTGTTTTCTAGAGATGTGCCCTACTCACCTCCACGGTTTCTCCCGGAGAGAACGATACCCAGCTGCTACAGCCAGGTACAGGAAGAGCAGGAGGCAACTGTCATTCAGCTTCTTCAGCTGTGTTTCAGACTAACTCGAGAGAGAAGGAATGAACAAATGTTAGATACAGAGTAAACAAAGGCTCGGGTGTACAAGCAGAATAGATGTTTTCTACATTGTGATAACAATTATCTTGGTTGTGTTTTGACGACAACAAAACAAGTGCAAAATTACTAATACCACAAGGGTGTGGGCATGTTACTGGTAGGTCACATATAGAAGAGAATAATACTTTTTGGTAACAAAACAAAAAATATTCTTCTAAGAAATGTGAAGTGTACACTGCAAATCACTAATTTCAAATTTGATTTGGGGATTATTTAAAACAAAGTACTTAATTTGTAGTTGACATTTTGAAATTATTACTTCTGTGGGCACCATAATGATCCCTAAAATGAAAAAAGAACAATTGCAAAGAAAGTTACCTAAAAAAATATGCATTATCCATGGAATTTTAAACTCCCAAGCCACTAAACCAGTAACTGTTTATTAAGTGTTTGGAAGATTTTTTTTTCAAATGCTAACAGTTTTGCCAAGTCTGGATGAATTTTCACGTGCATGGCCAAAGATGCAGTTCTGACATCAACAAAATCTCATCAATTTTAGCCAGCTTCTCAATGAAGTAATTTGGTATTTTTTAAAATAGCACAAGCAAAACAACGTACTATTCCCTAAATGCATTATTAAATATGGCTGAACTGTCTCAGCTGGAATTTTTAAAGCAATTACCCTTTAAAGCATTGACACATATTTGCACAGTGCAAACTGTGCTGGTAATTTAAAATGCTACCACCCTTCTGCTGCAATTATTGCATCTCCAACAGTGTTGAAGGAATAGAACATGTGATTTCTCAGCTGCTTTGGAGCTAAATCTGGTGTTTTAATATAAAATGGCTGTAAACTTGAGATTAAGCTAAACTGCCCGACTTCTTTTCCAAAACGACTTTGAAGTAATAGAAGTTGAAGATGGTGACATCTTCAGTGAGAGTCACTATACTTCACTGTCAGTGCCTGAGAGCTCGAAGAAAGTTTCAGCTAAAAGCTTTGGTTTGGCCGTTGCGGCCGACAAAAATGGGGCTCAGAGGGCAGCAGAAGCTGGGTCTATTTGCAGTCCTCCTATACACTTAGGATCCCATCGTTTCAGCTTGATGACATTAGCTCAACCAAGAGCCACGCTGAATTTCCTAATTCAAAGCTGCCTTCTAACGCTAAAAAATTAGTGCTGCTCAGCGAATACAATTTAAGTAGACTTCACGGCGGCAATTCGCGACGCTGCGAAGTGGTACCAGAACACCACAAAAAGCAGTTTGCTGCCTGGAAGCGGGGACGGCAGCAAACAGAGAGGCTGACGAGCTCCCGGAGCGCGGAGGGGAAGGAGTCACGCTTCTGTCCGCGGCGCCCGGCAGCGGCGGCAGCTTCCGCCGGGGAGCGGGGCGCCGCTGCCCCGCGGGCGGCGGAGGGCGGGCGCTGCGCGCACCGGGGCGGCTCCCGCCGAGGTGGCCGCCCCGGGGCGCCGGGCAGCCCGCGGGCCGCCCTCACTTCCCCACGGGCGGCGAGCGGGCTCCCGCCGCGCAGGGCTCCGCACAGCCTCCCGCTCGCAGCGTTCCCCCCGCAGCCGCCGGCTCCCCGCCCGCCCGCCAAGGTAAGCCGGGAGGCGCCGGCGCGGGGCCCCGACGGCGCGGCCGCGGGAAGCGCCGCGGGGAGCCCGCAGCCCCCGGGCCGCTCTGCCTCCGCGAGCCGCTCTCCTTGGGGCTGCTCAGCTCCTGAGGGGGACGGGCGGACGCGGCCTGGATGGGTTAAAATACTTGTTGATGCAGCTATGGGCCTTGTTTGCCCTCTTTGGTAGGGCTGACCTGGGCCAGAGCTTCGTTTCGCCCCAGGCGGTACCGGGCGAGCAGGAGATTGCAGGCTGAAAGGCAAAAGCTCCCCTAAAGCAGCCTGTTGCAGGAAGGATCCCGGGGGGAAAAGGAGGGGAGAGCAGTGCCCTGCTTGCAGCTGGACTCTGGGAAAGGGAGTGTGGGTGCCAGGCCCAGCAGACCAAGTGGTCTGGCACGAGCACCCAGAAGCACCCCATGTGAAAATAGAAGGCTCACAGTCCTAAACCAAACACATGGGAGATGGTGGGGTTGTGGCAAAACAGGCTGCCAAGGAACGGAGTTTACTTCCCTCTCCAGGTGGTGTATTTGGCCACTCAGTTTGGGGAAGGGGATGATGTGTCCCTTAAGGGTGAGGACACACAACAACCTCGTGAAAGCCAAGGAAGCCTGACCTAAATGCAATCTCCACAAGCCTGGAGTGTTTTTTCAATCCCGTGTACCAAAAGAGAAGTTACTAACTCTGTTCGCTGGGAAGACGGACGTGGTGGGTAGAGCGTCTTAGGCAGAACATCCTCCAGCCTGGCTTCATGCGTCGTTAGAGACCTGAATGCTGGGATACAGCATATGAACGAAACAGGCACAATGCCACCAAACGGGGCAGGCAGATGGATTTGTGGAGACCCCTCCTCGCCCCAGATTTCTCCAATTCTGTCATTAGTGTGGCTCCAACTTGACTCTAGAATTAACCCTCAAAACCTGCATTTTCAGACTTTGGGAGCCATTTTTCCTTTTTGGCTTTAGTTCCTTTCAGTGAGTTGCATGAAGACCATATTTTGTCATCTGCCCCTAACTTGCCTCTAACGAATGTCAGTTACACATATGACTGCACAACAGCAATGTAGATACAGTGTTTCCCAGATCCAGTTTAATACATCTGCTTTGTTACAGAGAAGTGTTCAGGCCCCAGTGCCTCAGTGGGCTGTGCTAGATGAGCTGCTTTACCTGTGCAGATTACTTCTTGTTGGCCTTTGCTAACTTCATAGATGTTTTTTCTAGAAACTTTGTAAAGAATGTGAAATTTGTTTAAAAAATAATTTGTTGCTTTTTTTTCTGAATCTGTTCTGTTTCTATTTTCCCCTGTGAGCTTTCAAATGAGAATATTACATTTAATTGCACCTCGTGCTTTGTGCAAGCATTACTTAAAAATGGAAATAATTTGATTTGAAATATGGGTTACAAAAGTCTGTGGGAGGTTTAATCAAAAGCATTACAGATATCTGAGTGATCCTTATTGTTTTATATTTTCAGAGAATTCTGATCCATCTGGGAACACATATAACTGGAAAAATGTACTATATGTGAAAGGGTATTTTTAATCATTCTCTGCATTTTTTTTCCTTCTCCTTTAAGTACTACTTGTGGATACTGCAGACTTCTGCTCTTTGGAGGCAAATATGATTATGAAGGCTCAAAGTAATTGTTGAGTAGCTTGTGTTTTGATTGTTCTTGCTGGAATTTGTGGTTATTTGGTGCACAGTGTCTTCAAGTAGAGTGTGATGCCTTTTAAAGTGTTGATTTATTTCATTATCAAGTGGATTTGTTCCAGCTTAGTTCGGTCTTTACAGTGTCTGATTCTCGCTGTACTTGAGCAATCTTTACCAGATCACTGACTGTAACTCACAAACCTATGAAGCAGGCAGTTAAAGTGTTTTTATTTGTTTGTTTATATATATATAGCTTTAGAGGCTAACACATTTGGGAGTGTAGTAACTTGCACAGATGGGATAGCAATATGAACGAGAGCCTATTTGCATGTTGTAACAGCTTAACTCAGTACATGTGACCACAGCCTGAGATTTCTTAGGCAGTAAAGAATTTACCCAGTGTGCTAAGATTTTGCTTTTGCTGAGTTTCACCTTTGCTGTTATCAGAGAAGGAACCGATGTCTTACAACAGAGAGGAACAAAAGGCAGAAAGCTTTTCCTCTCTTGCTCTGCAACATGTGGTGAGATGAGAGCTAGGACTTTAGGTAACCAACCTTCTAGGGATGGAAGGATCAGCAGCTGCATCTGTCTGACTCTACAAAATGTCCAAGCAAATTAGCTGTCCAGAGGCACACTGTATCCAGCGGCAACACTGTAAATCCCTTGAGGAGAAGAAGAGGGGTTGTGTTTCAGAGATAACATTACAGCTGAATTTGGATTTCCTGCATATTCTTCATATATCAGGGACCAAGGTCCTTTTTTGCTGCCTCTGCAAACCATGTGTGTTTTTCTTTGCCACAGATTTTTTTTTTAAATCCTTCATTTCAGCATATCTTGATTTATTTTATAGTATGTCTGTCTGACCTGTTGTGATGATGCCTGCACATTGTTGGTGCTTGATCTAGGGTGATAGCGAAGAAGACTGACTGGTAGTGTTTAAAGGCTTGTACAAAGAGCTTTTGTTTGCCTGAGACAGTATAAAAGCTTTAAGATGTCTAATGCCAATGCTAATATATTGATATATGCAGACCTTCCAAAGCACTTCTCAGTCTCTATAGGCAAGATGCTCTTCACCCAACTTTATACATTTGCATTTTAGTTAGTCACCTGCTGTTCTGAGTCACGTTTGTAGTCTTCAGAGGTAGATAGGTGCTCCTAAAATTTGGTTCAGCAACCCAATTTTACACAACTACTATCAATCATGCTCTCTAAAAATGCCTTTCTTTATTGACTAAACAGAGAGCCTAGAACGACCAGCTCAGATGATAGGAACTCATCTCTCTTTCCATGATTAGGAGTGATCCATGATACAAATTGCTCTTTGAAAAGTTTTCCTTTTCATCCCACCTATTAATCCATGCCTACCCTAGACATTAATGGTATAGCTATGAGGGTGGAAGTTGGTATGCTGCATTGTGAAAGAAAGGAACTAGAATGCCTATTTTCTACTGAAGTTTCTCTAGGAAACTTTTGAGCATCTACATGAATACACCTAAATATTTGTCTCCCTCCCCTTCCCAATATTAATTTATAGTGTTGTTCCTGGACTGTGAATGAAAAAGAAACACAGATGGCTTTGATCTGACTTACAACTTTAATGTAGAAATTCACAAACTGGCTTGATAATGACTTTTCAAGAAGTTTAAATCTACCATTAATTTCAAAGCCTTTCTACCAGTAAAATGACCTGTTAGATCTGTGGCTGGCTAATTACTCTCATAATTTTTGCTACCAGAAGCCACATCAGATTGTTGACTGCACTGTTCCTTCTTGTTGAGCATTGATCCAGCACAACATGTATTTAGCCTCAAAAAAATGGAGTTTAGGTTATTGGGTATCATTTGGGGGGATGGGTGCATTATGAATCCTAGAAGGAGATTCAGTATATTTGAATGGAAATTTTCTGTGATATTTTAATTAGAAATACAGAGATATTTTTTGATAGAAGTTTTGTACTAGATGCATCTTCTCAGTCCATTTCCATATCCACTCTGGATATTTGCTTGTATTCTAAAGCAATGGATGTGGGCTACAAAGCATGACATACAGCACTAATTCTAAAGGATGGTACTCCCTGGGTGTCTGCTATTGCTGATGGGCAGACCCTGTGTGGCTGATATCATTAATAGTGGAAAGTTCTCAGCTGTCCTCAGATAGTCCAACCAACGTAATGAGGAAAAAAAAAGTGGAAACTTTATTGTCCTACACCTAGAAGGAGAGGGGCTGAATGTATGAAGGCCAGATCTGCTTCTAGCAGCATTGCCAGTCCATCAAGCACAGAGAGAACATGTAAGAGCCAAAATCTTAGAGGTGCTAAGTAGATGATTTTGCCTATAAAAATTAGAAATGACCTTCTGAATTCCTGGTTTTAGGACAGTTAGCATGCTACCTAAAAGGCAGCTCACCAGGAGTGTAGGCAAGCTGCACAGGATCATCCAGGTGGCAGTTACCTGCTGCTACCCAGTCCATACTGGCAGCAAAGGAAAATTTGCAGGTCAGTGGCCTTTGTGGCCATTTTGGCGCACTCACTGCATCTTCGCCTCTCTCACTGCACATACTACAGACATATGATAGCTTTTGTCCTGCGCAGATGCACAGATTTTGATTCGGGCTTTCCAACAGTACTAGAGTTCCCAGTTCTCCTCACTTGCTATGGGAGAATTCTGTTGAAGTACAGAAACAAGAAGGATGTATCAGCAGTGTGGCCCAAGAAGTGTTTTTGAAAGTTGATGTAGTTTCTGTCTCTGACTGCACATAAAAAATATCATTTAAATGACAGTCAAGTCTACATTACTGTTCTGCTCTGTGTTTTTGATGATATCTTAAATTTTGGAGATCTGCAGTAGACACGGCTCAGAGGACCTGAGCAAGTGAGGGTACATGCTAAAAACGCGCATGTTGGTAGCAATCCCAAAGGCTGTTGTGGTCACAGCTTAGTTTTGTACTTTGCTGGCTACATCCTCATACCTGAGGGAAAGCCAGCAAACCTGATGTCTGAGAGAGCCAATATAAATGAGCCAGAAGTTCTGGGGGTTAGCCCTAAGAAGGGATTCAGCATGAAAGTAACTGCACTTTTGTCCACAGGGGCCTTGTTCTTGCCTGAAATCCAGCAATTCATATTTGTTACTAGATTGAGCTCCCTTGTCTCCCCTTTGCCATGCTGGAAGTGTTATTTCTTATCAGATCAGAGAAGTTGTTCCTTCTCTGGTAAGGAAAAAGAGAGAGGCAATGGTGTTGCTTTCTCATGGAAAACCTTACGGAAGTGGAAGAACTATACTGGAAATGTCACAAGATGCTCCTCTTCTCTGTTGTGTTCTCCTCCCACGGCTGTCTCCTCTGTGGCAAAGCAGCCATACCAGTACAACAGCCCATCTGTGGGGACTCCAGGCTTCCGCCTTCTTTACAGATCTTTGTCTGACACCCACTGCTCGTATCTGTTTGTGATCTCTTGCATAATGTAGACTGAAAGAAACAGCTTTTCTAGGTGGAAAGATAATACAGGCCTTGAAATTATACCTTTACATTAATGTCTTTTCCTCTTTCAGTGTTCCTCCCCTACCATGAATGTCCTTCTTGACGTTTTATAGCAATAATAAGAACATCTGATTGTAAAAGATAAAGTAGTGAGTCAGAGCTTTTGCGTATGATTAGGACTAGAAATAAATTACTTGTGTGAGTAGACAGTGCCCTCATGGATCTTCATAGGGTATCTTGCACTTACCTCAGATGGCATATTGTAGGAGGGAGAGAACAGATGAACCATTGATTATGCAACACAGCAGCTCCTGAACTTAAATTTTGTCCTATATCTTTTTATTTCTTTTTTCTCTTGCTAAATTTGTATAATTCTTTCCATTATCCCAAATTCATCATCTCTCTGTTCTAGTGGGAATAGGGAAGGGGAGAGGGAGTTTTTTCCCCTATTGTGGGTCCCTGTATTTCTTCTTCATCTATGTGCTTTCTTGACTATCTTTTTCTTCTGGTTACAGTCTATTAATGTAAGATCAATGAGCATTATGGATTCTGAAGCTAAATGTCAAAATCTTCATTTAACAGAGATCTGCAAGACACACTTCTATTGCTCAGAGACTGAGGATAGGTGAATTCTGAGAATAGTTCAAAAGTAGCAATGAAAACTAAATACTTACAGGCTGCTTGATCCGTTCCAGGATGGAGAAAGGCTGACCTTTTTTTCTGGGTTCAAAAATTGCTAGTAATTGTACTGTTCTCATTTGCTGGCAATCTTTAAATACAAGACAGTCTCTATTTGGTGTATGGGTTCTCTACAGCAACATTGGGTAACTGGAAGGCAGGAAGGAAAACATTACCCCAACATTAGCAAACTACAGATTATGGGAAGGAATGTGGAAAGAGATAGAACAAATTTGTGCTATTCAGAGTTGCATTAGTCCACCATTCTGCTCTCCCAGCAGGGCAGGAGCCGGAGGAACCTAAGATTCTGACCCATGTTTTGTGGTCACTTGTATGACTGCAGCTGTTTATACCTGAGTAGAGCTGAATTAGGCAATTAACAGAATATATTTTTCTTCACTCTCCATACTGAAAGCACAAAACAGATGAACCTTGTGGCGGGCAGCCACCAGGGGAAGGTAACACCACACAGCTGGTAGCTGATGAGCTGAATCTAGCTCAGGGAGACGCCCTCGAATTCAGCTCGCTGCCCTTTCCAGGAGAAGATAAGGTGGGGGAATGGAGAAACATCTCTTGTTCCTTTGTACCAGCAGTTTGGTGCATAATTGAGAGTTATTTCTTCTGCCACATCTGTGTTAAGATGTAAGACTGGAGACATATCTCTTTCTATTATTTCATATTATACAGAGAATTTGTTGTCTCTGTATGGTAAGAATGTCCCCAAACTGTTCCATAATTCAGTGACAAAGGAAAAACAAGATGACTGAGTCAGTAGCTATACAGTATTTCTGTAATGTTCTTAGGCCCACAGGCCAGATGGAAGCAGATTGTCTGCAGAGGGGATATGTAAGGAAGAACAGAAGTGGCACTGCTTTCTAGCTCCATGAAAGCAGTCCCCTTTGGGAGTTGACAGGATGTTCCAAAGTGAGATACTGAAAGAGAGACATTGCTCCTCAACTTTCTTCTCCCTGAGTTTGTGTCATAGCATAGGAGTTATTTCTTCCTCTTGCATAAAGTGCTTTTAGCTCACAGACCTCAGCTGCTGGGGTGGACTTGGGTCCCTTCTGCCCTGTGGGATGCATTTTCCAGGGATCAGACTCTGGGTTTGTACCTGGGAGAGTGATTCTGGGGATGAGCCTGGTGAATGAGTTGTGTCACCCACCCAACTTGAGGGCAGAATTCCTGTATGTTCACTTTCTGGAGCTGTCACATAGGCTGCCTGTCACCAGTTATATGTTCTGCCTGTCCGGTCTCATCTTGCTTCCAGAGCTCCTCGATTACTCACTCCTCTGGCCCTGAGTAACTTCCTCCTTATGTACTGCAGATAAACTTTTAGGTAGTCTGTTATCCCTCTCTGTCTTTTTAACTGAGCTTGTGGCACCATTCAATATTCTCGCCAACCTGCCTCACCCTAAAAGCAGGACCCACAGCTACTTGGTGCATGGGGGCAAGGCATAGGCTGGGGGTGGCAGAAGTGATGGTTGCTGAGGCAGTGTCCCCTGAAGGATGGCCTGAGTCAGAGTCCCGTGATGCTCTGCAAACATGTACTAAATCTCTCTCTATTGCCAATGGAAAATCAAGTTCTCAAATATATCTGTGCAAGAAATTTTATATATATATGAGCATATATATATATATATGATGATGTTGTACCCCCGTTCAATTGTTGTATTCATATATCTCTGTCTCTGAGTCTCTGAGATACTGAAATTATCATTATCATTTTATAGCAAAACAAGGGTACAATACAACTGCTGTTATCATTGAAGTGCAGCAGTATTGTTTTCAGGTCTATGATGTCTGAGTCTTTTAGGCTAACAAAGACTCCCCCTAAATTCTGTCCTAAGCTACAGGATTATCCCTGTAATACGTGTGAATAACTGTGAATTTCAAAACAGCAAAAAGAGAACAAGCTTTTAAGAATATATAATTGTATTTATATATGTATATGTATATATATATATATATATATATCCTAGTTATGAAAAAGAAGTAGTAGCTGTGAGTTTGCGATACTCTTATCTAAAGGTGTTTGTACTTATATCTGCATGTATGATTGCAGAGTTAGTAGAGTAGGAGTTTTATAGGTCTAGTTATCAAGTGTGCGTTTAGTCTTGCTAGAGTCCATATGAGCAATGGTGTGATACAGGGTAATAAGGCAACTTGAGTCAGAACTGGTTCTACCATGTATGTAAAAATATGTGTCTGGAGCAATAAATGGAAAATACTGTGAAGTGTTTTATATGGCATGGTCAGCTGAAGATGCTTCAGTGCCCTAAGTAAGCATTAAAGACTGATTCTCTCACATTATGATCCTTATTCACCATTTTAATTTTAATCCAAAACCAAATAGCGTATTCTTAAACTAGTGAGGATAAAACCTTTGCGATTATATCACCCGCTTCCTGCAGCTCCTGCACTAAAACACTTCTGCAGCAGTGTTTTAGTATGTAGCTTTCTGTCCATCATGAGCAGGGTTATGACATGTCATACCCATCCCTACATTAAATATTCAGTATAATTTAAGCTGCAGATAAACCAATAGTCACTGGCACACCAGACTTCCCAGAAGAAGAGGTGATATGAGTGAGAAACTGCTTTCAGAGCTATCTCTGTGTGTGCAAGCTTTTTCTTAGAAAATGCCATGCTTATGAATGGTAGAATATTAGGGAAGGCAGCAATTCTGAGGTGATCTTCTTGCTGTTCATCTCTCCCTTTCAGAATATGACTTAGTACTATACCAGAGGAAAGTTAAATGATATCGGGTCATTTTATGTAGGTATAGTGAAAGAGAAAATTCAGAACATGCTAATTCCCAAATCTGATTTTGATTTTGAAGGCTGGCAGCAGCTGCCATTTGTACTTTGTCACTCTAAAACTTTCTTACCACCTCCTAGAATTAGTAACTAATTGGATTATTATTTTAGGCTACATTCCACAGAAATAGGTGTTTGCTTCTATTCCACTTCATAAAAAGTGACCTGCATGTCTGTTAGGAACTTTTTACTAGAGATGATACAACAGAAGGTTAAGCAACTTGCAGCCTGCTTCACTGAATTTTTTAAGAGACGTTAAAGTTGTCACAGAAGTTTTTTTTCTAGACATGTATCTGTAAAATCATTGTAAGATTAGATCTGTTAGATTTGTTTCAAACTTGGGGTCAATTTGGCCAACAAGTTGTGTCCAATAGTGGTTGGCGTCTCATGCTTCAGAAGAAGGTGTAAGAAATCCTATGCTGGGAGGTATGGTGTCTGTCATGAAAGCTTTACTCAATTCCCAGTTGACAGATCCTTCACCCCCCCCCCCCCGCCCCGAGTCCCTTCCTGAAATGTTTTGAAGTACTAGCACTTAAAGCTGCAACTACTTGTATAAATAAACCAGCACTCCAGCTTGCTAGCTCATCAGTTTTGATGATGATTGTCACAGTTACATTCTGCACATTTCCCAGCAACAGATGTGAAAAGTTTCAGTTTCATTTGATATCCTGTATTTTTATATTATAAGCCAGGAAGAAGTGATGTCTCCAAAACCTTCCTCTAGGTTCTGATGCATTTTATTATCAAGCTACTTTCTCATTTGTTTCCTGTGACAATTAGTTACCCTCTTTGCAGCTTCACTCGCTATGAAGGACCTTCCATGGCCCAATTATTTTCATCTCTCTTCCCAATTCTCCTCTTTTGCGCTCTCTGATAGGGGATGACCAACTGCATATGTGACCATTGGGCTACTGGTGGGTCTCTCCAAGCATAAAAAGTTTCATTCCACTCCAAAAAATGTTTAAGCATTATGCTAGCAGAAAGGTACAATGCTTGTGGTGGTGATCTGGACAGTCAAACAGCTTGTGTTCATTTTTGTGGCAGTGCTACTCTGGCCCTTTAACACTGTGGAGCAGGACTGGGAGATAAGATGTCCTTTAGATTTTTTTCATGGGGCAGGAGCTCTCACTCACATATTTTTATGCTTGCTTTTTGCATATGTCACATCTTAAGAATAATGACACCAATTTGAATTTAATGCATGTGTTTGTAACTCTTCTGAGAGGTCACTAAGTGGCCTGGGTCCTAATACTGTTCCTAGCAAGACCTCACGGTATGCCTGTTACTGATGCATTGCTGTTTCTCATTCCTTTTTGTTTCTAGCCCTTAGGCTGATTAAATTGCATCAACTCAACTGCGACTGAGTTGCAGAGATGGTAATCTCGTTTGTGATACCGTTGGGGTTTCCTGTTCGGTATTGCACAAGGCCTTGAAGCTTGTTTCCTGATCACAAGTGCAGAAGCCTTGGTACCACGTGACTTAGACCACTCTTCCTGTTGAAAAGGACTAGCTTTTAGTAATGCTCGCAGAGGTATTCGAGGCTAACAGGTCAAACTCTTTTTAGTGTATTAAGCTACGTCATGTAGTCACCATGTCAGCTTTGTAGTAGTTTTTAAAATATTTTTAAAGTAGGGTGAATTTTGTATCATTCTTTTACGGCTCATTCTGTTAATTTACTGATTCTATCCTTTTTTTATGTCTCGTTCATAGACATAGCACTGCTGTCTTCTGTAAGTGTGCACATCACAAAACTTTCTTAATTTTTAAAAAAGCAAAATTCTGAGTGTTTTTATTCTCTCTAGTACCTTAATAAATCAAGATGTTTGTACTCATACAGAATCATGTGTTGGTGTTAATAGCAGAGTTTCCATTATAGATTTTCTCTGCATCTGCAGAATTCCTCTGGTATTGGGCGTGAGAGAACTTACTCCCAACTTCTTAGCCCATAGCTTGAGAAAAGGTACAGTTTTACATCTCCATTGAAAATAAAGAGTTTATCAGGAGTAAACACTGAGTTGCTGGAAAAATCCTATGTGAGTCTTGGTAAGTTTAGAAATGCAGTACCCCAGAGTATTGTGGGGCGATCTGGGGCTGTAGGACCAGTCCTTGTGAAAAGGAAGTGGCTGGAGGCTGAATGCGTGCAAGGAGGACTCAGCCACTCTATTTTAAAGAGAAGAATAAATATGTGTGCAGAAACATATTTTTTGAGCTGAAATACAAAAGATGAAATACATGAGCTGAAATACAAAGATGCTAGAAGTACAAAGAATAGAATAAAATACAAGAATTCTTGTTATTCATAGACCTCTTAATTTAGAGTTAAATGATTTGTATCAGCAAAGAGGCTGCTAAGCCTGAAACTGGGAAGGCAAAAAACCCCCAGAGCTAGAAGATGTGGGGGACTTCTGGTAAATGAAGGGTGAATAAATGTACTAATGAGTCAAAATGCAATGAGTTGATATTTTTGTGTTTTAGAAACCTATGAAAGAGAATTTAATATGCATAAACTAAATACTGAGACTTGATGGTTAAAATAACCAGCTGAAGAGAGAAAATGCTCCCACCCTTTAGATGTATAGTATGAGAAATGTAGATATATTTGAAACAAGTTTTCTTGAGGAAATGAGAGCCTGATGAAGATTTAAGAATGTGAAATTTAGGGGGGAACAAAACATAAAGGAATACCTTTTCCTGTATTCATGGTGTTACTTCAGAAAGTGTTTCAAAAGTCTTTTGGAAGGCATTGTTTTGAAAGTCAGTCACTTTAAAAATAGGTTAAAAGTTTCACATATATGCCTTCACATGTGCCCCTCCTAAAAATTTTTATTCTTTACAACCACAATTTCCTCTTTTTGTTTTAGTTCTGATTTTTTTTCTGCTTAAATATCCTATGCCCATCACATGAAGTTTATTATGAAAGTATTGTCATACTTACATATTTTTTTCATTTTTTATATAGTGACTTTAGGGGTTACTATTAGTAGTACTAGATACAGAAAAATCTTACAGAAAAAATACCCTTTAATGGTTATAGAGGTGGACTGAGTATGAAATTCAGTTTTCCTCTGGAGATTGGGCAAATCTTTTCCTCCTTTTGTTAGGAGTGGCACACACATCTGCAGGTTTCACTTTGAGTTTCTGATTTGAATAATTTCAGGGCTATATGTAAAAGCCTGAAGAAAGAATTTGCCAGTCCAATAGACAGCACCATCTCTTAAATGGGATAATTTCCAGCTCCGTGCATTGTTTTTACCTATTTGTTCCTACTATGGCAATCAAAGGAAGAAAAATAGATATGAGGGTGCAGAGGAGTCGTGAGTAGAATGAACTGAAGAAGAGAGTGGATAAGACACTTTCCTGCAGTTGCACCTTTCGGAGGTTTATTTAACTGTCTTTTGAAAATAGCATTATTATTGGTAAGCATTTACTAGCACTTGACAAAATCCTTGTTAAATTTTGAGGATTCTCATGTTAGTTAAGACATCACTTAAAAAATACTTTCTGCATGTGCTTTCATGATGAAGATGTTAACTTTGTCTTCCTAAAACCGATTTGTAAAAATTCAAGAGAAAAAGGTAGATATCACAGAAAGAATGCTTCAGTGACAGCTTTACTTTATCAGTCATCATGATGGATGTCTCTATACTTCATTCTCAGAACATGTATTCAGGCCTTTTCCCTTTCCCCATGTGCTTAAGGTCTCAAAAACCCTAATATTAAATGTCATTTATATGCATTGATAAGGAAAAGTTAGCAGTGACTACTCAGCTCCAATGTTACAGTGGAAATTCTTACAGAATTATTTCCGTGCTGCTTTTTTGTATGATTACACTATTTTTCAGTCATGAATCAAAGATAACTGAAGGGTCATAAAATCATATAATGGCAAAGAAAGCAGCTTTATATTTATTAGAACCTGTAAAAGTCACGTAATTTGGGTAAACTGATGTGTCATCCAATATTCGGTGCTCTTGCTTTTTTCTTCCCTAACTACTAGAGCGGTTAGTCTTTTGGATTTTTTTTCTTTCTTTTTCCAATATTCTCTTTTCAAGTGGGGTTTGCTTTCTGCTGGGGTTTTCAGGAAGCTCTTGTCAAGTCAGGAATGTCGCTGAAGCCTTTTTCTGGTGTTGTGAGGTTTAGTGGCGTTTATCAGTTAACTATGGGATTGTTAGGTGACGCAAGATGCTCTGTAAAATGAAAAGCAGGAAGATTGAAGAACAGGGTACTTGCTGGTCTTCTCTTCTTCCCAGGCTTTGCAACTGTGGGAGTTATCCCTGTCCTCAGTTGATTGCATTTTGGCATTTGTTGGCCCTGATCCTGTAAGGTGCATGCAAACCCAGGGAATCCATAGGACTACTTACGCATTTAAAATTTGACCATGCTTGAACTTGTTATGTGATCACTACTAGAATTTTCTCAATCCCTTGCAGAGTTGTGCTTTTGAAGAAGATGGTATTTGTAGCGCTCATCTTCAGCACCGTTCCACACTGGACACTTTTTTACACTACTTCCCTCCCTGGAGAGGAGCAAATTCACGAGAAGGGGGAAGCGGAGTGTTAGAGAAGCCGTGTCTCCATGGCAGTGTCGTCTGGTGCTGCCCGCACGCCCCCACTCCTGCGGCAGGAGTCCCCAGTGAGCGTCCCGCCAGGCTTGGACGTGCTCTCCTTGCCTCAGGGCTCTCCCTCAGATGCCCTGAGGTTAGGCAAGAAGCAAGTTCTCAGAGTGCGCTAGTATTTGACAGAACTTAGGGGGAAATACTGAGACAGAAAACAGTCATATACTTAATCGTAACCAGTTGCTGCGCTAGATAACACCCAATAAGCTCTTGTTCTTTCAGTTGTTTAAGCCAGAGAAAGCAAGCTTTCAGGACAAAACATCCGGGAGTTTCTCAGCCTTAAACTTTGTTTCCCTTTCCATTTCTCACTAGCAAGATATTTTTAAGATGTTTAAAATACATCCATCATTTATTAGCTAATGACTTCCTATGAAACGTAAATAATAAAAGGTCTGAAGTTGTTGGAACTCATCGTGAGCGTAGAGCCCCAGCGTGTGTTCAAGCATATACAGGATTGAGATTCAGATCTGTTATTAGTTATTCCTGCGCTGTACAAGGAGTTTTCTTCTCAAATTATTGCAAGTCAGGAGCAGTTGTTTTAAATTTAACTGGGAAAGCATTGTAAAAGAGCACTGTATATTCTCTGCTTTTAAGTGTTGCTGGCTTTGAAATGAATTTGTGATGATTCTGTGTGGGTTCCTCCTTTTTAGATGGAGCAAACGTGTGATGATATTGATGAAATGTTCAGCAATTTACTTGGAGAAATGGACATGCTGACCCAGGTAAGTACTTTTTTTATTTATTTATTTATTCTTTTTTTTCCCCTAGTAAATTAGAAAAATAGTTGTTAGACATTAGAGAAAAGAGACAGCCTTTCTGCAGTTTTCATATTTTTTCACTAAATAAATACATATAAATTATACATATAAACTGAATTTCTCTATTTGGCATTTAAAATGAGAGGCATGAAAAACAAGGTGATATCATTGCAGGTTAGATGATGAAAGAGAGCTAACTGCTTCTGAAAGATACTTTTTCCAAAAAATACCAAATGAGCAACTTAAATTCTGTTTAGACTCAACCACAAGAAGTTGAAATATTCAGTCAAACAGGAAGAGTTTGAGTCTGCAATTTCACATATGAACATTTTGCATGCATGGGTGAATGAGGTGTAGCCTGTGTGTCAAATGTAAACTTTGGACGTGAAAACGTTTATTCTTATATAAAATATATGTATCTGGCAAAAAACCTCATCTTTAGATATGCCAGAATATTAAGTTACAGCCAGGGTAACATTCAAGAATTTATAGAGATATTATTGCCAGTGCAGAATACACTCTTGAGAGGAAACAATAAAACATCATGAGCCCTTTTCTAAATCAACAGTCCTGGAACATTTCCTCTAAAATCTGATAAGGCGAACGTGTAGTTCTAAACTACAAACTGAATAAATTTGTGGTATTTTAACATATGCCTATTTGAAATGCCTAAGCTGTTGTTTTGGATTCTGTGTGTGTTTGCTTGCAGCCTCTGTTTTGGGGAGTCTTTCCTCTCGGTAAATCCTCATGCCTGCCAAATTAAAGGCCAATAATTCTGAGCCACAGAATAGGAATTTTGCTTAAACCATGTGAGCGTCAAGATATCATATGATAGTCTTAGCTATCAAACCATAGTACTTAGCCGCCCGTTGCCTTCTGACTTCTTAATGTTTTTTTTATAACCATGTGTTTACAGTTACATATACATATACAAACACACACATATACACATACATATATATATATATATACACACATACGGATGTATGTGTGGGTGTGTACCTACACGTATCCCAAGGCTGCTGTTAATCCCCCTGCTCTCTGCAGTGCTGGCCTCACCTCTCCCCTTGGCACTGGAGGGGAGAAGGAGACAGTGCATATCTGAAAGCCTGAAAACTCTTTCTGTCGACAGACTTGCATCTTTTAATTCCTTTAGCCTTGATTTCCTAAACCAGTCTGTAGATAGTTTTTCACACTTTCTTCCCCATCCTGGTTTTCTGTTCCTAAAGTGAGTGTAAATGACAGAAACACACAGAAATTCCCTTTCATTGCATGAAAAGGCAGAAAAGTAAATGCAGAACAGGAATCAGGGTTTTCTGCTATTTTTAAGTCTTTTTTTAATTTTTTTTAGTATTTCAATTGTTTTCTGTTCAGTTTCTCTTTACTTGTACTTTCTCTGCTTTCATCTTTATTTCTGCCCTTTTCTGACCACTATAAGATGCTGTGACTTCTTATTTTATGTTAATAATGAAAGTGTATCTTTTATACTCTTACAGTCTATCTCACCAATATATTTTGTACCCTTTCTTTTTGCACCTTTTTTTTTTTTTATTCAGGCACTGTAAAACTGCCTCACTGGCTTCCTTTCTCCCTCACTTATTTATACTGTGTCTATTTTTATGAGAGTAGCTATTAACAGAGAAGCAGTGTTTAAAGTTGACACTGCTTTGGTTTTCAGCTCTGTACAACTTCAGAAGAAACCAAGATGTCTTGGGTGGGAAATATGTGAAAAGAGCTGCCAAGAAAAATATTTGCATTAATTTTCATGGAAAATGCCTGTCAGTTGTAGGCAACTCTTAAGAAATGTAAATGCTCCAGGTACAAGTTGAATATGAATAAAATGACATACTGTTGCAGCAGAAGGCATGCATCTCACAGGGGTGTATAAACAACGGTAGAGCCTGTAAGGTATATGAAGTGAGGGGTGAAGTTACCCTTCCATTCTGCTCCGCATTGGTAAGCCCTCAACAGGGACACGATGCCCAGTGTCAGCACTGTGTTTTGAGAAGGAAGAGCATCAAGTGGAGAAAATCCAGAGGAAAGCAGTGGCTCTGATGAGAAGGAGAGGAGACATGGCTTATGAGAAAAGGTTGAGCTGGTTTGTTTAGCTGAGATGAGACTAGATAGAGAAGATGAGACTGATAACAATCTTAAAATACATAAATGGCTGCTCAGAGCAGAAAGAAGTACTTGGTTGTCCGTGTCGGCAGAGGGTGAGGCGATGAGAACGGCCTTCAAGTGCAGCAAAGGCAGTTTCAGGTAAACATCAGAACAGAGGTTTAATGGCAGGGATAGAGATCCGGGCAAGGAAGCAGTAGACTAGGTTGGTAGAGTAGATGCTGGAATATGTCTGATCAGAGGCTTTTCTGCTTTTTTTTTTCCCTTTTCTTGTTCTTTTTTTCTGTTCTTTTTTCTTCTTTAGAAGAGGCTAGCTCTACATTTGTCAGGTATGACCGAGATATAGCTGGTCTGACAGGTGGATGTTCTATATAGCCCCTTGAAATGCCTTCCAGTCTTGTTTCTGCAGTTCTAGCACTTGGTTATTAGAGCTATCATTTCCTCGTTGGAGAATAGAAGGAGAATTTATCTTTCTTTCTCTTCATTGTATACACTTTTCCTAACTTTACAAACCAGTGGTTCCCTAAATAACAAGCTATGAGCTGGGAATTCTCTATTTAACTATGCAGCTTTGTGGTTTACATTGCAAACAACAGCATGTTTTTTCAAGCAGCAGGAGAAAATAACAGCTAGATTTTGTGTCTGTTTAGTAAACAAATCACTCTGGACCAAGCAGCAGTGCATAGCTCATGTGTACACATTCACAGCTAAACTCTTTTAAACTCCCCTTCCAAAAAAACCTCACCAAAACCCCATAACCAGTTTGGCTTTATCCTCTGTCTTTGCTGGAAACTACTGCAACATCTGCTGTGCCCTAAACCATGCCCAGGTGTTGCCTGGCAGAGTTGTGACTGGTGTGGGCCAACATTTTACTGGAAAGCATGAGAGCCATTAAACAGTTGGCATGTTTGTGAGACAGTGCTTGAGCCCTTATCCCAGCTCCATTTGGTTTACTAGTCTAGGTACAACTTCAGAAACTAGTGTGTGGTATTCTGTTCCTTGAAGAAGAATTAACTTCAGTAGACACATTCAGGGTAAGTCATTGACAGGTATTAATGTCTGTAATAGAAATAATGTCATCAGGCATCTTTCTTTTTCTTTCACCTTAACAGAGTTTGGGAGTGGAGACTTTACCATCTCCATCCCCCGAAGTGGCCAACAAGGAATTTAGCTTTACAGTTGGTTTTAAAGATTTAAATGGTAAGTAGCCACAAGGACTCTTTTGTACTTTTGGTACTTATTTAAAATGTATCACAGCAAGAAATGAAAAGGAAACCTCAAAATAGTGCTGTTTTTGTAAAAACATTGCTGCTTTGCTGAGAGAGAGCACATTTTTGTGTCTTAGTTCTCACTCGGTTCATGTGTGTCGGCTTCAAAAGGGTCTGATTTTCTTTAAACGGACATTGCCAAGTCCTCTATGCATTTGTGATTTTTTTCTTGAATTAGACTCTTCAAAGAGATTAAAACCACTGAATCCACTGGTTCTTAAAGAACCATTCTATTCTAAAGCAGCTAAATCATCCTACAGGATGTCATTCCACAGGATATTTTTTTTTATGGCCTAGTTTAAACAAGTCAGTAAGAAGTTACCTATTAATTTCCAAAATAAGAGTGTATCATTTTGTCTTACACTGTGACAGAGAAAAGACATATAGTAAATATTGGAATATTTAGATCTGATTGATAAGATGCTTTTGAAAAAGAGACTACCTGGTTTGTTCTTTTGCTTAGTGGCACCTCAAAACCCTGCATTTCACATGAAATACGTCACAGATGTTGATCACCCAGTTGTGCTATCAATGTCATGCAATTTCTTAAGTCTTAGAATTCTCAGATTCTGATTTTGCCTCATTTTGATTTTAGAATTTTAGAATGGTACTAATATATGAAGGTATTCTTGATCTAGGGCTCAGTTATGCAGATTGTAGTGTACTGTACCAAAACTTGCCAAGTTGTATACTTAACTTCAGCTGTATAAGCAGTCTAATGGGAGCTAACTGAGCTTCTTGTGTCCATATCACTAAGCATATGCTCAGGAACTTTGCTGGATCAGGGCTGGATTTTGAAATATATTACAGGCCTCAGACCGTATCACTGAAAGTGAAGCTTCCTGTCTTGTCTAATTTGTATTCATTGAATTCTTTGTATTCTAAATTTGAGTATGACCAGATTAATAGCTATTTGCAAAACACATCTGTTTTCTTTAACCCATTTAACAATTTGTTTTCTTTCCCATAATCCTTATAACTTAAAGTAACCATATTTCCTACAGTTTAATCTCCGCTGAACTGGAAACACACCATTTTGCACTGCATTCACTCCAATATATTTGGTGGTTTTCTTTACAGAATCCCTAAGTGCCCTAGAGGACAAAGACCTTGATGCTTTAATGGCTGATCTTGTAGCAGACATAAACGAAGTTGAACAGAGAACGTTACAAGCCCAGAAAACTACTACTGGCAATCAACAAAGTAAAGTCACTCAGCCTTCAACAGGCTTGGATACTGCCACTTCTTGTATGTCAAGCAACTATGTTACCGTTACTGGACAGTTTGGGGACGACTTGCCGCCTCCACCTCCAGACCCTAATTTAGACCTTCCACCGCCGCCGCCACCACCTCCTCCTGAGCCACTCACTCAGGTAAGCAGATATCTTGGATTTGGCATCAATGCATGGCCAAAGATCTCACTGTTCTGTGTTGGTTCATTGCCATCTACTGCTAGTCTATTGCTATTGGTGAGCAGGTTCAAGAACTATCTGCTAGATCTACCTCTGGTCTAACTAATTTCTTCCAATAGGAAAAGCTGCTCAATTGTGCAAAACTTAGCATTTGCTAGTACACTGGTACACTGTGTGCAAGGCTGAGCACAAGTACCTCTCTTCTAATCTCAGCACTGGGGTTAGAACCAACTCTTGTTGGTCTTGTCATTGAAGGAAGGTAATGAATACCATCTGCAATATGGGACACTATTTAGGAGATGCCAAAGTTATCAGTAGGTACTGTTTATAAACAATTGGCTTACCTGTATGCTCAAATTTATCAGAGTTGTCACAGCCTCCTCCACGTTTTTCCCACTTGCAAATCTGTTTTAACTACCAAAATCAACATGGTATTTCTAATAGATGCATTTAAGATTCATTTCTTCAGCATGAGGTTGTGGAGAGGGAGATAACAGAAGAATTCTACCCTGTCACAGTCATCTGGGGAGAATGTGTGCATTAGAAGAATGATGCAGTAGAAAAAGCATGAATTTGAAATGAAAAATCCAGAAGAATCTCTTTCAGAATTTTTTTTTTCTTATGCAGAGTAACTGTGATGGACAGGAGTTGTTTACATTTAGGGAATGGAAAGTTTAGAAGGTTTTTTTAAAAAAGTGCTCTGTTGGCCCATCTGTAACTGACTGGTCAATCCAGCTTAAGATCTGAGCAATTCATTGCTATTTAAAATTTCACATAAACTGAATATGAATATCCTCAACATCATTGCTACCTCTATGTTTAGCATCATACAGCAAACATTTAGCAAAAAGAACAGAAATCCAGTGCGAAGAGGGCCTTTTTGATTATACTAGAAGGCAACTCACTGGATAAAGCTTCATTTAGGATATGCAAGCTTTCAGTGCTCTGTTTGAAGAGTGAAAACTGTAAACATGAGGGAGGAACTCTGCCTTTTTTCTGTATCTCAAAGATAACAGTTGGATTCCTATCTTAAAGGAATATCAATATTTGTAAAAAGAGCAGCTAGACCACAGAAGTCTTTTATTTAACTGGTATAACTGATATGGAAGAGGTGCTGTCAAGAAAAATTCTGTTGCATGGCCTGCAAGTGTATTCCTATGCTGATTTGGGAAGATGACCTTTAAGGAAATATCAAGCTTCCAAATAGTCTGCTTCTGAAGCTGAGGAAGTATGGGCTGGAAGAGTGGCCTGCTAGATAGGCTGAAGATTGACCAAACTGCCAGCCTCCAGGGATGGTGATCAATGGCTCAGCATCTGGCTAGTGGTTGGTAGCAAGTGGGATCAATACTGGGGTTCATATATAACATTTTCATCGGTGATCTGAATGGTGACAGAAAGATCATCTGCGAAAGTCCTGAGGCTTTTAAAGGAACTAGCTGACATAATCAATGGCAGAGTTTCAGTGCAGCGGCACCTGGAGACCCATGAGGACTGGACCAGCAAAATCTTCAGAAACTCAGCTAGGAGCAAAGTCCTGCACCCAGGGTGGAAAAAACTCATGAATTTGTACAGTCCAGGAGACAAGTGGCTGAGTAACAACCCTGCTGAATGCAGCTAGGGTTCTGGTGGGTGCCATGTTGAATGTGACCCAACAGTCATCTGGGCAGGGGAAACTGGGCTACGTTAGGAGGAGCATGGCCAACAGATTGACGGGAGAACTTATTCCTCTCTGCTTGGCATTAGTGATGCTATACCTGGAATACTGCATCCAGGTTTAGCAGTGGAGATACTGGAGAGTGTCTGGCAGAGAGCTGAGATGGACAGGGGCCTGGAGCACATAACCATGAAGAAAGGCTGAGGGAGCGGAGCTTGTTTGATCTCATAGAGGAGGCTAAGAGATGATCTAATGACAACCTGGAAATATTTAAGAGTAACCATGGAGCTGATCAAGCCAAGCTCTTCTTGGTAGTCATAGATGACATAACAAGGGGCAACAGCTACCTGCTGTTCCTTTATAGTTTCAGACAGAACACTAGGAAAACCTTTTTCACTTTGGTAGGTGGTGCAGCACCGGAACAGATAACCCAGAGAGGTCATATATATCTCTGGAGATTTTCTAGGCTTGGCCAGGCAAAGCTGCAGCTGACCTGATACAGTATTGGTGGTAGTTCTGCTTTGGGCAGGGGGTTGGACCGCAGATCTCCAGAGCTCCCTTCCAACCAACATTTCTATGATTCTGTGAGCTAAAGCCCACTGCAATCAACAGTGCTGAACAGTCCTTTTCGTTGAGGAATTCATTTTACATTTTCATTTATTTCATACTCTATTTTTTAGTTTCAGGTCTCAGGTAGCTCTCATGTGGCTAATTCTCTATTTACTGGCATCCTGCAGTACCTGAGGGTCAAACGAGATTTCTAAGTGAAGAGGGGACATACTTACTAAACACAGCTAAACACAGCTGGAATTCTATGTGGAATAATTTGTCTGGAAATCACCTCTGCCTCGCTCAGTTGCAGTGCTCCTAGGAGTCTGTGTGCTGAGTTAAATCTCTAGTAATGTCTTCTGGTCTCTTCCCAGAAACTAGCACCATAGGAAACAAATACAGGTTGATGGCAGAGAAGGATGAGAAGAAGAGGCAGGAGCATTCCCAAAGAAACTCTCTGCAGAAGTTGATTTCTTCAGAAAGTTCTACTTATTCTCTGTTACCAGTGATAATCAAATACTGGTGGCCTCACTGCTGTATGGCATACACAAAGTTGCCTATACAGTTATTATCTGTTATTCAACTTTGCAATTTATATAATAATCATTTAAAATGAAATACAGAAAACTGATTTCAAATTAGTATTTAGTCTCTTGATTAGTGAGTATTTGCTTCAACATGATACTTCTGCTGAGAAGAATGAAGTGCAGCTGTAAATGGGGTATTTTTTGTTTTGTCAAAATCCACATTACCATTTGCCTGGTTTCTTGATAGGTAATTTCTGAGCAAATCATGGCTGACATTTTGTTTAGCACTTGTGGTTGTCTGTAGTCAAATAAACATAGTGTTATAACATTTGTACCTTTAATACCAAGACTCTATTTCTTAACCTTTAAATGTCCCAAAATTAAAAATAAGTATTTCTTTTAAAGAAGTAGTCTCGTAAGTTGCCATCAGCTCTGACATTTCTTTTTAAAAACTGTCCTTAAGCTAAATAGGTCCTCTATGTTTTCCAGGGCATTATATAGATGAGATTTTTGTATGTCTACTTGAAGATCCAGAAAATGTGGTGATGAAGTTGCAGTGAGAAAACAAATCTTTCAGCCTGTCAGAAGCATTTGTTTGTAACAGTGCTAATATTTTCACCTATGTCCCAGTACCTTTTTCTATCTTGAGAAAGACAAAGGTTATGAAAGTGTGAGAACCCTCAAGTGAGATTTTTTTTTCATGGATTTGTACTTTGTATGAACTCTGTTCGACATAGGTCACATGGAGGTGAACCTGCCTAGGCTTTTCAGCAGAAATCCTGCCTGCACTATACTCAACCACTTTGGTAAAGAAATTTTTCCTGCCTCTTGCAGAGAAATGTTTTGAGATGGTAAGGAGAAGAGCATGCTCTGAGAAGCTGTATGCTCTTCTCTCTGTAAAACATTCAGCCTTACTGGGGAAGACTCTCAGGTTGTTCAACCACAGATGCTTTTTTGGGGTGCTCAGAGTTAATCATCTGTGAGCTGCAGGGCTGCTGCATTGCAAATTTCATTACCTTGTGGAGAAAAAGATATTTGAGAACCTATTGTCTGACATCCATGGAGAATCTGTTAACAGCAATCACACTTGAAGCCATCTCTTTGAGGTTATACACCTTGCCTTGTATTTTTGACCTCCTATGGGATGCAAGTATCCAAGGGAAGCTGTGACAAAATGGAAAGATGTTTAGTGCTGTAAGAAGGATGTCTGTCAGGAGTAGTTTAGTCATGGCTGAACCTGCCTCTGGGCAGGGGCTGAGCAAGATAACCTTCTTAGATAACCTTCTTAACTCTTTTCTTGCTGTGATTCTGTGATATATCTGTAAGGTATTTGTAAGAAGGAAGTGGTGGCAGTGCTCAGTTAGGCCTACATGTTTCCTGCACGTGCCTCTCCCATGAGCTGCAGGCATCCTGGTCCTGGCCTTCTCATAATCCCAGGGCAACTAAAATGGTGACTTTATGATAGAAAATGGTGGATGAAGGTAACACAGAAGCTTTTTTCATGGAAGCAGGACAGAAACTGCCTCTCAGTTACTGATCGGAAGCTGGATGTGCCTTTGAGTGCCACAGCACAAAATCCCACCCCTGTAAAGGAAAGGGGGAAGTGTGGCATTGGAAAAGATCAAGAGGGACAGTACAAATCAGTGAAGAGAGAGAATGCAAAGTAAAGGCAGCCTTCGTTATGAGCAGCAGGGATTTAATGCTGGAAAGAAACAGTAGCATTAACAGTCCAGGGCAGCACCAGAAACTGCAGTTACTTGCTGTCCAAAATGTACTTTTCCAACTCTGCAGGTCTCGCAGGGTGACTGTTGGAAGATAGACGGCAAGAAGAAATGATTAGGATCTTTATACCGGTCACAAAGGTGACAGTAGGCACTGGCATCTGCTTCGCATACCTAAAGCTCTCAGCAGCTGAAGATCCAGAGTACACTAGAATCACATACTTCACTGATGTTAAGAGAGGAGCATGATATTGATGCAGCCACCTTGTAAACCAAGAGCCTGGTCATACTGAAATCAGTACGAGTCTCACAGTGGCTGTGTTAATGTGAGTGGGTCCATTACCAGAATAAAAGATCGTGACTTCACCCTGCTGAAGGGGATGCTCCTCTCCAGAAGTACACAAGCAGTTAAGAGCTTGTGTGTAGCAAGCAAAGGAATTCAAGTCAATGAACTTATTTAACAGAACATCTCAAATTGAGTGTCATTATGGCAAACCAAGTTTTTAGTAAGAGTCTAAAAGCTCTAGTTCTCTAAATCCTGTTGAGAGAGAGAGAGTTTTCTTTGAAGCAGCTGCATCCACAGTGCAATGGAAATTTGAGTTAGATCTTCCTACATCTTCTCTTATGTATCAGCTGTGACCCATATGGAAATACAGAAAAGCCCAGTTTTCAAGCATTCCTGCAGCATATGAAGAACTGATCATGAAAGAGCTGTATGACTGGGCAACAAAAGGAAGCACTGGACTTCTAAATCAAGCCTTTAGGCTGGAGGGCATTAACTCAAGGAAAGCCAGGGATTCCATGTAATAATGAAATTTCCCATGACAAGCCCAGTTTTCTGGATATGAATAACAAGAAACAACTCTTCAAGTTTCATGTAAATGTAAAACTGCTGGCCTTATTTAATAAAAAGTATAATGAACAGTTTGTGTCTTTTCAGGAAGAACAAGAGGCACAGGCTAAAGCTGACAAGATAAAACTTGCTTTGGAGAAACTGAAAGAAGCCAAAGTTAAAAAGGTGGGACTTAAAACAGTGAAATGCTACTATAATAGCTTCCAATTGGGTATCTATTGTCATTATTCTCAATAATAGAGTTCTTGCTAAGATAATCAGGCTTTTTCATATTTTGCCTTTGACCTGAAACATCAAGTGTTACCCTATGGAGCTGTCTTGTCATCTGAGTGTACAGAAGTTTGACTGTACAGAAGTCTCTAGGAGAGCACTACCTCTAAGGGCCTTAGTTGCAAGCAGACTCGGAAGGCTCTACCTATTTTTTTCCAGTGTCGGGGCAAAGCCCACAGTACTGATGTATTACTTTAGATGATGTGAATGTACATGAAAATATTACTTACTTGCATTGTGCTAACTACAACGGTATATTCTGCACTGGCTGTCGATAATTGAATAAATTAGGATGTTGTTGCTAAATTCTTTCATGGCAGTGCAGCAGTCTACAAGAATACTAGAGCTGGCTTTAGACCAACAAATTATGAAACTAGAAACTTCCAGACAGTGTCTTCACTGCTGCAATCTGTTATGTAAATATGTCCTGTCATTGTGAGTTTCCAAATCTCTACCCATCACTGTAATGTGTGGTGTGGGGGTACCCTAGGACTTCAGCTGAACTCAACAGCAGCTGTAGATGTTTAGTAACTCTGAAAAATGAGTGCAGAGGAAAAACAGCTGTGACATTTCAATTGTGCTCAAAGAGGAGATGGGAAGTGTCTGAGATGCAGGGCTTCCAGGAAGGATTCAAAGTTTCCAGTAAATTTGAGGCTCTCCAGACTTGAGATGACTCCTATAGAACACTTCCACCCATGTGCACATACTACTGCTGAGGGAACATTCTGGGAAGATTTCCCCAAGGTTATCTTTGGAATGAGCTCTCTTAAAATGACTGTCCATTGCTCACCTTCATTTCCTTGCAATGTTAGCCATTGTCCTTTGGGTGGAAACTTACTTATCTTGAAGGCTTTTTGGGGTTTTTTTGCATACTGAATATTTGAAACCAACAAATAGAAGTAAAACTGAGTCTTCTTTGTGGCTAAGTGACATCTGTAATGAAATTACTGTCATTTTTTGGATTCCAGGGAAGTTTAAAGAAAGTTGCTCTTTGCAGTTTTACAAAAGGGTGCAATCTGCCTGCATGTTTCTGAACATTCAAAAGAATATAACCAGACAAAATTCTCATTTTCCCTGAACATGTTTTAGATTATGTATGTACAACATTTCTTCTCTATAACATGTGCTGCAGCTGAGCTGCTTATTTTAGAGAGGCATATACACAAGAGTTGGAATCAGAGCAAGTACAGTGGTTTTGTTTTGTTTGCTTTTCCTTTTCAGAGGCAATGTAGTTTTTCTTTTGGGGATCCTCACTTTCTGCTTCTATCTCAGCTTTAACAGAGGTTCTCTTTGTTGTACCAAAGCCTCTTATACAACTATTTTGAAATAAGGGGATATTTAAATAAGATGACTTGAAGAAGCCCTCCCAATTCACCATTTTTTTCATGCTCTGTGTATAGCTTCTGTAGATGATTGTTGTTCTGATTTCAGTACAAGTGGAGGAATTTAAATACCTCCATTTTTTCCTCATTTAAAACTAAATTAGGCCTTTCTGCATTTCTAGCCTTTTTTAAGGATGCATTGTCCTTTTGTGCTTGATTACCCTATCAAGCATTTTCCTTAATTGCTTATCTAGTAGATTTAGAGAAGAGATGAGCTTCTACTTTCTCTCCATAGCAATTTCACCTTTCCTGAAGTCCTGCACAGGACGAAGTTCGATTTCCTTTTTTTCAAGAAGAGATCTTTATTTTGGTGGCAGCATAACGTGAAAGCTTCCAAGCTGTAGTATTCCCTCAGCTCCCTGTGGAACAGGGTGCCTTTGAAGCAGTAATAACCTTCTGCCTTAATCTTTCTTATCTATGTTAGCAGATTCAGACTGGCCTTTTACTTGCTTCTGAAATTAACTGACTCTTCTGTGACTCTTTGCTCAGCTGGTTGTCAAGGTGCACATGTACGATAACAGCACAAAGTCACTGATGTTGGACGAGCGTCAGGTGGCACGGGATGTTTTAGACAATCTCTTTGAGAAAACCCATTGCAACTGCAACGTGGACTGGTGCCTGTACGAAACGTACCCAGAGCTGCAAATTGGTAAGTGGCGTAGTGACAGGGTCCTCTTGGAACACATAGCAGATCGATACCGTGCTTCCTATGGTATGGTAATCTTGAAAAGTTAATTACTAACATTTCTCCTGCCCTTGTGTCTATTTGTGTTTGAGGTTTTACTGTTGAAAGACTACCTGAAAGAGGGGGATGTGGATGTTACCTGGTCTCAGAGTGTAGTTGGTGTTGAACATCCCAGGGGAAAGCTGCGGGTTGCCGCGGGAGTGCCCGCAGGCCGTTCTCACCGTAGCATGGAGCCCTCCAGTCCTCGGTGCCGCTACCCGCAGAAAGCTCCCTGCTTGCTGCTCTTCCCGTTATTCAATTTTACACAACACAGAGGGGCTACGTGAGTTTTACTCTGTTTGTCAAACCCTCCCAGACCCAAACACATAAGTACTCAACTCTGCTCTTTGAAGAGGGGATGCAGCACTGAGGGGCTGTCAGCAGGCTCTTGTGTACTTGGCCAAACAAATGTTGTAATTAAACAAGACCATCCAAGAAGCATTTCAGTCACTTCTAATGTTTCAGTTGCTGCAGTCATTTGCTTAAGTGCAGTTGTGAACAGGACATTGATCTTTGACAGGGCTGCAACTCTGCTGGTGCTGCCTTATGACTTAGGAAGTAACTAATGTGGCCTCCAAGTCCTAGGAAGCAGCTGTGCAAAACTTGTGCATTGTATGATGTGAGTTTTGTTTCAGAAAGGCTTTGATGCCTAATTAAGGATGGAACATTCTCTCCTTGCAAGTTGTTTCAGAGTCTTTTTACTGGCGAGGCTGAAAATGCATTCACATCAAAATGAAAAGGAAAATTGCTGCAACTTTCTTACAGGGTAGCGTTTGACCTAGAGAAATTGGAAATTATGTTTGACCCAAAGAAACTGGAAATTGTCGAACAGTCTTTTTGCATTCTCAGTTTACAGATTCCCAGAAGAAATGTAAAAATGCACAAAAAAAGTTAAACATCAGTATCACACTCTAAAAGAACCCCAGGAAAAATGATCATACAACACTAAAACAAAGAAATGTAAAAATGGCTTGGAAAAAGCCTGACTACTCATGAACAAGAAGATATTCATCTGCTTGTAAGAACAGCAGAGACAGTAACTGCCAATGAGTTCTTTCTTCTCCATTAAGATGATACGTGAAGCAATATTGACAGATTCTTTTCTACATGCTAATCTTAATTAAGATTGGAAATGTTGCCAGGCCCTGAAAGTTTCACGGATGTTACTTTGAATAATTTTTGAGTGCTTTCATGTCTTGAAAAGTTGCTTCTTTTGGTCCGACAAGACTTAGACAAACATTTCTGAGCATTAGAATTACATCATGCAACGGATTGTTTTCTGAAAGTCCATAACCATTGAACAAAATTTACTTTTCATAATCTGGGTAGAAATTTTGAATTTTCCATCATACAACTGAAATTGAAGGTATCAGAAGGGTCATGTGCTACAAACATTGGGGTTAATGATTAGACTTTTAAAAATTTTTACTTCTTTTTTAAAACATGTTTCTTTAGTCTCAGCTAATACTGCGTACTTTGCACTGTACTAATCTAGTAAAGAATTACTCTCATACTGAATAAAAACTATTTTTAAAAGCCAAGATAGAAGAAGTATAGGAAAGGAAATAAATCAGTAGTTGGTCCAGAAAGAAAGAAGAAGTCTGCAGGAGCCTGTTACCTGGTCCAAATGAGCTGGGAATGGAGCCCTTCTGTTTGCAGAAGGAGATTTCGATTTGCATGGAGTGGTGCATACTCCTGTTTCCAGTAGGCAGGAAAATACATTTCATTTTGTGTAGAGTAATAAAAACGTAACTATTCTTTATTCCTTTCAAGTGCCTTTCTGTCAGTTCTACATTAGCTCTATCACTATCAGCCTGCTTAGTAGACAGGCTTTCCTGGTCTTTCCCTTTCTACCTGTTTTGGATGCTGGAATTTAAAAGAAAATTGCATTCACTATAAGAAGCAAAATCTAAGCAGCAAGTATTCTAGGCTAGTGAACTGATATTCCAGAAGGTCCAAGCTAGTTTTATGTCAGAAGATCCATGATAGAATATCTCGTGTATACTGATATTCTAAGAGACCATTGTTGTAAATAAAATGAACTATACTTTTAGATTAATAGCACATTAAAAACTATCATGAATGTTTTCAGTAGTGAGATCATGTAACACTGGGTACGTACCAACATATATATTTCTTTTTAGAGAGAGTAAACTATCAACTATAAAAAAGATCCACCTAGTCATTGTAAGATCATAAGATCAGACCTTTTATATAATAAAAGCCTGGAACTGGAAATGAAACAAACTGGATGTGGCAGAAATTAGTCCTCACTAAAGAACACATGACGAGAGAATAAATTTTTGCCTCTCTCCGCACTTATTCTCACGTTTGCATTTCTTTGATCCATGATTTGGCATTGACATGTAGGACAGCGTGTGCACTAGATATATTCCATACCACCTACAGGTTTGCAAAGTAGGATTTTCCTGCTGTAAAATCTTTTTCCATCTAAAACGGAAGAGCTTAGGAGATATTGCTGAAATGAAACTTTTACCTAGTTTTTGTGTATTTCAAGTGCATTATCTGAGTTTCCTGAAGTTTTTAAGGGTAACTATTTGCCACTCTCTCTGTCATCAAAATCTCAAATGTTGTTTGACTGCTTAACACTGTGCTGTGACAGAATTAAGTTAACAATTTGAGTGCTATGAGTGAATTTATTGCTTCAAAATTAATCTAAATTAAGTCATTGTGTACTTTCTGTCCCTCACTATAATTACTGTAGGTAGGTAGGTTTAATCTTACAGTTTGAGAATTATTTTATAGTTATCCTGGAATATAAGATGCTGTTTACCCTTCAAGTGATTACTTGGGCTTTATGTAGTGCTCTTTATTTCCAGTTTATTGCAGAAATACCAATTGCTAAATGAAACATATTATTATCACAGAAGTATTAGCAAGATAACAAAGCTCGTGTTGTTAAGAAACTACAATATATGTATGGACTGGCCTTGAAGTCAGTCTGCAGTTTATGAAAGTCAGCAGTTGTTTAATTCCCGCAAGTTAGTTTTGATGGATCACACTGAACTCTTGTCAAAAATAACAAGCAGTATTATCGAAAGCCCACAAAATACGTGCTGTGTTATCTTCTCTTACACTAAGCCAATCTAGGCTGTTGAAAAATGTGGTCAGCAGAGACCACTGAAAGGGGAGTACAGCTGTTCATAGGAAACTGCCAAAATCGTACTGAAAATTAGAGCTGGGTGATTTTTCTTTTCTTTTTCTTTTTTTCTCCCCCTTTCTGAAATACTAAATTTCAGAAAAATGCAGTTTGGGTCCTTCCAAAATTACTTGTGAAATCAGGATGACATCTCTTTCTTTTTTTTTTTTTTTTTTTTTTCCCCAAAGGGGATTTATGTGACTGCTAACTTACTTCGTAAAAGTAAAACTCCAGAAGGAGAGGCCAGGAGTTTCCTAATGTCAGCATAACCTGCTGGCTTTTTTTGGGTGGAGGATTTGGTTTCCAATCATCCAAATAAGGGATAGAATTGACACTATGTCTCCCAGATCTCTGGTGGGGTTTAACTGCTGATATGCTGAGTGAAAGAATAGTTCACATTGGTTTATCAGTTTATCTTCTTGTTCCCTTAGTTTTGCTGTTTCTGGTTTTAAATGCGGTTGCCTGAAATAAAAGATTTTATTCTGAGTGCATAGCATTCTTCCTGCTGACAAAAAATGATTTTTCATTTGTTTTAATAAGTTAAAAAAAAGAAAAGAAAATTAATTTTCAGATTTTTTTTCCACTTTAGTACCCAAAATGAAAATATATCCCCCAACCATATGGCAAATCATAGGGAGGGAAAAAAAAAAAAAAAAAGGAAGAAAAAGGAAAACCATTGAGAGACATAACCATCCACTCCTGGTGGGACAGAGTTTCCATCCTGTACAGTCTCTGGCTAGCAGCACAGAATTGCGGGAGGACTCCAAGAGGGTGCCCGTGCTGCATAAGGCATGTTCTGTAGCGGATTTGCCCTTCCACCAGACACTGTTTTCATGTGGTTTTGCACTTTTCTGAGCTGTGGAAAAGAGGGCTGGGCTCTCCAGTTCTGACGAACATGAGCTAATTATTTCTTTCTGACACTGGAATTTCCATCTGCAGCCTTGGGAGAGGGGAGAGAGGGTTTGTGTGTCTTACCTTACCCTTTTTGTCTCTCCAGAAAGGTTTTTTGAAGACCATGAAAATGTTGTTGAAGTGCTGTCACACTGGACTCGAGATACGGAGAATAAGATTCTGTTTTTGGAAAAAAGTGAAAAATATGCTTTATTTAAAAATCCCCAGGTAAGGTAACAAAATATTTGGAAAGCAATCTGCAATTATTTTATTTAGTCCATATGTTGTGTATTACACTGTTAATTTGCTCTGTCGGCTCTAAATTAAAGAGAGCAAAATGTGTACTTTCAGAAAAAAAAAAGCTGAAGGATGTGAAAATCAGTTCTTTCTATTCCTTTCTGTTAATTTTAAAGCATTTCATCAGCGGTTAAAAAAAAAAAAAAAAAAAGAGAGAGGCATGTAATTCTGCACTGGAACAAGCTTTTAGTTAGGTACAGCTCTCAGAATTGCAGTGAGATGGGACAGTTGTAAAGATCTGATTTTTGTCAGTACTAAGGTTTCTACCACCGTTTTCACTGATGAGCATCAGTATTTCCTTGAAGGTCTAATTTTTGAAACTACATAAAAAGAATGCTGAGTACTAAAGAGAGACTTTACCTGGAAGACTGGGTAGAAGAATTGGAATTGAGGAGATTGGGGAGAAGTAAACTGTGCACATTAACTCTATAAAATGAGGATCTCTACCCTGACTGCACCAAGCTGTATAGCACAGATCCATATACAAATCATTTCTTTCTTGTGATGTGTGGTGAAAAGCATGCATAACAGGCGATGGATTCTTTGGTGCTGTACTTTTTTGCTTTGTCAGGTATCTATTAACTTTTTGAGCATCTGGTTTGATCCTTAGGGCAGCAAGACAAAAATGAGTAATCCTTCACTGTAGAAAAAAATGAATCAAATACATAATTTGGCAGCAAAGCTCACTCAGCTGTTCAAGTTTCTTTAAATTGAGCCAGTATTTCAAATAAAACCTGCAGAGAGGAAGTTTCCTTCATTCACATAACAAGTAAGCACAGAAAGAGAAAGAAAACTTACTCTTCAGCATGCGTGGATTAATGTTGACTTTTTAGTATTAAACAGCAAAAGCCAGTTTTGGAAATAAAACATACGTGATGTCTCGGGATATCGTACTTTCTTGAGCTGTTAAACATAGGTAGCAGCAGAGGTTAGGTTGTATGTTTGACTTGTACACCAGTAACGTTGTTTGCTGTGGCCCAGGGCAAGGTCAGGAAGCAGCTCGTAGGGAGCAGGTCTTTGGTGAGGATTCTGCATGTTTTGATTGCAGTGACCATTAGAAATAAACATGAGCCAAAGCAAAACTCATATAAGGTCCTAACTCTGTCCTGCTGCGCAGGAATGTTCAGCTTGCTCTGGACATGTTTGCAGTCTTTGAGCTTCAGCATCTCTGTGATAAGCCCTAAAATGAGCAGCCTGGGGAAACTGCATCAGTTGTGACTATCATACTGTTGAAATATTTTGGCAGCAATAAAGTCTAACCACCTGTCAGGCTCAGTAAATTCAAATGTTGTGAGGCATGCAGAATAGTTCAGTCATATCAGCACTTTTTCTTTTTGGTGGAAAATAATCAGCATTGTACAGACAGAGCTCATGCTGGATTACAAAACGTGGTAAAAGAGAATATATGATGTGCAGTGAGTCTGAACAGTAAACCAAAGCAAATGCCAAGTGGGTAGCCAGGAGAGCATGTGGTTATATAGCTAACTAGTTATGGAAATTGTCATGTAACCAATGGGAAACTGAAATCCAGTGCTCTGGTGGTGTGTTCTGAGAACTTTGGGCCTCCTCCTCCTCCGAGCTCAGGTTATGTCGAGGTTACCTCATGAACTCATCCTGGGAGCACTGAAATTAGAGTGCTTTTTTTGACAGAGCCAATTATAATGCAGCAGCGCTGGTGATACTCGTGTTCTGGGTTAGCGCTCGTTCTGTCAGAGGTTTTCTGTGGAAATGGACGTCTCAGTTTTGTGACTTGTGATTTTTTTTTCTAGAAGAGAGCAGCGCAAGTTCCAAGGGTATTCATGCACCTGAGTTTATTCTTAGACAAATTAGCAATTGAATTAGTGCTTTAAAAAAAAATCTGATTACAAAGGTATCTATATTGCATTGTTAAAACAGGCCCACCATCACCCTAAGTGGACCTCTGGAGGAGATCTGTGAGCTGTGCTATGTATTCATTATTTCTTTCTATGAATTAGACGTATAACTGATATAGATTAAACAAGAATTAATTAAATATTTCATTTTCTAAAGAGGAACTGAGGTTTTGAAATACAGGAATTGTCCTCTATGTGTGTGCTTGCAATGTATTGCTCAGCTGATAGTAGTGGCTGTATACAGAAGATTGTCATTCGTGTCATGCAGACCCTCTCTAATATTAATCTGTGGCTTTGCTTCTTAAAACAAACTTTGAAAGTATTTGGAATGCATTTTGCATTTTTTGCAAAACCCTCAGGTCTCCTCCTCTTCACAGAGACAGGCACGCTTGCACCCTCTCCTCACTGTAGTAGAATTTACCCCGCAGGGAATTTGCAGTAAAACACTGCTGCACGAAAGGCGTCAGTGACTCGTCTGTAGAGGCGGGAGGTCACGAGTCTGTGACAAAAGAGTGAAACAGAAATACGTATCAGCACACGTGTGAAGAAAATGTCTATAATGTAGGAAGGGTGACGCTCTGTCACGTGGTCCAAGGATGCGGTGCTGACCTTTGAGAGGAAGGTTGTCGCTTTCAACAGCTCTTTTTAAAGAGCTCAAAGAATAATTCTCAGCTTAAAAAGGCTATAATAAAATGAAGGATGTAGGAAACACTTTTGTTTCATTTAAGCAAGGTTATTTGTAAGGGAGAGCTGAGTCTGAACCCCTAACTCTAAGTGCTAGTCATGCTTTTAAATCATTGCGTATTTGATTTTTGCTTACATGAATTCTAATTTCTTGTGTTTCCCTATTGCTGGTAGAAGCAGACGAGAAATTCAAACAGTTCAAGTGACGCCACTTGCATGTTCTGTACATTTTTATGTATTTTTTTTTGTCCAGTATTTACAAAAATTAGTAAAAATCTGGTTACAGTGAGTACTTTATGCTTCTGCTCCCACACACGTAAATCAAAAGCAAGAACTATATCCCCCAAACTCGTACAGGGAATTCACGTTTTGTTTCTTCCCAAAAGCAAGAGTACTGAACAGCATGAGAAGGATGTGGAACAAGAACTCCTAATGTCTGTCTTAACAGGCCAGCTATCACAATTCCATGCTCAAGTATGTATTTTGAAGACAGTGAAATCTGGCTGGTATCTAGCAGGTGATGCTTTTATTTTTAACCACCTCTGCCAGCCATTAATGACTCTGTAAATCAGGTGTTTTTCTCTCCACTGCTGCCTTCTGGAGGGGACAGAAGTGTGGCACTGAAAGTGACTGTTCAGTGTTCTGGCAAATGCACAAATAAATTGAAAAGAGGGAGGAAAAGTATTTTTCACTGTGCTCCTAATATTTAGTGATCTTAGTTTCTTTTTGTATTAGTATATTTCAGACCAGGGTGTAGTTTCAACTTGAAGATATTACTTGGATAAATAGTTTTCTTTTTCTGCCTTGGGGTGGTAGTACAGATATAGTCTTTACACAGTTTAACTGTTTCACAGGCAATTTTTAATCAGCCTGTTAAGCGCTTTGTTTGTAGCTGCATCCTTTCTTACGTATGGCTTTCATTTGACCTGTATTCCCTCTTCTTTAAATATTCAAAGATCATCATCCATAAGGTATGAAAAGTTAGGTGTAGTAGTTTTCTTCAAACATTATAACATCAAGTAAACAGAGTTGAAAATGCATTTTTGGACCTTTAAAGTGCTTTGCCTTTAGCTTCATATCCTTACCTGCCTTGTGATCTTCAGAGCGATCATAGGTATCTCCTAGTATTATCTGCATTTTTTTAGGACACTCAGCACGATACGAGACGGGCTGCAGGTGTGACCGCGCGCTGCTCCGTTTGTCCCGCGTGAGCCGTGCTGCGGTCGGCGCCCGGTCTGGACGGGCCGGCTGCAGCCCGCGACTCGGCGAGCCGGCCCGTTTCGCCTCGTTGCCCCGGCGGCTCATTGCACAAGGGAGACGGCCACCAGCACGGAGCAGCTGCCTCATGTGCCGTACGCTGCCTGGCCTCTGCTCCTGTGGACCTTGCGATCTCCCAGGAAGAAAACAGCTTCAGTAGACTGAGAGCAAAAATACAATCCAGGCGGCAGGAGAGGCCGAGGGAGAGGACTGCCCTGAGCACCTGCCTGGTGCTGGGTGCTGACAAGTAGCTGCTGCGTTTCAGCTTAGATGGAGCAATGTGTGAAAGGAGACTAAGGCAGAAGAGGGGTGTTATTTTATGTAACAAAATCTTTTTACAGATACAGAGATTTGGAGCGTGGCTCAGAAGGTTTGGCAGTGCAATAGTTACGGCTACTGTTTCTGCTGTGATCCAAGTTTGGTTTGCTTACGTGTGACACGAGAGAATTTTTTTTTTTTTTTTTTTTGGAAACTATTCAAAACCATTTCTGTGTTCTGCTGTTGTCTGAGGATTATACAGTGGAGAGAGATCTGTCCTGAATTTTTTGCCTGCCTCTCCACAAATAGGAAATGGCTAAGCAGAAAGACTGTGTGCAAAAACTTGTGGAATTTTGCAGATTACAGTACAAAGCACAAATTAACTAAAGCTGGCTATACAATCTTTACAGGAGTTCCCTGTGTGCATGTGGAATTCCCTGTAGTGTAAAACCAGAGATGAGTCATCAGGTAGTTTTGCCACTGTCCTACCCTGCCGTGCACAAGCACAGGGGAAATGCTGGCATAATGTCTCTCATGGCTGTTGTACCTGGCGAGCAGGACACATCAAAACTGCCTCTGTTGCTGGTCCAGGGTACCCTGGCACAGGGACAAGTTCAGCAAACAACTGTTCATTTCTACAGCAAATAACTCAAATAGAGCGCACAAAGCAAACCCAAAGACAAAGTGTGCCAGTGTGCTTTGGTTAGTTTAAACATCCCTTTATATTCTTGGGTTATCATCCCAAGAGGATGAGTACATCCTGTTAAGTAAGCTCAGCTGTCTGCCAAAAGAGAGAAACCTTCTTTTGGAACTAAAAAGCAGTTAATTCTCGCATTTGTGGACTTATGCAGAGAGCTGCCTGTAGACAAATGTTGTTGTAGCAGTGACCTGACATCCAAAATCAAACATGCTTTTCCCAGTAGTGTCTTTGGACAGGAAAGAATTTGCCTTTTACCATCACCTTTGACTACTGGATTTGGAATGACCTCATGTGGACACATAATCACAGAATGGTTGAGGTTGAAAGGTACCTCTGGAGATCATCTAGTTCGACCCTGATGCTCAAGCAGGGTCATCTAGAGCACGTTGCATGGATGACATCCAAGTGAGTTTTGAATATCTCTAGAGAAGGAGAGTCTACAACCTCTCTGGGCTCTGTCACTCTCACAGGAGAGAAGTTTTCCCTCATATTCAGATGGAACTTCTTGTACTTCGGTTTGTGCCCATTGCTTCTTGTCCTGGTGCTTGGCACCACTGAAGAGAGTCTGGCCCCATCCTCTTGACACCCTCCCTTAAGATATTTGTATACATTGATAAGATCCCCCCTCAGTCTTCTCTTTTCCAGGCTAAACAGGCCCAGTTCTCATAGCCTTTCTTCATAGGAGAGATGATGCAGTCCTCTGATCATCTTTGTAGCCCTAACGGGACTCTCTCCAGTAGTTCCTTATCTCTCAGCCCAGAACTGGATGCAGTACTCCAGATGTACCCTCACTAGGGCTGTGTGTTGGGACAGGATTACCTCCCTTGACCTGCTGGCAACACTCTTTCTGATGCAGCCCAGGATACCTTAGCCTTCTTCATCACATCCTGCCATGCTCTGACAACATTCCTGTATTCCTGCCAAGTGTCCCTTTTTCTACATTGTGTATACTTCCTTCTTCTTTCTGAGTTTGGCCAGGAGCTCCTTGCTTATCCATGCAGGTCTCCTGCATGACTCTGCTTGACTTCTTACTCATGGGGATGCGCTGATGGAGGAAGTGATGCTTGAATATTAACCAGCTCTCTTGGAGCCCCCCTTCCTTCTAGGGCCCTAGTCCATGGGATTCCTCCAAGAAGGTCCCTGAACAGGCCAGAGTTTGCTCTCCTGAAGTCCAGAGTTGTGATCTTTCTTATTGCCACTTGTTGACACATGTGGTTGCCTCCTATATGATGAATGCTTCTGATCAAAAATAGGAGACCACACACTAAGAAAACAAGTACAGGGTACAATCTGCTTCCCAGGTCCTCAGCCACTGGTAAATAGTAAGCACCATGTATTTCCAGATATCAGGAAGGCAGAGACATAAAGGAGGCACTCAGTAATAGAGGAAATGCGTGTTGACAAGTGAAGATGAAATTGTACCTCTGTGTAATGTTGGTTTGGGTGACAGAGCCCTGTTTCCCTAACAAAAAAGCTACTTTGTTAGTGCTCTAGCATGGATGTCATTACAGACTTTGTTTCTTTACTATTAACTGTGTAGGCACAGGGTGGTCTGTGCTTTTGCTAAATAAATGCCAGATGCTTGGACGTGAATCAGTTGTAATAAGCAAACCAAGCTTCTCCTGTTATCAGCACTGACGTCTGACCAAGGCAGATGAGTGGAGTAAAACTGTGCCCAGGCTGTTTGTGCTGCTGTAAATCCTGTATAAGAATTTTAGTCTGTTTCCGGTGGAAGCCCCAGTTTCTTTTCTTATGTCCGTACTACAGATATGGCAGAAGTATAGGCTGAATTGCAGGTGGCTGTGTTTGATGTCCCCGTCTGACTTACTGTGAACTTTTAAGAAAGTAGTTTTTAAAGAACTGCTTTTGAGATCATCCACACTCCTTCCCCTTCCTCTCCTGGTGCCTTCTGAAAGCCATCTGCCCCAAGCTTTGCATTCTGGCAGGCTGCTGTTCAAAACACTGCTTGAAAAAGAAGATGTGGTTGTGTGGAGAAGCAGTTTCACTTCAGATAAGCCTTTTTGCTGTAAACATGGGATGCTGGCATGGCAGGCTCACTGATTGTGTGTTTATTTCACATGATGTAGCAACAGCATGTTGCTTCCTTCGTTTGCACACTTCCCTTGTCTTTTGGTAATGTTTTGGTACTAGGGCAAGACTGCATGCACGTATGTAGTTACGTTCTCATAACCTTGAGGCATGTATCTCACTGAAGAAATGGCGAGGGGATATGAAATGTCAGATAAGCTCTGCTGCTTTTCTTCCTACAGAATTGCTGTCATATTACAAAACTACAGAATTGGGAGTACTTTTTAAGTAGATAGCTTTCAAAATTTGCCGAGTCTTTACAATTTTGTCTGTTTCCTAGAAAACGGGTTTTGTTGATTCCATGCCCTTTGTCCTGCAAGCCTAACTTTTTGACTGATTCCAGGGAAATCAGTAGGACTGTCCCATGCATCAGGTGTTTTCCAAACCTAAGCTTCTATTCTAGACATCCTTTTCTTTAGAGGATGTTCAAACACGAGGGTTTTGTGTGTACCATCCTGGCCTCTAGCCCATAGCTCCAAATGCTACTCAACGCATGGCCTAACTCCTTGATCCACCTGCTTTCTTCCCGCGTGGCTGCCTTACCGTTTGCAGGCAGCTGGTGGCTGCACTGCCCGGTCGCGCTTGCTGTTGGGCTAAGCCCATGGACGCGCTCCGGCCAGCATATCCCTGAGCCAGCGTTCCCACTGCCTGAAGCTGTACCTTCTTCCAAGGGTTCTGTACAATCCCTGTCCAGTGTACATGCGAAATTGTTTCTGCTGCTTGCCAGTAGGTGAGTGTATGGTTGTAGGCAGCTGGGTGCGTGAGGCTTGCTGCTTCCTTGCCTGCAAGGGCAGAAGACCTTGCGTCCTCTGAAGGCTGTAGCTTCAGAAAGCCACTCTCCCAGAGGTGGGGGACCCCTTTTGAGACATTGGCCCATGTTTCAAATGGTGATCTGGACTGCATGTGCCAATCTGTCATGGTGGTCATTTAGTACACTGATTTCTTCTTGGTTTTCAAATATTTCCTTGGATAAAAATACTTTGCAGGGATTGAGTTTTAAAAGTAGGGGGAAGTAACTATGGGTGAAGGCTCCTGAGTATAAGCGCTTGTTGTTAAAATGAAGAGCTGAAGTATGTCCAAAGCACCAGATATGAGTGAGGGCAAGCTACCAAAAATGTGTTGCTAAAATAAAAATGCTTTCTAGTTTTAATATTGCATTTTCTCCATCATACCTCAGTGTGCAATATAATGTTATGTTCTCTAACACCTCCTGTAATAATACAGGAAGCTATGCAAAATGGAATGATAAAATCAAACCTGTTGCTCCAGAAAAACAGCCAAATAAAGACAAGGCCTAAGCCAGTGTTTTTAAAATTGGGGGAGGCTGTATGTACAGAGGCAGAAGTAATTTTATATTACTTTTGAATTAAATTCAAAGTAAAGAATTAAAACTCAGGAACAGACAGTCCATGATTAAGTCTGTCTGTAACAAGAGGAATCCTTAAACATCTGCCTCCTGTATCTATTAGTTGGGCACCCAGGATGGAAAGGCTGAATAACTATTGAGTGGGCTTGTAGTGATCTGCTTATTTGTACCGCTGTCTCTATAACTAACATCAATTTCTTTTCTGTCTTAATCAGCATTTCTACCTGACAAACAAAGGGAAGAGTGAAAGCAAAGAAATGAATGAGAAAAACAAAGAGGCTTTACTGGAGGTAAGCCAACTTTCTAGGTTGATGATGCAGCCATCGCCAACGCTGCCCTGTAAGAGCAGAGCTTCACGCTTTGCGGGCAAATGTGTAACAACAGGAAGCTCTGTGATGGCTGATAATAGCGGTTTTGTATCTAAGGTTTAGTTTGTGACTTTGCATCTGCTGCTCACCACTAAGAATATGGATTCTATCCCTGTGTATATTTATCAAAGAAATTAAATGTTGGAGAATTATTTTGTTGTTAGAACCCAGTGCTATGAAACTGTTTGTATTTAGTATTTCTATGAAGATTAGTACCATGAAACCAGCAAAAACAATGTTGTATTAATCTGAATGATAAATCCGAATGAAAGAAATACTGTGCAACATCGTTCGGCCCTTTAGAGCCCTTGTGACTTCGTATTCCTAGTAACAGAACTATTACCTTTAGAGTGGAAGTAGATGTGCTTCTCATGACCTCAAATTATCAGCTGTGCTAAAACAGAAAATGAATCTTTTCATTTTTTCAGGAAGTCTATTCAGTCTCTTGCTTTCCCTGTTAAAGTTTTAATTCAGTTGTGTGCTTTGAGAGAGAAAAATCCAGAGTTATAAGAAAGAGAAGATTATCTCAGTTCTCCGGGGCAAGCATTTTGGCTTTGATAAAAGTTCAGGAAAAAGATGCTGTTCCCAGGTGTCTGGGGATTCCCCAAATCAATTTCTCATCATGAAGGCACCAAATCTCAACCAGCAGAAGTCTTGGTAACTTCTAAATGAGAACATGAATTGTGTTGGCATTAAAAAATGCTCAGCAGCAGGTCCTTCAAGCAAAGTAGTATGTTTTGTTCAAACAGTGTTGCAAATGCTAGCATGCATTTGAAAGTGAAAGCAAAGATTGAGGGGGACTTTTTTCTCTAGCTGTTTCTAAAGCCCTAAGTGCTCTCTAAAGACAATCTCTAAAAGAGTAAGTATTTCTCTACAGAACCTATAGATACAGCAGCAGTGAAAAAACAAGTGGTACCAAGTATTCACTTCTGTTGCCCTCACTGGGCACATCTTTGTCTAGTAAAAGCCTTTTGCAGGTTTTTCTTGACCTTTCAGAAAACAGGCAGTTTGCAAGCCTTCTTCACCTGTGTGAGCATGCAACTAGCCCAGCCAAATTACCACATTATTTCGGAAAACTTTCATTTGCTTGTCCAGGGTATTCAACTCCCTTATAACTGTGTTTCCCGTATTCATGCATTCACTGTCACAGGAAATGTCTTTATTTTTAAAGGGAGCATTTTTCCTGCTATGTATTAATTTGCTTAAATCCATTTGTTTTGTGTAATATTATTCATGTTGCACAGGAGAGCTTCTGCAGGACATCTGTCATTGTGCCAGAGCTTGAAGGGGCCCTTTATTTAAAAGAAGATGGAAAAAAATCCTGGAAGAGGCGTTATTTTCTTCTACGGGCTTCTGGAATTTATTATGTACCCAAAGGAAAAACCAAGGTCAGGAAGCCAAATAAGCCTTTTAGCAATAATACAATTCATGGAGGTGAAAGTGAAGAACTCCCAAGGTGACATTTTAAGAGCAGTGTCTGGTGCATCTGAGAGGGTTTTTTGTTTGTTTGTTTTAACTTTGGCCACGTCATTTGTGCAAATATGAGAATGTTGTCACTGAATCTTCTCACATTTCCCCCCTTTTCATAAAAGCATTAATGAAATAGCGCTTCTTCAGAAGTCAATGAGGGGGGAAAGAAAAACAATACAGCGCCCATCAGCTGGTGTTACGCTGCAAATAACGCTTCACTTATACAGTTTCTTTGTGGAAGAATGTTTTAATAATTTTCAAATAAGCTCATTTCTTGTCACAGAAAGAGGAATCTGGCTTTGGTAAGAACTTTCTGTGCTAGTAACCATCAGGCAAAAAGCATCTTTTATCTACAGTGGTCTTTACCTAGAGAATACATTCATCTTTTACTGCTTTTTAAGATTGCCCTTTGTATAAAAGAAGTGAGACAGAGGTGTCCATTTGACAGAATTAGATGCACTGACATTTACTATTGCAAAGTATTTTAAGAGTCTAAATTACCAGCCCTGAAGAACCAAAGCAGTCCTAGGTATGTTGCATATGAGGGCAGCTGGCTGCTCTTTTTATTGCGACTTTACTTGACCTTGATACAATGTCTTTCAGTCCTCAAATCTTCTTGCACACACACAACATCTTATTAATTAAAAATTAGAACTCTATTTGGAAAGCACTTGAGAGAAGAGAGTATTTGAGTGGTCAAATGAAAAGGCCATCTAGGACATTTCATTGTAGACTGCCACCACCGATGGCCAGCAGCAGAGTGCCTAAGCAGGGCAAGCATGTATGATACTTCGCTAACCTTTTTTTTCATCTTTCAGTGACTTTCCATCATAGTTGAGATGTGGAAAGTGCTTTCCTTTTTCTGCTGGTGGACTGCAAACATAGGATCAGGGTGGAATTAGGCAGTCACCTTGCAACAGCTGTTCTGGTTTAACACTCTGTTGCCTGTCAGTCGTTGCAGCCTTTGTACCACCTTGCCTAAACTGAGCCGTAGTAAGGAACTGTGGGAGCGCTCTGAACCCGCTGCCCTACCAGCCTGGCCAGTCACAGTGATTTAGCACTTTGACTCAAATTCTTTAGGAGAGAGTCATGGCTCTTTAAGATAGTGCCACGCTCACCTATTTGCTTCAGTAGCAACTTCAGCAAAAGGATGTTGTGTCCATGCATCGGCCTGTCCAGATACAGTCTCTTAGCCCAAATCTACATGGCGATTTAAGCTAATGACTGGACTCTGTGTTGGAACAGCTGAGGTTCAGGTACAGATCTCTTTTGGGGAGACAGTAATCTCTGGTAGGTGAGCAGTGTGCAGGGAGGGCATGAACATCTTAAAGCACTGCAGCAGGATTCAGGAGAGCTCCTCAGCCAAGTTCATCTGAAGTCAAGGTGGGGACACTCATGGGACTTGCCACAGTGGTTCAGCTGTGAGTACAGTGATCTTTCGTTGAGGTACAGAAACAAACAGCTGGTGAATAATAATATCTTCAGTTGCTGCAGCGGTTTAGAAATTCATCATATGATTGTGTTTTCATTTTTTATTAAAAAGTAAAGAAGTCTGGTGTACCTTTGGCACTTTATGATGGATATAAAATATATTGCAAACCTTTGAAGATGTAGGAACACTTTCAGATAATTTTACAAACTTTTTTTTATTATTTTTTAAACAAACAAGGCATCCTTCAGCATTCTCATCTTAATTTCTTTCTTCAGCATTAGTCTACTTGCATGTGATTCAAAAAAGTACTGTTAATGGACAGGACTGCAAAACAGCAGAACTGAAATTGCAGACAATTTAAAAATTCGTTTCTATTAATCTGGTCGGGTTAAAATTGCAGAAGTAGTGGCAATAAGTGTCTTTGATTGTCCCTTGTGTGAAAATATGTTCGTTACTTAGAAGAAAACAACAACTGCATGTATATTAATTTTAGCTGCCATAAACAGGTCTAGATAGGGCTAGATAGAATCTATCCAAATAGAATATGGAGACTTTCCTCTCCTCAAAAATCTTACTAGCAAACCCAGTTAACTGCGGAGTTTATAAATGTATCAGCATAAGTAAACCCAGCTGAAGGGCCTATCTTAATAAAACTAACAATAAGAATGATAGCAGCACAGAATAATCATCATATGCTGAAATATAACCCTGTTCTTAGCAATAGAGAGGGAACGGGATTTATTCTCTTTTTTCACATTTTCAGGATTTCTCAGTTTAGCCAGCAGTGACTAGCTGACAGGGCCATTTTTGCATTTCCCTCCAAAGGATAGCAAAAGATATGCTTTGTGTGCAGAATTCTTCTGCACAGAGAAGTGTGCCAGCAACAGATACCTTGTTACTTCAGCAACATGTTATGAGTGAGTAAATATTATGATAAACAGAAAAGGAATGGTGCCAGGAAATTTGAGAAAAATCAAAGCAGAACAGATGAAATATGTGTTTATTTCCTGATGAGAGTTTACATTTTTTAACCAATATGAAGGAAAAGCAAGATCCTAAAGTAATTTAGAACACAAAACCTTTTTTCTCTCCTCAGAACTGTAAGGGCACGATTAGGTCTATATGCATTTTACTGAAATTATTACTATGTTTCTTCTATTCAGTCTTATTAGTCTTTAGCCAAAATCTGCACACAAAGCACGGAACCACAGTAAAATCAGAACAGCAGAAAAATGTTAGTGGTACATATTATTCTCAATATATACTGACCCTCTTCCAGTTGTTAGATTAAGAGTGCATATGCTTAAAATTCTTCTTTAGTCAACTCCATGACAATTAAAAAAAAGTAAAAAAGCATCAGCATTCATGCACTTTGAAAACAGTCCTTTAATGAGCCATGTATCAAAATTTAATTCCCTCTAACAATGGTGTGTTTGATTTTTATTTGTAGACATCCCGAGATCTGGCATGCTTCATTCAATTTGAAAATATGAACGTTTATTATGGTACTCAACACAAAGTGAAGTACAAGGCACCTACAGATCACTGCTTTGTTTTAAAGGTAATATACAAGAAAAGGTTCTGCAAATGTCATATACATTTTTTTTTCATATGCACATATGTTAATATCAAACTCCAAGGATCCTGATCTTTTATGGGATAGAATGCCTTCTGCAAAATTCTGGCTATTTTCTACTTCAGTTAGTTCTTGATCAGCAACATACCCTAAGAATCTTCCTAATTTTAAGGACTGATAGTCCTATGATTATGGTGTGATCATAGCTATTGAATAATTTGTTGAACAGAGATGCAAAATCTTGCATCTCAGATTGCATATTTTATAGCAAGACTATTGTTGGCAGGATGCCCAAGGCCTTTGTTCACCCACTCATGTGATACCACGACGTACCTGCTGCCGTTCCCGTTGGTAACAACGCAAACAGCCTGGGAATTCTGCCTTCCTCTCAGGAAAGGAACAAAAAGCCATGGTTTACCTATAGCTCCAGGTAGTAGGAATGGAGCTTTGTGGTCCCCTGGAGTATTGTATGTTTCTAGGGCATTATACTGGAGTAATTAGATCTTGATTTTTATCTATCATTAATGCAATTACTGTGTACAAGACAGAAGATAATCTTGTTGCTGCTTCTCTAGCTAAGTGCTTTGCAGCACAAACAAGATGTTGGAGAGCACAGTATCTTGTCAGCTCAGAAAATAGTCACAGGAAACAGACTCACAGAAGAGGTCAGTTATAACACCACATTTCTGGTTGTAGCTGCATGTTTCTAGCACTTTGTACAGTTTCAAAATGTTTGCTAGCCTAATTTACATGTGGCCAAGCAGAAGTGGTTTATAGGCTCAGACTAATTTTCTGTAACAGATGTTTCTAATTAACACAGCTGAGATGTTTAACTACTGCAATTCTCCACAAATGTCTCTGCAAAAAAGGCTTTATCATTATTTTTAAAAAGGGGTGCTCTTTCTGAAATCAGCAAGTAAGTTTTATTTCTGAAAAACACAAACTTAAATAAAAAAAGGGTCCCTAAGATGATTAAGGAACTGGAGCATCTCTGAAGTGAGAAAAGAATGAGAGAGCTGGGATGGTTTAGCATGGAAGGCTCAGAGGGATCTTATCAATGTGTATAAATACTTGGTGGGAAGGTGTAGAGAAGATGGAGCTAGACTCTTCTCAGTGATATCCAGTGTCAGAAGGAGAGGCAACGGGCACAAATTGAAACACAGGAAATTCCACTCAAGCATAAGAGAACACTTTTTGACTATGAAGGTGGAATAGTTTGCCCAGAGAGGTTGTGGAATCTCCATCTTTAGAGATATTCAGAACTTGACTGGACATGGTCCTGGGCAATCTGCTCTCGATGACCCTGCTTAAGCAGGGGTGTTTGGGCCAGATGCTGTCCAGGTGCCCTCCAACCCAAAGTATTCTGTGATGCTGTCATTCTGTGAAAGTCTGTCTTTGGGGGTCGGTGAAAGAGGAGCAGCCAAAGCCCATGCAAGCTGTTCTGTGAGGATGGCTCCAAAATCAAAGGAGATTTTTGCATTTTGGAAAATAGATCAGTCTGCAGCCCATATTAGCTCCAGTAAGCTATTCCACCATTTGGAAAGCTTTTGAACAGTAGCAGACTACTACATTTTTTAGGAACTTGTATTTTTCTGAGTGCCCTGAGGAGCTCTTTGGAATCTGTTGTCTTAAAGCAGTTAGCAGTCATCTGCTAAGTTACTTATTTTGCTGTGTCTAAAACTTAACACGGCACTGCCCAGCTTATAGGCAAAAGATCAACTTGTGCTTTACAGTGACATAAAAATACAAGAATTTAGCAGTTACAGCAACATCTTGTTTCTGTGCAAGGCAGAAAATCCTGCTGAATTCAGAACCAGCTTTGAGCACTGAGTTGACAAAGCACCCAATTTATTTCTGATGCTGCTAGTTAAGTTCACTGGCATCCTTACTTCAAGAATAGAAGAAATGTTCTTTGTTCATTCAAGGGGTAGCAAATGGCCAGTGAGTTGGTCTCAGCTGGAGATGAACGTGACCTCATGTTTGAAGGAAGCATCCCTTCTTTTCTGCCAGTCGCCATTTGAATAATGAGCTCTCTGAACAAATAACTGGGCTAAACTCAATAAAATTGTATCTGCATCTTAAAGGTAGAACATTTGTACCTGCTTTCTATCTCATAATACTTGGGAGAAAAAATACGATATTTCTTTTCACCTCCTCCCCAACCTTGGTCATCTCTGTTTAAAGGAGGGAAGAGCCCTCAAGAGAGATTGTATGAGAGAATTCCTGACATTTTTGCACCTATGTGCAAGGGACTGTCAGGAATTTCTGGGAAAGAAGAATGCTGTACCTAATGCTAACCACAACCCTGGCAACATGATTTTCTCTAGAATGACTACCAGTCCCAGCTAACACACAGAATATGTACCTAAATGCAAAACCAGTGAGCAGGCAGCTCCCTCAGTCCTGTGCCTTTCCTAAACCAGCCATTTAATTTCAACTTCATTTGTCATACCTGGGCTAATTCGCTGGTGCTGGCTTGGGTGCTGACAGTTAGACTGCTGGTGTTAACAGCAACAAGATTATGCACATCATGGGCTGGTTGCTTTGATACTTAGTCAGCAGATGGGATGCATTTTGGAGCCTGTGATGTTGGCAGCTGCATCCAGACCAGCTAGCTTAAACTAGCTCAAATGCAAATATTCTGGGCTGCAGATCCATCCTGAAGAGGGCGTTCTTCCTGCAGCTAGAGAATTATGATGAGTTGTCTGTGCTTGTTACCCATAATTTCTCCCTGTCACACCAGCACCCTATTGTATATCCTTTAGTTCAGATCAAAAATGGAGGATTTTGTGTGTGTTTGTTAAGTATAAAGACACTGAGGAGATAATGGAGAGAAGTATCCTTTGGTAGTTGAGCACCAACTTAACAATGCATCTCAGTGTCTGCTAGCAAAGGAGAAGACATTTTGCTCAGCTCATTCAGGAGTTTCGTTTCAGAGGCAGGAGAAAGCCCAGCTGAGACTAACCAAAAAGAGCACAGGTGGCTCATTGGTGTGGACCAGAGCAGCATCCCCTTTAGCTGTCCCTGCGCAGCAAAGCAGTGGCTAATCCTGAAGATGAGAGTGCAGACAAGGGCAGAGGCTAATCCTGAAGATGAGAGTGCAGACAAGGGCAGAGGCGCCAGTGGAGCTGGATTTCAGGAATTCTTAGGCCTAAATGTAACATGAAAATTTAAAGATCCCACCCTTCACTTTGACATCAGATAAAATCAGTCTTTTCTTAGTAGCAATGAGTGGGTACAGTGGAACAGTAATATCATGGCCTGAGGAAGCTATCCCAGAACCTCAGTGTGCAGAAGAGAGTAAAGAAAAGGGCAGCCAAGTGTGAAAGAAGACGCTCACTAAACCCAGCATCTGCGAAGGTCAGGGCTGTGGATCTGTTGCCCAGCAGAGGAGAAGGGAGCCGGTGGCAGCACGCTTTACCTGCCACCCCGTGGAGATGGATGGCAGCTCTTGGAAGAGAAATGGAAAGGGAACAGAGATCTCTGTCCATGGAAGAAGTAATTTTGTGCACCACAGCAAGTGCACAAGTTGGAGGGGTTTGGTTCCTTAAGTCTTGTTTGCATTTACAAATGCAAACATTTATATTAACATTTTTATTCACGGATTCCCTGTAGATCTTCTTTTTCACCATTTACTACGTTATTTGGGGAATGCTGTAGAAATGAATGGGACCTTTTGTGATTTATTTTATATTCAGAGACTGAAAGCCCTTGTCAACAAGAGATTCCACCTTGAAGGAAGGCATCTGTTCGTCTTCCTAGTGACAGTTTCCATTGCACTGAACAGAAATTGTGATCACAGTAAAATGTAAAGTTTATTTTGTGTGTTGAGTGTGTGTGTGTGCGTGCTAGCCCAGGAGCTGGTTTTGTTGTGCCATGTTTAAAGTGCTTCAAAGCAGACAAAAAGCAAGGTAATCTATATGCAAATTTGCTAGTTTAGCCAGTCTGATGTGCCAGTGACAAAGAGTGAATTTAATTATAGTCTATTGGTGCTGGTTGTGCTTGAGTAATCTGGAGGTAATGGTGCATAATGCTGAATTAATCTAGGATGAAAAAATTGGTTTCCTGGGGATAAACTGAGACAAAGGCAAATCATCCTCTATTTCCACAGATGTGATCTATAGAAGTTTTCCTGGTGTAAATTGGAAGCTACCAATTTTTTAAAAAAATTCTAATGACCCACAGAATTTTGGAAGTAAATTTTCAAGAAGAATAGCTTCTGTTTCCAACAGTGGAGCTATTCCAGCAGGTAATTTGGTGTTTAGTTGCTCCACTGCTCATTCCTTCCTCCTCCTACCGCATGTGCTCCTTTGCAGACTGAGTCATTTACATAATGCATTCAACAGAATGGCATCTAAGGGCGTAGAAGATGGGTTTTAGCAGTGTTTGAGACAGAAGATAGTGGGAAGAAGAACAAATGATTAGCAGAGGAAACAAGGATACACAACAGGAAATTTTCTAGTTCTTTATGTGAAAGTTTTGGAAACTATTGCATTAGCATGAATGCTTCAGATAAATACTTCAGTTTAAAATTCATTGTTAGATAAACTGGAAAAAAAAACAAAAGTAGAAATATTCTTTATTGCAGAGCACTTTCAGGTATATGGAATTATGGACTTAGTATGTGCACACAATTTTGCAAGAAAATGTGTAAACAATATAGAGAATAAGGACAGGGAATGGACAGTGAGAAAAGGAGTATAATAGCATTTCTGTTTTATTTGCTATGTAAAGCTGTCCTCTTTGTTTACAATAGCTTTTTTCTTTCTAATTAACTAAAAATGTTGCCTCAGAAATTAGAGAAATTTAGGTCTGAAGAATAATTCCTTATAGTTGCTATTTCAGCTTTACAGCTCATGCACATGTCTTCAAATGATCAGGTAAGCCTGGTCATTTTAATGCAAGGAGGGATAGCATCAGGATTTGACTGCATTTAACAGCAGGCAGCGGATATGAAAGAATCTGGAGCCATTTTTCAAAGGTGCTGGGTATCGATTCTTTCAATCATAGGAGTTGTGAGTTCTTAGCTTTTCCAGGAAGCAAGCTCAAAATAGCGTAAGTTCATCACCAGAGTGTAAGGTATCCAAAAACAGTCATAATTTTTGGAAAATTTGGCCTAAAGCCGAAGCTTTTGATCCAAAACTAGTCATTTATTTTATGCTTCCGGCTATTGTTTCTGCCTCAGGGAGTGAACAATGATTCATATATTTTTGGGCAAGGAATCCAACGAGATGCCTGAATAACTTCAGTTTACTTTTCATCTTCCATATTGGAAGAAGGTGAAGTAAGAGAACATTTTATTAGGATAATCTCTGATTTCATGCACACACAGCCTGACCGCTTTTAGTCATTTGTTTTGGCACAGACCATAGAAACCACATCTTTCAGTTCCCATCGCTTTAGGTTTTCAATGTCTATCTTGTTTTCTTTAGGCAAAGAGTTTACTTTGTATCTGCAAATGTAATCAGAGCACAAATATTTTTTTAAACCTCTCAAAAAAATAAGCTCTTTATGTTCAAATGCTTTCTTTATCTGTAGATAATTGATACTTGTAAAGGAGACATTCAGTAAAAGGAGAACACTCAATTCTGTTCCAAACCCCTTCACTGCTTCCCTGGTGGAGCACAGCACAACCTTTTGCAGCCTCGTGTTTGAGGTGTTCAGGCCGTAATGAGTAACTGATGTCCAACACTTCCAAAAATCAAGCCAGACTTTCACCTGTGTCAGTTTCTCCAGCCATAAAGTGTCAATGACGCTACCAATTCATCATTATTAAGAACTTTGTCATCTATAAAGGGCATTGCAGTTAGACTATATTCCATTTCAGTGCCTATATGATTGTTCTCCAGGCATTATACCATGGGAAATTCTTTTTCTGTGAGAAAAATTCTAGAGTCCCTTTCTATTTGCATTTTACCACTTTTCATTCAGACTGTGACTTCTGAGGTCTTCCAGCCTCAGCCGTTCTGTGAGGTGACTGCTTTTTCGACGTTCTCCTTTATAATTCAGTGTTATGACAGTTGTTTCAGAGGAAAGGGAATAAACCTTTTCAGAGAACATATTTTCACTTTGCTGACAGAGGATTGTAATGACATTTTCTGCACACAGTACACACTACGTAACAAAATAATTTCTCTCTCTCTACATGTGAGGCATGTAAGCTGTGGCATACCCAGGTTAGTGTTATTTTGTCTAAAGATGCAGTATTTTCTCATGTGATCCTATCATGACTGACATTGCTACAATCTCTGCTACTCTCACAAAGAGGTTATTACAGGCGCTATACATACAATTTAGCAAAAATGAGCATCCATAGGAACCAGAGCACCTTACCTCTGTATTCTGTAGTAAACAATTATCCTGAAACTCAGGAGCTATGAGGTGAGGAAATTGGTTTACGTGGATCTTCACATCAAGTCATTATTTCCTGGGACTGAAGGCTGTCCCAATTCCTATCTGAATTGAACATCCTAAGTCAGCATTTTTATGCAGTATTTCATGAATTTTGTATGTCACCTGAAGTTTTTGGTGGAGATCTGAACTTGTAACAGTTGTGATCAACAGCAGAGACTTCTGCCACTTGTGCAGACAAAACAATGTCACTAACCACTACTTCCCAAGTGAGCAAGTTCCTGGAGAGATGTGTGTGTGACAATTCTTAGCCAAAGCTTTATGCTTTCCTATCTAAAGTTGCATGTTTCGTGTATCTGCAGTCCACAGGAAGCCAAGTATGTCCATTTGAGCTGCTTTGTAGTAATCTCTTACAGGTATGAACCCTCGGTGTTGATCTTAGTGCTTTCTGATGTTCAGACCCATGGCCTGGCTTTGTACAGAGGTGCAGCAGGCAACCTCTGCTCTTGTAGCATGTAGCAGGCCTGATCCAAAGCCCAATAAAGGTGGAGTTACTTCCAGCCTAGTGCAGTGGGCTGTGGGTCCAGTACAAAGCTGTGTTTCATGTATTATAGGTAAAGTTACCCATAAAAAGAGAGCCAGTGACAAGAACTCTCTTTTTTTCTGCCAGAGTGATAGTATGGTTCTTAGCTGATGCTAAGAAACAAACTGCCAGCAAGGCTTTGAGGCATTTAATGTTCCTTATGAGAAGTAGGTGTTCAGCATATTGCTAGTTTGGATCCTGATTGACAGAATATATTTGTGACAATCATTTGATCAAGTAACTGACTGAAGTAATCTAGAGTAGGCCTCCCTGACGAATACCAAGAGTTAAGTTAGATTGTCCTAGCAGAGAGGACCTCAGAAGAACGACTGCATGGACCAGGAGTCTACCGGCTGGAAAAGAGATGACTTGTCAGGAATGTGATGTGGGTTTCTTGGCTTGTGAGTGGCATGGAGAGGTAGGGCTAGGGATCAGTTGGTCAATGTCTCTTCCAAAAGAAGAACATAAAGTGCAGCTAGTAGCATCCATATTCGGAGCAAAAGGAGGTGTTTCTCCATAGATTGTGTAATAGACTGTGAAAATTGTTACTAGAGGTTATGTTGTGGATGCCAGAAGTTTATTTGGGCTCAAGAAAAAGCTGAAGTACCTCAAAGAGGTACTTAAGATAAATCTGTGGAACAATCTAAATACAAGTAAAGCACATTCTGCTCAGAAAATCCCCTGAGCTGAAAACAGTTGCAAGCAGGGAGAGTACTGAGAAGGAAGTATCATGTAAGCTTGTCCTCTTCTTTCTCTTCTCTCATTTATGCCACTGTCAGAGTGAGGTTACTGGGCTCGAGGACAGTTGATCTGACCCAGTACAGATGTTCTTGTGAAACTGAGATTTTGGTGGGGTACCCCAGCAAGAAGGCCTGCAGCAGCCCCTCTGACTTCCCAGAGCAGGGTTGTCCGACACCGCCACCTGGCTTGCTGTATACCATTTCCTCCTCTGCTCTGTTTATGCAGAGTGTGCTTTCTCCCAAATGTTTGCATGAATTGTCTATTAAATTAGAGATTTTTTTTCTTTTAATAAAGTTGGTAGATGTGGTTTCTGAAAATGAGGGGAGATATATGGGGTCATTGGACTGTTCTTAGTTGTGAAAAAGGAGAAGAAAATCCTTGCTTTTATCATTTTGAAAGCTTTTTGATGCCATCTGCTGGGTTCAGTAGGACATAACACATTAGAGCAAGATTGCTAGGTGCTGATTGAAAAGAGCTTGAAGAGTTGAATTTATCCAAGGTTGCAGTGTCTTTGCTTGCTTCTCCTGGTTCTCTTGGCTCTGTTGGTGGTAAGGCAACCCATGTCCATGAGATGTGTACTGGGCTACACAGATAAGTGCCTTCTTATAGTTTCCTTTAAGTGATATTGTTAAGACTGACTTGTCTAATGGTTTTAACTGTGTTTGGTCACACAATCAAGAAATGGTAGAAGGAAACAGGGAGTGTTTGTCAGTGTGTCCTGTCCTCAGTGCAGGAGTGGACACTGCTCTGAGCAGCCCAACAGCTGCCTGCAGCATGGGCAGATGTTGGGTTTGCTCTGCAGTTTGGATGTCTTGGGGGCAATGAGATGATATCCCCGGGCTGCAGCATGAGATGTCCCTAGCTCTCACCTTGCGAGTGCCCACGAGCAAGCTAAAAGAGTAACTATGAGTAACAAGAGTAAAAGAGTAACAAGAGTATCTATGGCCCATCCAGAGGACAGCACATGTTCGTAGTGCAGTGCAGATGGCCAGCTATGCATCTGGAGAGAAACAGGGAATTCAGCTGTGACAACGTCCCTGTGACCTGTGTTCAGACATGTAGCGAGTTTTAATGTAGTTACCACAGCACTGGCTTGGGACGCTGCTGCTGCTGTGAGTCCCCACTACAGTAATATCCTGATCACCAGTGTGTTCACTCTTGCTCCAGAGTTTGATGGTGCAGGATTTTGGCTTCCGCACTGGTTTGCACAATCCCATGGTCTCTCCCAGCCCCTGCTGCTCATGCCCTCCCCACGCCACCATGCACCCTGTCCCCACGCTGTGTGTGAGGCCATGCTGTACACTGCTGAGTTAAAAAAAAAAAATCCTCCAGCTTGACAAAATGGGTTATTTTTAACCCAGCTCAGTTCCTTTTTTCAGTTCTCCCACATGGCCTCACAGACAGTTGGTCAGCAGAAGCGAGGGAGGGCTGGTGTCCACAGTGCTGGGGAAGGAGCAAGATCTCTGCTCAGCACTGCTTTTGAGGCTCCTGTGTCATCCAGCCATGGCCAGGTCTGGGTGTCCACGTTGGGGAAGTCCCGGACACCAGCAGGCGTCTGCAAAGAGACACCTGGCTGCCGCATCAGAGCCGGTGCGGAGGAAGGGCAGCCCGGGCCGTCAGGCACCGCTCTGTGCGGGCCCTGGAGGACGTGGCCGGGCTCTGTGCTGCCCTGCTCCTGGGCCTTAGTGATGCATAGAGAACGAGGGTCCTTGCTGTTGGGTGGTGTTGGGTGGGAGTAAGCTTTGAATTTTCTACTGCTCAGGCAGAGAAGAGAGTGGTTTGGTTCTATCCTCAGAGCATACTTAAGTGCACTTTGAGCGTTAACCAAGTTTCACTAAATGTGCACCTAAAATTTGAAAGAATATTCATCAAAATGAATGCCTGAATGAGGGTTAATGGAGCCTTTGGCTTTTTTTTCATTTTTTCCTTATGTATCAAGAGATGGCCATGTACAATCTCATCCATGAATCATCCATGCTACTAAAATCTGCTGTAGCACAGGGAGCAAACTCCTTCTGAATTTTACTGAGGATATTCAAATTGCAGGCAAGGAGTCAGCCTGACATTTTGGAAGTTTTTGAATTGCAGTAGTATGCTGCTACACACCATACTATGCTGAGCAGTAATGGAGAGGGGTTAGATTGCGTCCGAAAGAACCAAAGGAAGAGGTTTAACCGATGCCTAGGTTTCTGAAACTGTTACTTCCGACAGTACTGCATCGTGAATAATCCTCTAGCTACAGCATGCAACAGTTTTACAGAAGTGTTGGCAAGTAACAGCAAGAGTAAAGCAGAATAAAACTTGTAGGAATAAGGCTAGAACTAGACAAAAAGAAAGGCAGTGAGTTGAGAAGGGAAAGCCTGTTTCAGCTGAGAGTTTATGCTTATCCAGATTTAACATGCTCTTTGAACAGTAATCCTGTCCAGCCTTCAGGCTGGATGCCTTACAGACGGCAAGCCCCAGGGAGAAACATACTTCCTTCCAGTGTTTATACATTGAGTGTTGGACCTTGAACCATGGCATTTCTAGACTTCATTGACCTCTAGATCACTACTAGATTTCTATAACTCTTGAATTCATATTATAAAGTATTGAAATTATTTCAAGCAAATGCTCCTGTTGATAATTCACATGTAGTTAGCAATCACCATCTGTTTCATATTTTCTTATGCCCTGTTTTTACTTTTCTTTTCAAATCACTGTTACGTTAGCTTGGTACCATTAGGCAGCGTTCGTACCAATGTCAGTGTGGTACGTTCACTCTTTTGTATTGTGACTGATCTCTGTGTCTAATTGCATGAATTAATATCTTTCAGCACCCTAGGATTCAGAAGGAGTCACAGTATATCAAATACTTATGCTGTGATGATCAAACAACTCTGCATCAGTGGGTAACGGGTATAAGAATTGCCAAGGTGAGATTAAAAGTAAATTCCTTTAAATATGTTTCCTGTGCAATTGTGAAGTCTTGCCTCCCTCAGGTCATCGCCAGCTGGAGGTATGACTGCACCGAGAGTGTACATATATATTCATGCTAATTTTACTATAGAAAGGAGGAGCAAAAGGCCATGCTTCAGCATTTATGAAATGCTCCTGTACACAAGTTATCAGTATGTTTTTCCCATTAACACGTAAGAGTAAATTTTGTAGCTACAAAATTAACATACTCCTAAAACTCATACCACGGATACGTGGCATAATAGTAAGATGCTGCAGTTAAAGACGGGCAGGCTCTGGTCAATCCGACTGTGACATTTTAAAGACACTTTTACCTAAATTCTCTAGCCCACCCTCTTCAAAAAGATCCCAATTCACAGCCCATTTTATTTACCATAAACCACTCAGGGGGATGAGTTTATACCAGTATACTGGGCTATGAGCTGCTGTTGTTAGATATATATTCTTTTATGCCAGTTCTGCTGCGAGGCAACATCCAACAAAGTTGCAAGTTGGACAGCAAAGTAGTTCATGTCTGACCTTGCCAGAGCTTTTGTCTGGGATGCTAGAATTCAGCATCCCAAGTCTCCAGTCTGAAAATGTAATACTTGGAAAGCACTGGAAAAGGGTATTTACAGAGCATGGTTGGTTTTAAAGCCAAATTTCAAGATGTTTACAAATACTGAATTGAACATAAATTGTGCGAGTGATATTAGTAGGACTGCATCTGGCTGTGGGGATTCTTTTTTTTTTTTTTTTTTTTTTTTTTTGTGTGTGTGTGTGCTATTGTGGAGATGCTTTCCACCTGGTCCAGTACAGAGACGGGGCAACACTTCTAGAAACAGCTGCTTTTTAACAGAGCTGGGTGGGAAGGAATAGGGGCAGAAATCTTGTCTGACAGCAAAATGAATGCTTGACTACCTCATGCTTAACGCCATGTCGTATTGTTTTGATCGTTTTGCAGTATGGCAAGACACTATATGATAATTACAAATGTGCAGTGAAGAGAGCTGGCCTGGCCTCTCGGCGGGCAAACCAAGGGACGATGGAACCAGCTGTCTCTACGGGATCTTCATCCACAGGTACCAATGCTGTTAGAACAGCTGAAATCACAATTAATGTCGTCTTCTCCTCAGCCCCCATCATGAGCAGTGCATATAGTATGTGTTCAAAAAATTACCCTATGGATTAAGCAAGATAATGACTTGTTTTAGAGAGCCCAGTATAGCTCTGACCTGTAACCAAGCTTGCAGCAGTGCACTTCCTTTAAAACTACAACTTTGAAGACACAACTCACCAAAGGCCATTTTAAATCAAAACACATTTCTACACAGTTTAATAGGAATTTTTCTATTGACACTTGTATACAAATCCATTTTCCACCCTCCACATTGTCCTGACTGATGGTCCATGTCTGAAGTTTTCCATTTGTCCATCTCCAGTCGGGGAGTATCAGAGCTTTTATTCCGGTGGGTAAAAGGGATGAGTGGGCTATTCTGAGGATGATCATATCAGAAAGATGTTATTTTAGGGTGAGCCACACTCTTTCCTTCTTTCCTTGTCATTATCTCCCTCATGGGGAAGGGTCTGCAAAGGCTTTCACAGACTCCTCTGTACAAATAACAATTGTGAGCATTAGGAGAAGGGGGAAGAAGGGTTTGGGTTAGTCTCTACCTTTACTTTTCTGGTAGCTTCATCCAGTTGCTGTTACCTATTTTATCATCATACAGATACACTAATGCATGATACTAGCTGTAACTTGTGTGAATGTTTTTAGTTCACATACCTAAGATATGCTTTATTTATTAGGGAGAACGTGCTGGCCAAGTACATAGTGCTGTAACAACAGTCAGTGTTGGCAATTCCCCACACCACTAACTTTATAAATTTTCATATACGCTCACAACTCAGAATCTTCCAAACACCTTCCAAAAGCCCTTTTTCAGTATATGTGAGAAGAAAGTGGGCTTTCTACTATGGCTTGAGTCAAATCATGGTAATAAATGCATGTTTGGGGTGGGAGAGACCAATAACAGCCCTATTTTAAGATCAGTGGACTTCCCGATAGTCATGTTGAGTGATGGGCACAGAGTGATTTTAGTTAGGGTGGCTGCGACACAGTCATGCAGTATTTAGTGTTCTGATGTTGATGGCAGTAGAGAGGTGGCTGACCAGTGTGACTCCACACCAGTGCTGAACTAGTTACTGGATACTGGCAGGATCACAGCCTAATTAAGTATATATACATCTTTATGACTTTGACTCCTGACTGGAATCCAGGAACGTTGCATATGATCATAAAAATATACTATTAATCTTAGCTAATGGATCCCATTAAATGGTTAAATAGCCTGAAAAGATTTTAGACATATATGTTGTCTCTATGGAAATGTCTGTGAAGAATCATTAGCTTTTTAATTAAGTGATTGGCATTCTTGCTGTCTTATAGTTAACATTACTGGCCTACATAAAACCTGAGGGACCAACTATAGTGCTATAAACTGGACTGCCTGACTGAACAGTTGTCAGCTCCTGTTTTGAAAATGGAAGAAAACATGTTTTCTTCTGTTTTCAAATGTCTATATAGGTTGATTTTGGCATTGGCTAAAATCTGCTATAGAAAACTACAGTCCTGTCTGAGCTTAGAAGTGGATTGTACTCAAATAACTTTATTGACCACTAAAAGTAATGCTGAGGGAGGCAGGTGGAACTTCTATTCTCACATCTTATGTAGTCTGTACTCCTTGATCACAGTGCTGTGACCAAAACTTGTGTGGAGGCATATACCCCAAACCATATAGTCTATGGTGTTGACATGTCCCAAGTGCCAAACAAATCTCAGGCAAAGTATGTTGTTTTCATGTCTGCCTCGCTGTGTATATCATTGGACACTCCAATAGCAATGTATTTGTGTGCCAGCACAATATCGTGATGGTCAAAAGATGAAGGATGCTGCCCTTTGCAGATGTGCTGTATTGCTACAAGGCTCTTGGGCAGCTACATTTTGCATTACATTTGCACTAATTTTTTTTTGTTTGTTTAAAGCAAATATTACTTCAGTATAAAAAATTGCAGAAACTGTCTCAGCAAGTATACTGTAACATATAAATTAAATCTCCAGAGAGAACAGTGCATGGACTTACAGTCTGGATTGACTTGGGGTTCTTTGGCTGGTTTTGTGTATAGCATACATATAGGTATAGGGCAGGAGCTGCTGCATTACATGTTGCCAACAAATCTTACATAGCTTATGAAATACACGTTCATTAACAGAAGAAGAAACAGATTACTGTTTAGCTATGTCCCAACCTCCTGGTATCCAGGTAGAACACTATACCTTGCGGTATGTAATGGGGATTTCCCTCTGCCTGCTCTCATCCAGTTAAAGCTCAGCAGGACTGAAGGTGATAACGACTGTGAGCAGCATGAAGGCCAGACTCCTACACTACTATGGGGAGTAGATGACATGAAGAGAGATGATAATTTGCCTCACTTGAATGCATGACCTCAGAACTGACAGATTCACATCTCTGCTGAGCACTTACAGCCAAAAGATTGTTTTGTGCTCCTTATTGAAGTTCCATGTTAGTCCTTTAACAACCACAGATTGTAGTCTGATCAAAATGGCATTTTAAATATATATATTGGACTACATGTAGGTATAAAACAAGGACTTCAGACTATCTCCTGTTATCCTTTGAAGCCTAAGCAGTCCCTGTAAATTCAGTGAACTAGGGTGTAGTCTTAATTCTCTGTTGATTGTGTGATTTGCAAGTATAACAATAAGAATATAGTTATCACACTCACAGGACCTATTAATCAGAAAAGTACTCCATTCTTAAGAGAATTTAATTAATACTGCAGCACTCCACAAACTTTAAAATGCTAAAGATGGGCTTATAACATGGAAGGCCAGAGAGTGGCCTTAACTATACCAGTTTGTTTTCTGTTCAGTATTCTCCTGATGCCAGTTCCCCTTCTCTCTTCCTGGGTCAGCCTTACCTGTCCCTTCTATCATCGCCAGTTTACAAGGGTCAGAAGAAAAAATACCTTTGCTTGCCATAGCTTTTACACACAGAGATGATTTGTCTTAAGTCTTTGTAATTCTGCCCCTTGCTTTTCCTGTAGGACTGTCAGCTGCAATCATGCAAGCATGTAGACAGTTATTAGTTTTAATGTAAAGTATCATGTTTGTTTTCCTTACGTGAAAAGTCACAATACAGGCCCAAAGTGGGAACCAGACATCATCATGCTTTTTGTTGCATTATGTATAAAACCTGCAGTTCTTTGGTGGAAGTTGGAAAGACCTTTTTTTATAGCCTTTTTCTTATTTTTTTATCTGCTGTTTTGGTTACTATCATAAAAACAATCTTCTTTTCCCTCCCTCTTCTTTGTATTTGTCCACAGATGCTGTTCAGGCAAATGGACAGATTCTCCAAGTTGTTCCTCCTTCCAGTGCAGAGTTTTCAGAGCCTCAGAAGAAAGCAGACACATCAGAGGTACTGGTCAACAGCTAGTACTGGTGAACCACTTAAATTTCACTAGTGAACCATTTCTTCAGGTTTTCTGTTCTTCTCCCCTCAACGTGCCAGTGTACAGTAGTGACAAGATTTGGCTCCTGGGGAGGGGCTGGCTACTTGCAGCTCCTCCTTCCTCATGCATTACACACTGGATCACAGTGTGCATGTGTGCAGAAGCCAAGGAGGCACTGATGGAGGTGAAGGCACAGCCATTCACCACACATTCTTCAGCAGATGCATCTGTGAGTTTATGTAGCAGAAACAGGGAAATGTCTACTGGAACAGTCTCAAAGAGTCTTTGCTGCCAAAGCCTTGGTGCCATTTTCTATCTCTACAGGAAAACAGGCTTTGACGTGGTAACACAAAGGTTGCAGTAGCATTTTCAGCAGAAAACAATGCCGCACCTTCAGGTGTGCACATAAGAAAGGAGAGGAATTGTGTAGAAAGACGAACACTACGTACTTTAATTAGGATGTAAATGCACACCTAAATTAATCTCCAAATCTTCCATAATGTGTCCTACCTTGTTCCTATCATTGAATTCCTCCTTAAAAACACACTATTAGTCTCCTCTGAACTGCACTTCCTCTTGCCTAGATTTTATTCTCAGAATTCAGGCACCAGTTCCTCTTCATTTTGTCTAATTTACTTGCTTATTTTTAGGGAAGGAGAGAGAGAGAGAGCAAGAGAAGACAAGTGTGCTATACATAGTTAATTCCAACATTAGTCAATACAGCTGACTACAGGCTTGCAGAGCACTTTTCTCTAGAGGAAGCAAACTTGCTGTTGTGCTCTAGGCACAGCTTCTGCAAGCTTGAGACCAAAGGATCAAGTTGAGATCTTTCAGGGTACACTGTGTTACAGTTAGAGCACTATGCCAGCCAGGTTTAAAGTGATAAAATAACATAACTCAAACTGAATGTAATACAAAAGCTTTTATGTTCAGGAGAGCGGACTTCTCCACAGATTTACAAGAACAGATGTAAAAGCAGAAAGTGCATGTCAGATTGCATGATTTTATGGTAATTGTCAGCAGCTACCAGCTGCCATCTAAAAAAATGGAGGGAAAATTATGTTCCAATATTGCCAAATGGGCTTTATTTATTTTCAGAGTGTTGACTAGCAAACACAACTTGAAAGATAAGCCACCTAAATGTTACTGGATTTTTTTTTTTTTTTTTTTTTTTTTTTTTTTTTTTGCTTAGAGAAAGTGATCAGAGAATTTAAATGCCTATAAATGCCTACTAACCTTGCAAATGTGGCTAGAACTTAATCACTTCAGGGCTTTTATTGGCATATGTTGTTCCAACAGCAGAGAAGGTGTGTGGGTGTGCGTACACACGCATTTTACACAACAGGCAGAAGAGTCCCTTCAGCTTACCAGTGGTGCTCACCCATTTACCAGAGGAGCAGCACTTTCCTCTGCTGTGCACTGCACAGAATAGGCACAGGCTGCTTCGGCCACTGGTTCGCCACTGGTTTGCACAGTCCCCCTCCCGCACAGAAGGGAGCCCAGCACACCACCGCACAGGTGAATGCAGAGTGACGGGGACAGGGAATCTAGACGTACATGCTGTAAAATCCCAAATAGCTTCACCTTCTCCCCAGCTTACTACTGCTGTGACTAATAACCGGTTTGGCAGAGACTGGTAACTTCCTCATCATTTCAGCTTTATCCAGATACCCAGCAGTCCCAGCTAGAGAGGGAGATAGAGGTACAGTGGGGAAGAGAGCCAAAATGATGACATCTGCTTTTTATGTCCTCAGATCTTGCTCAGTGTTTTTGGATGTAAACACACACCACTGAGACTTTTTTTTTTTTTTTTTTTAAGTCTTCATGTTCTCAGGGAGTGAGCAGCAGGGTGGAATATCAAGGAAGTATTTTTATGTCTTACTAACTGCAACTATTTTATAAGCATTCATTTTATGAAGGCTGCACTTAAAGAAATACTACAGATACTTTTAACAGAGCAATGCCCATTGTCTAAGCCCTACTGGCAGCTAGAGAAAGAAAACAAAATATTGTTTGCACTCTTTTGTCAGAATGTACTCTACCTAATTTCACCATGTGTCTATTGCACTTTTTTTTGCATATTTTCACACCATTTCAGTGTTCTTAGGCAGTGACAGTAGCTTACAGATGCACTGTCTTCTCCTTTTATTCCTTCTGTTTGATAAAGGTGAAGTCAAATGGTATCAGTGCAGCTGGCCTGGCACAACCAGTGATAAGGCCACAGAAATACCAGAATAAGAAAGGCTCACTGCAGCCTCCTCCTCCACCTGAAAGGCGGTCATCTGCTATTGCTGCTTCACCAGTTCTACCCTCCAAAGCCAAACGAGACAGCGGCATCTTCCTAACAGATCCAGACAGTTTTCCAGCACCACCACCTGCACTGAAGATTGATCTGCCACCACCACCACCTGAGTTCTGTGAACCTCCTCCTGATTTTGTGCCTCCACCACCACCATCCTCCAGCAGCGGTAATGGAGACTTGCCTTTACCTCCTCCACCTCCACCTGTCTCCAGTAAGATACCACCTCTGACAAAGAAACCTGTGCCACTTCCTCCAAAAAGGCAAGAAATCACAGCACAGGATGGAGAACCAAGGCCAACTGGGCCACCTCCGTTTGGGGGTGGAGACAGACAGGCAGATTTCATGTCTGATCTCATGAAAGCTCTTGAGAAGAAAAGGGGCAGCAGCTCCTGAGCTCTGAGGGCAGATGGACTTTAAGACACAGCTGTTGGTGTGTGTGGTCTCATGGAGGGTGGTGCAGGCTGAGGCCCCACCACGAGGAGTTCTCTCCCAGAGCAGCACCCACAGTGCCAGGCAGCGAGTGAAATGCACCTTCTGTGGCTGCCTTGTAAGAGAATTAGAGCTGAAGGAAACAGTACTGTTTCTCATAGGGATTCTGAGAATTGGGAAAATCTCTTCTCAGAATTTCTCTTAAAGACACTTTTTTATAAAAAGACACTTTTTTTTATAAAAAGAGGCCTATCTTAAAAAGAAAAATCTCAGCTAGATTACCCTCAGATGAAAGGCAGGAGAAGGGCTATTCCCAAAGAGCATCACCCCGAATGTTACACACCACTGTTTCCCTACACAACTCCAGTCATACTGTCTGTACTCACAACTGCTCCCTTTAAATATCATTTATTTGGCTAATTTTAGATAAAGACAAATTTTTAATCGCAAATTGTTGTATTTTTCCCCTCGTAAGTAGGGCTATTTTTTCTGCTGGTTAACATTTACCTTTAAACTGTACCTAGAAATAGTCTGTTTCCATGAAGATTTCATAATTATCTTGTAAGAATGTGTCTCCTCCTACCTACTTTTTTTCATTTGTTCTCCATTTTAATTCTCCATTGTCATTTAGGTAGTGTTCATTATTAGTTCTCAAATAAAAATAGTGTCTATTTTATATCTGCACAAAGTGTCACAGTTAATGAACAAGGTTTTTACTGGAAATTGGTACCACAGAACTTCAAATATTTTAAAGATTTTGCCTATATCTTCTAGATTGCTTGTTTTAATTTCCTCCAATATTTATTCCTCTCATGCACATGCTCTTCTAAGATTCCATAAATAACATACTGCTTTTTTTTTTTTTCCAAGTTTGGCACCATGAAAGTGTATTAGACATAGGAGAAGTTTAGAGCTACCTGCATCCATTGCCTTCAGACTTCATGGAAAAAATGCCAGTCACCCTAGCAAGTCTCACATTATTGCCGAACAATTCACTTTCTGATTTTGGTTAGGATTAAATCTCCCTTCTGGCCTAGTCAGCATAATTTGGAAGATAGCTGGAATCTCACAAACTACCTGTTATTGGGCCTTATCAGTTCCTGCGACCAATGTATCAGAACTCCTCTTGTGGGGAATCTGAAGAATAGTTTCAGGTGGGGTGTGCTTTGTGCTTGGAAACTTTAGACATTTCCAAAATTGAGGCACCGCATTGCCACAGCACGTCTGTACAGGAGGAGCGCTGCGTCTTGGCAACATTTGCTGGAGAGGATCACAAAGCCTCACCAGTGCAGTACATAGCCCAGTGAGTCTCTGGCTTCCTTTTTGAAATACTTCAAGTCCTTTGGAACATGAGTTTTACAGGTACATTACTCTGAGACATAGCCATAAAAGTGTGGGTTTTTATTTAAAAAAAAAAAAAAAAAAAAAAAAAAAAAAAAAAAAAAGATGTAAAAGCAGCTGACAGACCAGGAGGAAAAGCTGCACTGCTGTTTGTCAAAGTAGGATTCCTAGGGCCAGTGCAGAAGTGGTGGTGGAAGGCAGGGGAATGACAAAAAGCTGATGACTGTGCCCAAGCCTGGGAAAGTTTGGAGTCATCTCTAGTGCCAGATGAGTCACTAAAAAACGTTTATAATAATGTGAAACTTAGTATCTTTTCAGTTGAGACAAGCCATATACTTTTTCTGCAGCAAGCTTGTCCATCTCCAGTTACTCAGGGTATAGTTATTGCACGGACCTTTCCTTTCTCCTTCCTTTCTGTGGTCTGTCAGCACATTAAGTATTGGAAAAAGAGGTGAAGCCCACATCGGGAATATGGGGGTAAGGGTACGTTATGACTACGGTTAATCATTTCTTTGCTCTGCAGCCATTGCTTCTGGATCTAGCATTGCTAGCAAGATGCCAGAGACTGTATACCTGCATCTCTTGCTCAATAAAAGAGTAGGGTGCAGGCTTGAGCACTCACCTAGTGCTCACCTACACTGCCTAAGTGTGCCTCAACACAGTCTCAGACACGATGCAAGGACAAGACAGGCACCATTCCCAGAAGATAATGTGGACAAGACTAAATCAGGTTTGACTCTCCCTATATGGGTCTGCTATCATGTGAACACAACCAATTAGGGTACCTGTTCTGGGGCAAGGGACTAATTCCTGGCCCTCTTATTTACTAATACAGACAGAGCCCATGCAACTCTTACTGGTCTTCCAGTTTTCTCACTTTCACCAAAGTGAGGAAGAAGCTCTCATGAGGCAAGCCATGTTCACTGATAACAAAAATGTTACCTAGATGTTTTGAACTGACAAGCTAAAGCATTCAAAAGATAGCATCTCCAAATAGGCAAACTAAGAAATGCTCTCAAAACAAGTGCAAGGCTCATAAGCATAGACAACTAAGTACAAGCCTTAGTTCTAAGTGCAGAAGAAAAAATGTTAGCTAGAAGTAGGAGGTTTAAAGAAAAGACTAACTTCCATTTTTTTCACACCTAATTGATTAAACAATACAGAGAAAAATGCTAAAGAGCTGAGTGTCATTTTGTGAAGAGTTAAGTGTGCACCTCTGACACGCACAAGAGACACAGTAATCTGCTATCCAACCATCTCTGTATCAAATGGATTTTCTTTTATAAATATACACCTAGCATCAAAATAAAGCAGAATTTGCCTTTAAAGAAGCGTTACACAATAAGCTAGTTTGAGTTCAGTCTTACATGGCCTTCTTAGTGTTCACTCTTCTCACAGTGCCCTGCCTCCTGCCCTATTTCTTCCCTTCTCTTTCGCTACAGCAAATTCTTTTCTTTTTTCCATTTGCAGTTGATCATAACTCATATACTTAACAATATTACACAAAAATTTGAGCCCTCCAAAATAAAAAGAATCAAAGCCTACAGAAGACCCCAGAGATCAGTTAAAATGCTGAGATGATTAACCATCTATCAACAGTCTTGTGTAGGTACATACTTAAATTGAATTTTTGAAATAAGCACTCAAAAGCAGCTTTCAAAGAACAGAACACAACTGCCATCCTAATGGCACACAATTATCTGGCATTATTTGATGGGAAAAACTGATGCTGCAAAATATGTATTTTATGTATATAAAACCTTTCTTTCCCAGACTATGCTTTACAGAACAGAAACTTAAAACATCTGTAAAAAAATAGAAATTAGTCTCTCCTCCTCTAACATATTGCCATATGAAATTGTTTCATTCCTGCAGAACTAGGTAATATTTACATTATTAAAAACAGAATTTTAGCCTGAAAAGATCCGATATCACAGCATGTTATTTTTAACCTTTTTCCATACCTCAAAAAGAAGCAGTTTCAGCAGCTTTTTCTGTTGGGCTATTCCTTCACTCTGACATGGAAGGACCTACTTCAGGAGGTCAGTTTTCCATCAGACTTCAGGAAGTAAAAAGGCAGATTTGTGGGGCAATGAAAAATCCACCTGCAGGGGATCACCACTGCTGATACACATAACTGTCCTCCAATATTGAAAAAGGCAGAGAGTACAAATAATCACCTGGTTAATTACCCACTACAGTACTTTTACTCCCAACCCTTTCCTACACCACTGTTGTGTTTACATACTATGAAGGAAGAGGCAGGATTTTAGGAAGTATATCATGAAACACAGAATTAATGCTTATGTTGTAATAACATATCATCACAAGCGGAAAGGGAGGTGGCAAAAATGCAGAGCATGATACAGGCTCACTTCTGTCCATTGACAAAGGATAGTTAACAAGGCAGTACTGAGATAACCGTGGTCTTCATGTGTTCTTCAGGCACTCATTTTTTTCAGGTGCTTGGTCACTGGAAAAGTGGACACTTATAAAGATTTCATTGCAAAAGCACAGAACTTTTACTTAGGATTATCATTAACAGTCTCATGGTTTATGAATCATCACCGCCAATCCCACAGTGACCAAGAAACATGCATATTCTATTCTGCTTGAGGAAGACAGATGCAGAATAGAAGAGACTCAGTATAATTAAGACTCATGGCTTTTCACAGTTTTGCTGAATACTCTAAAGTGGTGTGATTACTGTTAACAGTTGACATAGACTATTACCTATGTACAATGATAAAACTAGAAAAATGGAGATTTGCTTCTGCATGAACCAAAGAAAGAGGACATAACAATCCATGAATGAACTCCCAGAAAAGAGAAGTAAGGCTCTCCAGGGCAAGAGGAACATGCAAAATCAGCTTACAGAGCTGACTTCAGCATTTCAGATGTTTTTCAAGAATCTGAAAAAATCCTTGTGATGAACAAAGTGAGCAATACATGTCACTGCATATGAAATAGCTTTCATCTTCTGTTGTTATATCACGACACTGGAGGTTTCCTTTACCCCATAACTGTGGTTGAGATAGAGGTCTACTTTCTATTGTCACTAATAGGATTTAACATTTATAAAATGCTCTGAAGAAAGAAAGTAGCATAAAAATGCTAATGCATTTATGCTATTATTCTATCTGCTAAAGATGTAAAGGTAGCAATTTTCAGCCCCCACCCGCCCTTCCTCCCTCTCTCTCTAAAAAAAAAAAAAAAAAAAAACACGCAAACAGATGTTCAGTCCCACACAAATTAGAATCCTTCCCTTTCAACTAAGTGAAAACCAGGACCCAAACTGCAGTGCTCCTGTATTTTCCTTCCACTAAACAAATTTTCTTTGAATCACCACTTATTTGCAGTGCAACTCATTGCACTCTGGTCAGTAAAGTTGATATTCGCACATTTAATCACATCATGCTATTTCGTTTCTGTAATTACCTGAGAGCAGATATCCACGCCAGTGTTTCAATAAGCTGGGAGTGTTGCCCACTGCTGAAGGGCTTTTTCAGAAAACTCCCCTGCTAGCTCACTGCTTTTAACTAGAGGTGTTGTCAGCTAGAGTACTAATCCCAGGGAGAGCAGAAGAGCACTTCTTACTTTCACGGGGAATGCTACATTTCCACAAAGTGAGGCTCCTTCTTAACAAGTATTTGGCCTCTTCTCTGGCTTCAGCTTTGTTTTCCTATTATGTAACTGAAATGCACTACACCACTCTAATCCTACAGTGAATACACATGGATCATTATAGTAACACACACACTACTCTTGTAAAAACGAGTTGGAAAAAAACACTTAACTTACTTATATTTCAGCTTGCCTCTCTCAGTAACCTTCATATGTAAAAAACGGTAAGCAGCTACAATGGCACAGCTACAATGCCTGCACAGTTACAAACAGCAGCTGCAAACTTTCACGTTGAGGGCTGATCTATTGTGTCCGGTGTTGAATTCCTCCACATAAACACATTTTACTTTATCCATGCTAAATTCTTAAGTAGAATGGTTACATATTACTAGTTTATCAAGGCAACATATTTTCTCCCTTTAATCCCATCTAACTCACTATAGCCAGAATGCTTACAAACAAATTTAGATTACTAATAGATAAAGCAACCTACGTCTAGATTTTGCAGTGTGTCTAGTCTCCTGCACCTTAGTTGCAGGATTAGATATTCCAGGAAAAGATAGACTTCACTTTTATGTTTGGACCATGCTTAGAAAATGGCTGGCTCTGAGCAGAACAGAAACTACTCTTTGTGGCTTAAACAAATAAACAAAAAAATCTATATTTAATATTCAAGTGCTCTTGCAAAAGTTATCTTCCTTGTGATTGAACAAGCAGGAATACCATAGAAATTACATGTACATCCTAAGATCATACATAAGAACTGAAAGATATATACTGAAAGTATTCCATTATTGTTGTCATTACTGCCAATACAAAATCACCAGAAATCTGTTTCGTTCCACATTCTGGGGAAAAGTGTCATGAGTATTTAACAACTATTACCTTACCGTGAGAAATATTTAAGAACAATATAATTTCTCAAAGCAACAATAAAGAAAACTGAACCAAAGGATTCTCTGAAATTTCTGAAGTTTTAAAATGGAAACATAAGAAATACATTTCCATATATCCTAAAATTGTATTGTATATTAAAACATGACCTTGCATTTCTTGCATCCTCCAGAGCACTCTCACTACCAGCAGATTACTGAGCTTCCAATACTGGAAAAAATATGTTGATGAATGACACATCTAAGACAGTATTCTACTAATAAAGTTCATAGCCTTGGTCCATGGATCATCTGAGGCTCTTAAATACCCCCTGCAGAAAGCTCACTGCTCTACTCTAGAGGTGTCAGCCACAGTTTTGAATACAATCACTAAAGCTGCCATTTAACCCAGACTGAATTTGTGTAAGTTGCTCAAAATTTGGTCAGGATTTTCATGAAACTGTAGTTAAATAAATACACACTGTGCCTCACATTATGATACTATTATTTATATTTGAACACCTGTATGTCAGGAGTTCCTGAATAATTGTGCTGATTACAGTCATGAAAGGCATTCAAATATATTTTGTCACTGAAAGATTTCTAATAATACAGACCTGGTTTTCCTGTTAATTATATTTTGAGGAACAGATTTGCAAAATGTTAATTATGCCACTGAATAGCCTCTATTTCAGAGTCCAGTGGCACTCAAGAAATTTGGAGATTCTAGAACAATCCATCTGGGATTTGAGAAGAGCCAAGGTAATGTCAAGAAGTAGCAGAGCCCTCAAATAAGTGATTTTTGCTGTAAACTTTCCAGTGTAACATTGCACCTGATTGATTATCTAGCAATTTGGCTTAATCATATGCTCTTTTTTGTAACTTGTAACTGGAGTATCAAACAAAAACGAGTAACAAGACCCAATTCATAAAACCAAGACTAGTCTCTTGCCTTTGCTACGCAAACGATTATTATATAACAGTTTCAACCAAATTTTAAATATTTTCCCTATAACAGGTTTGTTAGCCCCTTACAGCAACCATGTGGCTGGATATGAAAGGCACACATTGACCTCAATATGTTCATAATGAGATACTTTCAAGAAAGTCCCTTTCCATGCCCAACCAGTGGAAATTTCCTGACTCATATCTGTGCACCATTGATCTCCACAATACTATCAAAGATAAACTTTCAGAGAGCATCAAGCTAGGTGTGATAGGCACCTGACTCTGGCAAAGAGCACCAAAAGTTATTCTTGGGCAAGTTATTCCTGAGGTAGACAAACTCATTCCCTACTTAATTCAATGTCCTTTAAATCTTTTTTGGCAGTTTAATGGGGCACAACAAAGGCAAAGAGAGAAAATGTAGTAGGATCCAAGTGTAAGAATTGTCCCTTGTTCCAGCTCTGCAAAAGGCTTTGGAACATTTATATTTTTGGAATACAAACATATTTGGAGAGTGTGTCATAGCAAGTGAGAATATTCCTCAAAATACTGTATAATTAAAACTTGCACAGATAGATTTTAAATTGATCAGCCATTAAAACTTACTGAAGATCCAACCAGTAAGACTTGAATTTTTGAGAAATTAATTGTTATAGTTTGGCAGCATTGTATTATTGAGACTCAAATTAATGCACAACTGAAAAATTATAAATGCCAATATAAATTGTTGATGCAACCATACACAGTAGTCCATTTCCTTATTTTTATAAAGTTGGTCAAGACTTCATCTAGACAGTAGCAAATTCCAGTCTCTAAAGAATAAAGGAGAAAAGTTCCTGTGGCTTGATTCCTTAATCCCATTTGAAGGCCTGAACTCTGACCTTGATCTTTTTTCTTATTCGGTCAACTTTTTCTCAGGATGAACAGCTTACTTTAAGATCCCTGGCCCAATCTGGTGGACGTACCGAGTAGCCCGCTTTCTCTGCAGCCTGTTGTTTATGAAAAGGATGTTGTAAAACCTGCTGCAGGAGGTGAACCTGGAAGCAATTAAAACAGGTACATTTTTATACAAGATGTTTTCCTCTAAATAAGAAAAGTCTCTGCTACGTCATACAAAACAACTCTTCTGGCTCTAGAAATTATTCCATTAATTGCTTACTATTATTAGTACTATCAGTTTTATAACCAATACTATTCATATTATAACTGATAGTATTAATAATCTTATTAATAGTATCAATAGTTACTGGTATTACATAGAGTACACTGTTGTTCAAAGTGTAGCATGGGTTCAAAGTGTAAACAACAATTTTTTTTAAATAATACAAATATGTCAAGAAATAAATAACCAGTTTTACCTCTGAAAAATCATTCAGATTCGCTTTTTGTATTGCTGATTCTGCTATCCAGTTCCTAAGCACATACCTAGGATTAACAGCTGAAACCAAAAGTAAATCATGTTAAATTCAGTTACACAAGTTCAATAAAAGCAAAAGACAGCACAGAAGCCACTGAAACCTGCGGGAAGGTTTAATTTGCAGTTCAAGAAAAAATGGCATAAGTAGTAAAAGAATTAATCCATTCATTTTTATATGGATTTTTTAACTCACAGAAATACCAGTACCAAAGTACCACTGCTTATATTTAATACGAAGAATTAGAAGAAGGATATTGAACTTCACCCTGATAGGAAAAGGATTTCCCGATAGGAACTTCAGCAGAATTTTCAAAAGCAATTAGTTTACTAAGGCCTGGTTTCTTGTATGTTTTCCCAAAGTCAGTAACTGGTTATTCCATGAAGGGATTAGTGATATTGGAGACATTATCACCTGTGGCCTTGAAACCAAAAGTCTGTGATTTATGGCCCTTAAACAAACTTCCTCTTCTTCCTGTTCATGTTCCAATAGATTTTCTATGAAATATATGTTAGTTCAAACCTTGTATTTTATGTAATATGAAATATTTATTTCCAAATAATGTATAGCTGTATAAAATCTGTAAAAAATCTGTAGTTATATAAAATATTCTTTTAAATATGCTTAAAGCATATTTGAAAAAGAATATCGGAGAAAGCACGGCATTCATCAAAACCTAGCATTTCAAAATCATCTGCTCACACCATCCCACATTTTGCTGTATTCAATTCCTCAAATTAATTATGATCTTATTTTATTTACAAATGGTAAATAACATGAAGGGGAGGATCAAAAAACTATTTAAGATACAGATTAAACTTAATCTATTCCCATTTCCCACTTCACTCTAGTCTTCTCTCTTTATACTGCTTCTTCAGCTTGCAAGGATAATTTGTTTATGCTGCAGCTGACTGTAGCAAGCTCAAAGACAATTAACGTCTCTGAGAAAAGCTATGACTTGCTCTTCCTAAGGTTTTGTCGTCAGACAATAGCAGGACTTCATAAATCTTTGATAATTCCCTGGACAGAATGAGTGCTCAGTGCAGCGAACAGACTTTTCTGTAATATGCACTGCTCTGAAAAGCACCATTTATCCACCTAACAAAATAGAATTTACTGAAGTTATAAAATCAGTGAACAAACACTTGTGTAATTATTTTATGTATCACAATGCAATTACATTCTTTATGTTGGAAAACAAATTATAGCAGTTCTAAGCCACAAGATTTGACATACAGCAGCATTATACAATAGGTCTTTACACGATTTAGAAAAGTAAATGACAAAAATCATTTTCTGCTCTAAGTATTGAACTCCAACTGCTAATGTTCCTGTGAGAAGAAAGGTGAAGCTCTTATAAAATAAGAATGTGGGCTGAAACCAAAGCACCTCATCAAGTGGCACTGTCACTTATACAGGCACAAAGCCAGACAAAGGGATGTTCTCCCTGCACTATGAAAGTTGTCTAGGTAATCTAATGACTTTCTAGCACAATATGTAGGCACTGGCTTCCTTAAGAATCAAGACTGAGATGCAATCAATCTAGATACAGACATTCTTCTTTTTAACATGGTAGTGTCATTCTATCTGTAGCTGTACGTACTAAACAAAAGCTGACAACTCACTGCTGGGAACCCTGGCCATCTCCATACAGTCATACAACATCCCTCCCTAACAACTAAAAAAAATCTCGGCAAAATGATTTGCTCTGGACAAGCACTTGATTTAACCCAGTAAAGCGCTTTTCAGCAGTTAAGTATATAAAAAAAAAATGTTAAAAGGGTGAATAAGTTAATATGTGACTCATGGTTTTAACGTGAATTATCATTTTTTGTATGATTCATATTAGCAGAAGAATATTCGTCCCAGGAAAATATTTTTAACCATTGCAAACTGACAAGTTCACAGTGGAGATAAAAAGATCTGGAATTAAAAACAAGTGACAAAGAATTATGAAAGAATAAGATAAACAAGATAAAAAAAATGCAGAAGAAATTTTGTAAAAAAAAAAAAAAAAAAAAAAAAAAAAAGTGCCTTTATGAGAGCATTATGATTTATCCTACTTTTTTATATAAAGAAATAAGATGATAGACTTGTACTGAGATTTGGATAAACTCCTAAGGATCTAAGTTTATGCAGTACAAGATAAAGCATTACTAAGAACTAAAAACTAAAGGATGAGGAAAAAAAAGTAAAGATAATTGAAAAAGTGACCAACTTCAGATGCTTCAACGTAATGTACTTTGGGACTTGAGGTATCTACCAAACTTAATAATGTGGGAAAGGTGATGAATAATGAGAAGCAACGTACCCGAGGTCCATCAATAGTAAAGACAGCAAAGAAGAATTTAGCGGGACTTCACCAACCCATATAAAAATCTACAGAGCCATGACAGTTTTGTATTTAACATGAAATGCTGTGCAGAAGTGACACAGTTGATTGAGTTGAGCCATTTTTGTCCTGCAATTGTATTGACAGGAGACAGTTGTAAAAGCACATACTTAAAATAAAACAAACAGTAGCATATTAACATCAGTAGCCTACTGGGAATTCCTGCTAGCTCTGCTCTAGGAATATGGAGTAGTAAAGGAAATTTAAGTACATCATGAATCTCCGCACACTGAAATCTGGATGGCTACCAAAGCTGAGATCAGTAGCACAGCAGAAGCATGTCTCTGGGGGAAAAACCTTTTCCTCATTTTGCCTGTCTCCTATACCATAGGATCCTCTGAGATGTGTTTGGAAAAGCATGATGCTGTTTTGCAGATCATCCCCAAACTGGGATTCCTTCTGATTTGGGATGAAAGCTCAAAATGTTATAATCTTCTCTAAAAGCAGATTCAAAAACATCATAGAAGAATAGAAGTCTGTTTATATAGCTTTTAGGAAGAAATTTTACCTGAGGAAAGTAGGGGGCTGGAAATATTGAAAAAGCAGGTAAGTGCTACTGCTGAGACTTCTTAATGCTACCAAAATATAAATAACAAAATAAACACCACTGTGTTCTTCTTGTTGGCTGCTTTCATATTAACTTTCTCAAGATGCATGTAAAATTGTAAGAAGTGTTCTTAAAAACAGATGGAGCCTTAGAAAATGTGGATGCAAACATGAAGGTCCACAGCAGTGATAATTTGTGCCTTGTGTAGTCTTTACTCTCTTACTCCCATAACTCCATGCGAATTCCTTCCATTCTTCTCCTAAAATAATTAAAGCTTTTGAAGAGAGTGACGAATCAATATCTAACAAAAAAGTACAGCCGTTTCCATTAGAGATGCAAATAAACACCCTGCAGAGCAGTACAACAGCAAACATTATAATACCTCTGGTGGAGAATTAGGTCAGATCCTGCATTTGCTTCATTCCCCTTTGCACAGAGATTGTCAATTGTTCATTGCTATTTACAGGCATTTTTTTTTACAAGTTTACCACAGTTCATTGCAGATTCACAAAAAAAAATTTCTGAACAATTTTCAGAATTTCAGATCCACTGTTGGTGTTGTGATACACAGCTAAATCCAGTACCTCTACCATTCTGTATTTAGAATAACCAGCAGAATTAAAGTAAATCGGGTATTTGATCACTCAGAATCACACCTTCCTTTCACGAGTAAGGCCCAACTCTGCAGGTGCAGAAAAAAAAATAGGGTGGTACCTATCAGAAACCTGAATTCTTTATAAGATATAGAAAGTATCTGGACATACTTGAACACTCTGACAGGTCCTAGTCCAGTGAGTCAGGATCGAGAGCCTACCAGAACCTTTGTGTGAACAGTCACATTTCGTGTGAACTGTCACATTTCCAGATGGCTCAAGGGAGCAGGTGGAGATTTAATGAAAAGATGTTCCTTACACTCAGGAGAAGCAGGTAAAGCAGAAGAGGAAGGGCACCTATCAAGAAAAAAATCAAATCGTAGGGGCCCTTTAAGGGAGCCGTATAGTTTGTAATGAAGAATTACAGCTTTGAATAGCAGCCAGAACATATCCACCATTTCAAGACATCAAGATGAAGCCCAGCTTCAGAAATCACAAGATACACACAACCAGCCAGTAATTCTTAAATTTTTAAAAGGAATCAAAAGGAAAAATAAATAAATAAATAAATCAAGTCCACTAGCACTAAAGCATGTGTTAGAGAAGTACTGTGAGAAAAACCTTGCAAATAGTTAACAAGACTCAAGGACAAGGGGGAGAGAAAAACAGTACTGCAAAGGATAACCAGCTCCGGCTAAATAACCTTGATGAAACCACAGCGCTTTGAAGATTGCGAGGGGTAGGTAAGACAAAAACAGCAGAATAACCCAGAAGTGACCTTAGGTTCATTAAGGCTTATTAACATATTAAATTTCACACCCCTAAATGAATAATGAGATGGAAATGACATGATAATGATGTTACCGCCTCTTCTTCGCTTCCTATGCTAATTAACAAGAATGTGAAAGCGCAAGTGCAGAGCGATTACCTGAGGTAATGAAATTGTAACCAATAGAAAGATTTGTATAAAATACTCCCTGAAAAGTGTGTATAAATCAAGAATGAGAGGGGGAGAAGGTGTGCTAGCTTTGTGGATTTACCACCTAGCACCCATCTCTGCACAGAAATGAAATAAACAAATATTTCGACCCTGTGTGTCTATCGGTTGCTTGCACACCGGGTAACAGAACCCAGATTTTGGGACAACACATGCATCAAGCCAGAGGCCCAGCAACTCCTGACAGGGAAAGAGGAAAGAAAAAGCAAAATAAATAAATAAATAAAATAATGTAAGCAAAAATAAAGAAAACAATAAACGAGAGTAGACAAACAAACAGGACAATGAGAGTTGATGCGGAATAGAACATAGCCGGGCTGCTGAGTGGGATCACTCCAATCTCTACAGTCGCATTTGGTGTGACATTGCTTAGAACCGCCTTTACGGATACTGCTAGGAAAAGCCCTCTGGTCTTCATGACCTGTGATTTCAACCCCCTGTAAACATGAACAGACATGTGCTCTATCATTCAAAGATAGCAAAATCAAGAGAAGAGCAACTCAGACTAGTAGCCATGATGCATTTCCATTTTCTCATGCTCTTGGACATCTGTCAACTAATATGCCTATGACTGTATTCACAACAGAAAGAGATAAGAGCCAGACATTTTCAAAGGGGAAAAAGATAGTCTTGATATTTAGGAATAAAATCCAGATCAAGTAATCCTACATGTCTAGACTTCAAATCTAGATGGTGATATTTCTCATTTCAGCTTAATTTCACTGAACTGTTCAGAGAAGTAGACAAAAGCAACCACTTTAAAACTGAATATCGTTTTTCTGTTTTTAGGAAACAAGCAGCAAAATGCTTAATGCTGCATAGCAGAAAGAAGAGCAGTTTATTATAATACAGAAGAGTAAGCTGTACTTCACAATTTTTGGATCACTGTTCAGACTGTTTGGCTTTAAGTAGATATTGAAGTTAAGAACAATATCGCTTACCTTCCAAATGACTAAAATAATAACATGCACTCATGTTCTATCTAAAGAGAAATGACACTGCAAAGATGTGAGAGGTTTTTTGATTTTTTTTTTCACATATAAATGAATCTCATATCCTCAAGTTAGTTACCTGTTTAAGTTATCTATATTTCCTCAAAAATGCACACAATGAAATTAAGGTTTTTTATGAAGGGAAAGGGTGGTTCATTAAGGAAGAAGAGAGCCTTACTGTAGCCAAGGAACTTCATTATCATTAGACTTATGTAGGATGTATATATGTATACACAGGCCTAGCCAGATGCATATGGCTAGATCCTAATCACAACCACACTGGGTGAAACTGGAGGTAGCTATAGGAATTTATAGTATTACAAGATTTGCAGCAGTGTAATGAGACTAGCATTTCTCCTCTTCAGAAAAACAGTACATTTCAGTGCTCCTCAAAAGGAAAAGTAAAGAAACCTATGTAAAATAGCTAGTTGCCATCACCAAGCATACAAATTTCTTTGGACTGTTATGGGATTTAGCTTGGAAAAGCAAAAAAGATTCCCACAAAACACAATCATGCAGTTATTCTCCATACTACACACAAAACAAGAACTGAATCTTGCACAGTCCCCCGGAAATCAAGCAACTTGCGGGTGAGGCAAAAAAATTCCTCAGAATAAATTAAGAAAAAAAAGGGGGGGGGCAGGCCCTCTTAGATTTTTCTTATATCATCATGTTTGCTAATCTGTCTGATGAAGAACCGCATCTGTCCTCAAACTGCTAACTTGTCACAGCCACAATAACTTATTTAAATGAAAATAACTTGGTGCCTGGACTGTGAGTTTTGGGAAATACATTTTTTATCAAAATATTTCTCATTTTCTGAAGAGCTCTAAATGCATAACTTGTTTTACTTACTTGCCATTCTCTTTCTTCTTTTAATGTCAGAATCATCTTTGTTACTGTATGTGAAAAACAAACCAAAAAATGAAAAAGGGTAAATGTCAGTGTTGTTCATTTTATTTTTCTTACTCATGCCATATTTTCCACTTTCTCTCTTTCACTACAATAACCATCTACTGTAAACAGAAAGCAAGCAATTAATTCCACTGTTGGAACGACAAGAACTAAAGAAACAGTAACTGGATTTTTTTTTTTTTACATGTTTCCGCTAGTCCTTTTTCAAGGTCATCAGCCTTGAAATATTCAGTTCCCATCTTTCCAGAACCAGAATACACACACTTCCTCTGGGTTTCCTCAAAAGAAAATTGTGCATCCAGCATACAATGGCTGATTGCAATTTTCTGTAATTAATAGGTTTTGTTTCACACTGTAGGTCTAACTTCTTGTACTCCACTCTAAGGTGTAAGTGCAAATATTATATAGTTATAAATCAACATAAATGACACTTATGCTTCCAGTGGGTTTTGTAAGTTCCAAATCTACAATACAGCTATGATATATAACATGGCTATACATATAATCTCAATCTCTCGATCTCTCTCCTTTCTCTCCATTTTTATATATCTATAGATCCATAGTACATCTATAACACTAAATATGAATAAAAAAGTGCTGTGCACAAATTCTGGAGCATCCTCAGTTTATCCAACTCGGTTTTTTGTTTAAATCTGAAATTGACTTAGCTAATGAATGTTATGTTTATTTATTTATTTAAATATTTTATATGGATTCTATTAAAATCATTAAGTGTTCTGCTGCTATGTTCAGGGGAGGCAGTATAAATCTTTAAGAATAATTATACTTGAAAAATATTGCACACTTTTTTCTAAGTTTTGCTTCTGGCATTGATTTCCTCCCTGAGAATTGTATTAACAATCTACAGTTTCCAAGTACCCGATACATATTTCGTTTCACTACTGTTAGCCATGCACAGCACACATCACAGAGAAACGAAAGTGTTCTTTATTGATTTATGACAAAATATTTGGTAGGAAGTTCTAACGCAAAAGTCACGAGCTATGCAACACCGGAGGCTTCCACATACAACGTGTGCATCACAACTGGGCAACTTTCAATCCCTACCATTCTAAGACAATACTATTATATATGCAAAGCAGATTTTGGGGGAAAAAAGTATTAACAGCAACAAGACACTATCCAGTCCTATATATTTTCACAGCCTGACTTTCGGATTTCTAGAATGAATCCAAGGACTTATATTTTAGCAAAAACTGAAGAAATCTGACTGAATGATCACTGAAGGACAATAAATACAGATCACTCCTCCCGTGTCATTTTGTGTTGAAACAGAACTACAGTACAATCAGATAATAGACTACAATTATGTAGTTGTTACGGAAACTAGCAGAATGTAGAGTCATACAGACAAAAAGACTTATCAAAGCATATTTGAAGCCAGGTTACTGGACCCACAAAAGACTATGAAAAATCTGACCAAAGTCACTGTAGATTGAATTTGCCTCATACACACTTGCTGTTACTTTTAAACCTGAAACTGCATCAGACTTACCGATTTAACCTCAAGAGGTACATAGTAACCCATTCTGAAAATAACTTGTGTTTAGCCAGATCCTGCAGAGCCCAGAACTCCTAAAGAGAAAGAAACTGTTAATGGCAGATAATCAGAATATTATCCCCATTAAGCAAAAAACAAAATGAACAAACAAACGAAGAAAGGCTGGGGAGAGGCGGGAAAATACAACGAACCTCAACAAATTTCCTCCCTCAAAACTTTACTAGTATCTTTTCCTCTATATTCAAATTATTTCTTTTTGCTACTATGATACTTCCATATTAATCTATGACTGTTATGGTGAATCCCATCGCAATACCTCCAAGACTTCGCTCCTATTTTTCTTTACTTTATCCTTTGGCTGATTTTATTATTTTTTAGGTGCTACTCTCTTCTGAGCTTGGTACATGGATCAGAACTATTTGTAAAGATTGCTTTTTTTCAAAGTTGTGGTGTATGGCGAAGATACTGTTAAAGAAAGATGGGGTGTGGAGAAAGAGGGTAACCTGAAGTCCACAGGCTAGGATAAGATTGTGGACATTAACAGAGACAGGAGAAGGGCAGGAAGGGAAGAAGAAAAACTTGGAAAAGAAAAACAGAGAGTAACCAGAACTTGGGGTTACCACCTCCAGTGCTGGACAACAACCACAAACTAGGCTTCCCTGGCAGGCTACACTGAGTTAGTAACTGTGTTATATTGTTTAGTTGAAAGAAAGTAGCCAAAGCTTACAGACAAAAAATGAACTTCACAGAAAGAACAAATTGGAAAGAAATGAACATAGACAAAAGGAGATAAAACAGCAGATATACAAAAAAAGGGGGGAGAGGAAGTGCAGTATGGGAAAATAAAAGCAGGAATGAAACTAAGGTTCAATCGTATCATTTTTTTCAAAGGAATGGGAGTTTAAAAATATAATGAAAAACACATTTGAGTATAAAAATGAGTTAAAATTACAGAAGTAACTAATAGCTGAGCGTCCAGCACATGGATAGCAGATGAACATGGGTATCAAGCATTTCTTCCAACGTATGCAAGGTTAGGCTGCTTTAGCAGGAATATCAGAATGTTTCCAGTTAATACTAGAATGCAAGGATTCCTGCAGTGCTCCTGAAGGATTCTGGCATTTTTAGATGAATTATGATGTGCATCTAAAAGAAAATATTTAAGTGATCTATAAACCAGCGGCAAGTAAATCTAATTTGCCACTGACAAAGTGTTGGCACATGAGTAAACAATAGGATAACTTAATTTTTATGTTAAAAAAATCTTTAAAAAAATATATTTTTTTTTTTACTTGCAAAAATTTAAACCTATTTTACTACATCAGTTTCAGGAGTCAGAACTTGTGAGCTAAATTATTTAATTGTCTGAAGAAAAAAAAATTTAAAAAATCATCTACTTCTAATGAAAGCTGCAGCAGACAACCCTCAGAGTGGTAGCAAGGTCACAGTTACACCACGGGAAAGACAACAAAGCTTCCCAGTTAGAGCCTTCAAAGAAGGGGACGTGGAATTGCCATGAATGCCACTACTGCAGCAGTCCGGGAGTGACTCCACAGTCATGGGAGAGGCTTCCATTCCACATGTACAGCAACATGTACATTGCTAAGAAATGGAAAAATCCCTCTTACTCTATGACAAAAATGCCCTCTCTTACAAACACATTCATCTCTTCTCCATACAAATGATTAACTCCACAGCTGCACTTCTTTGCATTTTTGTTGCTTACCACTAGAACAAATCTCAATTTGTTAACCATTAGTGGCTTCAGGCTCACAGAAGAAGTCAGATAAAACCTCTTACTTAACGAAGGAAAGGACTGAAAAGCAGAGAATTTGCTCAAGATCACTTAATTATCTGGGACATAATTAGAAAAAGAAACAATAATTTCTCACTTTCACCCAATGCTTTTTGCACTAGGTCATTCTGCTCCCTGAAAAAACAAAACAAAACAAAACAAAACAAAACAAAACAAAACAAAAAAAAAAACAAGCTCTCTTGTCTTAAATTAGATTCAAAGACAAACAGAAATGAGCCAGAAGTTAGGGGAGGACAACAAAGTTTTGCAGGTAAAGTGACTAATACTTGTCACATGGAAAAGGTACTATTTTTTGGCTCAGGTGAAAAGGTCTCCTTTATTCCTTTCCAGATCTGGTACTTATGAACTTTCTTTTCCAAATTTCCATTCTACACTTCTATGCAATTATCACTTGGTAAACATCTTACTCCAGTTCAAACATTTCAGTCATACTTCCATTTCTGAAGACTGCACCATATGCAGGCTACGAAGTTCATCTCTTTCCACTGCTGGAAAGCTTAAATCCCTTTTATTTTAATACTTGGTCCTTAGCAGCAAGTTAGCAGCAAGATAGGATGGAAGTGTAAACTGAGCAGGACCTATGCTATGCATTCCTATGCTTTAGGTGACATTTAGAACCAATCTTGTGCCCAGGGAAGGCAGAGGCCATGACAGGCTGAGATTCTAGCAAGAGTATGAGGTGGGATCTCACTTGTCATTAGATACTCAGACAAGCTGATGAGAACAGAGGTTTAAGCCATCTGGTAATCCACTTTAGGTAAATTTGATGGGTCCAAGACTGAAATTGCTCTCTTAAGCCCTGTTGAACTTTGCTTGCATCTTATGAAATACTATCAGAAGGAATTCTTAAACAAACAAAAAGCTGTGAGGAAGAAAGCTCTTACTAATATTTCAGCTGTAAAAATATTGTAGATACTCAGACAACAATTCAGGCTGGAGAAAGATCTTTAATTGCAAACAAGGTCCTAAGGGTGGCCAGGAGACCCATGTTAAACGAGAAGACAATCACATTCCCATGTATGCATGAATGTTTATGACTACTCATATCATACCTATACCAGAGGCTGAAAATTTGACTTTTGCACTTTGTTAACACATCCTTCATTATGAGACACAGACTTAACAGGGGATGACAGCAAGATACAGGTCCCTTAGTCTCTCTGTCCCTTAATGATGCTACAATTGCATGTGTTTTTCAGGAAAGTCACAACTCCAGGAGACCTCCATTGTATCGGGGTCTTTCATTGTATTAGCATTACATCCAGCCTGATTCAATATTGAGTATTCCTAAAATGGGGTATGTCTATTGATTAATACCTCAGGAATATGGAGTTTCTTTAATTGGTCTTCAGTAATTTCACTGAGCTGTCGAAATGTCATTGTAAAATCAGCCTTCACATCTTCCATGAGCTAGTGAAATTAACACACTTCTATCAGTGTTTTTAAAGTATTAGATATCAGTTCTGATGTTTATCAACAAAATTAGCACAGCCAACTCACATTTAGAAGAAAAGCAATCAAATAGTTATCCTCCTCATTCTCCCCCAGAAGACCCAGTTTTCTTTTAAATAGTTCTGTAAAACTGAATATAGTAACAATAGTAAATTGTCACCTAACATATTTTAAATATTGTAACCACCAATTTTAAGTTCTAGAACATACTGCATGTAGTAGTGTTTACTATATTCCTCTAGAATCTGTGAAGCTCTGTAAAAACAAAAGAAATGTCAAAATTTTCACGTATTACTGTGCTGTGTACAGCAATCCTGCTGTACACAAAAGGAGGAAAACTTCTTCTGTTTGCTCTCTAACAACTTCCATATTCTGAATCAACTGTGATACATAGTGAAAAAAAGATTGAAGGAAAATATTTTAGTAGACCTCAAATACATAAACAGCTGCTGCAAAGAAGAAAGAAACATGATCTATCTTTTGTTTCCACAGTGAGTAAGAAGTCATGAGTTTAAATCGCACAAATAAGATCCATATTAGGAATCTTTGTAGTAGGTTATTAGAATACTTACTCATTACTTAAGGAGATTGTATGAATGCATAAGTAGGCATCTTTAACAACAAATTAAACAAAGTTATAAGAGGAAACTACAGGTAAATGTCCTACCTTAGGGAAAGGAGAATGGCCCAGACAACATCTTGAATTGCTTTCCAGCCACATTTTGCTATGATTTATGACCAATAGAAAAAAAAAAAAAGTCTTCTCTTCCCTCCACATTATACTGGCCAATAATTAATCCAGAATCAAATTTCATTTAGAATCTAGATTTTAAAAACTAACCCCTCTCTTTCCTAAGCAGATGGCGATTAAAGTCTCTCCCATCTCACTAGTTCTTTTAAGCGTTAAGATATTTTAAGGATTACTTACATCTGCTTTTGCCTGGGATCCAATAAAGGTTTTAGAGCTTGTAACAGCTTGTTCAGATTAAACAGCCCAACATTTGCCTGGTTTCCTATTTTATACCTCCTTTCATCATCAGATGTGTTTGGAACAAAATCTGTTTCAAACAAACAAACAAACAAAAAAAACTTTTCTACAATGGAGTAATTAGAATAAATAACCAATGTTAAAATAGCGATGTTCATTCATTTTTATGTTTAAACAGCAAAAAAAAGCCCTGAAGGTACTAAATACTTAAACTCAGAACACAGCCTATTTATTTAGTCTAGATTAACTCAAGATCTAATATTTGCAAAGCTAAGGGATATACACTTCGTGAACAAGTTTCCAGAAGTCACAAGGGGTATCTTCCTACTTGAAGATACAAAATAAATTCAGATATTTAAACAGAAACAGACAATTTTTACACAAAAAGCAATGCTTTATTCACTGTTGTTTACTACATACAACAGACCAAATAATCATACATTCAGATTCTGGATCAATATACATCTTTGGAAAAGTAATGCATTAAAAAAAAATAAATAAATAAATAGGAAAAAAAAAAGCCACCTGAACAAGATTTGTTTTGTTGTATATCCAAGCTTTATATATTCAGTTCTGAAAAATCAGAGGTAAGATGTTCTACTATACAAGTCCACATCTGAGAGATAATAAATACGCTTACATTCTGGATACTCTAACAGCACCAATCTCAGAATGGATGCAGTGTGAACCCCGACAGAGATCAGATGCAGCTAACCTGATCAAAACATATAGCATTGCCCGAATTTTCTGAGGATAGTAATACTAGATGGAGCATTAAAGGGAACACACCTGTCAGATCTGGTGATCAGTTCAAATTTGAAATTCTAGTTCTAAGCCTGGTTCTAGGGTAAGGTCTAAAACTAGGAACACTCACTTTTAAAGATTCAGTTTTGACTTCTTCAATATGATATAAATTGTGTAACATCTATTCTCATGAGACTTGATTAATTTGAGACTGCAGTCTCACGAAAACTGTTAGTAAGATAAACACTTGGTTCTGAACCTTACTCAGATGCAGCCTCCAAACAACAACCCAAGAATGTGCATTTATGTACACATTGGACCTACATCAATCAGTCCCAGGTGGACTGCATTCATACAGCAGGAAAAGCAGTCTTTCTTTGAAAGTATACAGCTAGCTGCAGTGACTACAAAGATGAAGCATGATATATTCGAAATCATACACAACTTTGTTTGCTTATGGCCATACTCAAATTTAGTTTTCTAGGTCTCTCTTGTAGCATCTGTTCAACTGACAAAGTTCAATAGGAAAGATTATGCATGGAATTGGGTTTAATAGCAACATTTCATCTGAAAATTTTTAGAACATGAAATGGAACTTGTATACTATATCATAAAACTGGCCTTCGATCTAGAACGTAACTGGTCTTTCCTAAAACACTTCAGACAATAGACATACTCATGATGCTTCTGATAATAATTCAGTTTTCATGCCCAGAGAAATTACGTAAACTAATCTATTTTAAGTCAAAAGACGCACTTAAAAACATGCACTATACTCACTTGGATCATAGGAGTCCATAAATCCAAATGGACCATAATCTATTGTTATGGATAATAAACTGAAGTTATCTGTATTGCATACACCTAGAATGAAAAAACAGCAAAGAAAAACACAAATAAAATTCCATCTGAATTCTGTAGCCTAGAAAGTTTGCTGTGAAATCAATCCAACAAACCTAGTCAACATTGCAGCAGTTACCTTTCAGAGATCAGATTCTGGAAAATAATCTCGTTTCTTTTTTTCTTGACCTGGCAGGCATTTTAAGTATGAAAGCTAGAAATTGTTTTCTACATTATCTTGCTTCTAGTTTCTACACCTAGGTGGCACTGTTTCCTTTTCCTTTCAATGCAACATGGTGTTGAAACAGTATCTTGCACAACTGATAAATCTTTTTATTTGCAAATTGATGTGTATGTTGTACTAATAACACAATACTATTTTATTTTTCATAATATAAATCTGGAATAAAGGTGAACAACACTCTATCCTGTACACTATAAAAGGTCAAGCTTTTATGCAAATATATCAAATTCAAAGTAATGAAACTTTTATGTGACATCAATACATGGTCTATGTACATCAGATAATCACAGCGATTCTGAGGAGCTCCCATTGTTCCCTTCTTTGCTTCTGTCAAATACAGTCATACTTTGAAAAATTAGAAAGCTCTCTTAACTGTTAATGAAAAGCTTGTATAATAGATAGCAGATACTGCTATAGAGAAAGACGTCAGAAAGACTGAAGAGAATTAAATGTGACAGTATAAAAGTCATCTTTAAGTACATAACTATAAAGAGACACTCCTGTAAAACAATACTACAATAGTATCTACTGCAGCTTACCATGTGCAAAACCCACAGACATCCAGAGGGCAATCAGATTTGCAGTCTCTAACACAACTGCAGAGAAAAATTCCTAAAATCAAATACATATTTTACTTCAAATCCTCTCAATCAAAAATACAGAATACAGTAAACAACATAAAAATTTATTAACTTTAGAAATGTTCCATATATTCTATTTTTAAATCTGTGTCTATGTCTGTCAGGACTTTTTGTTCACATTCTTAAATGATCTGATTTGCAAATTAAACTTGCCCACCAAAGACTACGGTTATACAAACATACACAGATACACTAAGAGAAATTATCAATTCTTAAAGGGAACAAAGACAATATATATACTATATTTATATAAGGAAGAGTATAATTCATCACTCCCATGACCACTGTTCACTTAGTATCTGAGCAACAGAAGGAAAAAAAATGAAAATGGAAGACTATCAACAAATATTTACACAATATTAAAATATTAAAAATTGTGAAAAAGAAAGAACTTTCATATTTGATTTTCAGAGAGAAACTACTAGAAGTAGGGTTTTTTTTTTATATAAAAGAGTATTTACAAACTTCTGCTAATAAAAACTTAAAGCTTATTTCAAATTTTAAGATTTTTTAAAATTGCAGACTTTGAAAAGCTTTGTATCTTACCAGGTATCTATTTGAATCATTCATTGCTATTGATGGAAAATGTTCCTGGATGACAAAGTCTAGCAATCTTCTGTAATAAGAAATGCATAATTTTTTAAACACAATTGGTACTTCCAGAACTGATAATTCAAAATTTTTATTTTTTCAACAGCTAAATGCTGATCTACAGCTTTCTGTAATCAGTTATGAGAAAACTCAATTTATTTACTGCAATGGGTTTTGGATTAAACCCTTTAAAATGCTTAGAGATAAAACTTAATGCTCCAGTTATAAATATGAATGGAGAATCATAAAGACTTCAAACTACTCTTAGGTTAAATTTTAAGAGTACAACAGGATCTGCTTTTACATGCTGTAACACCAACTTTTTACCAAAAACAGTTTGTGTGTTCAAAAAAAAGGCGTATCATTACAAGGAATAACTCTATACTAGTATCAAAAATTCCCCTTGTAGAAAATTTTATGGCTGAATTTCTAGGAAGTAGGGTTATTTGTCATAGTAAGTGGCCATTCCCAAAACAATGTTACATAAAGTTGCTGTATGTCAAGCTTGGGAAATTGGGATACATGAATAACAATTGCAGTAGCTGTCAGATGCTCACATTTACAGATCTTTAAAGCAGTCCCTCTGGCATTCAGTACATTTAAGTCCCCTATCAGGCCCTCTGGTAGTCAGAGCTGGAGAGGCTGCAAGTACCCCCTACAAGTGGGATAGAAGATCCAGGCTAGAGCTGGACCTGCGGATCTCTGCTGGTGTTGCAAGGCTATGAACACAAATATCTAGATTTTACTTTCTAATCAGATTGTTGGAACAAATCACCAAATTCCCCTTGAACTGTGACAATTTTATAAGAGTATCTAGCAACCTGCCCCATTCAAGGTGTGTCCAACCTATTACCGCTAAATTTTAACTGGTTATTCCAGGACATCCTCTTTCAGGAGGAATCTTTTCTGAGGAGGAAGCACAGACAGTCACAATGGCCCTGACTGCTCTTGGCCACACTTTCTGGGGGCTCCCTCCAAAACAGGCAGGAAGGTGTCATCTACTCTGCACGAGTAGAACAGATTTGTACAGGCTCATTGAATCCAAGAAGGCACAAATGTTTCAGCCAAAAACATGTGGTACAGTTGCATCTTAAATTCAGTTCCTTAATTTAGTCTTTCAGTTTTACAATAAAAATCTGTCACAAGACAACTCTTGCAGGAAGTTGTCTTGAATGGCCAGTTACTGTCATGTACAACTGCTGCTACTTCTCTTTTTTCTTTTTTAAGCACCCCACAGAAATTTTTATTGTAAGTGATTATCAACCAGTGCACAGCCCCTGAGGAGAAATGGCCAATACATCCTACTACTTTGAAGTATTTACAGTAGAACTAAAAACTTGTCAGGCCAATTGCTTGAAATGGAATAACACAGTTCTATCACTAAATTAAAATTGCTAAGAGGCTTAAAATTATACAATTATTTATTATCCAATATACTTTTTCTAATCTTACATGTTCTTGGAAAGCATACATCATACAACGTACTTAAGCTACTGATGTATTTCATATTTCTGTTAATTTAGTTTCACAGGTTATAGTGAGAAATTTAGGAGTTTATTCTATATATTTACAAGTTCCTCTTAAACAAAAGCCATCCTGCACACACAGTTAGTTACCGGAACTATTGTAGCTATAAAGACTTTCTCATTTTGTAAGACCCAGGCCTTTAAATATACACAAGGTTTTTTATCCTTATGAGGTAAGATCATTCGTATGCTTATTAAAAAAAAAAAAAAAAAAAAGTAGGTTTTATTTTTAAATTATGTAATCTTCCTTTCTAAACAATTTATGTCTAAATTCCAACTCTATATATTCATTCTAATATGTATTTGACTGTTATGACAATTAATATAGTTACTATGAAGATTAAATTCGAACCTTTGTAAATCCAGTTCCCCTGAATGTGCTAAGATCTCCAAGGATCCTATACGAAACCATGATTTGGCAACACGGAGCACTATTGCACCTTAAATATAAACACATATGTTTAAATGTAAACACAGTTTCAGAAAATTAAAAAAAAATCCCATAATAAAAGCAATTATATGTTATTTATATAGACACATAATTTACATATCCATACTTAAATGTGTATTTTTATATGAATGCTCAGCATATAACAGATGTATAACATTACTACACACACATTTTAATGATTAAGTTTAATTTTCTGGAAAGTAATTGATATTCTTACTCCTCCATATCTTCATATGTTTGATAGGATGCACTACATCAGCAACCACAAGCAAAATTCCAGTGTGGCATTAACATCAGAATTCCATCAAAGATGCCAGCAACAAAGGAAGAGCCAACATAACTCACCTCTGATTTTTACCCACATTGGGTCACCCAGATCTTTTTCAGAGCAGATTTATATGATGCAGCAGTGGCACAGTCAAAGTAGTATTCCAACCATTCCACTACTGCTAGCAGAACAATGGAAAACATGCCTCGCTTCCAACGTAATTTTTGTAATGATATTTGAAAACAAAAATTATACCCCTAAAACAGATATCTCATGACAACAGCTCTGATTATGCAGCTTAATTTCTTTATGCTAAGCAATGTTTAAGGTTGATTTTCTCAAAAGAAGTTTTATATCTAAATAACTGAGATGAGATCTCACGTATGTACTTTTTTAACCTATATGTTCATTACCTCTTTCTTTCTTAATATTTCCATTGTAAAACTGGTCTCTCCACACCACATCATCACTTACAACTAAGCTGTAAGAAACAAGAAATTCAATTTTTAAGAAGTTATCTTAGCAAAAATAATTTACATTGATGACCAAGTCATATTTTATATAAATTTATATTTATTTCTTAAAAGAAATAGGTTTTTTGTTGGCATAGCTTTGTCTTAACAAATGACAGACAAACAGTAAGCTAAGGCTTACCACGCCTATTATCCTTCATTAGTAAGATGCATTCCTCTTGTATATATACAACATTGCCTAATTTCCATTACCTACACTGTTCTGAGGCAGGAGGTTTCACTCAAAAAACCTATTGCATTCAGCTTGGAATCTTAACAAACAATTCACATTATGGTAACATAAATGTGACTTGTGACTACAAGTCCCCTGAGGAAGACAGCAAACTTGGGAAGACAGAGAAATTAGAAAACAAACTGCTGTATCAGACTGCAGGGTTTTTTAAAGCAATCTCTTTATCATTTGCCTTAAAATTCTGCACTTTCTATAGATTTTCCTGTTTTTCTAAACGTTAAGATTTGTGAGTGCTGAGAAGACGAAAAATAGCTTTTTCTAAAATATTTCACAATTTACACTCATCTTAGAAAATAAAATACGTAATTTTACTTTTTTTTCCACCTGTTACATCAGAAAAAATAAAATGGAATCAATCCTAACCAGCCACTCAAGGGCACCATTTTCTTCTAAGCTTAACATGTAGGAAGTTTTCTCTCCAAAGCAACTGAGATTACACTGACAATCCAGTAGAAGCAATGCTTGGTGCTGTCTTTTGGAAGAGATCTTGTCAGAGTCCTCTCAATAAGCACGGAGTGTAGTACAAGGAAAAATCACCTTGTTTTGTATAATTCATATCTTTGCTTGCTGATAACTGAAAAGGGTCTTTCTCTCCAAAAATACGTAGGGGGTGTGCTATTGAAAACTTAATGCAGCTAATTACAGCCACCCACTAGGTAGTTGAAGACTGTACAGAAGACAGAATCGAACTCTCCTTGGAGGTACACAGAAAAGGACAAGTGGCAAACCTAATACTTCATTCATAAATATGACTGAAGACAATCATACAGAGTTGAAGCAACTCCTAAGTATTACATTTTCAGAGCACATCAGATTATGTTTTTACATACTTTAGTATGTATTATTTGTGTATGCATATAAATATATGAAAAAACATTATAAGGAATAATTCATCTCAATTCTTATACTATAAGGTTAGCTGCCATAGTAACTGAGGGCTCCAAATTATATTATTATTCTACTCTGTTATTTTTGAATGCATGTAGTAGCCATCCAAACTGAATGTTCTCTGTTAACTGCAAAGAACAGGCAATCACTTGTTTCAAAGAGAGGAGGGGAAAAAAAATCTAGGAATTGAAATATCAAAAGCATTGCTTTGTAAACATTTAAAAGTACATTGAATAAAATTCTAGAGGCTGCAGGATGGTTTGTCTATTCTTTTGCTCTCTGTGACGCTGCCACTACTGGAGCTGTATTGATACAAGCAATATTAAGAAAAAAATAAAATTTCCAGATTAGACTCTTCTGGGAATAATCATGTACGATTACTATATCTGTAAAAGTAAGTATAAAATGTGCTGACATAAATGAGATGAAAAACCTTAACCATTCAAGAAAAACAAACATTTTCAAAAACAAGGAACAACCCTCTATACTAACAAAAATAGTGCATGCATCAGAGCACGAGGGGAAAGAGGTGGTCAGAAGAATAATGCTATTAAATTTTACCATTTTGAACAGAGATATACCAAAAAGCTTGTTTCTTTTTGATTATGAAACACTTAGCAGGATCTCTACAAAATTCCTGCAGAATACTAGAATTCCTGTTATTACTGACGGAAAACCCATGGAGCCAACAGCATTTGTTTATTTATTAATACAAGAGATGGACCAGCATCTCTTAAGAGCTGGCCAAATCACTGAACAGCCAAATAAACATATCTACATTCTCATTCTTTTTAAAAAAGAGTTTTCAAATGGCCCTTGCAGTTGAGAGGTAACATTACTTGAGAGAAGGCTGCAGCAGACTGGCTGCACGCACAACTGCAGGAAATGGAGCACTGAAGCTGCGATTATGTCAGAGAAGCTGGAACAGCACTCAGAGAGGGATGGATGGGTTACACCTCCCCCTACGCCCAGCTCCAGCTTAAGGGCTAGGCTTTACTTTCCTGAGCACCATGATTGCTGTTCTGCAGGAATATCAATGGCCATTTCACTTTGAGAACTACGTATACTAGCTCACTTTTTTGATTCGATGCATAGCACTGCTAACTGGAAGCCCCAGTATACGTGAGTAAAATGGTACCATATGAAGAAATGTTCTTTATCCGGCAGTACAGTTCTAAACTGTAGCATCCTACTGAGAGTGCTTACTTGAATTCAATAGAGCAAACCAGCCTGCTGGGTGTTCTGGGGTAAGATATGAGGCTCTTACCCACGCTTTTGCCAAAACTTGACAAGAACTCTGTAAATGCATCTCACCAGCCTCCACACAACAGCATCCCATTGGGAAGAATATGGATATCAGTCGGGGTTTTTTCCAAATTAAGCCTTACAAGCAATCTGGAAAGCTTGTACAGCACAGTCAGGAGAGCCAGACATTTAACCAATTTGCAAGCAGAACTAAGGCACACTATACTCAGTAGAATTTGTGCACAGCTGAGGAGTAATTTCGTATTGTTTTTGCACTGAACAATTTGTTGAGACAACAGCAAAGAAAGGACATAACCTTGCCAGGTGCTTTCCTGCTGATATTCAGACAGACTTACAGTTTTGCATCAACAGTTAACAGAAAAAGGTCCCAAGGTGAAGTCAGTGAACAGACCATTCAAAATGTCATTTACAACACTGCACTCCAACAGAGAAAATGTGCAAAAATTAATGCTAGAGAGATTTACAGCCACTTCTGTGTTCTGCACAGAAACTTAGCCATGTAGCAACTTAATACAGGGCTTTTTCTGCAGAACATTTTTTTTTTAAGGTCTGAAATTCTGAAGAACAGACATGAGACCACTTGGAACACAAAATAAAATTTAAATTTTAAACACAATCAGCAGAAAAATTCAGTTTACTTAATTCTAAGAAAAGATCAAAAAAGTGCATTTATTGGCCTTCTTTGATTCAAGCAGAATTAGTTCTAAATGCATTTTTATGTTTTTTAATGAATTTTTATTCTTTTTCAATTTAATTGGGAAAAGCAATAATTAGAAGAAGGATGTTTGTATAAATAAGGACTTGAGGACAATTACCTACATTAGTTACTACCTCCAGAATTAATATCTATTTTATTTGGCTAGCAGCTTTTTCCTACCAATCTCAAAAGCCATAAGCAGCTGAACGGAAAGAGTAAAAATTCCCAATACGTGACTACGACAATACAGAAATTGTCACTTTCTACATTTGCCCATTTGGCCTGATTCTTCAGAAACTCATCTAAATGCTTAACTTAAATGTATTAATAGATTCACTCATTAACCAGGTAAAATGTATTAATAAACTCATGCATTATCCCTGTACCCTAACAGCATTAGTAATATTTACAAAACAGGAATCTAGTCCTCCTGTATTTGCTAGGCTTCTGTCAGGAAACAGAGGAGAGAACAATATTTTCTTTAAAGAGAAGAAACTGATTGCAGTACCATACAAATTGGAGAGCGGAGTTAGTGACAGATGTTATTACTCAAAGTAATTTCCACTTTTTATTTTCTTTACAAAATCAATTAGATTACAAATTAAGGTCATTCAGTTAAGACAGTTTTATAAGTGAATAACAGTTGTTCACCACAATAAACATGACATTACACAATATAGAGTTTAAACAAAATAGTATTTTAAACTGTACCACAGATGCAAATGAATGACTTAATTGCTGGAGCTTATTATTACTGGAAAGTGTTATCTAAAAAACTAGAGGGATATATTTTTTGCATATGTATGAAAAGAAATATCTGTCTTCCTAGACATCAGCTGTTTTGCTTTACTGATGCTCAGTTAAACTCAGTCACAAAATTACTTGTAAATAAGGATACTGTAAATAAGAAAAGAAAAATACCTAGCAGCTCTGCTTGTAGGAATCCCAAGATAGTGCATAGCCTCACTACATAAAAATTCTCGCACAGAAGAGCGAAGCACTGCTCTTCCATCGCCATTCCTATAGAATTTAGAGAACAAGAAATAGATTGTAAAACCAAGTCAAATTTAAAACCAAAAACATTATTTACAAATTAACTGCAGTTTACCTGGAATATGGGGTCTTTCCTGAACCCTTTAACTGTAGTTCCCACCTCTCACCATGCCTGAAAAAATACCATTACCGTTTATAACAATATACCTTGGGGAATTCATGAGTCAATTAAATACTATATAGAAGTAAATCAATCATAAAATATCAAACCTGTTTGTATATACTCCAATCAAGTGGGCTCTTCCATCACCCAGCTGACCTGCCCAGACACCAAACTGGGAAAGCCAAAAATAGTCATTTTCTTCTTACTATCATTTATAGCAATTAGAGTACAACTCACACACTACATATATGTGTAGATTCACTGTTATCTACGCAATATAGTGACACATATGCTCTAATAGGCATTAAGGTTTTGATCCCTACAACTGTACTTCCATACTCACAGAAATAATGAATCAGAGAAGCACAGAAAAAGAATAACGCGGGGAATTCAAACATTTTTTCTCTACCTTCTAGCTACTTAAGTACAGCTACAGCCTATACATCAAATTCCACTCTTATTCCATGAATAACCTCATGCATGTCAATTAAATTTAACTATAAGTAACCATGGTATTGCTGATTTCAGTAAGGCTCTGTATTTCTTCGCTCCTCTGAGCCGACACTTATCACAAATTAGAGCCTGTTGGGCTGCAGGGGCGCTAAGCACACTCTGCAGCTATCCCAAGTTAAAAGATAATTTGCTTCTGGCATAAACAGAAGCAGAGAAAGCAGACATGGTACCATGAAAGAATATTGCAGTTCTCTCCTATCTGCATGCAGCCGCTTATCGAAGGGCAAATTTGCAATCTAAGTGTTCATAAGCATTCATATGACTATAGATTGTCAGGATATAACTCACATGACAAGTCCTATATGATTTCACCTGGAAGAGTATGTGTTTGGGTTACCTGATGACCTCCATATCTGTGTGCCAATGGAATAGATCCGAGTGTCACTTTTTCACCACTGATGAACTGAAGAAAATCAGCTTTTTCTTTGACAGATATATCAAGATCTAAAATATTTTCAAGAACTTCCTGGAGAGGAGTGAGAAAAAAAAGTGGTAGTTGAATATGACCAAATTTTCAATGGCAATGAATGTGTTTTCAATACAGGTTCTGTTATTGAGAGATACGTCCCAATGTATGTGCAGAGAATGAACGATATGTTGAAATATGCTGTATGTTTAAAGTATATATTAATAATATGCATTAACAATAAATAGTATATGATACACAAATATTTTAGTACACGTATTAACAATTAAAATACGTATTAACAATCTTTATCAAAAATAAAAGAACAAAAAATAATAGCCAACCTTTGAAACAGCTACAAGAAGAACTCTAGATTTAAAAGGTGTAGGATAAGCAACCGAAAAAATACAGTTTCTCACATTACGGACATAATTTTCCTGGATAGGATCAATTGGAAAAGAATCTGTAAACAAAAAAAGGCAAGAAATCTTTAAAAAATAAGAATTAGCCATATACTGTAGATATATGTCTCCTTAAAGCCAGTCAAAATACTTTAGAAACAACAAAACCCGCCACCCTTTACCACTACATCATGCAGTAAACTTGCACAAAAAGCTAGCCTAAATAAAATTTAGGATTTTATTTTAGAATTATCCTAAATACATTCAAGATTTTACGCTGTTCAGGATTTTTAAAAGGACTGAATCCTGCAGTTGAAGAAATAGATTGTTCACGCCAATTTTAAGTGCTAACCCGTATTTAGGATTAGTTTGGATTAATCCTAATTAGAACAGTCTCAGGGCCGTTTTACATTGCATTTAATTATATGGAGCCTTAAAAGATATTTTCTTCAGATAGAAGAGTCAAACTCAGCTACACCCACAGCAGAACCCCATAATACAACACCCGCAGATGAAGTCATTGTATGCTGATAATTGTGGGTAGGTGATACACACACCATATGGCAGTGACAATGACCAAATAATGTGGGGAAAAAAAAAAAAAAAAAAAAAAAAAAAAAAAAAAAAAAAAACAGCCTGAAGTCTTCTCCGAGTAATGCAAACAGCAAAAGAAAGGGTCAGAGCACATGTTTCTTGCTGTAGCACAACCTATGTACTCCAGTGATTTACGTCTTCCCTCAGAGGTGCTCTGCACCCTGATCCATGATAAGAGAGCAGATAGTGTTTTAAAACACCAGGTTAATAGTATGTATTTTAACGTTTTTATAGATTTTTGCTTACAATTATCTTATGATTCCTCATTAAATATAAAACCCCGGTAGCTCATAGTCACTCTTCTTAAAAAAACTTTTAAAAAGTTAATTATACCTCTCAAGGCTGTTAGCAACAATTTTCAGTACCCCTAAATAAAAATCCTGTTTTACACAGCAGCCACAAGGTGGGTCACCGATCCCTACTTCTCAACGCTTGCCAGTAATTCTACCACCCGTAGAAACGACTCGGCAGCGCTACCGCAGGGCCCGCGCTGCCGCGTTGCTCCGCGCAGCCCCGCAGGCCCGGCGGCCGCGCTGCCCCGCGCCACCGCTGCGCGCCAGCCCGCGGATGGCACTGCCGCGCCTCTCCGCTGGGACGCGTCACCAATTCCGGAACAAAAAATTGCTCCCCACGGCCAGCCTAAGCCGTAACATTAAAAGCAGCGAGGGGTATTCGGCTGCTGCTTCCTCGTCACCAAAGATCAGCCCATCTCTCTCTGAGTAACGGCCGCTGCCGCGGGTGCCGGGCCCGCCGGGGCGGGACAGGTACCGAGGAGGCTTTCTGAGGAGAGGCTCCACGCCCGGGGGCCGGCGCCTCCCGCCGGCCTTCCCCAGCGCTCGGCGGCTGCCTGCTCCGCGCAGAGCCGCGCAGCGCCGCGGGCCGGGGCGGCGCACGCCGGCTCCGCCCCGGGGCCGCCGCCCCGCGCCGCCCCCGCCAGCCAGGCCGCGGCCCACGCGAGCCAGGCCGCGGCGCCGGGGGCGCCAGGCGCCCGCATGCCGAGCCCTGCCCCGGGGGTGGGGGGCGCCGCCCTCCCGCTCGGGGCCTCCGGTCGGAGGGAGGCGGCGGCAGGCCCGGATGTCCTCCCGGCCCCCTGCGGGAGGCGGCGGCGGCGGCGGCGGCGGCGGCGCTTCCGCGTCCGGGTCGCGGCGGTGCCGGCGCGGCGGGGCTGGCGGACACCATGGCCTTGCGCTGGTGGTGGCGGTGCGGCGCCTCCTGCCGCCGCGCGCCGCCGCCGCTCGGCTCCCTGCCGCGCCTCCCGCCGCCGGGCCCCGGCCCCCGGCCGCCGCCGGCCCCCGGCGCCGCGGTGAGTGCGGCGGGCGCCTGGAGGTCACCGCGAATGAATGGGGCGGGCGGGAGCGGGAGCGCGGCGGCGGCGGCCCGGGGCGCGGCGGGAGCCGCCGAGCCGCTCGCGGCTCCGCGCTGCGGCCCGCAGGCCGCGCCCGCGGCTCCTTCGGCCCCGTCGGGTGACTTTGTTTTTCGGTGAAATGTGTGCAAGGGGAAAACGCCGGCTGTCACCGAGAGGCTCGTCGGTATTAACCTGGCTGGCAGCCGGGCCGCGGCCGAGCCTGGCGGGCGCCTTTCGGCCGGGCGGGCCGCGTGCCCGCGGGTTGCCTCGGCTTTGCCTCGGAAGCGCGAAGGGTTTGTGAAACTCGGAGTTACAGCGCGGAACCTCTCAGGCTCCTCTCTAGGTGGGAACGGAGGGAGCGAGTCTCTCGCTTGTGAGAGACTTCGAGAGTATTTACACGTGCGTTTTAGTTAGGGCTGTAGTGGTTTTGGAGGCGTCCTTCCGTTTCCTTCGCTTATGCCTTCTGCACGAGACCAAGCTGCCATTCCGGCTTGCGCTGAAGTACTCTGGCTGTACAACACCATGTGTTACAACACAAAACAGCGGTGTAAAGGAAGGAGACTGTGCCCTCCCTAAAGGAAGGGCAGGACGAGCTCAGGCGTTAGCAAGCAGGAGGAGGTGGTAGGAGTTGTGGGAGAGAAAGGACCTGGAAACCTCTTGGCCAGGGGACTGGCACTTTGTTTCGCCTTTTGGACCCTGAAGTCAGATAGCAGTGAGCTGCAAATCTGTAACAAACGATGGTTCCTGCCTTCCAGGGCTTGTCTGCTTGCCTTCGTTCGTCCTCCCCTCAAGTGGGGAGGACAGAAGGGTGCCCTGGAGCCCGTGCTCTTGTTTTACTCCCTGTGCGCAAAGCGGGGGGAAAGGGATGTCAAACTGTGTGCTAGCAGACTTGGAGGCACAAGGAGCAGATTTAGGGAACTCTCCTGCAATTTTAGAGGGGTTTTTTTTAGACGCTTCTGTGCAGGTTTTAGGAGCGGGTCAGCTGAGTGAACATGCAATTGCACTGATTTCTGGGTGGGTCAGCCCTATGCTGAGCCCCCAACTCAGGGTGCGCTCGGGCTGTGGGGCTGGACATGTTCCTGGCAGCACCGCTGTGAGCAGAGCAGAAAGAGTTGTTTCCTTTCTCAGGCTGTCTTTGCTGGAATCATATACACGTGCCTCAGTCTTCTCCCGGGCCCCTGGTCTCTGTCTCTGAGGAAACCTTTTTGGAGAGATTTGCTGGCTTAGGAAGCTAAGTTCCTGACATCTGGCAAGGAAAAAGAAGTGTGTGTAAATTATAATAAGAAGCAAACTGAATTACAGTTACTTCAGGGGAAAATAAGGACATATTCTCCTATAATTGGTGTGGTAGTTTACAGAAACAGCAGTTGTCCTCTTCTCTGTGCCTTGACTGGTGTGGTCTAGGCTTATTTTGCAAGACAGGAAACGTTTGAAAAGAAACTGCACCTTCCATATGTACAGAAGCAAGATTTTATTAGTGTAGCCCTTGGAAGTTAACTGATGCACCTTCTTGGCTCCTCCAGCAAAGGGAGAAAGTTCAACATTCCTGAATGGAAGAACCAGTTTAAGTCAGAAGTTAATGTACATGTTGGCAGTTATGTCGCACATGATATGGAAGGAGATTATAAGGTTCCTTTTGCTGCTGGGTTGTTAAAAGGTGGAACTGCAGCAGTATGATTGAGATACATTTATTTTTGTAATCAAATGTTTTCTGTCAGTTTAAAGATCTTAGTTTTAAATTAATGCTGGTTTTCCTTTTTACAGATGCATCACTTCCTCCAAAGAAGTACAGTTTTGTCATTTCCAAAAATATGTAATATACTTTGGCGGTAAGTTGGCAATCCATATGGGTTGTGTAATGGGTAAAGAAATAATTGTTGGGTGAATTGCATTGTTAAAGCTATGAGTTATAAACTTAGACTGCAAATAATGTTATTTACTGTAGTACATAGTTGTATGTTTCTGTATAGACTCCATTTTTGCTATTGTGGCATGGAGCTGGACCTAAATATTTGTATTCCGGAAAGCGCAGGGCAAAAGCAAGTTCTTGCTGAAATGGAAAGGTTCACTTTAAGACAGGAAACATAAAAAGAGTCATAAACTTCAACTCGAGGGAACCTCAGAAAATCAGTTCTAAGCCCTCTGAATCCTGAGGCATACAGATGAAGCTTTTACCCTTTATTGTTGACTTTATATGGCAACATGACATTACCTGAAAGTATTGATTTAATTTTGATAGGGTTATGTAAAGCACTTGGCTGTGTAAAGGAAAATTTTAAAATCCAAGTCAGAAATATTTTCCCAGAAGCATATAGGAGAGGGACGATAGCAACAAAATCACTGTATTACAAGATGAAGACTTCATCTGCAAATGTAGACTATGCCATAAATAGTGTACGCCAAAGAAGTGCCCTAAAAGCAATAGAGTTTTATATTTCTCAAAATAATAGTAATCTATTAAGTATGTTGGGAAGGTTCTGAATTGCTTTGCAAATACTGCACTTTGTCAGCTCCTACAAGTGTACAGCCATCGATATATAGCTGTGCTGCACTTGTTCCTCGTTACCAGGCTGAAAAAAATGTTTCAGTGTCTTCTGTTTAATTTTTAGGCATTTGTTTAAATTTTATGCCAGTGGAGAGGAGGAAGTGCCTTGAAATGTTTCTATTTGGAGAGTCAGAAAAGCTTGCTTTTAACAATGTTATTCTTTTGAAAAAACACTGTTGCTAGGTTTCATCATACAAGTATATCACAAATGTGCAGCTGCAGTAAGACAATTAGTAATGAAAAATATCAAGATCCATTTCAACTTGGTAGAAGAGACTTGAAGAATCTGTATGAAGATATTAAAAAGGTAAGGGATTTTGATAACTGTTCTGGGATATTGTAAAGATGTAGACTTTAAAAGTAACCACGACTTAGGAAGGCATTCATTGACAGAATATTCTATGTGCAAAAACAGCTGTCTGAAACCTAAATTGAAGGCAACAAGATCATTATATCTTACAGAACCAGAGTTCAATTTTGTTTTCTCTTGATTTACAAAGGTGGAATATTCATTTGCATTTCCAATTATCGTGAAAAGTAATCTTAAAAACAACTGCAACTTGTATTAAGTGGGGTGAATACATGCAGGAATCTTGTATGTCCATACTGTTTGCTCGCACTAACAGATTAACTTTGTCACTTCTATGCTGATACATTCCTTTCCTTTTTACAGGAATTACTTGTATCTACAGCAGAACTTAGGGAAATGTGTGAATATTACTTTGACGGGAAGGGAAAGGCCTTTCGACCAATGATTGTGGTGCTAATGGCAAGGGCTTGCAACATTCATCATAATAATTCCAGGTGAGTCAATCACCTTTAAGTATATGAACATGTATCTTTCTTTAAACTTGATCATTCCCATATTGCCCCAAAGTGTGTCTAGTAACTTTATGAAAATAAAAAGCACTTCAGCAAAATCTCAATTTAAATTCCACTGTGAGGCTGTATTTTGGTAGTTAGCAGTGTGAAAGGAATTACTGGTTTTGATACATAGTTCAAGTAAAATGGTGGGCCATACTGAATTGTTACTAGTGAATAATGTTGCCAAATTCTGATGTTTGTGAAGATTTCAGTCAGTTAAAGCTTCTTATATAAATACTTTTTTATAAGGTGTGATATGCCTCAAAATCACATAAAAGTATTTTTCATTTGTAAGCATTCCTATAGCTATTAAACTCTTCTCACAGATAAGAGTTCCTGTGCTATGAGAAAAAATTCATTAATTTTTTTCTAATTACACAGAAAAGCCAGTAAGCAGGTTGTATGATTGTATACAGTGTTCTGAGACATGCAGTAAAGTCAGAGAGATTTTACCCTCTAGGATCATGTTTTTAATCCTCTAGCGTGAGATTCTAAGCTTAAAACTGGTATAATCCTCATGTTCTTCAAGATATATGACTTCTGAAGGCAGTTCTAGCAGAGCAAAATCATCATGCTTGCCTTGTACTCTCTGTCATTTCTCTGCACTCATTGCTCTGGCTGATTGCAAATTCTTCTCTCAATGTATTCTTGTCAGTTGTTATGTTTGCGTTTTGAGGAAAGCTGTTAGCTGGAAAGTTTCCTGTATTTTAGCTATACTTCCAGTCTTCTCTGGTATAGAATTTCAAATTTTAAAAGTTTGGTCCCTTGCCAGGACTATTTCTAGGCCACTTTATTAGTCCTAAGGGATTCTCCCTAGCTCTTACAAGTTTTTCCTTCCTAGCAGGTTAGTACCTTGCTAGACTTGATCCGTGTATCAGAGCATGGCATGTGTTTTGCTTGTTGATGTGGTGCGTTTTCCAGTAGAGCAGTGTCTCTTCCCTTCTTCACCTCACCACATGAATATAGCTTTTAAGGAGAAAGAAAAACCTAGTTCGCAAGTGTTGTGCCTTGTATGTGCCAGATCCTCTTGTCTTAGGAAAACATTGTCCAGGTTCGATAACCTTCACTCCAGCCTGATACTGTTCCCTCTTCAGTACTTTTCTTACACTATCTTGGAGGTAACACAAGGAACACAATAGTTTGGAATTCCTCAAGCAAATCAGTGCTGTGACAAAGGGCTTAATATTTTCATGAGCGACCTTTGCATAAAAAACAGGAGTGTGATGATGGCACTTCTTGATGACAAAACTACTCCTGATTCAGAGGATAATTAGATTATCTATGGATAGGATGAAAGAAGCTAGAACAAAAATATCTGAGTAGCACAATAAAATGAAAATGTATGCTTTTTGCTTTGAGGCTTATCAGTGTACCACTAGGGCATAGCCCCCACTATGATTTACAGCCAGCTTGTCTATAAAAAATCTGTGATTCTAGCACGCGTCAATCACAGCGCATCCAGTTGAGCTAAGAAAGTAGTAAGATCATTGTACACAGTTCTTGTGAAATCATCTGCAGCCCTGATACTTATGTTCAAAGGCAGGGGGGAGATGACTCAGTGGCTTTCAGGAAGGATTGCAGGGGTAATCAGGGAGAATGGAGGACTTGTCTCAGAGTCCAAAAGAGCTTGGCTTTTCAAGTACTGCAAAGTGAAGGCCATGGAGGTAGATAACTGCAGTCTACAAATCCATAGGAATAGGAGGAAAAGAGTTCTTTAAGATAGAGAGCAATGTTGGTAAGAGTCATAAACTCAGCATAGAAATTCAGGAGACTTAAGTGGGATAGTGAGTTTTTAGAACATCCTTCTAGTCAGAATAATGGAAGAAGACAGATTTCTCTTATTCTAATATGTAGCATGGCAAAACTATGAGCAAGATTATGTGGTGTATATGCAATACCAAGGAGGCTGGAATTAATATAAGGAGACACCGTATGATGCGATCAGTGAATCAGGTACAAGAAGTAGGCACAGAAGAACTGAATTAGACCTGCAGCTATCTGGCGTACCTGTGCAAAAGTTCTTGTCTCTTATCTCTTTCAAATTTTTGCCTTTACTTGTTCAAGGCATTTTTGGCATATGTGCATGATCACCTGTAAAATATGTTCTTGTACATTTGTTACGCTGTTGTGAAACCCCTGGGACCAGTTTTGAGCTCTGCCCTATACCAGTGAGAAAATTTGATCTCTGGGTGGAAGTGCTGCATGTGTTTAAGGGCAAGTGTGTGTTGCTTGATAGTCAGCTCTTAGCACCAATGCTCTGAGTTAGATATTGGTGTCATTTGACACCTTTTTATATCTCTTACAGTTTTTGCACCTCTGAACTCTGTTTAATGTTTAAAAGCCTTTTAATCTGTGTGTATAGGATAGGCTTGTATAGGAATAGGCTGAGTCTCCATTTCTCTCATGTTGTTTTTAGGATGAAATTCTGAGTAGGAAGAACAGATATGTTTAAACAAAGGAGGAGAATGAAATCTTAGGGTATTTACCTTCCTCTTCTTTGCTTTGTCCTCCTTTCTCTAAATTTATGATTTTATTAAAAATGATGTGTGTTTATGCAAGCATTCAGTGTACTGCTTTTTGGTTCATACATGATGACAAACATCATCTGAGGGTTGGGGAAGCCAAAGAATATTTTGTCTTACTTTGATTGACCACTTACTGTGAGTTGATCCCACTTCAAAAGCAAAAGAAAATGCAGATGAGGTTCTTCAAGCAAGCTGTGTGGTACACCAGCTTCTGAGCTTTAAAACTGTTAATCACTATGTAGTATATAGGAAGTATGTGTACTTCCAGTTCACGTTGGCATTGATTTCATTGTTATTGCTCCTTACAGAAATATTGCTTCTTGGTGACAAATTATTCGTCCAGCTTCTTGCTCTTCATGAGTAAGATTGTACATGCAGAGATGGAAACACTTCACATTTCATAGAATCATAGAATCAGTAAGGTTGGAAGGGACCTCTGGAGATCAGCAGGGTCACCTAGAGCGTGTTAGACAGGGCTGCATCCAGGCAGGCCTTGACTATCTCCAGAGAAGGAGACTCCGCAACCTCTCTGGGCAACCTGTGCCAGTGCTCCATCACTCCCACAGTGAAGAAATTCCCCATCACATTCAGGCAGAACTTCCTGTGCTTCAGTTTCTGCCCATTTCCTCTTGTCCTGTCACATGGGGCAACTGAAAAGAGTTTGTCCCTGTCCCCCTGACATCCTCCCTTCAGATACTTATACACATTGATAAAATCCCCCTCTCAATCTTCACTTCCCATCTTTGCTGCTCTGATGATATAGACCAAAAAAATTCTTACTTTCCATTCTGCTTCTGCTAACTCTTTTTGAGATGTTTTTCCTCCTTCACCTTGTTGAAAGCATTCTTTTTCTCAGTTAATAGTGATTCTTATCTCAGACTTGTTTTTCTCTGAAGCTTTGATTCCCAGTTGTGTAACCAAAGATACTGGCCAGAACATCTGTAGACTAGTATTTTGTATCATGGGGTAGATAACAGATACATCACTGAGGTTGGCCAATTTCCTCTGCTTTCCATCCCCAGCATTTTTTCTTCTGCCTCTGGGGTTGGTTTATCTTGCTACCGTTCCCAACTGTCACATAATTTTCTGGATCCAGCATGCTTTTGTCTGTGTGTGTGTGCGTGCGCGCGCACATGCATGCGCACACAGTAGTAGTAGAAAAGGTATTATCTTCCTTATTTGGCTCTTAAAGTTAGAGGATGCAGCTTTACAAGGTTATAGGTCTTTTGAGGCAGCTTACAGAGACCCCTCTGTTTTTGCAGAGCCCTACCACAGTAGTTGAGACCCCTCAAGTGAATGAGGGGATATTCAGATGGCAGTGCTTACAGTTTGGATGCCTGGACCACTTTTGTTAGGTTTGAGGATGGTTGTTGTTTATAATGCCATCAGTAGGTTAGCTGTCTTTTTCTTGAATAAGGTCACTTTATTGTGGTCACTGCAAGAAAAGTAACTGTTGTATAAGATGATAATAAATCTAAAACATTGTCAAAAGATCAGCATCTAAAACATTCAAATTGTTTTGTGCTAGTATGAGTTTTTTGTTTGTTTTGGAGGGCTTTTTTGATTGCTGGGGGGGGTGGTTGTTTGGGGGTTTTCCCCTTTATGGTCCAAGTGCCGGAAGTCCAACCCTTAGTTCTTATGTCCCCTTTTTAGTGGCTTTTTGTATAATGGTAGCAGCTTGTCTTTGTATGAGAGTGAGAATTGTTTGCAGAGTTTTTTCATGAGATCATGAAAATCCTCTGTTTCACATATCCTTTGACATTTCTTCACATCATGTCTATGGGCATATTTCACAGAATTATCACTTAGCCTGACTGGACTTATGTTACTGTATAGGGTATACTCTCAAGAGGTGTTTGTGAGTAGGAATTTTTATTTGTATTTCTGCAACCAAATTTTAAGAAACTGAGATAAGAAAAGGTCAGAGAGGTACAGAAACCACTCAATAGAGAAAATAGTGAGTACAAAAGATTTTGGGCAGGGGGAAGGGAAATAAATTTCTCAAAATGTTGAAAGAAGTAATTAAATATCATGATCTAACTAGACTCAGTAGAATAATATTTTCTCAAGAGATACAAGGACCTCCTAGAAATATTAGCCCTCTTCCCCTGCCTTCATTCCAAACCAGTTGTCTGAGATGCCTACACTGCACACTTGTTTTCAGCTATTCTGCAGTTCAAACTGTTTTAACACATCCTGTCTCTGTGTTTCCTCTAGTCTGCAATACCCTTCTGCATCATAGACCATAAAAAAACATCCTGGGAATTGTGTTCATAACGCAGTAATCTTGCATGTTCTTTTGCAGGTTTCCTATCTTTACGTTAGCAATATTTTATTATTGGCAAATACATTGCAAATTTCTTCGTTGCAAACTGTAAATACCATTTGTGTTGTTGGAGGATTTTTTCTTCTTTGAAGAGGAAAATTTGGAGGGGAGATTTTTGGCGGGGTTTAGTTCTTTTTGTTTGTTTGTTATACCTGTAAGATCAGCCTTAATCTTGTTCCCTGTGTATGAAACAACTTTTATTATGTGAAAACTCCAGGGTGCTATGAATTTGTAAAAACTTATCATTATCAAGGACATTAAGATTAATATAATGCATGTGCAAATAGAGGAAGCTAGTTATATTTTATATATATATATATATATATATATTTATAAATAGATATCTCCTTGGTGTGTTTTTACTCTGAGAATGACATAAAAATGGCATCTTCCCACTTATTGGACTTGTGGGGATCCATTTATTCATTGACCTGAACTACTGCTACTTTCTGTTTTTGTTTTTCAGGGGAGAAGTAAAGCAAGTAAAAAATGTCAGGGAATGGATATGATCCTGTTTCTTCCCTGTCCTGTGAAACAGGCATGCTCCAATTCAATTCACTACAACCATCTTATGAGAATAATTCTATTACAAAATCTCTTGTCAGTGATGGGAAGATACAAATTAAGTTTGCAGCAATAGTAGTCTAAAAAAACTTTTGGTTAAATTATCACACTTGACCTAAGGTACTAGAAATCAGACACAATAAATATGAGTTTTCCTATGCCATTTTCAGTCACTTGTCAGAGATGAACTGCACCATGAAACAGAACTTTTCAAAACTTGCTTTTGAAATGTCTGTCGTGCTGTCTTCATACTACTGAAGATGTTGATGTGTCTGTGAGTGTTGCCATTTATTGCTACTTCCCAGCAGGAAGTCCCGTCTACTGACATAATTAATGAAAAAGGGATCCCCAAAAAGGAGAGGAATGCATGAAAGAGGCTGGAGACCTTTACAGTTGTATGAAGGTAAGTTCTACTTAGTAAGAATAGTTTTTCTGGAAAACAACTTATTCCAAACTAACATTTGACTAAATTATTAGTGCACAGTAAAATTTACCTGAAAACAACTGTGAAGGTTTCCAGCTCTTATTCTCAGGTTGTTTAGAAGTCACAATTTCATAGCCTGTGAGCTACATCCTGCTATTTTTCAGGATGTAGAACTCCCACTGACAGCAATGTGGAGTTCTGCATAAAAGTAGGTGTCAGAACACAATGTTATGTCAGCAGACTGCAAGATGTTCTTTCATTTTATGATTAATCACTAGATTTTAATAGATGTAGGCAATGCAAGAAGATTTTTAAATTTCCTTCATTTAAGCTGAAATGATTGTTTTCCATGTTTTTTCTTGACTCTTTTTTTGTTCTGCTTGGACATAGGATGATTTGCTCTGTTATCTGTATGCCAGAAGTGAGGTGCCTGGATATCAGAAGGAAGGTTCTTTTGTTTTTGTTTTTTATCCATGTGTGCATGGCTGACTGGGACAGCCATTTCTGGGATCCTGAATACAGTCCTGATGAAAACTGGTAGAAGAAGATAAATACTTGAACAGGGTAGTGGTAGTTAGATACTACGGCAGGTGGTCCTCTGTCTGACCTGGGATGGCTCTTTTGTGTTTGTTTGCCAACCTTCATACCTAGATAATTGTTTCCATGTTCTTCCATTACCCCTTTTCATTTATTTTTTTAAAAAAGTAGGTGTGAACTACTGAGATATGAATCATCAGTATTAGATCATCCCAAAGGCTGAATTTCAGGTGTGAATATTAGGTAGTTAGTGTTTATAGTTGTAAAGTGATTGCAATTTGCAATATCATTCCAGTTTCCTCAGTTTTTTGCAGAACCTGAAGTCATACAGTGTTATCAGTTTAAGACAAAATCCATGAGTTGGTCTTTCAAATATAAAATACAGGTTTCTGTGCCTACTGGTCAGTAGATCCTCCAGCCTGCTGGTTAGTATTGTTAGCCAGCTCTGGAGACTTTGTGATGCTGTGTCTTACTGGTAGAGCAACACAGAGATAAGAAGAACTTTTTTTTTTTTTTAATTTATTTTTTTATTCCTTTCCTGCAGAGCTATATGGCATTCTGTTACTGTCTCTTCTCTAGATGCCAGTCTTCTTGGAATCAAGTATCCTTTATCCTGTGCCATTTAATGCAGTCTGGATTTTGAGGGACCAGAGTCAATAACTGAAGAGTTGTGCAGTACCATTAATGCAGCTATAAATAAATGGGCCTAATAAAGATGGAATCATCCGATTGCATATGCTTTACTAATCTGTTCCAACTTTCTTGTTTCCATAATTACAGGTTTGAAAGATGGAGTCCAGACCATGAAAAAGCTGCAATAGCTGTTCTCATAAGTAATTTTTGTTTCGCTTCAGTGGAGATTTCTTACATCTAAATCACTTAATTATGTGACTTTTCATTTTAGGGAGATGCAAGCAAGCCAGCGCTCTGTGGCCGTAATTGCAGAGATGATCCACACAGCTAGTCTAGTTCATGATGATGTTATTGATGATGCAAATTCTCGGAGAGGAAAAATGACAGTAAATCAAATCTGGGGAGAGAGGAAGGTGAGTTTTCCATTATGTGCAAGATTTGTCTTTGAATTCTGGTAGAACAGAAATACCTAGGCTTTTGTCATATTACTAACAACAGGCCAAGGGCACAGTTCTAGCTTAGTTCAGAGAAGATGTGAAGCAAAGTGTCTGGACTGTGGGTAAGATGGATGGTTCTGAACTTTTGAAAGCTTTAGAAAAGATACAACTGCAGTGTGATTCTTTCTGGTTTTAATTTCACATACAGTTCTCTATAGTGCTGCTGGAGTACTTTGAGCTTGTTTAAACTCATTCAGCACGCTGTAGATTATCCTGTTTCAGTAGTAAACACAAAAAGTTTTTCAGTCAGCATGAGAATTTTTTGAAGTAACTGTTTGAAATAACTCTTTCCAAAAATTTTTATGCTAACTAGTGTGGTACAGAGCTTTTGCTATTATAACTGACTGGCAAATGTCTGAGAGAGGCATTTCTTTGTAGAGCATTATAAGGAAGCTCTTAATTGGAAAATACAAGGAAAGGAGTAAATCACTGGCGCATCAGAACTTGTCATGGCGCTTCAGAGCTGATACGGCATAACACAGCCGAATGGTCAAGTAGAGTGGCAATCTTTAAAGAATCTTAACAGGCAAACACATATTCAGATATTGCATAGAGGGAAGATATTACTTATATAGCAAATAGCTAAACTGTAAGGGATTCAAAAATGGCTCCAATTTAAATATTTGGTTACCTCCTGTTTTGCTCTGTGAGAATGAGAAATGTGCATTTTATGTAGGAAAATGATGTGATGTGACTAGACCTGCCAAATAGAATCCTATTGTCTCTGTGAACATTTACAGGAAAAGACCTTAAACATTTTTTTCAATTATTTATTTATTCTTAGGCTGTTCTAGCTGGTGATTTCATCCTCTCAGCTGCTTCCGTAGCTTTAGCACGAATTGGAAATACAACTATCATCTCTGTTTTAACTCAGGTGATCGAAGATTTGGTGCGTGGTAAGGTCTCTTTCTGTTTTTATCTTCAGATTTGTTTGCCCAAGCAATAAGCCCACAAATAACTCCCATCTGTGCAACTTTTCAGGTGAATTCCTCCAGTTGGGTTCCAAGGAAAATGAAAATGAGAGATTTGCTCACTACCTCGAGAAGACTTTTAAGAAGACTGCAAGTCTTATAGCGAACAGTTGTAAAGCAGTATGTACGTCTGTCCCTTCTAAAGTTAACATACCATACTGTAAGCTTCACAGCTAAACTCCTAATTATTGCTGCTCTTTCTGGAGACACTTCAAAGTAAACCCTTTAAATGGTATTCTGCCAGAATCTAAATGAGTTTGAGATTGTAGATTCTATCCCAATTCAGCAGTGCAGCCTCCAATATTGGTTTTCTTTTTCTTTTTTTTTATGTTTTATATTCATGCACAGATTTATTTTTAACCTCACTTGAATCAAAATAAGGTTCGTTGTGGCTGCCTCTAATTTACAAAATTCTGCAAGCCTGAGCCAGTGTTTTTAATGTCATTTGAAATTTGTTGAGCCTGTCGACTTTATTTATTTATTTAATTTTAGGCTACTTTCACATCTGGTCTCACTCACTGGTGTAGAGAGGGACCTTGAATGAAAGCAGTGGGAAAAAAACAAGTATTTTTTTATATATTCTTATCTAGTATTGCTTAGGAAAAAAAGACATTGTCCTTTGCTATTCATTAAATCATAGGAATTAAATGTGTTTTCACTGGATAAATTAAATCATAGGAATTAAATGTGTTTTCACTGGATAAATTTTAGGTGACTAATCACGTGATTCTGTCTTGTTGTGTTACATTGTAAAAAGAGTATGCACTTGCTGATTTGCCTGGAGTTTTTGATTAGCAATTGGTGGGATCCTACTACATCCAACCCAACTTGTTCTGTTACTTCATTTAAAAAGACTTGTTTCAAGATGATATTCATATCCCCCCCCCCCAAAAAAAAAAATGTTTCTAAACAGTGCAGAAAATGGAGAAGACTGGTAGTAATCTCACCACAGAGAGTTTTATTTTTATTAAAAAAGGAATAGCAGATGCATGCCATAGCAAGGGGGAGTTCTAAGAGAACTGGACTAAAAATATATGCTCATATTAATCATCTTCTTTTGTTCTCAGAGATCTGTTACGTTTGTGCAAAATATAATAGTTGAAAATTGCTTAAATCAAGAAGACTGATAGAACAAAAGACATAAATTTTGTGGGGAGGGAAAATACTTTAATTGCATAAATTCTCCTGGTTGGAAGAAAACTTCAGTCTCGTGGATTGTTCATATAAATGGTAGAATGACACAGTAGAGAATCTCCCTTTGCAATTCTTTGTTTATTGTAGTGGAAAGTTGGGATAATAAGTCACATTATCCTGCTTTCTCAATAAAAATGCGTAAGTTTTTATACTTGTTTTGACAGTCTTCATAAAAGAACATTCATGGATAGAAGAAGGATCACCCTTCCACACCTTATCCCACTTCCCACTCAAATCTTTACAAGAATGAAGGATTTGAGTACTTCCTTCCAGATTGTGTGTAAGATGCTAGTTAACAGGAAGGAAATGTGTTTGTGTTATAAAGAAAAACAAGAGATAGGTCTGGCCTTATGACAAAATCATATTTGTATACAGTGGCAATGGCTTGTATGTACATCTCTCCATCAGTTTCTTTCTGTGTGGATTAGGAGAACTGTGCTGATACTCCTGGCAGTGAGGGTATTTTCAGTGGTTTTGGCCATTAAGGAAAAGGATGGCGTCAGAAGGGTGTTGTGTTATCTGTAACAAAGATGATCGCTAAGATCACCAGTTCTGTCTTGGAAAGAATTCACCTGTATTTCAGTTGGGGATGAACAGTATTCACACCTTGTTTTCAGGGACAAAGCTAAGGAGAGAGATTATTGATGTTCAGAACATTATTTACAGCTTAACAGGCTAGTGTGTCATTGGAAGGAGCTCAGATCTCGTTAATGATAGAAACAAATCAGTGTTTGATTTCCTATGATAAAGACAGTAAAGGTACTACTTGAAAAAAAGATGTCAGACCAATTGAAATCCTGCACTATATGATGCCTTTGAGAAGGCAAACTTAGAATTATGCTAGGAGAGATGCTCCTCAGAAAATCTCTAAGCAAGGTAATGTACAGTATATTAACATTAGTGTATTCACTGCATTGGTATCTTCTGCATTGCCAAAGCATCACTGCACTTGAGTCAAAACTCATTTAAGGTAGAGTGTTATGTACATTAAAAAAATGGCTATTCAAGATGTTAGAGCCACTGCAGTGTCCAGTTTATTTCTACAATAATTCTGCATGGAAGAATTTGTACCGAAGTTACAGTCAAAGTAATATAGTGCAAGAGGAAATGGTGGTATATAGCCCAGAGGGTGACTGAAGCCTTAGTTACGGAAAGGCATTTCTCAGAGAATGTGAGAGGGTGACTCTGGTTCAAGAATTCAGAAGAAATAAAACAGAAGTGGAATTTCCATCAATCATCAGGAAAAATGGAGATGGCAAAATAAGCTTATCAGTTCTTGCAGCCCTTTTTCTTCCTGCTGTAGTGTGAATTCCTAAAGCTGCTTATATTCCACATAGTATACTTTCAGAAGAGGGCTTAAAAACATGCTTGTTTAAGATCAGTGTAAAGTTGCACTAGAAACTCTGGACTTTTATCTCTTAGTGCTTTAGCTTTTATAGCTTTGGGCCTTGATCTTGCAAGCTGATCTACGTAGACATGTCCTTGTATACCTGCATGGAACCCGCCATGGGTAAGGCAAGACTTTGTATGGTCTGCCTTAAGGACAGAAGAAAAGGAATAGTCTGCAGCTCTGTATCTACCTGTGAGCTCTTGCTCAACTATTTTGCAGTTTGGTGTATGCACAGGGGCTTCATCTGAAAAAACACCTGGTATGGAAATAGTGTCGAGGAAAATCAGACATCTTCAGAAATGTTAGAGGCTGGGACACCATCAACAATATTGACTAGCTTGAGGAGGTTCATACAGGCAACAACAAAGTCCTAAAACAGATGTAGGTTCATATCAGTGGCATCAGATATTATGATCAGCCAGTAGATCTTTCATTTTATTTTAAATACAGTAATTTCTTTTTCAATAAACTCTTTGCTAAGAGAGATTAGCATAATCTCTTAGCATCTCTGTTAGCATAATATGGCACGGATTTTCAAGTAGATAATCTTAATTTCTGTAAAAGTACAATTTTTTATAAGCAAGTGCATGTTTAAAATATGAGATATTTGAGAAGAAGACAAATGTATGACAATACAAATTCAGGACAAGAATTCCTCTCTCACATAGGCTTTTATAATCCCTCTTACTAGAGGAGTAATTACTAGAAAAGATTTTAAAGAGACAGGAGGAAGTCAGCAGTGTACCCTGCAGCACTGAAGGCTAGCCACATACATAAATAAATAAATGCCAAGTAGATTGACTTGTTTTATTGAAATCAAAGAACCTTTCTGAAGAATTCTCTGCACTTGATACTAGGAAGGATTTTTGATCATGGTTTAGCAGAGGACGTATCTGAATACTCCAAGATGAATTTCTAATCAACCAGTCATGTCCGAGGAGCTATAGGAAGTACTCAAAGGATGAGTTTTATCACTTACACAGAAATATAATTAAGATGACATTGTTATTCTGATTTGTATTTGTAAATGTATGCTATTATATCAGTATGTCTTCAGTTAGCCAGCCACTCTGAGTGATGCAAGTTTGACTGAGGAAGAGCAGCCCGCCTGCCTGCACCACAGTGAGTGTCCGTATGGGGGCAATAATCTGCAGGAGCGATTTTAGAAATTAGCTCCTAAAGGAACTCCCCAGTAGACAAGACCCTGTCATGTTGCAGGCTTATGATGTGCTCACAGTAAAAGTTGCTCACTGGAGGGGTGATAGGCATATAAAATTCCTATACTTTTTTTTTCTTTTTTGTCTTCAGAGGTGTTCATAGCTTGAAAAGGAGATACAAAGCTCTTTTGCAAAGATGCAAGAATTGGATTTGCATAGAATTGTGCTCTTGTAAAGACATTCTGTAATTCATGCTTCTGTTTTTAAATCCACATATCCTGCTGCAATTCTTTATACAAGTAATGTCTGTGTCCACAGGAAACTGTCTACCTGCAGGTATAGCTCTGCTCTGACTTTCTCATTAAATGAAAAAGCTCTTCTCTTTACACAGCACTTCATCTCCCCATCTACCAACTTTTTTCCCAGCTCCGACTCTTTGCCATTAATGAGGATTTTGAACGGATGTCAAAAACATCCACTTGAACAAAACTGTTTTACTAAATTCCATATTTCAATTCTTTAGACTAAATTTGATGGTTGCTGAAGACTTCATTGAAGCAGGTTAGATGCAGCCTTGATGATCTTGTTTGATTTTTTTTATTACAGAAACAGCCAAAAGTTTGCTAGGCATTGTATAGCAGTAGATGATGTCAGCCTTTGGGGGCAAATACTACCACTTAAGAGACAAGTATCAAAAGGAGGATTAAAGGGCAAGGTATTCCAGTTTGGTAGACACTGGCAACTTTTATTTAAATGCCTTGTAATTCCAGTTCATTCAATATAATGACTTTCAGGACTCTGTGTGATTTGACATAAATTAAGTAGCATCATTTCCCTGCTTTAGTATCTTCTTCTTTATCACAGCATCTTGATTCCTCAGGGCTTACTAGTTATCCATGGATATAGATAGTAACTGGGAGGCTTTCTGGTGTTTAGTTGAATGAAATACATTGACACATGAAACAATCTCTGATCTTGTGCTAATTGCAATGTATTTATTGGAATATATCCTCCAGTACCTAATGTTATTTCTTATTTCCATCTTCATGTTCACCTTCACAGCTCTTCTGGGACTGGTTTTTAGTTCGGGGTTGTTTTTTAATGATCTTACCTTTCAGTACCAATAAAGAGGATTTTTTTTATATATCTAATTTTGTGTTGTGTGGTTTTCTAGCATACATTTTTAGTCTTAAATCAAGTAAAAATGTATCTTCACTCCTTCAGTTAGTTGCAGCAGTTTTGTGTCTGGATTTTTGCCCCCAATCGCTTTATTGAAGGTTAGCATAAAGCAGAATGTTTAAGTATAACCAAATTTGGTAAATTGTTTAATCAATATATAAATCCAAAAGCCTAAGTGTCTTATCTCAAATCTTAACATGTCCTATATTTTAGCTTTGTGAAGTTTATTCATGTCACATAGTCGACTAATTCCTGTATCTAAAATGTTTATTTGTCTGTCTCAGTATAGTGATACTTCTATCTAACTTGGTGTATTTCCTTCGTTCACTATCTTATTTTTCTTTGTCACTAATTAGCTTGCAGAGAAAGGTAGCAAGAGATATCAGCTTATCTTCATGAGAACTTCAGTTTTGGATAGTTAACATCACCCCTAAAAGTAACCTTTCTTATCTCAACTGTCCTCTTAAATTGGGTGCAACACTTCCAGTTTTGTAGCTCTTTTATGAAGCATGTAATGTCCACTTACCTGTTATCTGACCTCCAGTTATCCCATGGCTGATTATATATGTAATAAATTTCATTCCTGTGACCCTGGACTGTAGATGACTACCACTCTGCATATACAATGCAACTATATTTCTTCTCTCTCCATCCTTGCATTATAATTTCTAACTATGATAAATATATAATAAAGCTAATCTCTTTAAAGACTTGAATATATTTTAATACTGCATTGCTGTTCAGTCTTGTTTTTTAATTGGCTTGGCTTTTTGTGTGTATCTACAGAGATAGGCAAGAATGTGCTGCTGATGCAGCTTTTTTTTTTCCCTCTCCCAGATTCCTACTGTACCTACTTGCTATGTCGTACCTAGGGTCAGAGACTAAAGGTGGATGCTAACTACAGCTTTCTGATATTTTTTTTCTTTTCTTTCCTTCTTTTTTTTGTCTCCTTTTCAGGTTTCTATTCTTGGCTGCCCTGATCCCAAAGTTCATGAGATTGCATACCAGTATGGGAAGAATGTTGGCATAGCTTTTCAGGTAGTGTATTCCTCTGCATTTGTTGAATTAATGAGAATATAAAGTTTAAACTTCTGAAAACCATCTTGTGGGCTGTTTAAATCCTTTTTATAAATCTTCTCTTAATGAAGATTGTTCTGTATTTACCTCTCTCTAATAACAAAAAGTTAATCTGTATGTTTATCTCCTTCCAGTTAATAGATGATGTGCTGGATTTTACATCATGTGCTGACCACCTGGGGAAACCAACAACAGCAGACTTGAAGTTGGGATTAGCCACAGGCCCTGTCTTGTTTGCTTGTCGACAGGTGAGTCCATAGGAACTCCTGTCTCCAGAACGAAAGTGTGCATTGCTCTTTTAAAGGGATATTTTTGTAAACTTTAAGTCTAGTCTTTGAATTAATTTAATGTTTTTTTAGATGCTGTTGTATTCTTGAATTCCTTGGCAACAGAGGTTTTGCAGTTGCGTTTTTTCCTTTTTTGTTCTAAAGATTCCTAGGCATTCACAAATAAGAAAAAAACACTAACTGACTTTAAAAGAAGTTATGACCACATGGTTATATGTGGTCATGAAGGTATGACCACGCACAATTAACCAAACTGAGAGGAAACAAAGATGCTTGCTTTCATTCTGTTTGCTGCAATAATACTGTTAGCTATTACGATTGGAAAGTACTGTAGAACCAAAGAAGGAAGGAGTAAACCTTTGAGAAGCTCTAAGCTAACGGGGATCTAATAGTGAAATGGAAAAAATGGAAAAGCAGATCTCCACAAGGAAGCAACATGTTGTCTATACCATCATCTGGAGACTGAGAAGGAAATTGGGATCCACAAACTAGAAAAGATGGGAAGCTTTAGAGAGGGTGCAAACTGAAGTTCAGCTAAGGATTTTTTTAGTTTTCACCAGCATCAGGAGCTTCCATCCTTGCCCCCCCTGCTCAATATGTCTAAGCAGATCAACTCTACAGCACATGCTGAGAGTTCCAGCTTGAACACATGAACATTGCCTGAGCATGTACCAAAGGTCAATACTTTCAAAACCAGCTGGATTTATGCATGTTCTGAGTTGAGAAACAGCTGCCCTTGTGTTAGGCCACTTAAAAGCAGCACTAGCCTTTTGCTGCCATGATTCAAATGTCTAACGTTTGGAGAAGGACAGGTGTTCCAATACTTTTCGTGATGTTTTGTGGAGGTTAGTCCTAAGCAGCTTCCTGTTCATATTCTTTGCTGAGACATCTTGTTCTCCCCAGGCTCTGAATATGGCCCTTTTGCCAAATTTAAACTTTGTACCCATTCTGTGGCCAAATACTTAAAATACCTGCATAGCTTCTAGGTGGGCAACTCTATCCTTCATTGTATTTGGTCCATTTGTCTCTTTTGGTTTCAAGCTTATTAGTTATGGGGCGGGGGAGCTTTCCATTCTTTGCAGTTGTGCTACTAAAGATAAACACATTATTACTTTGAAGAAGAGAAAGGAGTATCATAAATAAGCTTAAAATCAGTCAAGATTTTCAGTGGCTCAAGGATGATTTAAAGGAGTATAAGGAAAACAGAAAGGCCAGCAGCATCCAAAAAGAAATTAAAATTGGTGCTAATCCACAAAAGGGCAAGGACTGATTGGGGCTAAGGAGATTTAGGACTTACAAACCAATGCTTCCAAACAAACTTCTCTGCATGATACATGATTTGTCCAAACTAGTTTTAATGAGAGCTGTAGTTTGTGATCTCTTGTTGGAATTGCTCAGAATTTAACATGGGAAAAGTTTTAAATAGTCTTTCAAAAACATACAACTTTGATTTATTGCTCTTTTTTAAAACCAAAGATTTTGTGGGGGGAGGAAGAATGTACGCATGTGTGTTTCATCATCCTTTGTGCATTTACATGTCTCCCAGAAAAGACAGGAAAGTGAAGAGCATTGGCCACGTAAGAATACAGATTAACAGATGCTGAGAACAATCAACTCCCTGTTCTCTGTGTCCTCATCCCAGCTTGTCTGCAGGATTCATGAACTTGTTCTTGAATCATTATTGCAGAATTTGATCATATGTAGCAGAATCTTATTAGTCATCAGCAACTGGAGGGACTGTCTTAAGGGACAGTGACAGACTCGGGTACAGAAGGAGAATGCAGTTGTGATTTTTCTTTCGTTTACTTTCATAGGAAAAACAAGGACATGCTACAGAGATTTTAAATAGGATTTGGCAGTGAATGGGTGATACTGATTGTCTTGTGGGGTTGACTATTCCAGGTTTTTAAAGCTATGCATCTATTCATCTATTTGGGCTAGCTATCTGACTTTCAAGATTACCTATTGAGTTTTATCAGATAACTAAGAGCTAAGTTCATAACAGAAAAATAGGACAGGAAAGAACTTTGTAAGTTTTATTTTAAAAATTTACTAGTTCTTCATAGGGCAGTTTTGAATACTTCCTCATTTCTATCTTTATGATAGCTGGGAAGCATGTTTCTGCTTTGAAAGATAACCTGGCCACTTTACAAAGTTTTCCATGTTAACCAGAAGGCTTCTTTGCTGACCATTTCCTGCTATATTTTAGAAATTCATAGACCAGCACTATAGATTTATGTGATAAATAAACAAAAGAAGTGCTCTAATCTGGAGTTTTCTCAGCAGACACTTATCTATGCTGTTAGTAAAAGATGTTTCATCTATTTGTATCTGAGAATACAAACTCTTGAGAAAAGGACTTGAAGGTAGTCCAAAATGTGATTGTTAATTGTATGCTGTCTTTTCGCTTGAAATTAATATTACTGCTATCTTACATACCCTTTAATCTATCTGGTAATACTCCTGTCATCTTCTTTACAAATATTCTTCTAGGGTGCTTGGATCTTCAAGTGATAACCTTCTTTACTTCTCCTCTCCCCTCTCTAAAACACATCTGCTTGCATTAGCGTACTGAGGAGTGAGCTTCATACAAAAATGTTTGGGTCAAGTTTAGCTCTATTTATTCAGTATTTAGTAAAGCTCACTCAAGAAAAACTCATTTTTTAAAAGAAATACACAGCAGTTATGCTAATTTTAAAGACATTTTTAAAATAGCACAGCTCATGAATGGCGTTTATTTTTATTGTAAGCATTCCTGTCAAATGCTTATAATTACCTTTTAGATTTGCTCAACTGCTAATAATAGCTTCTCATTAAATGTTTGGGGATTTTTATATCCTTTAGGGCTTAAATATAAAAAGTGCATTCTATATCACTGTAAACATGAATAACATGAACATTGCAATTAAATTGCCATTATATGGGAAGAAAGCTGGAATCTAGAGAAAGCTAAGTCTGAGTCACCAATAAACTCTTAAATGTATCTTCTAAGAGAATACTGCCTGTGAGTAACACAGAAATGTCATGGCAATAAAAAACATTACATGATTATTCCCTACCAACAGTTTTTCAGATATATGGTTTCAGGACTAAAAGCGTGCAGGGAAAACACATCCTTGTCTGTAAGTGCACTGCAGTACAATAATCTAATGAGTTTCAGACAGATGAACAGCTACCTCTTTCCTTTCAAAAGAATTCCTCTACAGAGTAGATCTCTGAAGCTGTGGCCTTAGTTTGTTAATTAAGCATCAAGATTTGTTTCTAGACTGTCTGAAGGAAGGAAGTGCCAGCACATTCACATGGTAGTACAGTGACTTGCTCAGACAACCCACTTCAGTTATCATCTAGCTGATTTATAGGTTATTGATTGTGCAGTACTAACTACACATTCTAAGTGATTGTAAACAAAAATACATTATAGTTATATTTGTTCTCTTGTCACTTACCTTATCTATATTTTCAAATTGAATATCAGATACTTTTATAATGCCATGGCTTGTGTGTGGTTTAGAGATGAAGTTGAGTAGCTGAAAACTGCTAGTTTTGTTTGCATAAACTTTAAGTTGGGCATTACCAGCAGACTTTTGAAGCTGCAAATTAAAATCAAGCCTTGCTCACTGATTTTATTCAAATTTGCTTGAGCTTCAGGTGGACTGCAGTGATTTTTTTGGTCTAGTAATACTTACAGAGTTTTAGATGGATTTGATTGTTTAAACAGCTTTGTTTCTTACTTCAAAAATCTCTAGTCTTTGCTACAAACCTATTTAGTAGGATCTTTCTTCACTTATATCTTAGCTGGATTGTCTCTCTTATTTATAACATAGACAAGTTCTGCGCTATCCTGGGCTTTCTGTATGTAAAACAATGAAAGGCATAAGTGGATACAACAGTCTTATTAAGGGCTTTATTCAGCCTTATAGGCAGAACTCTGCAATACAGTTACCTGTTGTACATGTGGGAGAAAAGGTACTCCTAGGTGTGCTGACACTAGCCATCACTTGTGATGTGGAAATACCTCAACCAGCTTGAGTACACCTGGAAGTACCCACAGCAGAAATTCACACACTGCTCATCTGTTCAACATGATGAAATGGCAGGTGCTAACTTTTGCTACTAACTGGCTACACAGCCTGCCAGTTTTAAATTTTAAAAGCTTGGGCTTTGCTATACAGTGGTCTTATGCAGATTTCATGGGATTAAACCTATTGATGTATCTGTGTTTACTGGTATCTCTAATAACAACAGTGGTCAGGCAAGGCGACTATGTTGTTTTCTTTTTTACCTTAACATGGCAGCAGCTACATGGACAACAGCTCATACACAGTACAAAAACTTCTCCATTTGTGCTTAGTTTCCAGAAATGAATGCTATGATAATGAGACGATTCAGTAAGCCAGGAGATGTTGAACGTGCTCGGAAATATGTACTGCAGGTAAGACTGATATAAAATATTTCATTCCTGAATGCTGTCCCCACTGAAGTCAGGCTGAAATTCACTGCCTCTGAAGTCGACTAACAGGGCTGTATTTTCAAACAGATGTTGAACAGCATGCTACAGATGGTGCCCAGTTAGTACTCCTCAAACTGCTTCACCAGCACAATGTTTTAACAGAAACTTTAGCTACTAGATTGATTAGCCTTTTATTTTTATTTAATGGCATAAAATCCACATAGTAAGCAAAAAGTTTGTGTTTGAAACTCAGTTCCTTTAACTGAAGAGTAGCGGTGTTCAATAATTCTTGTAAGCAGCAAGTAATTACCAGTCAGTCTTATATCTGAAGCACATGGTCTGTATTCGTTTTAACTGAGCCTGGTTTGAAATGAATAATTGTGCAGAGCAAATACATATTTGGTCAGCATAGCAGGGGTTTTTTTATGTCTTGATTTTGTGCATGTGTTTTCTCTCTCTCAACCACTAGTTTCTAGATCGACTGAATAGCATCTGATCGATAGCAGTATTGCTTTATAGTACACTTAAGTTTAGCATATATGAATTTTAGTATTTTGAAGCTTTGGAGAAGAGATGCAAGATTCAAGAAATACAAAATTAATCCCTTTCCTTTATCCTTCAGAATATAATTGTTAAATGTTCAGGCTGCTTACTAACCTTAAAAAACAAAACAACACAACCCTTCACAGTTTAACTAGAAGAGGCAAAGGGCAGGGGGGGAGCTGATCACTTACCCACTGCTTGTGATTGTGTTCTTATGCAAGAGTGACGGTGTGCAGCAAACGACCTACCTCGCCCAGCGCTACTGCCATGAAGCTACAAGAGAGATCAGTAAACTACGGCCATCCCCTGAAAGAGAAGCCCTCATTCAACTGACAGAAATGGTACTCCTGCGAGACAAGTGAGAACTCCTTCCACTTGTTCAGGCAGCTACTTACCAGACTGTGCCTAAATTTACTTTGAAAAGGTTATTTGCTTCCAATATAGGCTACCAAAAACTATTTTTTTAAAAACTTTTTTTTGGAAAATTTTTTTAAAAAAAAGTTTAGTGTTTTATTGTAGGAAGCCGTACAACTCAAAACAAATCAATCTGTGTTGTACAAGTGTTTTAGTGGGAGCTCTTAATGGTGAGGGTTGGGAAGATGTTTACATGTTGATGCATAAAGGCCACAGTAAGAATAAATACAATCAGTGTATCAGAACTGAAGTTGCTTCAAATTTCACTCATGTTTACACTAATAAACAGAGCATGCATGTTTCCATCTGGTAAACTCTTGTGAAAATAGATGGTTTAAATGCTTTCCAGGCTGTTAAACTTAAGTACCACCTGGAATTTCATATATGGGAATGGTTTATTATAAAGACTATGCAGACTTTAGTAAGGTTATACACAAATGAAGTTTTCCACTCCATAGAGAAATACAGGTATGTTAGTGGTTGCTAGTTGTTAGCAATTAACAACATGCAAAATTTGAGATTGCTGCAATTAAGAAAATGAAAGATTCAGTTCAACAGCCAGTCAAGCTTCCATTCTACCAGCTTCCATCACTCATTTATAGAGTGTATTTGATATCCTGTAGAAAAGTACTCTGAAGTCCAAAGGTCATCCCTGTTACAGTAGTTATCCAGTACTACCACTTTCTTTTTCAGATTAAGGCACAGATTTTGCAAAACAGAGAAGTACATCATCTCCAACGCTGCCTGTGGTACCTTAACTCAAAAGGCAAAGTGCTTGTCTCCCCTGCAAGCAAACAAGCAAGCAAGCTCCCCTCCCGTCAAAACCAAAAAAAAACCCCCAAACCAAACTATATCCTATTATAGTTGTTTCCTCTCAGTCGTATCTTAAGGGCAACCTGCTCTCTCTGATGCATTTGGCACATTACCAAGTCCAGATACAGTTTCTATTGAGCAATGTCAGTTATAGACAGTGTCCAACTTACCATATCCAGATAACCAGATTCAATCAAGAACTCTTACTAAAATTAATTTTGGAAGAAAAGAACTTTTAGAGTTTGTGTAAGTAAGTGGGTAATTCAAGTTTCATATCTAATTTATTTGCCCTCTGTCAGTGATAGAGTCAGGTTACAAACATCTGCTTTATGGTACATTGCCTGAGATAACACAACCATGATTTTGCTACGTTAGCATTCCAAACTTATTTGCCAAGCAAACCAACAAAGTAATGGACAAGACCTTTGGTTCACTTTATATATTTATGAATGGAAAAAGTCATAATGTAAATTTACTCATTAAAAAAACTTGGGTACAAATTACACATACATAAGACCACTCATTTTTTGATTCACATGGACACCTTAGACCCAAACAACTCATTGTAATAGACTTTAGTGAGAATACTCCAGGTAAAGATTACAACAAATTGGAAGCATCTTGGATTTTTAAAAAAGTATATTTCAATACATAAGTTTGTATGCATGCTTTAAACAAATATAGTTCAAGAATGAGCAAAGAATCTAAACAAAAAGTAGTATGACCAGCACTAACATTAAACTTCTCATCCAGATTTTAATATGTTAGTCTAACGTAGTGTTAGTTACCATGCTGTACTGAAAAATGTAATGGCACAATCTGAATCACGATTCATTAAATATTATACCCTACTTCCCCAGAATATTTAGGCTGGTCATGAAATTAACAATGCATAAGTAAATAAGTATAACCAGTAATAGACAGTTGCTTGTTTTACAAATTGCCATCAGGTAAGACATACTGTCTCCAGAGACTTAGAGAGAGACGGACGTTCAATCATACCATTAAAACAGTATGGCCTGAAGAAATGGGCACATCTTTTTTGAAACTATATTAAGACAATTCTGTTAGCTTTTAGTTACCCCTTGTAAATAATCATGGTATGACTGAATACAAGACCCAACTTGAAAAGCAAAGGATTTTAATCGGCATAGTGCATGATTGATTCAACATAATTCCCAGGAAACAAGCCAGTTACTCGATTGCAAACTCCTTCATACCAGCCATCATCATTCTTCTTTATCACATAAATGATTGCACCCTCCATAAACGACAGCTCATCATCTTTGTCCTTTGTATAGTCATATATAGCAACAACTGTGGATTGAAGAAGGACAGGTTTAGCAGAGACTAGTGTTAAAATTTCTTGAAGTACAATTTTTTTAAAAGACTACTTAGCTATCCTGGGATTTTCCATAGTGAATAGACATGGTTTTCCTGTTTAACATTAATTTGGGAAAGTGAAATTTCACTTTTCTTATATTATTGGCCACCACTAAGTAGTACGTGGTGACTGCATTGAATGCTCAGTTAAATTTTTGTCCTGGAGAGGTACAGCCCAGTACATGTTTAAAAACTAAATTATGAAATGAAGTATGGACATTTTTGGTCAGCCTACTTCAAATGCCTATAGATCCCTGCACAGGGATCGCTTTATAAGAAAAAACCTAAAGTCATTCTGTAGAACAGTTCTATATAGAAAAAAATTACAAAATGGTCCCTGCAGTTATATAGTATGTACTTCACTGCATGGTTTTATAAATGTAGCTACTGAAAACCACTGTAAGAAATGGATTATTTTCTGCCTTTACTATGGAGTTTCTACATGGTAGTAAGTTTTGGCATTACTTTCAAGGGCAAGTATGAAAGTTACTGTAGGGAAAAGCAGAAGTGAATTTACAGCAACATTTTCTATTTTACAATACCTGCCTATTGGATACACTAGTCTTATCAACCTCCCATTTACTGTGTGCAATTAACAAAGCAGATGTGATCTCCATGAGGAAAGAAAATAGAGCCACCAATAATACAGGAATTAAAAGCTACCACTATGAATACACCAACTTTGAACATCAGCCTTATCCTTCAGAAAAAGTTAACATTATGCAATTGATCAGTTTATTAATAGATTAGAAGGAACTGCTGTATCTCTTCTCAGAAATAACATGTCTTAGTGTTTAGCAAATAATGACACAGTATATCAGTTATTTTCATCTCATGAGCATATCCTGTAGATGGTCCAGCTAGTAGTAAAGATGAAACACAGTAGTTTCTACTGCTGTTGCAAAGAACAGCACACACAATGTGTGGACTAATGCATTTCAGAGAGTTCTGTCTACTACCATACCAGCCAGATCAGGAGAAAACTTGCAACACTATTGTTGACAAACCAGACGTTTTCCTAACACAGGAAACTAAATAGGAAATCAGCATCTCAATAATTCATAGGAAGACACATTTACTATTCAAACTCATATCTCAGCATAGTTATAGGCAGCTGATCTAGAATCACAGTAAGTCTCCAGTGAAGCCTCACTACAATTTACATTTGAAAGGCTGATGATCCACTCTAGCTATCTAATTTGGTGGAATAAACAAACTCAGACTTTCTAGCCTTTTTGCAAAACTATTTCTAGATGATTGCTCAGCAATCCTGGAGTAGCCATAGATAAAGTCCAGCAACTCAGCAGTCCAATTTACATCTGCTTCTTAAAGTGATAGATTTTTTAAATCCTTTCAGTCTAAAGTGCTTGGAGATAATTCAAGATCCTTGCGAAGGAGGATTATAGTTTATCACATTAAGTGCAATTACTTACAAACTAAGAAGAGAACGGTTAGTTTTGACCGAGCAGGGACAACCATTGTTTTCATCACGTTAAAAGTCCTTCATCCTCCCCAGCTACTCCATTAATCCTCTGACACTGTGGTTAATGTGGAGTTGCAATGCTCCCTTACCTTTCTCTATATAGTTTTTAGGTGCCCAAGCAGGATCTCCATCCGCATAGGGATCGCTGTACTGCACAACAGCAGCCTCCTCATCCTCGTAATCCACAGGTGGTGGGGGTGGAGGAGGAGGAGAGTCATCAAACATCGGCATCTCATCGGGAGGTGGTGGTGGGGGAGGAGTCGGACTATCAGCAACTAGAAACGTTTGGAGATTTTTTTTTTTTTAATCAAAAACACTAGGCAGAGGCAAACAAACCTGAGGCTGTAAACTCTAGATAAAAAGGAAAGAGAATGCCACACATAACATGCACTATAATACCATGCACTTGTTAGAGACTTTGTATTAACAACTACAACATACAGCTACGTTTGTTATTAGTGGTCACATCTATGTATAAATGCTACTAGAGTCAAAGCACATGCTGCAGGGTATAAGCTGAACACGAGCAGAGAGGAAAGCTTCCTGCTCGGCCGGCCATGCGCTGGGGCTAGCTGCAGCGGTAGCTAGGGGAGGATTCCGAGCGGCACCCTCTGAGCCAGGCAGCAACAGGCCTCGGGACAGCACCAGCCGTTTTGATGATTTTTAAACAAATCCTTTGCTTATACAATCGCTTTAATTTATTTCTGAACACTGCTTCATTGGATTTCTTCTGGGAGCTAGCTTTAAAGGGGAAAAAAGATCTGGTGTAGATTGAAGAAAAAGAAGAAAAAAAAAAGAAAAAACAAGGGGAGAGACAGGTGCTTGAGATTTAACCAGGTAAAAGGAAGTAAAATAATCCATCTGCAGAAGAAAAGCTTCATACAGGTCCTTATCTTGCAGAAGAGCTTGTGTGTATGCACACATCCAGGATTCAGCTAATGAATGTCAAACTACTGCTCTTGGGGGAATAAAAGTGCTCAAGGAATTAAGGCTATAATCCAAAAAGTCAAATCCCTGCCCTGAGATTTTCCAATCAGCACAGTTACAAGTTGCTTTGGGAAAGGGGAAAAGAAAAGGCATTATGGCATAAACCACTCCTCAAGTAAGTTTATCAAATTAGTGTTCAATAACATTCTGAGCAGCTGGTAGCAGAGTAGAGAGGGAGAACTCAGATGCAAGACACCAAGCCACTCATCCTCTTCCTCAGATCTGTGGTTTCCAAGCCACCACACACGGATCTAGGTCTCAGAGCTATGAAGCCAGAAGTTACTGAAAGGTAGCTACCATCACTACACTCAACTTTGCTATGCAGAGATACAAATTTAATTACAAAAGGTTGAGGAGTCTGCAAATTAGAAACATACAAAGGTTAAAAACTGTGATTCTAGAAAGAATTCAGTTAGAAGGAACAATTAACTGATTTGTTCCAAAATGCATAATGGTTCCCGAGCCCATGCAGGGCAGGTCTCATTTTCAGTTTCTTTCCAAGTTACAGGGTCATAGTTTCAGCACTGACAGCTGCAGAAATGCCATTTTCTGAACCAACATCAGCTCCCTGAAATGCTGTCCTTAGCTGAGGAGAGCTGCTCCAGGGTGTTACTGCTCAGCTACAGGGACCTGCATTTTTCATTGGCAAACAGTGCTCTCAGTTTAAGGAGAGAGCTAAGCTGAAGAGCTAAGAAAGAACAGCACAGCACTGAGTGAAGTTTTAGCTATTGCTGGTTACAGTGGCACTGGAAATTAGGAGTAGAGTTTCTGTTTGCTTTAATACTTTTCATGACTTCTGCCTGGCCACTACTCCAGCAGTAACTAACCTTAGACCCTTCAGCCACATGCCCCTCACAGGGGCGCAAGCACAGCTCCCGCAGCACCGCCGTGTCAGGAGCGGCGGAGGCAGAGGCTGCCCATTAGCCCTGGCACGCAGCTACCTGCCTTGCTCAGCCCACTCCGTCGCCTCAAGCAGCTAATGCTGTTTTCCACCTAAGACCCCAAGCTCCTCTTCCTCATGACGAGCTGAGCTACACTCCCTACAGCTCTGCATCAGTAAGACTGGTTACTGCTGCATTACTGATGCCTCCTCTGCATAGAAGCTCATTTATGCCACTTGGAGACAGACTAACAATTCAAGCCTTTGGCCAGCTGAACACTGTGCTTTGCCCCTATTACTGAATAGCACTCATGGGCAGGAGTCATTAATCCACCACGGACGCATGACACATAAATAAAGCTATTTACGAATGGACTGGTTTTGTGCAGTACTTTTGGCAGATCTTTCACAAAATGTATTTCTCCCCTTAATTTCCATCTACATTTAGAAAAAAATCATATTGAAACAACAATCCTTTGAGATGCTAAGAAATCCTTACCTTCATAAATGCAAAAGACTGTACTTATTCAACAATGAAGTTGCTCATTTGGGGGGGGGAGAGGGGAAGAAAAAGAGGGTAGGAAATGCAAGTGTGAAAACACCAACACAGACCCTAACTGAGATGCAATGCAAAAGCTTCATGTTTTATGGGAAATGTTTAAAACAAATTCAAGTTCACATTTAAACAAGAGGAGAGAATGGAACAGAAAATTAGACAAGTGCCACCCACAGGAAGTATTCCCACTTCTGGGATTTTAACCCAGACATTTCCTTGTTCTGAACTCTAAAACAGGCAAACTCCAGAATAGCATTACCCTTTCCTAGAAAAAAAAAGCATACAGAAAGCCACACTATATGAGAAAAGGTAAAGCAACCATTTTCCTTTTTTTAGTATCTATATTGCTCCAAATTGGACATCTCTTGTGTGTGCTCATACCACTTTTCTTTAAATGGAGACAGCAGATTCCTTTTTAAAGGACTGGGTGTAATAGTACAGCAATTTACATACAATCAGTTGTCTCCAGGCAGTGCACACACTGATGGAAACCCTCTTTAAAGAAGATACCCACAGTTAGGTCACAGGGCGCAGGAAAAAAATGGCTTTGCACAGTTTAAGCCCTTTGCCACAGTCCTCTGAAAGAAGTCCACAGAGCAGATGTATGCATTTGGGAAACAACATCTTGGTAATACAGAAAGAAACGGATTTTCCCATAAAAGACAAGTCTACCCACATCTCCCTAATCCCACTTGCCTGTAGGCTTTTTTTTTTTTTAGATGATAAGGCAGATGAAGGCCTAGCACACTATGCCAAGACCCAACAATGGCCTCAAAAGCCAATTTTGGTGAGTGTATGTGTAGACAGCTTCATGCACTCCTGCTTCCAAAATGAGGCGGCAGCAGCTCAAAGCCATACTCACTATGTAACTTTCAAACTCAAAGGACTATTAAAAGAAAGAAAATAAAAATAAAATTTCCTAGACTGGATCTCAAGCTTTAGCTATTTCTGCCAGTCCCATTCACAAGTCACCTTTAATTTTATTGTTACACACACACAAGCAAGTCTGTCCTTTTCATCTCTGCTCTCCCAAGCGCTGTCTTATCTCCAGGAGGACAACACTTGGAACAATTCAGAAACAAGTGTCAATTTTCTCAAGGTTATCTGCAAATGAAGACATTCCGTAACCTTAATTTCTAGTAGGTGTGTGTCCACCTCTATGCGAATTATGAAAAGGCTTTCCAACACAATTTTCTGGCATACTAGTCTGGACTCTTACAATTTATATAGCATAATACCAAAATATCTTTTTTTGGAATGAGATGCAGAAAGATGCCTTATATCTCTAGAAGAACGCTCACCCACTTAAAGGGTCTACTGGAAGCTGAATGGTAGCAATAGCCAGAACTGAGCGTCCATAAACATATGGGGGAGCATCAGTGCATAGTAGTAGTCACTGAAATCCTAGCATGGTTCCCAAACACTTGAAGAGCGTTTTATACTTATTTCAGACCACATCTACATTGCAATCATTCTGTTACTTGAAGAAATACAAGGTACTCCCTACAGTAAAGGTGTCTCCACATCAGGAGTACTACTTGGCACCTGTGCTAGAAGCAGCTCAATAGGGAAATCTGGCTAGAGAACACAGAAAAGAAACGGGTAATGAAAGGCTGAGGAGGGAAGTATCTGACAAACTCCTTTGTAATGGCACTAGATAATAGAACTGCACATTTTCAGCTGTTTGACTGTACAGCTTCCTAAAAACTACTACAGTATTAGAGTCAATGGATATACAGCATATTTTTACAGTCTACAGAAGCCTTTCTAGCACAAAACTAATCAATTATCCCTGGTAAAAAAAGCCTCAGGAAGGATGATTCAACATGAAATTAATATTATAATTAAGATACATTTTATATCCACACCAAGCAGATGCCACATACTTCACACTGTATTTCTATAATAAAGGTGGAGTTCAGAACTTAAATGGGTCAGTAATAATCATGCATGTATTATAAAATATTGAAGAGTGTGCCCTTCAGCTCCGATAGCATATTGGCACTAGAATGCAAGATGGTATTAGCTTCTGGGAAAGGAAACAAAATAGAGTCTGACTTGCCAGCCATGCATGCTAGAAGAAAGTAGGCTCTACCCTTGAACAGCTCAGCTTGTCCAAACTTACTGTTTTCCTGCACCCTGGCCACGAAGCCTGTGAGAGGTATCTGTGGAGTCAACTGAGGCATAGGGGGAGGGGGTGGAGCAATAGAAACTGGTAGCAACACGCACACACACACACACACCATATCGGGGAAGTCAAACGGACAAAGGAGGAAAAAAAAGGGAACAAACAAAAGCAGCCGTCAGTAACGAGGACCACAAAACAAAATATGTAAACAACAACATGAACACACACACACAGAAGAACCTTCTTCAAGCTTGTTTCCAACAGCTGAATTTGCGTGCAGCCAATTGAGGATCAAAAAGCAGAAGCAGCCCACACGTCTGTCCGAAGGAAAGGCCGCGTCCCCGCTGCGCGGCTGGACGCTGCAGGTGCGCGTGTGAAGGGACGCGCTCTGTTAATTATCTGCACTGACAGCACTTGGGGAGCACACAAAACTGAGTTCTTAAATCCTCCTGCCAAATAAGGATTACTCAAATGCCAGCAGTTGTCTTTAAAATGCGTGCTACTAGGAGCGGATGGAAGGTTTCAGAGGATCCGGGACCCCTCCGGCTACCCAAGGCAGGGAGCTCCGTCACGTGCAGGCAAGCAGCGCTGACAGAGCTGCTTTACGAAGGAAACAACGCTGCGACTCTAGCAGCCACACATCGTGTTCAGGCAGAGGGGACCTGCCACAGTTTCGGTCTGCTGCCATGGGGTGGGCTGGCTTACTATGTTCTTGCTTTGCATAGAGAAGGGACCTTGCTGCTTGTTGGCAGGAGAAGAGATGGGTTTAGAGCAGAATGGAGTTTTACTTTAAATTACTAAACCTTCTGTGGTTAGAGGCACTTGGCAAACTAAGGAGGCTTCAGAGGCTACAGCTGGCTGCACTCGCACGCAGAGCTCCTCGGGAGGCACTCGCAAGCTTGTCTCCTCAACAGCATACACCTATGAGTGCACAGCGAGAGGCAAACACGTAGCACTTGTGCTCAGAGGTGCTGGCTTCACAGCCGAGACGCTCAGGTAGGGAGGAGGCCCGGCGGTGGCCGGGCACGCCGTCCAGTCTCCGCTCTGGCAGGGTATCCCCTCATGGAGGAGAAATACAGTAAGACATCAACTCATTCGATATACCATTCTCCTCCTCAGGACGATTTGTCTTATATGAAAATAGAGAAATTCCAGTGAAGGTGGGAATTCAGCAGTGTAATTCAGTTGGAATCAAATTTGAAAAAGGTTCTATACTTCTAAGTAAGCAACAATTTAAAAAAAAAAGCCATAACTAAGATTAATGTCTGATGAATAAAATGTAACATTTAGTTCAATACAAAACCAATATTTAAAACAACTTTATAGGGGAAACAATCAATAAAAGTGGGCAAATAAACAAGTTTCTCACAAAACTGAGGAAACATCTAAAAAAATAGAACATTTGTTAGCATGAGAAGTAAAATCTTAAGGTAATATGGAACTTAATGTGGAGACAGTAGCATTAGGAAAAAAAAAAGTCAGTAACAGAACAGAAGAAATAGTTTAAAGTAGAAAAACCCATCAAAATACTGCTTAAAAACAGTTTGAAAATCAGTATTTTGAAAACACCAGAGACGCTAGATTAAGGAATAGCACCTGCATTTGAGCAAAAAATTGCTTTGAAAAAAAATGTAGATGCTCAGAAACAGTCACATGCACAGCATTTAAGGCAACTAACTATTTCTAGAAGTCAGGCCCTCTTTATTCAATAGAACACAACTGCTTGAACGGCAAGGGCTTTCTGTTGTTATGACAATTAATTTTGTGGAATAGGAGTGTGGAGGAAAATGAAGGGCTAGTATAGGTGAGAGAGTGGGAGAAAAATTAGTGTTGAAAAAATAGATAGGTGTTGCACTTGCACGTAAGTGGTTTTCTTTTTTTTTTTGACAGAAGTAATACTTCTAGACTACAGAGAAAAAAATCACTTCAGTGTCTTAAATATTTTACATGCATTTTTCTCCTTAAAAGTAAGTACACAACAACACTGTTCCAAAGAGATCTTCAGCTCAAACAGTAACATTTCTTTTTAAAGAAATATCACTCAGTTGACATACTGAAGAACACCACCAAAACCAGTTAGAGCATTATCATTACTTTATGTATATCTGGTCATAAATTTTATGGAAAGAACTTAGGAAGAAATTTGCTGATCTCAATACTGCTTTCCACCAACACTCAAGTATATCCCAGTTTTCAGATCTTTCTGCAGTGAACTTCTTCTTTGTCTTGTTGGGTAGGTAGGATGCTGCTGACTAAAACTAGCTTCCTTGCCCATTCCATCCTTTCCATCACTCATCTCCAGCTATACTACTAGTGTGAGAGCACAGAGAAGGAGTCTGCTAAAAAGAAGAAGCTAAACTCTTCTGTCCCTTCCTTATCACACATAAAATGAAGAACAAAGGAGAAACTTGAACTCAGGAAAAGAACTTAGACAGAGACAGCGATGTGCTGTGTGATGGGCAAAGGTTTGTTAGATGACTGCTGTCCTCGGACAGCCTTCTCTTGCCACTAGGCCAGTAGTGGAGGGAATATATTACAACCAGATTAGGTCTCCTGCAAAAAAAAAGTCTTTAGATTATGTTCTCCAAGCACACCTGAAATGCTAAGTATAATGTACCTATAATTAGATAGGCAATCATAATTTCCTATCATGAGTAACAGCAAACGTCTGAGGAGAAAACAGTATAACTGCACACAGTGCAATCACTGTACAACTTAGAGGAGGAGGTTGTTTGTTTGTTCTTCTGTTTTAGGAAAGAAAGCAATAATCCAATTGATACACTTCATAAATGAATTAAAATGCCATGCATGCTTTTACAATCATTTTGCTCAAAACAGTTTGAGATTTCAGAGCTCAGAAGCTTACTTGAATTTTGGGAATAAAGAGGCCCGCCATTAACATGAGGTTGAGCAGAAAATGGGGCAGTCACAGAAGGATTCCGTCTGTATCCACCAGAAGATGCTGAAGAAGTGGTAGAGTTGTGCCGTGAGATTTGCCTGGTCATTGTGCCATACTGGGAACCAGGAGCTGAACCCGGAGCAGCTGAAAAGCATTAGCCAGAGGAACCAAGGAGAAGACTTAAGCAGAGTATTACATGAGACAGAATGCAGAAAATAGAAAAAAAAGCTCCAGAACATGGGAAATACTTGATTATAGATCTCCAGTACTTTGAGGCCAGTAAAAGGAGATTAATGAAAAACAAATGTCCCTGTTATAATCAATAATGAGAAAAAACACACAAGACATAAAACAACATTCAGATAAAGGACATTTGAGAAATGCTGGGAATTATTTTGACAGACTGGATTGGACTGCAAAATTGAATCAGCTTCCAATAAGCATATCTCAATTATTCTACATGCAATACCCTTTACTGAAGAGCACACAACAAATTCCATATTCTGTTCAAAGCAAGTGTTTTCCATTGTGAACCAGAACTTCTTTCCAATCTGATACAAAAAGATATTCTAATAAAATAACAAAATAAACAACATGAGCTTCAGACACTTGCCACATCTGCTGGTCACATTTGCTAGTTATGCTTTTATATTTATGAAATTTGCACTAACAAAACAGAATCACCAATGCAGGCGGACAGAGACATCACTTATCCTTCAGACCAACATCCATTTTTACCTTCCACATACTTGCTATGCAAAATTCAAAGTTAATAAAACAATTTAAGTTCTCTTTTTGTATTAGTCTCTGGCAGAGATAAAAAAAACACTTTGTAAACTAATGAATCTCACATGCTGAGGTCACAGATTAATGCACAACTTCGCAATTTTAAAATGCAAAAATTGTTTTGCAATAGAATGTTCTGTGATATATCTAGATACATATCTAGATATATGTTTGTACACACACATGAATACACACACATATAAAAATACATACATATATATACATACATACATATGTATATATATGTATACACATACAAATAGTGTGTGACCAGAATTTTGCAGTCTTGAAAAGCTATCCAAAGTCACTTTGCATTTTCTTGTAATGAAGTGAAAGGGTTACATGGGTCAAAGCCTCCAAAGCTAGCTTGATAACAAGAGCAATGAATTTTGTCAACAGTCCCTGATTGGAAAGGGTGTCTTCTGTTTGGTTGGCCTTTTTTTTTTTTTTTTTTAATCTGTCTGTTTTTAAAACTTGCTGCACTTAAATCCCTTCCTCATAGCTGTATGTAAAACTTGAAGCAATTCTTCAAGAATTGTCATTTTTGTATCCTCAAGTTTTCCCATTTGGCATCTGCCTGCAGCACTACAGAATCATTCCCAAGCAACCATGACAGACACTTCTGCTTTTCAGTCATATTCCCAGAGGACAGAATACACACACCGCCCTTCGCATCAACTACCACTTTAAACCAGAGTGCAACTGCAGTGGCTTAGCTTCAACTGCAGGAGTGATGCAGCAGAATACCTATACGCAAGCTGATTTTGAGTTCTTACAGATCAGACTAATTGGAGGTAAGCATCAATGGGAACAGAGATCTGAAGCAACTAGCAGCCTTTTCCCTGTACCTTATGCATGTACCTTCAGAGGCTTTGTCCACAGGAAATTAGTCAATATTAGATTTGTTAAAATAAATAAATAAATAAATGACATCCACAGCCAGCAACAACCCAGTATTATCTTAACACTAAAATCATGTAGGCCCCACTACAGACGACAAACAGCTTCACTAAGTCCATTAGGAAGAACTGATTATTGATTATGCAGCATGATTGCAATCACTTCAGCGCTGACACAAGTCTCACCTATCAGACTGCCCATCGGGAGAGGTGGTGGCAGTGGTGGTGCTGGCGGTGCTCCAGGAGGAGGAGGAACAGAAATGTGTGCTAATAAAATAGTTTACATTCCTGATTAGGGTATAATTTTAAAAATGCAAGTAAGAAAGCACTGCCACTTGAGAGGCTTCCCAAATAAAAAATTCAGCTTCAGTCAACTGATACAAACTCAGACCCTGACCCTACACAGGGTTCTGTACCTGTAGATCTTTATTTCCATAGATTTTAATGGGATGCCAGATGAAAGTAAAATTCATGCCTATTTGTACCACTGCAGAATCAGAAACACCTGGGAAAGAGAAAGGAAAGCCTACATGTGTGTAAGAAAGTGAAGATTTGTAAACTGAGCAATAGGGACTTAAGAGGTGCAACAGCAAAATTACACTACACCAAAACTTCACTATTTTCTTGTGGAAATTAGCTTCAGGTGCTTACAAAAGATGGTGATTGTGTTGGCTTATTATCGAAGATAATAATCCTAATGGCTTAAAATAATGAAGGGTTTTACACATTCTCACCATTCATCATTCTTAAAGAGAAGGGAATATACTTTTGATGTTGAGAGAACCTGCCTTTCTCTTTTTTTAAAAAAAAAAAACTCATGCTATATACACACACATTTTCTCCTGCCTCTCTCAATGATTTCCCTCACATATTAGCAATTTCAGACTCTGATCATAGCATAAGCAATGCTGGTGGATAAACCTGAATTCTACGATTGACTTTTTTTTTATTCCTAGATGATCTTCTCATCACCTTGTGTTTTATTTGAGGTGAAGATTTGTATTTAATTAAAAAGAGAACATGTACATACAATCACTGGCAGATGGTAAAGTTAATAGGCTTTTTCAGAAGACATTTTCCACCAAATTCATACAGAACAGTTGCTGCTGCTTATCAGGGCATCCAGAAATGCCTACTTGTCAACAAGCCTTTAAGAAAATGCACTTGAGCTTTAAAAATATACAGCCCTGTCCTTCCATCTCCTCCCCTTACCCTTGATTATCTTGTGAAACAAGAACAGACAAGGGTGTTTTAACCATCCACTATTCCATGAGTAATTGTTCTGCAAGTACTTCTGCTAAGGAATTAAACCTTCAGATGCCCCTCAGCACTCCTAAGAGATTTCCTGCATAGGACTGTGCTTCAGGACAGTTTCTACCCCATTGTATTCAGTCAAAATCCCTCTGTGAACATAAGCAACTGGTATTACAGCGTAAGGTAACAGGGAAAGAATCCCACATACCTGGTCCAATGGTTGGCGGTGAAGGTGTAGGCACGGCAATGGGAATGCCAATACTGCTGCTTCCACTGTTCTCTCGACTGCCACTTCCTCCACTACTACCGCTTAAAAAAAAAAAAAAAAGAAAAAAAAAGTGAGCACATTAGCACAGTGATTCCTACAAAGGTCTAAAAGTCCCATTTCTGATGTGAGCACTGCTAGCCTAACTCAATTACAGACTGTTGAAAAATCCACAATAAAATGACTGTTTCTACCTACAATCATACGCAGCTAATCGAGGAGGTATTACCCTGCTAAATAAATGGAATTAGCTAAACTGATGTTACCTATGCATGAAATGTCTAATGAAATGCTTTAAAAAATAGAAGAGTAACCACTGAGTTCTAGGCAATGGAGTAACAACACAGGAGTAGTTCTAGGACCTTGCACCAGTTGGGAGTAATAAACTAGGGAGAGAAAGGTTTATGTCTAACTATAAATAATTTCTTTAAATGATATATGTTATTGGCTTAAGGAACCTTTCCTCTACTGGGAATGGAAGTTTAGAATGAGAACTTTTTAACAGCCTTTCTAATCCAAGCTAGTGGTGTAATAATTTTCTGTACGAGCCCCCAATTTTCTATGTACAACAGAAGTTGGTTTCTAAGACAGTCTGAAAAAAAACAGTACAGCCAGGTAGCAGTATGTCTAAGTGCCATTATAAGATATCCAAATTGAAGGTTGGCAATACAGGTTTTTGAAGAAGAATTTAGGAAAGAATCATTAAATAACATTTCTGTGCATGCCTTTTGGAGGCCATTACATCTTTCACTGAGGGGGCTGAAGAAGAATCAAGATTCAGATTGATTCTGTCCTTATTCTTACCCAAAATTATCCAAAGAAACTAATAACAAAGAGAACTAAACAGTCAAGGTGCTCTGAAGCTAAAAACCACTTTCATCCATCCATGCTAATTAAAGAGGACTCAGTGATGTTATAGTTTGTTTACTATTTCTGGGCAGATAGACATCAGTGCTGTCAAAGAGTCAAAAGCAAATCATTCAAATACATCTTCAAAAAATAACATTGTTACAAAAAGAAAATCAGAGATCTAAAATGGAAGCCAAGATAATTCCTTCAAAATTAGTGTACTGTCTGCTGAGGACCTTGATCGTGTCACCATGGTTGCAGCTGAATTTGTAACTTCAGTCTACACAAAAGAATAGCTTGTGAGACAAGAGTAGGGAGTGTTCAAAGTAGCCAGAGTGTTCAAAGTAGCCAGCTAAATAGATTTAACAAGGTCTTCATTACACCAAGATTTATAAGTTTTTTCACTCTGACAGTATTTTGTGAACACCTTATCCAAAATATTCTCTCAAATCCTAAATACTGACCAGCAGCATCTGATTGCTGGGGGAGAGTGGGGTGAAGGAAGCTCTTCAAACAATGAACCATCATCTTACTTTTAGCTGAAGTCTTTGATCCGTATCTTTCCCTGCAGTTTAAGGCTTCTGACAGAAACTGAAGAATCTGAACTCGCTCAAGAAGCACAGAGAAAGCCTTGCATTCCCCAAAGTAATTTACATTTAAAAAGAAGGGGGGGGGGGAAAGCAAGAACAAGCCAAACATACCCAAAACCCTGCTCGTGCTGAACACACATAAAGATAAGGGGATAAATATTACTTTCTACTTCTACCATGCTAGTACCAATTAAAAGCATTAAATTTTAGCCAAAAGAAAGTAATCAACTCTTTCAATATACTACCTTAACCACAGTGTTTCTAATCAAGAGAAATTTCCCCTTGCAATTAGTGGTCTTAAAAACAAACAAAAGAACATTCTATAAAGCCTAAGCATATTTTAGGCTAAAATTAATAATACAGTTTTTAAACCTGTAGGACCCATTTCCACTCCACCTTGCAACTGCATAAATTTTGAAGCTTTATCTATTCTTGGGAAACAAACACTATAGAACAGAATAAATTAATTATATGAAATCAGGTCTCTGCATATGGAGGTATGTTGTTAAATATGAAGTGGCTTCTACAGACTTTAAGTATGTTCCTATATGTTAGGAAAGTCAAACTACACAAATAAATTTTGTTAATGCAGATTGGTGGAATAAGTCACATTTTGCTCCTCAACAAAAAGCCAAACAAGCACAAAGCCTGCAAGCTTCTCCATGATATTAGTGAGCAGCAGCATGCCGGACAGGGAAGAGTTACAGTGAGAAATAACTCACTCTACCTGTGTGTTCTTGGTCTCTGGTTCAGGGAAGCTGTCCTTCCTGGACTGTGCTGACTGCCTAGTCTGGCAGGACTGGTCATATAATCATTAGGGACCGTTGGTGGTTTGACAGGCTCCAGGGTTTTGTAAGGAGTATTTCGCCTGGTCAAGGAAAAAAGATTTGAAGACAAAGATAAAGGATCAGAAGATCAAAAGGATCAAAAGTATACATCTCCTTAAGATGGGAGCGTGCTGAAAGATTCAGAGGACAAATTACATCTGCAATCACCAGTGTTTTTCCTAGTTAGTGTTGTTTAAACTGTGATCAAGTAAACTTGTATCACTTCAGCAGATCTTAAAAGTGCTTCACAGATACACTTCACTGTCTCCATTTTACAGACTGAGAAAGTGAAGCATATAGACTTTCCCAAGGTCACCTAGCAGACTGCATCAAGTCCGAAGTATAGCACGGATCTTTCGAGATCTGTTTACCAGACTCATCATTGCTTTAAGAACAGTGCATTTATTGTGCTGAATTGCAGAGCTCTTCAGTCTCACTAGTAACTAGGAGATCTCCTGCAAGACATGGAATTTGGCAATGGACCAGCTAAGTCAAAAAAAAAAAAAAAAAAAAAGAAAGAAAAAAGAAAAAAAGAAAAAAAGAAAAGAAAAAAATCAAAAAGCACTGGCATTTAATCATTTGTTCAGTTATTGGTTAGAACTCAGCTGGTAGGTTATATTGCCTCATAGTATTCTACGAAACTGACTGACCCAATTTTTATAATATGGAGTGCAACAGTATTAAATTTTAATGACACACTTTAATAATAAAGCCTTTCTTAAAGGAAAAAACAGAAATACCCTAATTGTTTGCATGCACTATGGTGTTTGTAAATTAGTTTGTCTGTATACAGAACTGCAGATGATTTTAATATGCAGAGTGCCACCACCTAGAGTTCTGCCAAAAGAGATCCATCATGGGAAAATAAAGAAATTTTGTATTCCGATTTTAAGAGATAGAGCTCTAAATACTGCCAAATAAAATGATAAGCATGGAAGATTATAAATGTGCTTCCAACAGAAATAACCTTGTAAACTAATGTTTTAATGTTAAGTAGTCTATCTTGGAATACACTGGCAATAGGAATTGTAGCCACTCAGCTCTCTAGTGCCATTTATTATGGCCATGCAATTCAAACATGACGTCTCAAAAGCCAACACCTACGACATCAAGTTCAGCCATGTCTCAGGTTCTCCTTTGTCCTCCTCAACTTCCTTGAAGCAGTAGAGCCAAGTCCCAAGCACAAGAGCAGTCCAAAATCATCTCACTGCTCAAATCCAATCCTATCCGCTGTTTTTCCGTCAGCCTTACACAGAGGAGAAGCACAGCTCTCTTCTGACATGGCCCAGAGCTCCCCAAACCGCCTTCAGCATGGTGCTGATGCCCACTGCCACCAGGGAGAGGGAACGGGGGGCCCAAGGCCTTTCTTCCTCCAGGTCAGGCCCCTTACGGAGGTACGACCACAGCTCTTCCCTCCGTTCAGCTCTGCCAATTCACTCTTTTCCTGTAGTGCTTCCAATCCGAGTACCTAAGCTTTTCAGCCTCTCCCAGATGGGGCGAGGAAAGTCCTGCTTCTGGTAGCTCCTTACTCCTTTCAGTCCGCACTGCTTCTCGCACAGGGCTCCCCCTCGGAGCCCTCCCTCGCACAGCCCTGCCTTAGAGGCACAAGCCATGTAACAAGCAGCACCTACTCCAAGGCCCATGTTACACACCAAGCATGTTCTGATTTTCTAGGCTTATCGCCATTTTCTGAACCAAAGGCAGAATATTAGTAACCTTGCAGTTTCTAGCATTTTTTTCTGCCTATATTAGGGAAAACAGTCACGCCTGTGATATTTCATGCTTTGGCAGAACACGGCTGCTCAAGACAAGAGCTCTACTTCCTGAACAAGAAGGGCAGATAGAAATCTGTTGTGAATCCACATTATTCCTCCCCCTCAGCCAACTGCTGCCTCTCATCAAGCTCATCTGGAAATGACGTTCAGCTGATTAATCCTTATCAGCCAAAGCAACCAAACAGCTCTGGTTCGCTCAGGAGAGAGCATTAAAGCAAGGCAGCTCACCAGTACATCAGTGCTACCGTCTCCCTAGCAAACGTCCAAGAGGACATTAAAGCATTTCCCAGCCTCCCAGGGCTGATAAACAACTCTCTCATCTGGGATCAGAGAGACAACTGGAATAGTGATTGCATGCCCTTGAGCAATGGGAATTTTCACAAAATATGCTGAGGAAACCCCTAGGGTAATTTCTCTCTGGAATACACAATAAACACTGCCATCTTGAAGCAGCAAAGCAGCAAATCTGGATTAGAATCTCTAAGTCTTTTACAAAAGGGGTTTGCTGCTCCTAAATTTTCCTGATTTTCTCTGTTGCTCTTGATCCCCATCCTGTACTGTCTCGTTATTCCAGATTTACTCAGCTCCACGCCTCTCTCAAACAACGTATCTGCAGCCAATACTACCATGCCAGTGCTCAGTCCCCCAAAGCACAAAGTAAAGACCAAGACTGACAAATAGGCAGAAGGGCTTGTTTAGGCTGTCTTTGGGAAGGTGTTGCACAGCTGGACAGACAAAACCACATAAAACATGCTCCAAGCTTTTGAAGTATTAATACTGTGGCTCCAAGCAGTAAGTATTTGCTGGCAAACAAAGTTCAGCAGATTTCACCACCCAAAGGTCTAAAGCAGTTTAGTAGGAATCTTTGTCTCTGGTCACACTGGGACTCAGGAATAGCAAAATTTCTTCATTTAAGAACTAAAAAATGTTCATTCAAATGCATTTGAATGGAAAGAAAAGAATCGGTGTTGCCAATGTGTTCATGATACCACTAATTCTGCTTAGATAATGTAACCAATGTAGAATCAACAGCTATTTTATATTTCAAACAATACAAAGAAACATGACAAAACCTTAACAGCGAAGTCTTTCCCCCATTAAAGTTAAAATATTATTCATATTCTTTTGCATCACTAAAGATTTCTGACGAAATATCAGAAATAACAATAGCATCATCATTTACTCAGAACTGTAAGTCCCTCCCCCATGAAAAGCAGTTCTTTCAAAAAGGGCATCATAAAAATAAGAGTCAGTGCAGCTGAAATGGTTCATAAAAGAAGGAAATTGTGTTATTTCTTAAAGACAGTCATAACTCTCATCCATTCACATATTTAAGAAACACCAACATTAGCACAATTAAAACTTTCTATTACCCAGGCCGGACAAGCAGCCTTCATTCTTACCCCAGAGTTCCCCGGCCTGACATGGGAGGACTTGGTGGTTTTTGTGTAGGCGGATTTGTTCTTGACAAGGTGCCAGTTCTTGCAGGCTGGTTATTTCCATGCTGAAATGAGGGAAAACATGATTTTATTTTTATAACAGGGCAGCTCTATTACTGACTGTGTTTTATTTTTTTTTAAGCGTAAGAATATGAAGTGAGAATTCCCAGACAGCTGTCAAACACTAAGTTTTTAGCTACACACAAGACAGACATCAGTAAATACGAAGAGCTGAAATTTGAGCTCACTGTTATCTTTACTATTAATTTACAACAGACATTGGGAAGCTAGACAACTGACAGGTTCATGCAAAAATCTTTTGTATCCTCGTTTCTTTAAAGTGAAGCCACATTTGCGTTCATCTCAGTTTGAGTGTCAATAATTTAAATAAAACTTTAACACTGACAGCACAATACAGTCAGCATGGGCTAAAGATTTCTCATTTCCCCCTGCTATTTGACTTTCATTCAGATTGTCTGGGAAGTCTCCTGTAAAAAGGTAAGCGAAGGGAATCAAGGCATCTACTGAATTCAGAGCAAAGCACTACATGTGTTAGAGAAATTAATGTATCTATATGTAAATGCACATGTCAATGTATCGCAGATATATTGACACACACTAAACGCTGTAAATAAAAATACAAGTTCAGCATATTTAATCTAAACATCCTATGGAAAGCAGAGGAGAGTATAAGAGAGCGCTAGTTTTCAGTTTTAATGGCTCTGCAGCCTCTACTATCAGTCACATGAGACACTGTGGGTGAAAGGAGAAATAACACTTCTTACCTTGGCTTTTAGCCACTTAACGTTGGCAAAAAAGGGGGGAAAAGGTAGAAATTAATGGCAGATCCATCACAAGTGATAGGACAGGTTAAACTACAGTTAATTACATTTAAAAAATCATTTGTCTACTGATAATTAGCTACATCACTGATGCACTAACAAAGATTTTACTGTCTCACATGACACTATTTTCAATGACTAACTGACCCAGAGAAAAAACACTTGCGTCAAAATTAAATTCAGTCCTCTTCCAGATTTATTTGCAGGTCTCCTCATATGGGCAGTAAATAGCTGAAAAGCCCTTTGATGACCATTAAAGTTCAAACTCTGATCAATGTTATTCCAATGGCAACATATGCTTGAGAATTCATTCATAAAACCACCGTTTCAGTTATATGGTGCAGAATGGTCTTGCCTGTTGTTTTGACACTTAACCTTCATGTGTTTTGAAGAAATCCTAGCTGCCGCACTGAATGGTAAATAAAGATAAAGGGAGTTCTCAGACAGGATGAGCAACAGAGCCTTTCACCTCTCGTTTACTGACTGAAATATAATTCAAGTCAGTAGCACAGTGCTGCTGCTCAAAACTGTGTTGCCAGTGCTCTAATGATTGTTATTCCGAAATTTTAGTCCTTATAATCATGTCATTATATGACTCCATGATTTTTACAGCCCTTCACAATTGCAGAGAAAAAAAGAAGTCATAAAAACATGGCCTCCTAATTCTATGATGAAAATTAATCAAAATAAATCAATCGAAGTTGAGTTTTCTAATTTTATTTAGGGAAAGGCAAGGGGTAGGGCAGAAGGGACAGCCCATTTTTTTGAAGGGAAAGGAGTTAGTTTTACTGATTAAAAAAATACAACCCTAATTGTGTTTTCACAGGCTGTTTGGAAACAAAACGTTAGTTTTGGAACAAATCTGCTAAGCTATAGTTTTTCTAACTGTGGGCCACAAAACTTCTCCCCTTCCCTAAAGGTCCACAGAGTAGCAGTTTTAAGAGGTCCATGAACTCAGAAGAATAATTAAAACATACCATACAGCAAAGTACACATGTGAAATTTCTAACAGGGTCTGCACAACCACTGGAAAACAGTTGGGGTTTACAAATCAAAGGGAGGTTGAAAGCCACTGCCCTCAAATTATTCATATTACAAGAATAGAAACACAAAACCTGTTCCAAAACCCAAATGAGAAAGCTTAGCTGTGGTAAGTAAATTTGAAGGTCATCCCGTTAACTCCCAGTCTGGGCAGAGGCTCATCAGCAGGGTAACAGAATTAAGACATTTCAACCACTTCTGTGCCTGTATACCTATTTCATGGATATACATGAAGGTTCAGCTCCCAGGATGCCAGTGTGGTCTCCCAAACACTGTATTTTTAAATGAGTCTTTTAGCAATGAATTTGTTTTCCCCTCCCAGAGGGGTACATGTTCCTTCCCCTTACTTTCCTCGTTTCCAAGGGCAATGGCATAATGCAAGGAATTTGCTACTTGAAAAGAACAAAAAGTGAAACTGTTGATTCTCTCCAAGCAGCCATAGATAGAAACCTTCCTTTCACGAGCTTAAAAAGGAGGGTGGCATATAAGGCTCCAGGTTTCTACTTAATTTGCCTACCCCAAATATATATAAAATATGTGTGTGTGTGTGTGTGTGTGTGATTTACACATACAAATACATGTATAAATATACGTATCTCCACAAAATTCCCCTGTGCAACACCATCCAACACTTCTGGGGCACCTTTCCACCCCCTCCTCGATCTCTGTTACATTCTGCCTCAGTTGCAGCAACAATGTGAATGCCAGCATCTAGCAGAGTTACAGGAATCTTCACCTTATTTAGAGCCTTTCTAAGCACCGTTTAACGTACTAAACATATCTGGAGTCCACAGCATCTGACCTTTATTCTTATTTCCACCACTGCTTCAAGCAAGCTTGATCTCTTTTGCTACCAAGTAGTTATAGACAAATAAATAGACACATGTACACACACACACACACACCTGCACGCTTCTTTATTGTACAGGAGAAATAGTAACTGTTGTCACACTGCTTTGGATGAGTAAAAAGCTCTGTAAGTGCCCTCTCTGTTGCTATCAATATAAAGAACGGTCTCAAGGCGAGGAAAACACAAAAAGAAGTAGTACAAAGGGAACAGAGATTCTTATAGGAGGGGAACTCCTGATCCAGAAGACAGAAATAAAGGAAGAAAGCAAATGAATTTAAGTAATATGAACTATACAGCTACTTAATCATAGTTAATAAGTTAATTAATTAGGAGAAGACATTTTCTTTTAATTATTGGTTGAGCCTATAAGGGCAATCTTCTATTTCTCAGTTTGAGAAACAAACAAAAAAAAATAGTACTTTATAAGGAATTCAAAGAAAGCTCTGGGAACTTTTTATGCACCAGGGTTTAGACCATGATGTTCTTACAAAAAAGAGGAGAAAAGATGACAGAAAACCAAAAGGAAAAGCAGAGGTATATATAGAACACCAGTAGGTTCAAGTACCTCTCTTTAAATGCCAACAGGCCAAAAAGCTGAAAGGCAGAACACGAACACCTCCAAACAGCCAACTGATCAGTGCTCGGGAAAGTCAGCTTCACCAAGAGGGGCAGAAAGGCAGGCCATAAGGAAGAAAGGAAGTAGGGTGCACTCAGTGTTCACCTCCTGAAGAGGTAAGAGGCTTTAGCAAGAGGATCTATCAAATAGAAGACAGAATGGTGCAAAAGGGACCAAGTTTAGTCAAATGAGAGCACCACGGAGCTCCTGGCATGCACAGGTGACTCCTGTAGAAGCTGCAAGGAGCGTGATTCTCTTCTCTCGTTATTTTCATTATTGTACTCATGGGACACAGTTGTCAGCCAGATACCAGCCTCCTGGACAACATACACATTTAGAACAAAAACATAGTTTGCAGGGGGTATTTGTGATGTCTAGTCAGTGAACTAGACTAGATTAGGACATTCCCAGAAACAAGACAGCACAGTAGGCAGCAGTATGGGTTGGTGAAGGCATTGCAGAGTGGTAAACAGAACTATTTTGCTTTTCCTGGGTAAAACCTTCCAAGTATGAGGCAGCCCAGGACAAAGTGTGAACGGCTGTCATATAGAGACAGCAACCAGTCTCAGAGTCCTGAAATAAGAGTCAACCTCTCTGCATTTTCAAAAGATGACAGCTAGGGTGGTGACATGCCTGCAGGGTTATGACAGCAAGGGAGACCAGGCTGGCTGAGGTCTCAGTGCCAACAGTCAAGGCAATGGGCAAAGCAAGTGCCTGCAAGTGCTACAAAAGGCATTTTTCAAAGAAAAAACGGAAAAAAAAAACACAAACAAAACCAAAAAGGCTACTTCTGTAACTGACACTGGAAATTCAGAGCACTTGGACTGAGTTTCGGCTGTGTCGTTGGATTGGACAAATAGTGTTTTGGGATACTCCAGTGATGACCATAGGTACCACAAAAGATTACTCCCTCCAGCCAACGCATTTTTGTTTCTAATCGGACTGGGCTCAGGGTCCACACACAGTCACTCACAACAAGCTTTGCTAACAAACAGCAATTTTTGAAGCCACAGCAATTCTATTTCTTCTCTCAATATGGAGAAAGGTTATCAGGTTTCAAAAGCTGAGGTGTAAAAAGGAAGACAAGACCCAGCCAATAGGCAGGACAGCAGTACTGTTGGTAGATATTGAGAAAAAAATACAAAGGTGACATCCACAAGGAGATGTCAGGAAGACATGTTGAAATATTAATGTAGACCAAAGATGAGGGTTCTGGAGTCCAGTAGCAGATCTGTAATTTGTCCACAAAACTGACAGTTCAATCTCTATTTGCAGGCAAACACCCTACCCAGAGACAGAGGAAGATAAGAAGCAAAACCAAAAATAGAGTGTTACAGAAGCTTCAAAGAAATTAGAAAGTTGGAAAGGAAGGGTGCAAGGAGAAATAAAAGCCACTTCATGCATGTGGTGGTTTTTGGGCTTGAGGCAAGTGGAAAGCGAACATCAGCTCCTTGTAAGCAACTATGGACTCCATCCACTGGGCTCTGGGCACTTTTGCCTTCCACATGGCTGGTCTCCAGTCAGCCTGCTCAGTTCAGGTAGTCTGAACAGTACAAAAACAATCATCAAGGCAATACTGTAGGGTTGTGTCACCGCAGCCAAAGGGACAAGGTCATGAATGGCAGCAGATTCATGAGTGGTGTGAAAGGGCAGGGTCTGAAGCAATTACAAGTATCTACCAGTAGGCAACGGATGTACAGACATTTGAAGGACTCTGCTGGCTGGCCTCAGGAGGCAGCGCAGCCAGCTAACTATTTCTAGTAGTTTCCATGCCAAGTAACAAGTCATGGGGGAACATTAGTCATGATTCAGAGAACCAGGAAGCTATTATTCAAGTTACAAACTGTGTTCAAAAAACTAAGGCTAGGGACACAGCACATAACTCATATGAGCAAATGTATTTATCAGCACAGAAATATAGAAGCCCACTAGCACACCAGAGACATGGGAGTGAAATCCCGACTGCACTGAAGTCCAAGAAGTTTCTCCTGCACATTTCAGCTATAAACTCTCCAGCTTTGGATCACAGAAATGAATTCTCTATGCATGTTGGCTGTACTTTCATGCTATATGCTGCTTATTATTTCTCCAATTACTGAATTTAAAGAGCTAATTTCACTGTACATCCTGCCATGTCTAGAGTTACTGAAAGCAGTTATTAAAGACCATCCAATATGTATGTTGATCAATGAAAACAACTGCTTAAGAACTGCCCAAGTCCAATCTGCAATAATAAAAAGTGTCTAAACTCAGAACTTTAATACGTATCCATTACATACAAAATCCATTACCTTTGACCAGTAAACATTAATCAACTGCAATAGAGGAAAAAATAAAAACTCCTCTTGATGACTGTTTAGCCCACCTTCCATTCTACATATAAAGGTATATCCTTTATTAGTCATCAGAGAATTACCTGAGATGTCACTACAGAAAGATAACTGGCCATAACACCTTTGAAAACAGTACAATGCATCTACAGCTAGGCAATCCAATTGCCCCACAGGCATCCTCATAGATTTTGCATGAGGATTGCCTCCTGTCTTGTCAGTGGAGCAGCTCTGGAGCACTGCAAGATGACACAATCAGGGCAGGATAAGCAGCTTGTGCATGAAAGTATGGGATGCTTGAGGAAAGGATACAGTAAGGCACAGAGTCCAGAAGGTGGGGACCCTCTATTTCCTTCCAGAAATCAAGATGTAGACTTTGGGAGAGGGGCATGTGTAATCATCAGAGATGCTTTTTTTTTTTTTTTTTTGGAAAGGCAGACTGTACATAGGTGTCAAACACTGAGGATAATACTTACTAACTCTGCGCAGTCTTGATTCATCCCTGAGTCTGTTTCCTTATCAGAAAGGTACAGAAGCCTTTGTTTGCTCTTTATTTCCTTACAGACTATCGTAAGAAATCTTATTTTTAGAAAATTTAGTTTCCAAATACTTTTTTTTCAAAATTGAACATGAGTAGGAAGTCTAAATAGCTTTTCTTTTCCTCTAGTGAAATTTTCTTTCATTACAACATCCTCTAGCATTATTTGTAACCCATTAATTACATTGTCTTCTATTAACATAGTAACTCGATGTAGCCTGACACTATTGCTTGCCTCTCTTTAATTTCTTTTTTCAGTTTTCAAACAGAGCAGGCAAAAATTTCCAAGTCATATTCTACTTTTTATTAAAAGTTTTTACAAATTAAACTGCTACTACCATATAGAAACTGTTTGAGGATGATGGGCAAACTTAATGTTTTTTTCCTCAGCAAGTATTTATACTCTTCTTGCTCAGAGAAAGCTACCTCAGACTCTTGCCTTTAATATTTCAACATTACCCAACCAAAGCATTCAAAAAGCTTCAATATACCTACAATATTTTTTTTTTCTAAAATTAGAAAATAAAGAGGCTGCACACTATCAAGTTTTCTTTTCAACCAGATAGACCTGAAATCTACTTCATATTAGATGACACCAGGCACACTTCTGAATTTCCAGGAGCAAGTGCCCTACAAAAAGCACTTAGTACCAACAACCACAATTAAGAGTTGGGAACAAGAAGAATTACCCTTTCCCCTAGAAAAGCCTTCTTTACTCACAGCAGTATTTACTGTTTAGTCATGATCCCATGAATGATGATGCGACACTGAAATTGGAAACACAACTTTCTTTCAAGAAAGTGTGTCTAACACAGGCTAAAACAAAAGCAAAGAAGGCATGGCTAAGGCTCAAGATCCCGGCTTGCTTAATTTTTTTTTCTCCTGTGAATTATTTAGAAGTTAATACCCAAGTGGCTAACATACAAAATTGTCTTATCCTGAAAGGAAAGCAAGCAATGATTAGGTAGCCTTCTATGCTCACACCAGTATCGCATCTGTGTTTTTGTTTTGCAAATAGAGATGTAAGCATGAAGATCGCAGATGACTGGGGTACGCAGAAAGGTATAAAAATGGTCAAAACAAGACTCACTTCTCTTAACTGATTATTTGGTAAGTTTTGGCTCTAGCCCTATTTTAAGAAAATCCTTCCAGCTTCCATTTCCTTGAGTAATATTTCTGAATGCTTAACTCCTGTTTGACTCCCTTGTCTAGAAAGCTTCTTACAGTTTTATGGAGTGAAATGGAAATATTTCATGGGTAGAAAATTTCAAAATTCTCCTTCAAATACAGCTGAAAAATGCTCAGAGTTCATACAATTTGTTTTAGAAGAACTGTTAGTTTTATATAATAAACATGATCCAATTTCGCTTCAACATTTTATCTCCCCTTACCATAAGGCATCACTTCAATTTCCTGCTTAGCTCCCATCTTACAAATTGCTGCAATTCCACCTGCCTCCTTTTCTTCAAAAAAAAAAAAAAAAAAAAAAAAAGACTATAATAAATTCTAAGGCCAAATTCAGGGCTTTTAAGGCTGCTTCCAAGCTCCTTCCTCCTTCTCTCTCCTCTTAAACTGAGGATTTTCTGTATGAGTAATTGTATTTGACCTATTTATATGCTGGCACGTTACTGTTTTTTTTTCCTCCACAAAAGAAGGGGAAGAGAAGGAAGGAAGTGTTAAAGTAACCCCTACTTAATAGTTTTAAACCAAGATTTTTACAGAGTAAGGTGGCCCCCCACATCACAACAGTTTCTCTGATTTACCAAGAATGACTTCAGCAACATTCCCCCATCCCCAGAGAGTGATAACTGAACATCCATTTAGCAGTCTGGCAAAAACACTTGCCTGTGAGTTTCCTGGAGCCATATACATACAACATTTGTGTAGTGAGGAAAAGCTTGTTACTAGCAAACCAATTTTAAAAACTATTCTGACTTTGACTAATGGTAACCTTGACCTCATATATGTACGTATGCATGTATGTATGTGTGCATATACATATACACACTCATATACATATATATAAATATAAAACATCCATAACACATACATTGACACTTAAGTATAAAAAAAAAATTATGTTCTCATATTTAAGTGTCAATCTATGTGTTATAGTGTATCTGTGTTTTTGACAGTTGCCACAGCAGAAGACAACCAAGGACATGCAGTTGTTCATACTGACAACTCCTCCAGTCAGAATTCAGTATTTTTTTCTCTTCTGAATAAACTGCTTTCTAAGGCTCTAGCGGACACACCAGTATCCATCAGCTTGGTCAAGAACACAAAACAGTCTGAAATCTACTCTAAGAAAATGCTGGATATGCCAGTCTGTAATGCATTTTCTTGTACCCTTCCCCCTAATTCGCAGGTTGAAGAGGCAACACTGACATACCACCACCCTTTACTTGTGCTGACTTCCAGCAGGACCTGACCCAGCTCTCAAGTTATTTGGCTTGAGTTTCTTGAAATAGCACTATCTGCATCTGGGTTTGCAGACAAAACAAGTAACTTCCCTTAGAGTAGGATCTGTGACACACTCCAGGAATCCCAATAATATGCTGGCTAAATACACGGGATTGGGTTACTCGCTATCTCAGTCCAATCTTAAAAGCTTTGTCCAGTGGAGGTCAACATTGATAAAGGTATCATATGGATGACAACTATCTTGAACTGTATACCTGAGGCCTGGCTGGCAGCTTACTTCATTTGTGTAGCAGACACCAACCTTGTCTTTCTCCTCGGTGTTTTATGTCTTACACAGAGAAGTCATAAAACAGACTCATGTAAGTCACCCAGTAAAGAAACAATAGTCAGACATAATTTGTATCTGATTTGTAACAAAACGCTTTTTTTCCTAGAAACTATTTTACCTCTGAACAGACCATTTTTTTAAAATATACAGTTAAATCACTAACAATAAAAAAATCCCGAATATTCACATTAAAAATACTTCCTAAGAGCTGTCTAGTAACAGGTAAACAGTGCATCAGTTTCCCTCCACTAAATGGATAGGATGGATAGATGTTATTAAAATAAAGGCAATAGTACACCTAAAAGCAAGTAGTCACATCAGAAAATGCAATATAGTTTAACTTCATACCAAACATCAGGGTTTACGGATCAAGCAATTGCTTTTTGAGCTTGTATGATGCAACTTGTTCTAAAAACATAAGCTTTGGAGACTATTAATAATTATTCTACTTTTAAAGGGAGTTGTCTGTAATACCTGGCCCCTAGAACATTTAAATGTAGAAACCAACACTTGACACTGGGCTTGTGGATTTTAGGGTTCTGTTTTTCATAGAGCGCTCTCTTCACATGCAGACATTATACTGAGTATTTATCAATTTCTGACTCCAGTGTTTTTAATTTCAAAATAATTCAGGGCAGGTCTTTCAGACTCTTTCACAGGACTGCGTTCCATCCACACTAGCTTAGATTATTAGTGTAAAACAACCCTAAAGGTTACAAGTTTAGATACAGGTTTTGCTAACAACAGAAGAGTTTCAGGTAGTCTATAGCCATTACATTAATTCATAGCTTTAAAGCTGCCATGGGCGAGAACTGCCTTCTAGCCTGTGTTGAAATTCGACTCCTCTGAGCCTTCCCAGGGTCACCAGAATGCAGGAGGCACTCCGCCACTCCACTGTGTTGAATAATTCTGAAAGATCTGGTCCTCAAGAGTTGACTGACTCATATGGCACATGAAGGGCTGATCTAGCTGCTCCACCAACCAACCAGAGCACATTAAGCTTTAGAGGATACACTGGTCTTGAATAAAAGCTTTTTAATGCCATGCAAGGGAAGACTATTGTGAACTGAACATACCTTAAGATCTACTCAGGAAAAATACAAAGCTATTATTTGCTATAAAATATGTCCAGGAAGCAAAGGGTGCTATATTAATTCACTTCAACCGTGACCTTCCAAAGTTAACTTACACATTAACTTACAAGGGCTTTTATTTACAGAGGGAGAGAAACAGCTGCCCAAAAACACAAATGGAAGTGAGACAACAAACATCACTGAGATTTCAATGTCAGCTTAGCTGACTCCCCATCACCAAAGAAAAATAAACTAAAAAAACCCTACCAGTCAGTTTCCCCGCAACTGTCTTCTTAATTTCTCTCAATAACAAAAAGAGATAAGGGGAGTGGCAAAGGCAATTTAATCAGAGGACGAAGGAGTGAGAATTTTAGAAGTCAGTCATGGCTTTTCTGACAAGCCATTACACTAAAGGTATGTCTACAAAAAGTCCATTAAGATCATGAGCCATTGTTTCCAGGCATTGTGACTATTACCAACAGTCACAAGATTATGATAAACATTGTTCAAAAGAAAAATCCGTGTAAAACAATCCATTATGTTATTGAAATGTTTGTACGTGGGTATAACCCATGACCCTTCCTTACCATATCAATAAATCCACTAAATGTTTTAATATCAGTAACAACCCACCGCAACCCTATCCCCTGAGGATTGGAATCCTCAAGTTTCCAGGTGTTCTTACCTTTACACCATGGCCAACATCATCCAGCACCGTGTAGTCTATAGGTTTTCGAATATACCTTACAGGACGTTCCATATTTGCTGGCGCTATGATTTTGTGAGTTCTCGATGTGTTCTTATTGGTCGTCAAAATGCCTATCTCTCTGCGAGCAACCTTTTCTTTATGGATGTCCACGGTCTAGATTGAAAAGAGAGTACAAGTTTCTTTAAGCATTTGCTGTTTTCTTTACAGAGCTAACTAAATATTTAGGCTCTTGCTATTAGACAAAGAGAATTTGAATCAAGTTAATGCTGCTGGAAGTACGCCAGTTTATTGACAAAATGAATTTAACCTGCTTTAATGTTGTTTGCAATAACTGCACTTTTATTTCATTACAATTATACATTACTGCTTTGACACTATAAAGACACTATACAGAAACAGTATTTGCAGACTGACCCTCAACATTCTTATGACCAACAGTAGTAATAAATTACTTCAACTCCACAGCTAGGAAACCTCGACAGACAAGCTAAGCAATTTGCCCTGAGCCCCAGAGGGGGGCTAAGCTTTAGAAGTCTGAGGTAATTTCTTTCAGCAAAGCCATTGGTGTATATCAAAATAACAGTTTGCATAGAGAAGGAACAATTTCAGCACTGAAGCTAGTCATATAATTTCCAACAGCTTTACTAAAAGAATAAAACAGAGCTTTAATGATACCTGTATAAGAAAACAAAATTTACACCCATGCTGAGCACCACTGTTTTATCAGGAAAAAGCTAAAGAGGAAAGGAAAGGTTAGCCCAGTACCTGGTGAACGATCAAACCAAATCACACAGCACAAACATGTCCATCTACATGCAAGATAACCACAGCTAAAACCCCAATTGTGGGAGAACAAGTACAGATCAAGCATCAGATACCAAAATAAGCCCCACCTCTAAGAAGCCTATTTCAAGGTCTGCTTACTGGTCTAGGCAGCTACCAGAACCTCAGTATCTCATTGGAGGAGATATCTAACCTAAACAACCACTCTTCTTCTAAGTGACTTTGACTGAATCTTACAGAGCTACCACATTTTTCCTCCCCACACTGAAGAAAATAATCTTCAGTCCGTAAGCATCAGTTTCTCCAGGACAGACTGTCACAGAAAGAAAGTCAAGAAAGAAAGGAAAAGCCTTGTCTATCAATACCAGTTTGGGTAAGTCTCTAGACATGGCCATCTGCCCTAGCCTAAAAAGGATATTGTGACATGCAGATTTTGTCTAGTGAAGCACAAAGATTCAAAGATGAGGCGTAAAATAACTTTATATTTCACTCTACTTCTATATGAGTCAGGACAATAAAACTAAGAAAGGTAAGGAGACAGTTAGTGACTGTTTCTATGAAAGCCAGCATTCATCGGTCAGAGTTCATTATGAAATGCCTTCAAAGGATGAACTGTTCTTTTTTTGCTTTGAATTTGTGTACATGCTCATAAAATCTTCAATTCTTCTAAGTAAATACAAAAAGAGCTAAAATTCTCCTTAACAGCTTCTGCATATTGCATTGCAGATTGGAAGTGAGGACACAGTGAAGAAGCACCTAAAATCAGCAACATGAAGCAAGCCTGCAGGTTTGCAAAGGGCTCTTTTACTCTAGAAGAGTAAGAAATATGAATAGAAAAACCATCAGTGGAGATTTTTCAGAGAATTGCAAGACATCCACTAACTCAATTCCAAGCAAGTTAATGCAAACATACACAGTTAAAACAAAATTTTGGAGCAAAATTCAGTGTTCTAAATGCTCATGGCTCTGAGAAGCCAAAAAACAAAAAAATCCAAATTAAAGCATCTTACTAAATGAGGTAATCCTATGTATTTGCCTAAATTATACACTTCCTGTCTTTTGGTTAGCTTTCTGAAAGATGAAGAAATATTATTCGAATTTTCTTCTGTATTTTCTTAGATCACCTCTTTGCAATCTGTCTATGCAATCTGAACCATTTTCTTCAATGGATCATTAAAATATCAGGTCACAAACTGTCTTACAGAACTCTGAACTATTTTAGAGAACTCTGTTTTAATAAGATACAACTCTTCACATTTTCTAATAAATGAGGTCTGAATAGGTGAAAAAAATCTTAATTTAGAGTCACCTAAACACCACAGCAATATAGGAGGCAGAGGATAATGTCAGTCTAAGGTACATACTACAATGCTTTAAAACAGGTATGTTAAGCATTACAATACAGTAGGTAAATACATGCATATTGAAATTCATGCTCCTACTTCATTCTCATGGATATAATATGTTGCTATTAAAGAATTCATTTTTTGGGGGGTGGGAGAAGAGGAGGAAGAGGGGGAGAAGGGAGGAACACTTTACAGCACAAAAAGATGCATCTTTTCCTAGCAGGTGGTCCATAAAGGCTGACTTCTCCCTCCAATGAACAATGAAAATTCCATAAATTACTGGAGCAGAGGATAAGAAATTCCAGGAACAGATGCTGTACCATACATGCCTTGGAACATGACTGAAGCAGTCTTACAGCAAATTCTTGTTTATGTAGAAAAAAATCCTTAGAACAGGAAAAGCACATATATTAATTATGTCAGACAGCTTATCCAAAATTAAATACAGAGCAGTGATCTGTAAAGTCTTTCCACAAATCTCAATAACATAAACCAAGGGAGAGAAGACTATCTGTATCACAGCGCAGGGCCAGCAAGTTATGGTACATATGTAAATCTTGAATGGTATGCAGGCGTGTCTGTGCAAGAGATGTATTTCCTGTTCAAAGCAACTGAGAGACTGCAACTCTTACTTACCAGCTCTGGTGCATTGGAAAAAAGGCAATACATTTCCCTGTGCAAAGCAAAGGCTCCCAAACACATGCCTTGCCCAGGCCAACACATTCCTACGAGGCATCCTGCTTCTTCAAGAAGAAATTACTTTCTCTAGCTCCATAAAGACTGCAGGCTAATTGTTACGTGCTCACTAGTCAATTCAAAGCACATAAGAGTTTTTCAATTTAAGTATCTATTTGCTTGATGCTGATATAGAAGTTTAGTGCTTAGTCATAGGCAATATAGTGTTGTTTCTTTGCCTCCAGAAGAGGAAGATGACAACAGCTTTTAGCAGGATAGCATATTTACGCAACCATCCAACAGTTAAAACCTAAGAGAGAAAAGCCACATGTACCAGGTAAGAGCCAAACCAGCCCATTCGCATGGTACCTGGAGCTGTAAGAGTCCACTCTGACACGATAATGAGACCGATAAACAATAGTTAATCTGCAATTTCACACACAAAACCTGTTTCTAAATCTCACAGACGGAGAGGAGCAAATAGGCTGGGTTAACGCAGGTTAACAATCACTAAGAAACAGTCAGACTGACTTCAAGTACACTTGGCCTATGCTGAAAACAAATATCTGGCGCAGTTTAAAAATCTGTGGAATAGAGAAAGGATTCTCACTCCCAGGTAACACAATCCAGCAGGAAAAAAGTCCAGCATTGTACTGTTTTGGGAAGAAGGAGAAGACAACCCTTCTGAAAGCACATATTTCCCAAAAGAAATATCTTTCAGCTAAACCAGCAGACAAAGCCCTTTGCCATTAGGACTGGGTGCTAGGGAACAAGCCAGCTAATCCCAGAAGCATCATCAACCCCCGAGACCGCTAATGGTTAGCTGCCTCCACTCTCTGCTTGTTTCAAAATCATATGGAAGAAACAGTTGATCAACAGGAGGTAGAGTTAAAATTTAACTGTTTGCTTTCTCAGAAGCAGCCTCAAAGCCAAATACAGTAGAACAGTGATACACCAGACAGTTTTTTCTTTTCTCTTCCTTTTCTGTGTTGCAGGTACAGCTCTACGTATGTTGAATAGTATGCAAGATACCCAGGACAAAAAACACTTTCCAAAGATAGAGAATGCAGTATATTTGGCTGAATTGATTTTGGAGTAGCAAAATAATTTAACAGAACCCACATATATGGAGATCACATGTTTAAAAAACAAACAAAAAATTTTTTTAAACCATCTTAATCCAGACCCGCTAAATCTCAAATTTATGAGTCACATATTCACACCAGCAACCACAGCTTCTCTCAATAAATGCAAGCGCAGCTGGCAAAGAATAGAAAAGAAAACATGATTTATCAAATCAACCCAGGTAATCACTACTTCAGACTGTCCTGAAGAACAAGACAACTCACTATACTGAATATCACAGATTTATACCAGGTAAATACTCTTAGATCTGTGTTACATGAACGGATACTCCTGAAATGTTGTACAGGAAAACTCTGCTTCAGGTTTCTCAACTCTTTCTCTTCTCCAGTTCCTCAAGAACCAAGCTGCAGGAGCACTGCTCATCTGGGCAAGGCAACAGGGAAAGCAGAATGCATCATGCTCTGCCTAGGGGTGGAGCAGGAGGCAGTCCAGAGCTAATGGGTAAAGATCAAAGGGCAGGCTAACGAGGTGGACACTGTTGTGTGTGTCTACTACAGGCCACCTGACCAGGAAGAGGAAGTCAATGAGGCCTTCTATAGACAGCTGGAAGTAGCCTCATGACCACAGGCCCTGGTTCTCCTGGGGAACTTCGACCACCCTGACATCTGCTGCAGGGACTACACAGCAAGGCACAAGCAGTCCAGGAGGCTCCTGCAATGCATTGATGATAACTTCTTGTCACAGATGGTGGGGGAGCCTACGAGGAAGAGTGACCTGCTGGACCTTGTCCTAACCAACAAAGAAGAACTGGTTAGAGATGTGAAGGTTGGGGGCAGCCTTGGCTGCAGTGACCATGGTGGAGTTCAGGATCCTGCAGGAAAGAAGTAAGGCAATAAGCAGGATTGCCAGGATCTCCTGGACTTCAGGAGAGAGGACTTTGCACTCTGATTCAGACACCTACTTCGTGGAAGGCCCAAGAAGGAAAGGGGGCCCAGGAGAGCTGGCTAGTATTCAAGCATCACTTCCTCCAAGCTCAAGAGCAGTGCATTCCCAGGAGAAAGAAGTCCAGCAAAGGTGGCAGGAGACCACCATAGATGAGCAAGGAGCTCCTGACAAAAATCCAACAGAAGAGGAAAGCGGAATCCCACACAGAATGTGGAAGAGGGGACAGGCTACTTAGAATTATAGGAATGCAGTCAGAGAATGCAGAGATGCTGTGAGGAAGGCTAAGGCCCAGCTGGAATGGAGTCTGGCAAGGGATGTCAAGGACAACACAAAGGGAATCTTCATCATCAGTATCAAAAGGAAGACTGCGGAAAATGTGGGCCCGCTACTGAATGGGGCGGGGGCCCTGGTGACAAGGGATACAGAGAAGGCAGAATTACTGAATGCCGCCTTTGCTTCAGTCTTCACTGCTAGGGGCAGCCCTCAAGAATCCTGCAGCCTGGATGTGAGGGAGAAAGTCTGGAGAAGGGAAGACTTTCCTTTGGTTGAGGAGGAAAGGATTAGAGACCTTCTGGGCAGGCTAGACATCCACCAATCTATGGGCCCAGATGGGATGCACCCACAGGTACTGAGGGAGCTGGCGGATGTTGTTGCCAAGCCACTCTCCATCACCTTTGAAAGGTCCTGGAGAACTGGAGAGGTGCCTGAGGACTGGAAGAAAGCCAGCGTCACTCCAGTCTTCAAGGAGGACCCAGGCAACTATAGGCCAGTCAGCCTCACCTCCATCCCTGGAAAGGTGATGGAACAGCTCAATCTGGATGTTATCTGCAGGCACATGGAGGGAAAAAAGGTGATCAGGAGTAGCCAGCATGGATTCACCACGGGGAAATTCTGCCTAACCACTTTGATAGCCTTCTCTGATGGCATGACTGGCTGGGGAGACGAGGGCAGAGCAGTGGACGTTGTGTACCTTGACTTGAGCAAGGCTTCTGACACTGTCTCCCATAACAGCCTCCTAGATAAGCTCAGGAAATGTGGGTTAGACGAGTGGACAGTGAGGTGGATTGAGAACTGGCTGAAAGGCAGAGCTCAGAGGGTTGTCTCGAGTACTGTGTCCAGTTCTGGGCTCCCCAGGACAAGAGAGATGCGGAGCTACTGGAGAGAGTCCAGTGTAGGGCTACGAAGGTGATCAGAGGGCTGGAGCATCCGCCCTACGAGGAACGGCTGCGAGAGCTGGGCCTCTTCAGCCTGGGGAAGTGAAGACTGAGGGGGGATCTTATCAATGTATATAAATATCTGAAGGGAGGGTGTCAAGGGGACGGGACTAATCTCTTGTCCTGTCACATGGGACAACTGACAAGAGGCAATGGGCACAAACTGAACCACAGGAAGTTCCACCTGAACGTGAGGGGGAATTTCTTCACTGTGAGAGTGACGGAGCACTGGCAGAGGTTGCCCAGAGAGGTTGTGGAGTCTCCTTCTCTGGAGATCTTCAAGGCCCGCCTGGATGCAACCCTGTCTAACATGCTCTAGGTGACCCTGCTGGAGCAGGACGGTTGGATAAGATGATCTCCAGAGGTCCCTTCCAACCTTACCGATTCTATGATTGTATTAAAGCTCTTTGTTAACTTACCGTAAAGCTGGAAAAAAGCTGCCAGGCTTTTAGGAAGAGTGTATAACAGTTAGGAGAGAGATGACCAACCACCCAGGACTCAACAGTGAGAAGAGTAGCTAACTGAATATAAACAGTAAGCAACAACCTTTCCTCATAATCGCAGTCCAAGACACTGCACAAGAATGAAGGTACAAAGTAAAAACTTTCACTCATGAATTAGGAGATGATGGAAGTCACTCCACTGGCATTTCCTTGTTCTTTCAAAAATTAAAAAAAAAGAACGAATTAACAAATGAAGCACATTAGGCACACACACAAAAGCCTGAAATCATTTTTATTGACAGTTTTTGTGGCTATTTCATGCAGCAGTTTTAAGAACTTATTTTCACATGATGAACCTCCTTCAAACAGATATCCTGAGCTGCATGTCAGCAGCTTTTCTGTTTGGCTCTAAGTTCATAGATACAAGAACGAACATAGGCTCAAACTCCCCATGTCTCCCCACGCTGCAATTTAACAGAAAACAAGGACAAAAGGAAGGCAAAGCAGCTTGTTATCAGCAACAGTCTTCTGCAAATATTGTTTCCCTTTTTCACCCTTTTGGTTTGTGGTTGAATGCAGAGTTTTGGGTGGTGTCTGTTACTAGCAATGTATTTCAAACACGTAAAGCCCTGGTTACCACGTAAACAGCATTATACACATCTAAATACTAGCAAAATAGATCAGAATTACTTTATATGAGCAAAAGTACAGACATAAAATAGCCGTACATGCAGCATGACCTGTTACCGCTTCCCACGCCATCTTCTTAGCATATTTAGTGTTAGCCAGACTTCGAGTCTTTGTATCCTGTTCCGTGCATAGCTGGTGCTGTACTTCCTGACAGTAATCTCTTCAAACCTCTCTTAAGAGTCACTGGCCTTGCTAAAGCTAACATTACTGAAAGCCAATTTAATTGAGAAATTAAAGCATTTCATTCATTTTATATTTGAATGCAGTGAAATTAACCTAAATTTATTCTATTGCTTGGTATGTAAATATAAGAAAAAATGATATTAAAAAGTAGGATTTCTAGTCAGAGATAAGCCCATTGGAACACTAGGTTTGATGTATCAAGTCAGACTAGCAATTTATCAAATACTGTGTCTGCAGAAAGTGAGTCTGACATTACAGAAAATGCTGCACAGAGAAGCAAGTTTCACACTGAACACCGTCAATAAAACTACACAGTCCATGGCAAAGTGAGAGTCCAGAGAAAAGAATCTAATTTCCTTTCCGGACCTCTGGGACAACTGGCTTGATTCCAAGCTTATTTGTTTATGTTTATTTGTTTATGTTTGAACATGAAAAATAAGATCTGTTTTAGCATCTGTAAAAAATGAGCTGCATTTTTTGATTCAGTTGACTACAGTAGTAAAATAAATGGATAATTGAATTCTACAAATTAACAGGACACAAGTTCTATAGGCTTATACACTGAGGCCTTAAACTATAGCACAACTCAAAGGAAACAGAAATTGAGAAGCAAACACTGGAGTGCTTTCACCATCTCCTTCACTGAAAGAGAAACAGAAAAAAACCAAATATCCTTCAAATTTCTTACTCTTCGCAATTTTGTTCCTAGACTCTATTTTAATATTAGCAGTTTTTTTTCATTCTCTAAAACTGTATATTTCATTGTTGTGCTATGTAGATAGCATTAACACAAAAAACTTCCCTGAAATTAAATAATCTGATGTTAAGAACATCAACCTGTTTTGTTTCAGAAATATAATTTTATCTTACTACTATTTCCTTAAAGGAGGCATATTTAATGCAACTTGCCAAATAAATGAGTTAATGAAATAATAATTGTACTGAAGAGATCCTGGACAGCACATTGGATAGGCTACCTGCATGGGTATCATCTGACCTACAAAAAGACAATAAAATCCCCAGGTTCAAGGAGCTCAGCCAGGCAGCTTCTTCAGGGAGAGCACCATTTTACTCTGTCACTTTATGAAAGAAGCTGAAAAGAAAACTTAGTATATTTGACACAGGGAATTGCAGTGAACATATCTGCACTGCAAGAGAAATAATGAGACATTCTGCAGGAAACATCAGTTATAGACTCATGGCACACAAGGCATGAACAAGAACAAATGGGCACAAAGCTTTTTAAAGACACTATATACAATCAGGTATCTACACAATGTTACAAATTACATCTTCCATTAACTCTGATGAAGTGCAAGTAACTTGATGATTTGACTCAATTACAATTACTTATGTACATATCTGACCCCATGAAGACACTGTCCAAGAACCTCAAGAATTGACCTACAGAAATAAAACAAGTCTCTGTCCTTCTTACTTCTACTTACTAAAAATGAAGTAAAAATTTTTAGTAAAAGAAAAGAAGAGCTGTTAAGTAATTGGGCTGTTTCTTCTGCTAATATACTAAAGAGGACTAAGGAGGTTCAGAAATACATATTTGTACTTGGCTCTATCAGCTATAATTTTTCTGAGACTATAAAATTAAAAGCTTTATGAAAATAAATAAATAAATAAAAAGGGATGCTGACTCAGATTTCCTCACACAAATTTAAAATTATTTGTCTACAAACAAGACCACTCACGGATTGCAGTCACAAGGAAAGAGGCACTTTCTCAGTCAGCCAGTCCAAGGGAATCCCAGTACCAAGGAAGCTTAATGGAGACACAGAAAAAGCACCAGTGCAATTGGCACCACTGAACATGGGTACTTGTTTATCCTATAGGTGTCTTCTCCAAGGTATGAGGCTTAACTAGTGTTGACACAACAGTCAGCTCCACTGACAAGAAATAGTTTTAACACTCCCGTCCTGTCCACACACATTATGACTGATGAGACACAATGATCAACTCAGCTGCAGATCAAAACTGGACAGTTTTGAGGGTGTCCGTCTCTTTGCACCCGTATCGACAAAATTTTTAAACTTTGCTCAAAGATTTGATCAAAAGCCTGCTTGAGTCTGAAAATCTAATTTTTCTTCCTGAATTTTCTCTCAGTGATGTTTAAAATAACTCTTAATATCCTAGCTACTTTCCAGCTGTTTGCAACACAAGGCAAGGGAGCTTAACTCTTCCCAATGGCCTTTAGAACGTGTGCTGTAACTATTCATCCAAACTCCGAGAACACATAATGATAAAAAATTAAAAACATGCCATTAAAAAATTTTTTTTTAAATCACCTTCTTCTTGGAGAAAGCTCCAAATTTAAATGACAAAATGAGAAGCCCTCATTAAGTAGAGCACATCACCTTCATAACATCTCACATCAACTGCTCTTTAAAAAGGTAAATCTGTTCAGAGCACAGTCTTAACTTCTATTCTGGCTATGATTTACTAGTCTGGAGTAAGTGCACCCTAACATATTGAGATAATTCCTCTGCTACCTGAAGCTGTTCACTCCTATTCCTATGTACGGTTACCTTGGAGAAATCCTACGCTATTTCAGTTGTTTAGCCTAATGGTAGAAGTGCTGACTTTGTACCAGCCACGAGAACAAATTCTATTTGACTCATTTTTTTAGAACCTGTAACAAACACAGATCAAGACTAATAGTTGGATGACATGATTTCGAAGTGAGCAGAACTGGCTGTATACTTCTCCTTGGGTTAATTGAGCCAAAATGCCACACACTTCTGTCTCCAGGCAGAAAAGCATAAATACCCTCATGTGCTGTCCTCCTTTGTGCTTTCATGGTCCTGACTCTGGGCTGGAAAAAGTTTTGAATTTTATTTCAAAGCACTTCAACACAGATGTGTGGTTAAGTAAACCATTATTTCAGGAACATACAAAAACCTGGAAAGAATTTTGACAGAAATACTGCCCCATTATCAGGGGTTGGTGGGTCATTGTCTACTTCTAAGATAGAAGGCTGATGTATCCTTTCATCATGCCCACTTAGCCAGCATTTCATGCGACTGTATGAGGCTGATGTCCCTAGCTGACATTGAAAAAAAAAAATCTGAAATTACTATACTGGAAACCTTATACTGGTGATCTTTCACTTTCATAGTAAAAAGGTGAAAGTTTCTCTCATCCTAGCCCCTAACAGAGACGAATTCAAGAACATCTATAACTGCCCTTTGGACAGTCACCAAAATCAAGTCTGTTAAACCCACGTCGTGCCAAATTACCATTCAGTGCACAGGAGAAAGCCAGTGTTTGCAACAAGCAAGAGTGTTACTAAGGTGAACTAAAAAAAAAGTAGAGGGGATTTTTTTCAGTTCCTCAGATTCTTTTAAGAATATAAGGGTTTCACGACTATTTCACTGATGCACTCCTACAGTCAAATACATTTTCAGTAAGGCTAGGAGTCAGTTGCCTGAACACGGGTGCCTGGTATCACCTGAGACACCTCAGAATATCCTGCTGTGCCTCCAGCTGCTGCACGAGAAAGGCAGCTCTCCTGCAAGTGCTGGAGTATTTAGGCATCTTGAGTTTCACCTTGTAGGTTTGCCCTTGATATGATGCTGGCAATGCAGAAGGCAACTGAAACAATTTCAGAGTTGTACTTCCCCGCTTGCAAAAGTCAGTAACATTTTCCTGTAGGTCTACAGATAGCAGCTTCTAGATAGAAGTTTCACATACATTCTCTTAGAGTGAGGACAAGTTACAAGAGTAGAGCAGGCTCTCCAGATAAATTCATCCCCTCAAGTCCTGATAAACCAAGCCTCTTAAGGTAAAAGGCTACAGCAGCTGGATGAGCAACGGCTCCTTTAATGTGATATGCCACCTTCCTTTTCCTGCAGACAGGGTTCACAACCAAGAGCTTTTACAGATTAACACAATGAACTAAGGTCAACAACAGACATACGGCAACTTGCGTAGTATATATAAATCTCCAGAGACACCTGAGTGGGAAAGGCAGTAGACAGGACCAGGGCAACAACAACAACAAAAGAAAATATAAAGTCCTATTTCCTGAGATAACATGTACATAATGCACAGTTATTATGTATATACATGCATGCATACATATACACATATATGTATGTGTATATATATTTTATATACATATATACACACACACACATTAACTTCCCAAGTTCTTCCCCTCCCACCCTTGCAAAAAACACCCCCCGACTAGTAGATCCCCTATGCATCCTACCATTCTCGGAGGGGGGGGGGGGGGGCCCGAAGGTATGTTTTTTATTTCAGTTTAGACTGTTCATCATTGAATTTCATAGTTCATGTCTGAATACAGATTATATTTCAGTTTCTCCTATGGAGCTGGCCCTTGATTTAGGACTTTAAATCCTTCTCTCTACACACACTAGCAGATTTTCTCAGATTCTCCTAGCACACTAACAGATTTTCTCACATTCTCCTAGCAACATCCAACAGCACAAAGCAGGCCATACTTCCTGCAAAACTGAACTAAAGAGTCAGAAAAGTTTGAACACATTTTCTGTCTTTACATTAAGTATTTTTCCTCAGATGTCAGAACAAGGGAGGGGGAAGCAGCCACAGGCATCCCATTTACTCAGAATTTTCTGCTTGCAGTATGATTTTAGAGTGTAGAAGCACAGAATATATAACAACAAAGCACAATAAAGTCCACAGCATGTCCGATCCCACGTATTCCTGCATCACTATTAAATTTCTTAAGCTCTAACTAGTTTTGCGGAAGGCAAACTTAATTAAAAATTTGATTTCTGATTAACCAGAGCATGTGTTTGCAAGTGTTAATTATTAATAAATCTTTAAATAAAAAAAAAGTTCTGATACACCGATAAGCCTCATTAAAATCAAGAAGCTGAAAAAAAGAGCTAGAGAAACAGGTTTAAAGTCTTACTGGCCAAAGACAAATACCTCATCTTGGCACCTCCTGCTGGCAAAGTAACAAAACTGGAAACATTTCTTCTTCTGAAAGGAAGACTAGAATTCACCTAGAATTGAATTCAGAAAGACCTAAATTTTCAAAATATGTGTATGTGAAGCTGCACATACACATATACAATAGCACTAAAAAGCAGAGAAGACAGCTCTGTTTAGCAAACTGATTATTTATATATCCCCTTTTCAGAGCACCCTGTTAGCAAACCTACTAAAACCTCCTGCTGCAGAAACTGAGCAGAAGGGGGACACAAGCAAATGGGACATAAGGCAAGGACAGACCGGAGGGGCTGCGAGCGGGTGCATGACATTCTAGGACAAAAATCAGAGCAAAGAAACCAGCCCAGTTGTCCAAGAGCCAGACCTGAATCCATGTTTAATCTGTCTTTCATGTGCCAACTGGAAACAGCAGAACTGCTATGGAGGGTACAGACTCATCCTTCACACAAAATTAATGAGAAGCAGCTTCTCTCACATTACTCTCTAAACGCTTCTTCAGAGCCTGCTCATGCAAGATGCTGAGAACACAAATGGGGCAGCTGGAGGAACTTGGTAAATCTTGCCACTGAAATGCTACCTCATAGAATTGGGCTCTATAAATGAGGAGCATCTGTGAAGGGATTCAAGAGCATCTCATCAAGTCTTTTCCCCAACTGCCGCCTCCTCCAAAGGAAAAGATGATGATGTCAAGATGGAACATAAGGAGAGGAGGTTTGCAGGAGTATCTTTGGGAACAGGGAGAGAGATGTGGGAAGGAAGGCTAGCAGATGGTAACTGAAGACAAATGGAGTTCAAGTCCTACAGTGGAAGAGATTTTTAGTAGATCTGTGGAGGCCCTCCTTACAGAAAGGAAACAGTTAAAGATGAGTATCCTCCCTCCTTTCCTGTTGCATTGGTGAAATGCCAGAAGCACTTTGCTAAAGTTCAAAGAAGCTTTGGAGAAATGGAACTTCAAACATCTGGAGTATGGAGGTCAGACAGCGCTTCAGAAGCAGCTGGCCCTGCACACAGAAGGAAGGCTGTCTGCTGGGACGTCAGTCGATTGAAGGGAAGTGTGGGATGGCTCCGTGGCTAGGAGCAGGAGTCTGGAAAACGGCAGATTGAAGCTCTATTCCTGGCTCTGCCAGACTTCCTGTGCTACACCAAGCAAATCACTTTGCTACTCAGGCCAGTTTCTTCCAGTTACCACCTGCAACAGTTCTAAGAAGAAACAGAGCATAGACAAGCACAAGTAACATTACCATTGGTGCCCGTTCTGAGGACAGTCAAGTCAAACACATTGACAAACATGCCCGTGATTTCTCTGTAAAAGAGCTGCCACCGCTGTTTTTAACTATTGATGAAAATGCAGAAGTGAGTTATGGAGATCACTTCCTATGCTTTGGCAAACACTATCATTCATTTTAATTGCTTGAGCACACCAAATATATATACACTTCAATGAAAAGCGTGTGTGTTCATTATTGTTTTTGAAGCCCTCTGCTATCCTCTGATACATGTTCATGAAGGATGTAACTTGAGTTTTTGCATCTAGCCAACTTTTCTGGTCTTGTGTGTTCAATTGTTAGTTTAATTCCGTTTTCAAAAACAAGTACAACAAACGAACAACAACAACAAAAAAAATCACTAATATAGATTCCTAGGGAAGGACATAGGAAAGGGGAGGCGGGGAGAAGACTTGCAATTGCCTTCTGCCTGCCTCCCAACGCGTATGGCTTTTCACCATCAAAAGTGAAGGGCTGAGGTAGAGAAGAAACTTCTTTGATGCTTTTTCTTCTTCTAACAAATCCGAGAACACTCTGGAATATGCTTTCCAGTATTTACTGGAGATGCAGTTGTGGCTGAGCAACATAAACCACTACTTCATTACTATTACATGGCAGGAAGGACAAACCCAGCTCTGTATCAGACTAAAATCATGTTGCATGGCAAATTAACAACCACCAATCTTCCATTTGAGTTTAATGCTGTATGACATACACCTATCTGAAGGACAGTTCTTTCTTATTCAAGCCTCTCTCTGCCTTTCCTCATCCTCCCTTCACGGAGACATGCGCCCTTGCTAGGGCAGAGGGGATGATAAACACAGTGAAACCCAAATGAGCATTTCAATGATTAACTAATGCCAGGTTAGCAAATTTCCAGAGACAAACTGCTTAAACAGAACCAATGACTTATTAAATAATGATATTTGAAAGGAAGTCAGAAAGGCCAAGATTTGGCAAGCAAGAAAGGAGTTTAAAACAGAAGACATTTCAAGGTAGAAGTGTTCCAAGCATACAATCCTACTGATTGATTCTGACAGACCAACAGTTGGGACATACAGTCATTATAACTTTTTTTTTTTTTTTTTTTTTTTTTTTTTTTTTTTTTTTTTTGCTTTTTAAGACTGAATAGAGAATAGATAAATATTTTTGATCATGCATAGTCAAAATGCTGTGCAAGTGTTTTCCAGTATGTGAAATTAGATTTCAGTTGTTTTGTATTTCATTTTCTCTGGATATTCCTCAAGACATGCATGTATGAATAGGTCTATTTAAAAAAATAACAAATTATGCTTATGGAAGTTCCCCATGAGAGTTTCATAATTTTTAAGTGGCTGACTGAGTCCCTGTTTTCCTTATCGGAAGCAATGTACTTGTCTAGAGTTAAATAAAACATACAAACCTAAATATATTCTTGACTGAAGAAAAGCACAAAGACAGAAAAGCAAAATTAAAAGCTTCTTCAGTAGTTTGGACTCACTAAAGAACCACCATGGGAGTAGAATAAAGTTGTGTGTCGTATGAAAAGCATTTTGTGTGCCAAAAAAAGCAACTTCATAGGAGATGAACATGTGCAATTGCAAAGAGCACTGCAGGTGGCTGAAAAGGATACTATCTAAAAAAAACTGTAAGAAAATAAACTGAACAGCACAAGTTTGAACTTTTAGAAAGTTTGTAAGAGGTAAGGAACTGACAGGCCAGAAAAACAACAAGGCAGAATGTTCATGTCTAAAAACAAAACAACACACACACTCACAAAAAAAATCACACGCACACACCATTTAGTTGCAAACTGGCATTTCAAAATTTGAGGGGAAAAGCATCCAAAGAAGTGAGTTAAGCAGCCTTAGCTTTTTGTACTGTATTTTATCATAATTGCAATAATGAAACATTTTCCAATAATAAAGGTATGCTATGTGGTTGCAATCATTCAGGCAAGCTTAGGAAGTGCAGGTGAGATGAGTGAAGAGTGAATTGAGAACTGACTGAAAGGCAGAGCTCAGAGGGTTGTTAATCAGAGTAGCACAGAGTCTAGTCGGAGGCCTGTAGCCAGCAGTGTCTCGGTGGTGGTGGTGGGGGTACTGTGCTGGGTCCAGTCTTGTTCAACTTATTCAGCGATGGCCTGGATGAAGGGACAGAGTGCACCCTCAGCACTCTGAGCTGTTTACTGATGACACAAAAGTGGGAGGACTGGCTGATACACCAGAAGGCTGTGCTGCCATTCAGAGAGTGCTGGACAGGCTGGAGAGGTGGGCAGAGAGGAACTTCATGAAGTTGAACAAGGGCAAGTGCGGGGAGGGCCCTGCTCCTAGGGAAGGAAAACCCCATGCACAGGTTGGGGGCTGACCTGCTGGAAGGCAGCTCTGTGGAGAAGGATCTGAGTGTCCTGGTGGACAACAAACGGACCATGAGCTAGCAACGAGCCTTTATAGCCAAGGTGGTCAACAGTATCCTAGGCTGCTTTAGGAAGAGTATTACCTGTAGGTCAAAAGAAGTAATCCTTCCGCTCTACTCAGCCCCGGTGATTCCACAGCTGCAGTACTGTGTCCAGTTCTGGACTCCACAATACAAGGGAGACATGGAGCTACTGGAGAAGCCCTGCAAAGGACTACTAAGATGATGAAGGGACTGGAGCATCTCTTATGTGAGGAAAGGCTGAGAGAGTTGGGCCTGTTCAGCCTGGAGAATAGAAGACTGAGGGAAGGGAACCTTATTAATGCATGCAAGAAACTGAAGGGAGGATGTAAAGAGGATGGGGCTAGCCTCTTCTCAGTGGTGCCCAGCAGTAGGATGAGAGGCAATGTGCACAAACTGAGACACAGCAAGTTCAGTTTGAACATAAGGAAAAACTTTCCTGTGAGGGTGACGGAGCACTGGAGCAGGTTACCCAGAGAAGTTGTGGAGTATCTTTCCTTGGAGATATTCAAAAACTGTCTGGACACAATCCTGGGCAACATTCTCTATGTGACCTTGTTTGAACAGGGGGAGGAATGTTGGACTAGATCTCCAGAGGTCCCTTCCAAACTCAACCGCTCTGTGATTCAGTAGATTTATTGCCAATCTCTAAAATAATCAACTGTGCTAAAGAATAAAAATATCCTCATATAGAACATGTTCTAATTTATCATGTAGACCTACTTGATTTTTTCCTGAATTCATTTTTGGATAGGTACTTTTATAAAGAAGATCCCATACACTACAAAGCACACATGCACACACATTCTGTTTCTATGAGCTGTCCTGGATTGACAATCCTGGGACAGATTATCTCTCAAGACATAAAACAGAGGGGAAGCAAGTGAAAGTGATGTACAGTATCCTTTAGCTACCTACCAACATGGTTTTGATTACATTTTATCTCCAATATTGCAGAGGGCTGTGTTATTTCTCTGCCTATTTGATCATACTTCATTTGATGATGGTCACAAAGTAGCTCAGCTAGGAAAGCCTTAGACTGAAGTTCTAAAGGTCCCTGGTTCAAGCCTGGGCTTTAGCAAGGGGGGGGGGGTCCTTGTTGCTGCAACCCTGTCTAACATGCTCTAGGTGACCCTGCTTGAGCAGGGGCGGGGGGTTAGACTAGATCATCTCCAGAGGTCTCTTCCAACCTTACCAATTCTATGACATAAGGTAGTAGGAAATCTGCTGGTTTTCCAGAGAGTCAGCAGTACACTAAAAGTAACCCACAAGTATTAACTAAACAGCCATCAGATGGTACATCTACCGATTTAAGTGAAAGGCTGTGTTTTCTACCATCTCACCTTCCACAAGCAGAGTTTCCCACACGTGAATTTTTCTTCTTTCTTTTCCATAGCACATAAAGGTTGAAGACTGATGTGTATTTTCTCCAGAACAGAACTGTTGAAGTTCTAGATTTTTCAAGATTTTGTACGAATTAAGTCTCTATGACAAACAACTTTGCTGCAACAGTGAGGTGCCCCTTCTCTAGTGGGAAGATAACCAGCAATGGTCACTTTGTTCTTTTCCTCAGTGTTGGTATTATCAGTAAACTAAGATGTCAGAAACAATGCTTAGTCATTATAAGCTCGCTTATAAGAGTTTTCAGTATGCTCATTCACTCTGCAGTTAATCTTTCTTTTGCTTTCAAAATGCAGTTGAAATCTTTATTTTTAATTCCCTAAACTGTACACCAGGCCTCCTTCCCCGCCATCACTGAAAAGTAAGAGTCAGATTTCTCTTATGGAAAGGTTATCACCACACCCCACCAAATCCCTCTTAACAGCCTTTAAAACAGTTTTTCCTCAAAACTAAGTAGTCAAGTCCTTCAGCTTCGTCACTGCTAGTCTTCTGCAAAGGCCCAGTTAGGACAAAAGATGGATACAGATCCACATTAACACCTTCAGGATATTACTGCAGCAAAAGCTCTTCCATTTCACTTCACACTAAAACAACTGGGAACTGACAAAATCCAGGCTTTTGTTTTCAAAGTCAGATACAAAACAAGATAATTCAACCTCCTCTGGTCTCCCCTTCCACAGGTATCACTCAACAGAAGACAAGTTATATGCTTAGAAGCATCATCAACCTTACTAAACACAAACCTCTTGAAATCTCAGCTGTCACAGCATTGTGTGCGCAACTGTATTAAGATAGTCAGGCAAAAAGGAGGGTTAACCAAATTCCCTCACATGTATCATAAGGCAGCAGTTAATATTTTGGACTGAGTGATATAGACTTCATGGCAATCTGGGATATAATACGTAAAAGCAGAAGACAAAACTAAATCACAAGTATGCGTGATGCATACCAGTTTAATAGGGTCAGCATGGGGTGGGGGAAGGACAGGGTAGAGATGGTATGACTAATGCTGATAAACCTCTCTACTGCAATTTTAATTTACAGTACAGAACTTCCTGTTTTTGTTGTGTTTCTGTAAATGGATTTCCCTTCAGCTTTCTACTCTTGGCCACAATAGGTAGGGAAGATTCCTATTATATCTGCTGTGGACATCCACATGGCCTTCACTGTCCTAGTAGCATGCTGCACTTTCTTCACTGAGCTACAAGCTTCTCAGCCAAAATCTTTCTCCTGTCCTATTTCATCCTATGCCCCCAGTGCTGGATGTGTTATCCCACTGCCTTTATAGCAAATTCCTTAGTCTGATTGATCATGCATTCAGAAGAACTGGGTGGTCAATTAGACATTTTCACTGTGCACTTATTAGCATAAAGATTATCCATGATTGCAAATGCTCAGAAACAGGAGGAATGACAACTGTTGCAGATGAGGTGTAGAAAGAAGCCTGCAGAGACAAGCAGATAAACATCTGTAGTTTTCATGATCATGTCTCCAAGGTAACTGATTCCACTGTGTGCGGGAGGAGGGTGGGCGGGTGGGGAAGGCAATGAAACTATCTGGTACAAGAGAATGGCAGCAAATAGTAGTTTGGCTATCTCTTTAGGGTCACTTCAGGCAAAAGTTACATGAACGCTACAATGGTACTGAACAGTGAATTGCTTAAAGCTAACTGAGGAAGGCATATTGGTGCCCTTGCTGAAGGCATCCCAAATACTGGGCAGAAAAGGATTGGGTTAGAAGCCTATGAATTGTACAGCAACATTTTAAGAGGTGTCCTTATGTCTCCATAATAACAAGCACCACTGATTTGTGTATGTCTGACCTTTAATCTGTGCAATATCAGGTAGCTAAATGCACACACACATGTGTGTGTGCAAGAACTACTAAATTCTGGAAGAAATTTAGTTGCCTCGGAAAGAGTCTGGAAATCAATACACTGCCCCATTTACTTTTTTTTTTTTTTTTTTTTTTTTACTTTAGAGTGGCAGGAGGGCATAAAATAGGTTCTTAGGAGGTAAAAGAGCAAGTAAGTACACAATTCAAAGGACTACAAGACAACAGCTGTGCAAACTCCTGCAGCCTACCTCCTCCTTTTTGTTTTGATGAACCCTGGCATTTGTCAATGAGGTCAATGTCCCTTCTGGATTTGTAAGCTGTGTATACTTACCCAACAATAAAGACCGCATTTACTCTCAGAAGTATTAGCAACCATCCACTTGTTTTGAAAACAATAAGAGGAAGAAATCTAGGCAAATGGGCAGGAGAGGAAAAGCAGAGAGGAAAATTGAAACCTTCACTTGAATAAAATCTACAGACTGTTTATCACCTGTTTTTCCTGGATGTTTGCTTAAGCAATTTGTTTGCAGAACCTCTGCTTTCTAAAAATGCATTAGGGAAAATTCACACCAGATTTTCTTCAATCTGTTTTTGCTGATTGGATGATACTCTTAAACAACACTGAACTAGATGACCAGTCATTCTCCAATAATGAACAGTCAGCGACATGTTCTCAATCTCGTTGCAAACAAACATCTCACATGAAAAGCGATCTTTAGAAATATTTGTCAAATAATTTGTTGAAAGAATAAACGCGTCAGCCACACTTACTCTGAGCAATTCACCCAGCTCTAGTAGACAGCATCTCTGAAAAGTTTGTGTTGGCTGAGGAACTACACATTTAATGCAGCCCAGAGAAATATAGTTTCATAAAATGTTGAGATGACCCAAGCTCTTTAAAACTAAGATGCAAGTAACTTAGCACTTTAGTCCACTTAATGCTCCCAGGACCGGAGGTCCAGATGTAAGAAACAAGCTAATTTAGAGTGAAGCCTGATGTTTCTCTGTGCCAGTCATGACACATGCTGCATTGTGGAGGAAATGATTAAAAACAACAAAACTCAAGTGATTTAACTTGAATTTCTCTCAGTGAAAGCTTAGAGAAACCATCCCCTATCTCCTAAAGACTCATTATTAGTTAGTGTTAGCCATAGCTTGTATTGAGAAAAGGGAAACCACATCAGTTTAACAAAAGTACCACAAACATCCCCAGAAGCTTTTTCCAACAGTTTTGGCATGCAGATGCTAGAGTGGCACTAAAGGCTACCACTACATCAGGAACACTTCATAACTGGAATATGCGAAGGACAAGCACTTCCATATTCAGCTGTCTGGCTACTGTCAACAAAAAGGCAGGGTGACATCTGCAGGCCCCATGGATGACCACCATTCATACACCACCAAAACAGATATACTTAATTATATCAATTTAGAAGGAGACTAAAATATATAGTGATGCATAAATGGTAAGCAAACCACCCTCAGGGTGCAGAGAAGGAAAAAGGATGGTTCAGCTTCAGTCAGATTACAGGCTGATAACCCTGCCAGTGCTGTATTACAAACAGTATTGTCACTTAACATTAGATTTAGGGTGTATGGAGAAACTCTGAATCTAAAGATGTTGGCATAACTAATATAGACCAGATAGCTGGGAAAGTCTAATTCATTCCAGGCTGCTCGACAGCATTTCTCTTTACTGTAAGGGCCTATAGTTATATGGAGATAGTGAGTTGCTGAATACAAGTTACAGGTTGTATCTCTCAAATGAATGGTCTCCTCAGTTACTTCAGTGTCTCACCTATCACCACATCAGACAAACAGTGTCTTAAGATAAAGCACCACATTTTCTTGTCCATGTGGGCAGTATTCCAGTTTAACACACACTATCTATCAGTTATTAGGATGGCAAAAATACGTTGTTCATAAAAACTTCAGCAATATCTTTTCTAGCCTAGTTTAGTGGAAGCCTTATCCACAGGGCAACTCATCTCACATTACCATACTGTATCTGGCCTTTGATGCATCTTGCCTACTACCTGTCTCAACAGCATGTGTAAGGAAATGGACTATGATGGATCAGTCCCCCAATCAGTTAAAGATTGATTTGTAGTCTGAAAGCTTATCCAGCATCCTTATCCAGACTGTTTTTAACAAGTTTCAGAAATATATCTTAAAAGATAAACACACATCCGTAAGTTAAATGGAGTGTGTGTGTGTGTATGGGGGGGCTGTTTCTCATATTAAATCAGGCCTTTCAGTCATTATTCGATGTTCCCTTGTTCCTGCATTTTGAAAAGATGGTCCAATCGACCTTTCCCGAGGAGACTGTATGTTTTACAGCTTTCCATCATGACCCCTCTTAACTCCAAGGTTCCTACCATACTTGTTCTCACTTTGTAGAGAGGCCTAACAGCTTTTAGCCACACCCTCTTTGCTCTCATTTTTGCCCCATATAGAAACACGGCAAGGTGTGATGAGATCAAGTCCCTGCTCAGTTGACAAGGTGTTATCTTCTCTTGCAAGCAAGGAACAGCGAAGCCAGTCAGGGAAATTGTAAGCTGTGTTCCAGTCCCCAAGTGATGCCACGCTGAACTGAACTGATGAGTCCATTATAAATAACTGCTCCAAGACAACAACTCAGTGAAGAAGCAAATGCTTTACACATAAATAGATGAAGCTACAGAACCACTATATATTAGCTTTCATGTAAGTGTTTCTTCAGGGAAAAAGTCATACCTATTATCAGATTCGCAAAAACAAAGCAATCAAAAAAAAAAAAAAAAAAAACTATGTCTACGTAGTACTAAAATCTTCATATCCATAAGCTATCATTGTCGTAATTCTTTAATAATATAATCATTTACTAGAATGAGGAATGAATATTAGAAAGAAAAACAACTCTAGTCATCTATTTTCTTAAAATTGAATGAGACAGACATAGTTTTATAACAGTTACTTTACATACTCAGCCTGCATTCCAAATGGAAATGACCAAAAAAGCAAATCATGGCAAATCATGTGACTAGTTATTATTCAAGTTTTGTGTTAGTTCAAAACATATCCTTGTGTTCTCTCAAAAGAGAAGAAGCTTCTATGTATAGTACAGCTTTTGACCAAAAAAATCTGCAATTAGTAGCTTCCCCGCCACATCGCCCCTGTCAATGGCATTAGTAGGAGAGTCAGTTAAGCATCAGCAGTGATCACTAGTGGAAATAAATCAAATATAATCTATATGTTTAGGTGTTCTGCTACAAAATGCATCAGTTAACAGGATTTGACACACACTTTTTCTTTTCATGAAAGGGAAACTGTCCACTTTGCACTCCGTGATCATCCCAGTGATGCACAAGTTCACACTATCCCAAACGGTGCTGGGTGAAGGATATAGCCCTGGTCACATATGACAGGTATTTATTATGATTAACAGAGTTTGATAGGTTTCCAGACTTCACACACACTTTTTCGAGGTCATCAAAAAAATAAAAATAAAATCAGCTGTTCTCTTAAAGCTACTGCTAAGTCATTCATATACCTCCCACGAACAGATCTGCAGTGAATAAATGCTTTTATATATAACCTGTAAGAGGGAATTTTAAAAGACATGTATAACTGAGATACAAATAGGTCCCAAAAGCCTGCTAGTAAAGAGAACAAAGTCAAGTCAGCAGCAGAACAAAAAGTGTTAGAAGGTTACCATCGGCTTATAAAATACTCATGTTTCTTCCATGTAAATCATTACCTGGTTTTCTATTTGCAGATCAACAGTATCTAAGCACTCTTGTCCCCTAGAGTAACCTAACCAGTGGAAAGCACTAAACCATTCCCTCCTGAACCGCACAAGCAGAAGTCCAGCCACAAGCATCCAGTAGCACATGTCCTGATGCTTGAACAGCAGGTCATGAAGAGGGTTAGAGTGATGCAGTGCAACAGAGATGCCAGCTTCAAAATACAGCTGCTTCCACTCTCCTTGTCCTTCCCTATCCTCCAACAGTCAGCTCCAGCCCAGTTAACAAGGAAAACAACGCCCCAAATAGGTGCACTGGACAGCACAGACAACAGTGAGGGACACAACGCACTGGTAGCTGTTTATCTGCTGCTGTGTTAAAACACAAAGTTCTAAAAAATCACCACTTGATACATACCATTTCCTTTTCCCCCTTGCCCTTTTGCCACCAAAATGTTGATAAAGATTGTAAGAAAATCCCAATATAAAACAGAAGCTATTCACATCTGAAGATCACTAGTTTATAGAGACTTGAAATAGACGGAATATTGACTTTGGACAACAATCTAATCAGATGCATCTGAAGAGGAAAAATAAGACTCCTGAAGAGTCTAATATGTGACTTTTGAGCGGGTCAGCGATGCATTTCTTTTTTGTGATCTTTTCCAGAGCTGAGAAATTCATTAAAAATGAGACTGCACAAACACCTTTGACTCTTTTGTTGCACAAAACCATCAGAAAAAGTCTTTCAGAGTAATGTTTACAGTCATGGAATTCTAGTTTTAATTTCAGAAAACAAGAGGCTGCATCAACCCTCTAATTTAGTATTTAATAAGGTATCTAAAGCTTATAGCCAAATACCCCTCCAGCAGGGGAGAGGTTTCAATAGCCTGTAAGTTCCAGAAAACTATACATTCAGACTGTCCTTCTACTAGACTGTGGTATGGGAATCAGCATATGGAAGACTTCATTAGAGCCAACAGCTATGAAGCTTAGCATCCCCACATACACACTACCCAAAAGAGCATCCAAACCCAGAAATCACAAAAAAAGGTGGTAATAATAAACATCAGAAAACTAAAGTTTCTGGCTGAATCTCTTCTTTTACATCAAAGCAACTGCTGTATGGAAATCATACAGGTATTCACTTGGTCATTTCATACCAGCTGTCAGTTATGGGTACTCTTTCATAGATGTACACACTAACTGTGCTAAATATCATGGGAGTTTTAATTCCATCTGCTGAACAACAGAGAATTTCCAGAGATAGTTCCAACAGAGATAGTTCCCTATGTGTATTAATTTGGGGTTATGAAGAAGAGAATTTCTCAACAGAATAGCTGACAAGACAATCTTGAGCAATTTATACATATGAAATAGAAGCTGATATGCAAAAGGTTAACACAGTTTTGATAAGCAGACCAAGTGTGGTACAACTTTTGAGCTGAAGCAGCATCTGAGAGCCTTGGCCTCTACCACAAAGAGTACAGGAAGAACAGGATGTGAAGCAGAGGCCAACGAACGTTCATCACCCAAGGCAAGGTAATCTAAACAAGATGTGCCAGTCTCTTTACTGTATTGGAAACATTTGTGTGTGCTGACAAAGGCAGTCCAAGAGAACCAGACAAAAAGTCATCATCTTTCTAATGCATATGACATTACACAATGTTCTGATTCCTAGAAAACACCTCCTGCTTCTTAACACACTTCTGTGGAAGCACAGAAGTGAAAGCTAGTATGGATGTGGAGTTAATGAGGATTTGTAGACCTGGAGTGACAGTTTCTCCCCTGACTTCTCAGAATTTTGCCTTTCTCCCGTCCCCCCCAACACCATTTAGTTCCTATAGCTTGCGATGCATCTTGCAAGGATGCAGAGTAGCTTTTAGGTTAACTCCAACTACTGCAATGTAGCTGTAGACAGTCACACCAGAGGGTAACTTGTTCTACCTTCCAGGGTGGAAGAGATCTTTCAAAAATCCTGTCTGAACCTGATGAGTTGCAACTTGTGGCTGCTGCCCAGTGCAATCATAGATCATAGAGTGGTAAGGTTGGAAGGGACCTCTGGAGATCATCTAGTCCAACCCTCAGCATAGCCCACATGGGGATGGAACCTGTGACCCTGGCATTAGCAGCACCATGCTCTAACCACCCGAGCTAAACTTGCCCCCATCCCTTTGTTGCACCACCTGCCACTACCAAGAGAAAGAGTAGCTACAAAGATGATTAAAAAGTCACACTCAAGTACTTACAGGCTGCCATTAGATCACCACTACTTTGTCAGACTAAACAAACACAGCTTCCTAAACCTCTTCTAGCAGGCTACACACTCCAGACCCTCACCATCTCAGTAGCTCTCTGCTGGACTCTTTCTCCAGTTTCCCCACACCAATCTTAAACAAGGATACACACTGACACATGAAATTGGCTACAGCATTCCAAGTGAAGCCTTATCACTGCAGAGTAAATAATAATCTCTGCCCTCGATCTGCTGGTCACAGTCTTTCTAATACAGTCCAGCTTTGCTGTTTCCTTTGCCTAGATGGCATTGCACTGTTGGCTCAAACTCAACAAGCTATCCACTTGAAGCCCTGCTCCTACTTGGCAGGACTGCTATTCAGTCAGTCATCCCTTGAGCCTCTACAAATGCATGTGGTTACTTCACCCCATGTGCAGGACCTTGCATCTTGCTGAATTTCCTGAGGATTTGCTGGCTCAGTCCTCAAGTTTCCCTCTGAACTGAAGCTATGTCACTTAGTATTCAAATCATCTGTACTGTAACAAGATAATTTGGGAATTATCCCCCAAATTTGCTAAGGACACACTTTACTTCCTGAATAGCCCCCAAGGAACATTCTTAACAATGTTGTCTCCAGTACTGTCCCTGCTTGTTAGCAGCCAGCAACCAAAAGGTAAGCCATTGCTTACTACTCTGAATCCAGCAGTCCAATTTTTTCCTCCACCTAACAGTACATTTGTCCTTCCCATTATGTTCTTTATGTGTCAGAGATCAAGATCAGAGCTTTAAGCAAAATAACATCCTGTTCCTTTTAAAGAGACAACTTCAGGGTAAGAGTCCCTGACAATTGCCCCTGCAAGCACAGTCACTAGTAAGAGGATCTGGAGAAGTCTCTCTCTCCCATCCATAAGGGTACTGAAGAACTTCACATAATTGCCCGTTCCTCACCACAATCACCCATGTACATCAGCAGATCATTTGTCACATTTTCTGCCCTCTTTCTACTTCTCGTCTTTCAAATGTTAATTTGAACTATGTTGTGATAATATACCACAACCCATGAACACAGTACCTCATTAATCTAAAAGACAGACACACACACACACACACACACAACCTGAGAGAAAACTCTCCCCCACCAATTCAAACTTAAAGCCCCCACTGCAAATGAGCTGCATTATGCCTCCTTAAACACTGGAAGACTCCTGAGCACCCAGCAGCTATTGGACTCTTTCTCCTGGCAAACATCAGCTAGGCTGCTCTTCACTTGCTACTCCTCAGAAGCCCACCCCTTCAAGCCTCAGAACATCTTTGGCAGAGCTTCTCTGAAACCTAGCCCACATCAGTCCTGACTGGTTCCCTACTCAATGAAAAATGCCTAGACATACAGGGTCTGTTAATCACTCATGTATCAACACAGGCTACAGCAGTAAGTTTGGGAAGAAGTTCTATGAGAAAACATAATATAGGTATTCCATTATTGCCACCGACTTTAGTTAGGCGCTATGCCATAGAAACAGAAGACATTTGGCTTTTTGCTAGCATGTACTACTTAAATCACACAGGCAATAAATTAGACATTGATGGTAACAGGTAAGTCTTCTAAACTAATTCAGGGCTTTTTCCAATTTTTAGTTCTAAAAGCTTTCATCTCCTTTAATGCCAACAAAAAGGATGCAGATATTTTCTCACTGAAATTTTTTTTCAGAATTTATTGTTCTGTAATAGCCCTTATTTCACATTAAAGGACAGTTTCAGAGGCTGAAGAAAGCACTAACACTAAATGTTTAAGGGATGCAGTGTTTCCTCATGCAAAAATGTTATCTCTTAAAAAGGAGTCTATTGTTTTATTCATGCTTCAATAGGCATGGACTTAAATACTGAGCTATTTTAAAACTGTTTATGTTGGGGAGAGGGTTGCAACGCCCAACACTGCAGCTGCTAGACATCAGTGCGAGCACTGATCAGTTACATTTTTTCAGTTTTGACAACATAAATGAGGATGACTATCAACTTTTCTCTTCTCTGACAAATCCGTCTCTCTCTCTCTCTCATCTTCCTTCTTAAGCTTGTGGAAATGAAACAACAAAATTTTATCTTAAAGTAGACGTTTCTTAAATTAGTTCTTGTTTCCAGGAGCAGGAGAGAAAGTAAGAACAACCAAGAAACAGACCAAGCCAAAAAACATTTTTTAGAGGGGCAGCTTTCCATTGTCAAAAGTTTTAACTAGAAAAAGTTGAATTTTGAACACCTCCACTACAGAACACTAACTTTCAGAGGCAAGAGGGAGCTGGCTGCGGGTTTTTTGTTTGTTTTTTTAAAGAGTTAACTCTGAAAGAAGTATCGAGAAGTATTGGCTCAGGAACCTAGGCAAAAATCAAAAACGACACAAATGTACTACATAAGTTTAAACATCCAACCAGAATTTCATTTAATACATTTAGAAAATAATGTAATGAAACAAAATGCATTCAGATCACAAGTAGACAGCGTTTTGCCTAATTCATCACCAGGGAATATGAAAAATCCCTTAGTCTATTTAGTAACTGAACTGGAGAATGACCTAAGATACACGATGAACGTCCAGATCTTCATTCCTTTCTCCACCTCAGCATCCAAGGTCCTTCCAACCACCTCCCATTGCAGGATGGCCCTCAGCTACTCCTTTATTCTTTCACCCACCCAGTTCCTACATTCGCTCATCTTCCCTACAAAACCACTACAAAAGAAAATGGTACCTATTTCAGACACCTTACATATTAGATGCTTCAAAGCAAGCAGAACACCTGAGTATCACTGCTCCATCTGTTGTTCTTGGAAAAAACTTTTTTGTCACTGCAACTGGAGGCTATTAGTTATCTTATAACAGAACTGCTGCTCTGTTACAACTCAGCATTTGTGGGCAAGTAAATCACCAGCAATTGCTTGGAGTCACATGGGGCTCAAGTCCTTCCACCACACATAGGTGTTCCATAGGGAAGAACACACCATAATAGGTATCACTGCCTTCACATCCTGTATTGAAACTAGCCAAACTCCTCACCTGAAACTTACTCTCCAAATAAGGCTATTCTCAAGGCAAATATAAAACCAAACTAAAGCACCAAACAAACTGACAGAAATACGCAGTATAACTGTGACTGCTGCAGAAAATTTACAATATGTAGGTTTAAAAATACACATGCCTTAATATTTTAATGAAGCCCTCAAGCTTAGGATGGTCCAAAATACAGTCTAGCTACCTTTTTCTCCAAATCTTGCTTAACAGGATGAGTAGGATCTCTTGTAATGGAAGGGTTTGCAAACTTCTCCAGAACACTAATCAAGTCTCTGCTCTGCCATACCAGATCAGCTTGGAAAGGTCAGATCAGCTTGGCAAAGCTCAAAGTCAACATCAAGGGCTTAAGCCAACAAGCTGAGCTGTATGTACTCAGCTCTGTATCCTAAGGTGCAGTAAGTAACAATGTGACAGGCCACTCCAGACCCTCCGGTTATAGCTGAAAGACGACCATGACTGCAAAAAACATACATGCAGTTGGGCTGGCTTTTATCCAGCAGCCAGAGCAAAAGCCTCTCCTGGAGATGTTCACTGCCAGAATGTGCTCAGAGCAGCCCTTCCTCACCCCTAAGTAATTACTTACCTAAAGCCTCTCTGCTCTCAGCAAAAAAAGCAAAAGCTGAATTCATTTCTTCCCCTCCCCCCCAAAAAAGGCAAGTTTTCCATCTGTACAATTCTGTTCCAGTAGGTAGGCCATACCACTCCATCACCTGACATTTCCTGAGTGCTTTTTTATTAGTGCAGTACCTTCTTTACTGGAAGAAAGTGCTGAGTGGCCACTACTCAAGATAGGCAAACCAGTCATTTAACCTAAAGACTTTCTAGAAAACACACACTGAGAACTGAAAGAGTGTGGGCACTGCGTGGCAGAGGTCTGAGGTAGAACAGAATCTGCCTGCAGATCAGAAGAGCCATAGGATTTACTTCCAGAGTGTTTGTTACCAAAAAAAAAAAAAAAAAAAAGCCTTATCAAACTGTACCTTTCCTCATAGATACCTGCTCTATGTTGCAAAACGCCAAATTGATTAATTGACTGGCAATGCCTCAGAACTGCATTTCTGGGCAATACTTCCTCCATGGAAGTATTAGTTACACTAACTTCCCAGGTACATAAGTAGGTTAGGAATGAAGTCAAACTTATGTTTCCTAGACGCTGAAGTTCCTCAATATAATACACCTTGTCTTACAGACAGACTGGAAGATAGAAATTGTCCAGATGTACCACATACCAACCTGGTCATCATTATGATCTATGCAAAGGATTTACTAAAATTTGTATTTTGAGAGCGAACGCTCATCTCCATGCTTCACTGGCATGAGAAGTCATGACTGATACAGATGGCGAAGAAAAACACTCTGCAGATCTACTGAAATTTAGAAATAGGTCATCAAACAACTGTACAGCAGATTTTTAGGATATGTAATTGAAGCAGTCAAATGAAGACATTTTAAAGCAAATAGATGAGATAGTACGTGTGCATTATTTGCATCTAGTTTAGTTCTATAAAATTAGTCATCAGAAGTTCATTTGTAAACAAGGATTAGTTTCAGGAAAGACCAGTCAGCCAGGGAAACTACAAGTGACCTTGCTAAACACTCCTCAAGAGCTCTACAAAGCACTGATTGTTCAGAGTCTTTAGCAAACAGTCCATGTATCAGGTGACTGAACAGCTTTCAGCATACTGACTTCAATTCAAGCAAAGAACAGTAGAGTGGGTTAACACCTTTTGTTCTACTATCAAAAATTTTGGCTTTTTCCATGATTAGTAATTTCTCAATGGGTCACTGATATTAACAATAATCATTTAACACACTCCAGTTTTCAAACACGTAAGAGAAGATGTGGCAGTATAATAGAACATCTAAAGTTCGTGAAAGGCTTTGGCTATTACTTTGAAAATAGAGGTAGGAGTTCAGTTTGTTCGTATCCCTTACCCAGTCACCTCTTTGTAGGTGGTCATAATCTTAGCATTAAGAAATCAAGAAAAACGCCTGACAGAACAAGAAACTTTTCTCTACAGCAATTTTACTTCTTCCTACTTAACTGTTCTAGTAGCAGGTACTTTTTAAAATATGTGACACAGCTTTTAGCACTGTGTAGATTTTTATAATTACTACATTAACAAATATTTTAGAAATGTTTGTTACTAGTAAGGCCTTTTCACATGCATGAGAATCTTCTCCCTGCTGACATGCTCTAAGCCAACTATTGCATTACCATTTAACAGAAATATTTTAAAAGTCACAATTATTCTATAAGAACAGTAACTAGAGGTTAGCAGGGCCTCCAGGGAGATGGACAGCAGAAACCATACAGAAGTATTCTTTCAAGTATTTGGTATAAGGTGCACCACTAACATAGCACTCTTTGACCAGCAAAGGTTTCAAATTCGGCAGCCACACTGAGGAGTGTTCTAGGTTTAATCCTCAGATTCATTTATGAAACATCTCAAATAGGCACAGGACATAAAGCTAAGCAAAGATGCAATCAAATTTCAGTATGAATACATCACAGTGAACATTGGTTTAAGCCTACTTCAGAACTGCAATGTAAAGGTGAAATGGCTAAGTGAATTCTGTCCCTTCCTTCGCAGAGGTATTGGTGCCCACCTGATTATGAAGACAGCCACTTCTAGCTTGTTAACACAACAGGATTTGGGGGGCTGCATTATCACACAATGAGACAAGTCCTAGATCAGGTACAAGGTAGGCAGTAGCAGTAACTTCCCCCTCTCAGCAGCAGCCAGCTAGAATGAAGCTTCGGCTACAGGAACGCACTGGCCACTGAGAGAAACAGGCCTGCTCCTTCCTATCATCTCTTTCCATGCATTCTCAGCATCAGCTCTAGCAATACTGCAGTTGTTGTGCAAGACAGATCAGTTCAGTTATCCACTTGGCTTGGTTTGGACAGAATTTGTCTTAAACAGGAAGTGGCAAATATGTGAAACTCCTCTTCCTCCCCACACAGTTCACACAGCTTATGAAATTACACCCTGCAAGGGCATGAAAACAAATGAAACCATATTGCCACACCCACAGTAGCATAATACTGCTCACATAGTACTTCTACCTGCGCTTCCTTCAGAAAGAGGGCCTTTCTCTCTCTCCATCCCCCAGCTGCAGCTTCAGATCTTGGGATCTTGCTTTAAATCAAATATAATCCCAGCACTTCTTGAGAAAGGAACTGCTTTATTTTAATCGTGATCTCCATAACAAAATGGCTTTCATAAATATTAAAGCCTTATAGTTTTCTATGATTTTATTCAGAGAATTCAAAGTAGTCAAAATAAACTATCCAGCTCTTTATAATACAAAAAGGCAGACAATGCTCCTTCCAAAACCGTCGATCTTCTGTTAACAAAGAGGTTACCTGGGAGATATGGTTGATGGAAGACTCCATCCTCCGTAGCTGGGATGCTTGGATGTCCAGCAGTTGTAATACATTGTTGGCCAGTGCATTGATCTGATAAGCAACACTGGCTAGAGATTGAGTTGTGTAGGCTTTGGTCTCTTCTAATGCTTTCCTTTTATCTGGAGCCTGTAAGACAAAAGAATGAGAAGCTTGCTCAAGGCCAGAAAAAGTGTGTGCTGGAGGAAGGACGGAAACAAAAAAAGTACAACCTATATTTAGAAAAATCTGTAACCCAGAAGACCTGATTGTGCAGCCAGACAAGGCACTCAATCTGAGTTCACACTAAAGAAATTTTTATAAAAAAGACAAAGAATTTGAAAAATATTTAACCATAATATTATTACATGCCAAGAAACAGTTATTTCAGCAGGAAAACCAAAATTTCATGCTTTTACAGCAGAGTTTCTAGAGTCATCCTTTCTCTTCAGAAGTCTCCAATTCCCCAGAACCATGAAACATAGTTTTTACCACCTCTTAAGAGGTCACACAGCCCAAGCCAATTAAAGGTGGAAAAATATTTTCCCACAGTTGGGCGTCCCCCACTGTACGTGCTTTCTACAAAGCCAACCCACCCACTGTGCCAGCTGCTACTCTCCCCAGTCCAGGACAGGGCGAGCTGAGCATCAGGACGGTAGGCAGAGAAGGCTCCTGTATGCAGGAGTCTGGGTGAAATCATCCCTCTTCACAAGAGAGCCTAATAAACCTTCTCTACAGCTGAGAAAATTCATCTTTAACCAAGAAGACACAAACACATCTGACCCTTTGAAAGGTCAGAAAAGGGCAGAGATTCCTCCTGAAGGAAAATAGAAGGAAAGGGAAGGATCATTTTTGTATCACAACTATAGCTCTGTTGCTTCCTTCCCATTTCCGTTGCTACAGTTAAGCCTTCAATCCTTCTTGAAACAACATTCCTCTAGTAACAGCAGCGAGATTCACACATCTCCTCTCTACCACAGGAAGATGCTTTTTTGTTGAGCATCTGCCTTCTCAAGTTTGTTTGGACAATGAAGCAGGCTGGTTTTTAACATATTCCACCCGTGGCGCTCCCACCTTATTTGCTCAGGCACCAGTAATCCACGACACCAGCTCCTCACTCTGTCCCACCACAGAGTCAGTGAGGCTCACCTCAGCCTCCTCGTCCTTGTTATCCCTCTGTACTGTCCCAAGGCAAGGCCTAGCCTCTTGCTCTTCCCCACCCAGCCCTGCCCAACCTAGCCCTTCCCTATGCAAAGCACAGGCCACACTTGCTGCCTTGAAGGCAGGGTCCCACTCCTGCGCCCCCAGCCAGGTGTGCCAGGCCAGGCAGCAGCCCAACTCCTGCAGCAGGTGCGAACAGAGGAGCCAGACAAGCGGCGCTGCATTAAGCAGGTTACTATCCTCAATCAGCAACTGCTTAGGTCACAGCACTTGAATTGCAGAGCACAAGTCCCATTCTCAGCAGGAGAACGGGAGCTACCAATGCCACCTCCACCCTGAATATACATACACCACTCTGAAGTGCTCCACGATTTGGGAGCTTCCAATATAGACTCTCTACTTCAGCTGTTACTTAACTCACGAACTGCAGCTATCCAGAATTTTCTTTCCCCCCTCCTTGTAGAAAAGGTGCACCGCGCAGGGAAGGATTCTCAGTAGATGAGTCAGTAGTAGCACAGCTTCTTCTGCACTTTATTTATTTGTAGAACATTCTCAGCAACCCAAAGGAAGAATCTGTATTAAACAGTATCTTCCAATTGGACTTCTGTTTATCTTTATTTTCAATTTATTTTAAAAGTACAGGAGACAGTCTTATGCAACATATAGTTACAGTATTAAGCACAGCAGTCAGGAAATAAAAAAATTCAGTTTGCACTCAACTCAGCTCTGTCTTTTCCAGCTTCCATGCACTTAGCTTAAATACTGCCTCAGACTCCATCTCTACATTTTAGCTTAACATCCAGAAGTGTTATATCTGCCTCTGCTTCTAGGGAACTGGAAGGCAAGCCACACACATACATTATAAAGTTGCAGCATGATGGAAGCACAGCAATACAAGCCTTGTCTGCCATTTCAGTTAAAAAAAAAAAAAAAAAAAAGTGAATTCCCCTCACCTAACCAAGAAATTTGGTTCACATATTCATGATTTATAGCGCAGCAGGTTTTTGACACTTACTAGAACAGTAGAACAGTTAGGTAATGCTATCTTTCACAAATTGGTTCACATATAGATACCTTCCATAGCACAAAGCAGCAAGAACAGTTTAATGCAATCTGTTCTCAAAGGAAAGAACAGTTATTGCATGTACTGCCTAAAGCCAGGATGTGTCGAAAACCCCACTTTTACTTCTGAATGTTAACAAATATGCCTTTTAACCAAACAATATTTACATTTCTATCCATCAAAAAACACTACTAAGAGTTATTTTCTTGTTTCAAGAACAAGGACCTGTTGAACAGCTGCTAAAGGTTCAAGAAGCGAGTTTCCCTATGCACCCTGGTTATCCATAGAGGTATTTTAAACTTCAAACCATCAGTGGAAGTGATTTTCAAAACACTATCCTACTAAGTTGGAGCCTTAGGAAACCAACAGATGATTTTTACTTGAACTTCCACCAGTATGGGCAACAGCAAAAGCACAGGTAGCGGTTTCAAAGCTGTCCGAGATAAAAGGCTTAATGAAACAGAAACAGCTAATGAGAAGCCAGTTGCCATAATTCTAACCTTATATTCACTCAAGTGCAGGTCTGTAGCCTTTACTCAAGCAGTTTTCTTAAGAAGTTTCAACAAAATAGTGTTAGGCTGAACACTAACAGGTTACAAGTCACAGCACTCAATTACTGGGTGACCGCGTGCTATCAAATGAGAACTTCAGCTTATAAAAAGCCTTTTTTCCTCTAATGATTTGTTGATCAAATGCCTTGTCCTCATCTGACTAAGCACCTAAAGTTTTAGCTATTTTCCCAAATGACTGTTTTGGCAGCAGGATTAGAAAAACATAGTTGTGATGCTGAATGTATTTTCTGTCCTAGCTGAATTAGGTTAGGGTAATTTTCAAGCTCTGTAAATAACTCAGGCAATTTCATTTTGCAGTTTCCATAACAGTTTCGATTAAAAATAACTTGATATGTAGTAGTTGCCTGCATTGTTTAATTAGGACTGCTGGCACCTGTAAGATAGAAGCTTAAAGCTCTATAGCATGCAAAATGTGTAAGAATCATAGAATCAGTAAGGTTGGAAGGAACCTCTGGAGATCATCTAGTCCAACACCCCCTGCTCCAGCAGGGTCACCTAGAGCATGTTAGACAGGGTTGCATCCAGGTGGGCCTTGAAGATCTCCGGAGAAGGAGACTCCACAACCTCTCTGGGCAACCTCTGCCAGTGCTCCGTCACTCTCACAGTGAAGAAATTCCCCCTCACGCTCAGGCAGAACTTCCTGTGCTTCAATTTCTGCCCATTGCCTCTTGTCCTGGGACAACTGAGAAGAGGTTGTTCCCATCCCCTTGACACCCTCCCTTCAGGTACTTGTACACATTGATAAGATCCCCCCTCAGTCTTCACTTCCCCAGGCTGAAGAGGCCCAGCTCTCACAGACATTCCTCGTAGGGCAGGTGCTCCAGCCCTCTGATCATCTGCGTAGCCCTACACTGGACTCTCTCCAGTAGCTCCACATCTCTCTCGTCCTGGGGAGCCCAGAACTGGACACAGTACTCGAGATGAGGCCTCCCCAGGGCTGAGTAGAGGGGCAGGATCACCTCCCTCCACCTGCTGGCAACACTCTTCCCAGTGCACCCCAGGAGACCATTGGCCTTCCTGGCCACAAGGGCACATTGCTGGCTCATGGTCAACCTGTCATCCACCTGCACTCCCAGGTCCTTCTCTGCAGAGCTGCTCTCCAGAAGGTCAGCCCCCAGCTTGTACTGGTGCCTCGGGTTATTTTTCCCTAGGTGCAGGACTCTGCACTTGCCCTTGTTGAACCTCATGAGGTTCCTCTCCGCCCACTTCTCCAGCCTGTCCAGGTCTCTCTGAATGGCAGCACAGCCCTCAGGTGTGTCAGCCACTCCTCCCAGCTTGGTATCATCCGCAAACTTGCTGAGGGGGCACTGTCCCCAGAAGAGCCTGCCCAGAAGGTCTCTAATCCTTTCCTCCTCAACCAAAGGAAAGTCTTCCCTTCTCCAGACTTTCTCCCTCACGCCAGGCTGCAGGATTCTTGAGGGCTGCCCCTAGCAGTGAAGACTGAAGCAAAGGCGGCATTCAGTAATTCTGCCTTCTCTGTATCCCTTGTCACCAGGGACTCTGCCCCATTCAGTAGCGGGCCCACATTTTCCCCAGTCCTCCTCTTGCTACTGATGTATTTGAAGAAGCCCTTCCTATTGTCCTTGACATCCCTTGCCAGACTCAATTCCAGCTGGGCCTTAGCCTTCCTCGCCGCATCTCTACATACTCTGACTGCATTTCTATAATTCTCCCAAGTAGCCTGTCTCTTCTTCTACATTCTGTGTACTTTCTTCTTCTGCCTGAATTTGGCCAAGAGCTCCTTGCTCACCCATGCAGGTCTCCTGCCCCTTTTGCTGCACTTCTTACTCATAGGGATGCACCACTCTTGAGCTTGGAAGAAGTGATGTTTGAATGAAGAATGAAGCCAAGAGCTATGTAGCAGCAATGAGAGGGAGCAATAAGCTCTCTCTCTCTCTCTCTTTTTAAGCAAAAAAGAGAAGTGGTTTAAATGTTAATGCACGTTTACATTCTTTCAGATACTTCAGTACGATACTTATCTTCAGAATTTTTAAAAGGCACGGTACAAAGGGAATTTTAAACGGCTCGTTTTTCCTAACAGGAGTTGAGAATTACTTTATAATTTTTTATTAAACTACAAAGATGCTGTTGTTTCCCCAGTCTGATATAAGGAGAAGTTTAAGAGCCCTTTAGTAGCAAAATGAAAATTCCTTAAATCTCAATAACATTACAGCTTTTGAAATTTCCCTCTTAAAAAGCAAAAAGCCCACCTGTATTTCTTGTCCACTCTTAAATCATGTGACTAAGGCAAAACTGCAGTTTGACACTGTTTTCACATAATTAGATTTACTACTAAAAAAAGAAAGTCCCTCCTATTATCCAAGCAAGTACACAAAGAAACAGCCAAATTAGCACGGCATTACACACTGCATATCATGTATTCTCATCAAATACAAACCTGCATCATAAAGCTTCCTTACAAATACTGTACATAATTACTATACTGGAGTGAAAACTGACTCCACACTGAAACAATTGCCACAGTAAGGGGAGAATAAGAGCTTATTTACTGATTCCTTAATTCAGCCATGCCTCAAGGTCAAACAATCTGTCCATCATTCAGTAGCTGATCTTTCCAAGTTGCATACAGTCAGCCAATTTTTTTTTCCCCCTCTCCAGACTGCCACCCACACAGGCACATCCCCAAAATCAATGTCTGTGCAGTGTTCAAACTATCTGCTCTTCCAAATTTTCATCTCAGCCAATTCCCATAGTCTTCTAGTTCATGCAGCACACAACTAAATGTACAAGATTCCTCCAAATCACATCAGCTCATGCTGGAAAGCATTTTAGGAAACCAGTCATTCTGTTGCAAACACACTGGTCTCATTATTTTTTCTCTGACTTCTGCTTCCTCTCTCTCTTTCCTCTTCAGTCCTACTTATTGAGCTTGAAATTCCCCATAAGAAAACATGCCCCACTGGAAGAGCTGGCTCCATTTGCCAAGGGTCGGCATGCAGCTCACCAGATCACACCAAGAGATGCAATTCCAGCAGGCATGAATTAGTTTGCCTCTTCAGTGTTTTTCACTTCCATCTGTTGGAATATGTGCAACCTCAGTTATAGAAAAAAGCCCACACACGACAAACTACTAATAGAGCACTGCCCTAAAGCAGCCCAGTAATCACTAAGCTAAACAGAGCTGTTAATTATTCAGGGCCCACTACCTTGTCAGATGCCTAGCATTCTAGGCAAGGGCCTGGTCACTCTGTAATCAAGCTACAGCAACAGATTTACATTGTGTTATATGCTTTTACTATTATTGCCAACGCACACTTAATGAATTCAGCAGTGCACTACATTTGTATTTGCTTCAAAATAACCACAAGATAGTAATTTAGTTTTGTACCTTAGTTGGCTTCCCCACTTAAAAAACAACTTTTCCTGCCTTTCATCAACTGATTAAGAATAAAAATGAGATTCCTACTGTCAGTTACCACGTATACTTAGTAGCCTTTATCACGCATCAGCAAGCACAAGATGCAACTCTTCCACTTAAACTTTAACAATCATGAAGATCAGTAATACAATATTTCCAACAGAAAACTATTCAAGTGTTTTGTTTGATTTGTCATTACTTGTCATTTTGTTTTACTTTTCCATTCCTGAACTTGGGGCCAGGGAGTAAGGGAATTTCTGAAGCTCAAGATTTTAATTACCAAGAGCTTGCAAGCTATTAATAGCAACATATTAGTCACTGAACATATGTATTGCCTACCCAAAGCCTTCTCTCCAGGGGACTGGCAGTCAATCCTTGCACTGATGGTAAAAAGGAACAGACTATCCAACACACCTTTCCCTGCACATAGCAGGGTCAAAAAGATGTATCAAAGTTCTTAATCATCTAAGGCACTGATTGTTGCAGGAGTACAAAGGAAGCTAAGATGGCGAGGCACACAGGGATGCTTAACCATTTACAACAGTTCTAAAACCTGAAATCCCTCATAGCACAGTAACATCCACAATTAAAAACAAGATGATGAGACTTTCAAGTCCGTTCACTCAATAGCAGTTTTTCTTATCTACTGAGGGGGAAATCCTCAATAGAAACAGTCAGAGCAGCATCTCCAATTCAGCTCAACTGAACTTCCAGCAGCTACAAGAAAAAAAAATACATTGGTATGAAATAATACCTAGTCTGTTAAGTTTCTCCAAGATAAGATGAAGTACTCAGCTGCAGCAAATGCAGAAGAACTGGAGGAACTTGAATCTTTTCTCCTCAGGTGAACACCTTGCACAACAAAGCTGACATTTGCACAGGGCACCAGACGATAAAGTAATTGCCACCACAGCAACAGCCACATCACAAGCCACATGCAAGATCCCAGTATGTATCTCTTTAGAAACACTACTTTGACCAAAAAAAAAAAAAAAAAAAAAAAAAAAGGACTGGTCAGCTATTCCATCCCAAAGGTCAAAGCCACGTACCAAATTTTTCCTATTTAGCAGACATATAGAACAGTAGAAAACACTGCTTATGATTTACAAACTCAGCTTCAGACAGGCCCTTCCCCCAAATCCTGTATATGCTACATAATCAGCTAGAAGCAAATCCTTCATTTCCATCAATAATATTCCCCTGACCAGTCCTGAATAGCCTTGATGGCAAATTAGCATTTCTATGGGCTGAGACCAATTTAGCCAATCTGCCTGTGTCCTTGTAGATCTTCTTTAGCTGAAAGCTTTTCATTCTGTTGATTAACTTTAAAATGAAGAGTCTTGATTTTTCTAATAGTTATCTCTTTTGAAGAAGGATAGAGGAAGAAAAATCTCTTCATTAAGGGGAGAAGTTCAATCCAAAATAGAATTTAAGTGACAAGCATATATTATACACACACACACACGTTATATACACCATAATGGTCAAAATTTAGGAGTCTTTGATAGTAAGAAATGCAAGACGAATGTGTACATTAACTAACATTAAAAAAAGCGTGCTAAATTTTCTCTGATATGGACTCATCAGATCCCAGCCCATTCTGGCCTGTATATACACAAGGGATTGTCTTTGAGGTCAAGCTTCTGGTAACTACCTCACTTTCATACATGTTTTTACTTCAACTCACTCCATAAGATGTAGCATCTGCAATACTCTGATGCAAGTTTAATAGGTCTGTAAAGGAAGATAGAAGTAGCTTTAAAAAATGATTATTTTACAGTAAATAACTCCCCACCCACCCCACCCCCCAAAAAAAACCCTAAGGAATTCCATTTTAATCCATGCCATGAACACTATAGCAAGAAACTAATCTATCCAATGGGAGAGCAATTCACAAAGCAATGTCGACTCTGACAGATGGAGCCTGGGAAGATATGTGCCAGCTGCTCTGTTAGCAGCATTTTCTGCCCAACACAGCAAATAGCGTTCATGTTGGCTCTGGACTAAACTATTCCCCTTATTAAAAAACAAAACCCTATATATATTGTTGAAAGCAAACTTTTCATTTCTCCTGCCAAATCCAACAGAGGAGATGTCACAGTAAACATACACGTTGGCACAACACATTGTTAATATTTCAGTTATAGTCTGTGCACACAACGAAATAGCATGCAACACTGAACGAAAACGACAGAAGCAGACGTGCCCACGTGTCATTTTCACACAAACCTCGCACATCCAATGAATAAGACTTCAAAAGGCTGCATATGCAGCAAGCCTAACAAATTTGGTCTACTGGGTCTTATTTTCTGTTTTACATAATTTAGACAACATAAGCTCCAGGGCAGAAACCGTATCTTCCAGTTCAGCAAAGCACTACACATTAGCATTTACAGTTGCTTCAAAACTCTTTCCTATTTGCTTGCAGTGTCTATGATTTACCTCATGACATCAGTTGATTACCCAAATTTCTTCAGAGCCAACAAAGTGACACTTGACTCTGGGGATACTACCCACAGTTTAAAATACTAATTCCATCCTCAGTTTACCAGACAATAAAAAGAGCCCTTTGCACTTCTCCAGCAATTTTACTTCTTTAACACTAATCAAACCACCCAGCACTTTGGAGCATATGAATGTTACAGCCTGCTAGATAACCGATAACATGGGATTAAAGAACTTATGTTCCAAGAACTTTGATATCATTTGTTTCCTTATACACTGTCCTTGGAATATTGATCTTTCGTTTTCTGTTACTAATGGGGCTTGAAATTAAAATTGTTTTCTGTTTACTTTGCCTATGTTATAACATTACCCATAATTTTTAGCTCATCTAACAAGACAGGCTCACTAGTATGTTCAAGAACCAGAGAAGAGTAAGGTAGAGAACCATTCTTTTTTTGTTTTTTTTTTTTTTTTTGTTTTTTTGTTTTTTTGTTTTTTTTTTGTTTTTTTTTGTTTTTTTTTGTTTTGGTGGGAGGGGGGAGGTGAGGGTAATAGGAGGAAGGAAAAGCTTTTATCAGTTTCATTAATATCTTCCTTGTCACATAGTGGTAGCAATGCAGAACCTAACTGGAGTGAATAATTAAGGACTGGGTGGGTTCTCAAGTCATGCAAGCCTTTGATCTGAGACAACTCAGAGCATCAGTTTTGGGGCAAAGCTCTCTGGCTCATACTGTATGAAAAATAAACATTTATCATAATAATAATGACAACAGTTTCTTCTCAGAATTTTATTTGCCTCTTCAGTTTGCTCTCAAAGAATGGAACTTGCACACTCAAAAGTTATCATTTGGTTTTGATAAATCAGACTGAAGGAGTAAGTCTAGACTATTACAGTAAATCTGTATCTGAAGACACGCAACGTGCTAAAATTCTATGTCCTTTTTATTAGTGAGCTGCCAACATTATCTCTCATTCCAGATCCTCTCCCCCTAGTCCTCCCCATCCTCCTTGCAGGCCTGGAGGCACACCAGACAGCACTGAGCAGGCAAGGTTAAAACCACATGGATTTAGCATAAAGGATCGAATTACAGTGTCACCTCACTTGACCGTGTTCAGGTATCACAGATTACATTTCAACATTGCTCTGACCCCATACAACAGGGTAGCCTCAACTACTGTGAGACAGCTACGTATTAAAGATCAGTATCTGCAAAAGGGTTCATTCAAAAGCAAGCAGGCTCAAAGCTATGCTCTGCCAGGCAATGGCATCCTCCGTATGCAAGGGATATCTCAAGACAGAAGGGATGGAAGGGGGAAGGAGGCATGGAAGTCATCAGCACACCTCTTAAGCTCCAGCATGAATCTCAAGGCATTAAAACATAGAGCCAAGAATTATTCAGGCCTTCCAAAGTCCAGCAAACACAGACTGCAAAGATATTCTAATCCAGAGAGAGTTCCCTTGTTTGAGAGTCACTATTGACACTCAGCCTCCAAAACAGAAGCTATCCAGATATTACAGTTAAGGCAGTTCCCAAACATCCAAGTATTTTGAAAGCAAAGAAGAAAATAGCGACCATTCAAGTGTGAACTTCTCACCAGTAGTTCACAAAGCATTACTTTTTGAATGCAAAGTAATTTCACAAAATACTTTGAATTACTTTGTGAATGCACTGGAATGCATTACTGCTCACAAAGCACTACTTCGTAATGCTACGTTCTCAATTTAGGTTTTCTTTGATTTGAACAAATATCAAATGTAGTAGCCACGTAGTGCACACCTAACCATAATTAAAAATTCACTCATCTTTGTGGCCTACAAATATTTTTATATATTTAGTTCATATGCCTTATTATTTTCTTTTCCCCAAATGACCCAATTTCTGCTTCTCTTCTTTCTTAAAGAGACCATGTCTGAAAAACAAGGGATTTGACAGATTTGAGGTTTGTTAAAAAAAATTTTTTTGAACAGTAAAAAAACTTTCTCAGATCTAGAGGTTCTTTACAGAATAAACATCTCTTAGTTACAATACTATAAAAATGAGAGTCTCCCTGGGATGGAATTACTGTAGATTGCTTAGAGCTTCAATGATCAATATATTCACTCCATCATGAGACCATCCCACAGCCTGTGCAGATCCCCCAGCATTGGTACAACGTGCCTGGCCCCAGAACCCAGTGGATCTCTCAGCTTGACAGTAATTTTTTTCCCCCTGCGAGGCATAGCCACATACAGCAAACAGGCTCTACAGGGATCTCATGGTAATAAAGTAATGGACTGCAATAGGAGGACTGATTGCTTTTACAAGAACTGGCAGATAAGTGAAGAAAATCAACCTAGTTTCTATCCAGTCACATTAACAGTCACTAACATTGCTTAGGCTTTTGAGTACTCTTGGAGCTGACTGTATACTTTATTATCTGATGGAGCTTGTGAGCACCTTGTCGCCCAGCTTGCTAGAGCACCGGGGAGGACACAGCAGTGGAGCAGCCCATGGGGGCAGGGCACCCTGGCATAGCCAACTGCTTTAAACTTGTGATGGCCTCTCCCCGCTGCGAGACGGGCAGAGGAAGGAGTCCAAGCAAACTGTGGGCCAATTAAATCCGCTGACATGGTTTAGCTACCATGGATAAGATTCTTACTAGGATGTAATCAGAAGCAAACAAGGCTGGGACTGGAATAACTACATTTTAGAAGCTTCACTTGAAATTGGTTAATTTAAAACAGCAAAAAGTGGCTGAGTCCATAGCAAAAAACGTTATACCCTAAGAACATACTCTCAATTTCACTAAAGAACAAACAGTATTTATATGCTAATGAAATCCTTCATAAACAGGGGGACAAAAGAGAGAAAGCTTCTTATCAAGTACAGTGTAAACACTGAAGACATATCCAAAGCAAACCTGGAGAATGATCTTTTTACATCTCCTCTCCTAACTAGCTCTCATAAGAGAAAGCATGATTTCCAGCTTCTCACCTTGTCATCTTTGAAAGGAAATAGGAAAAAAAAAAAAAAAAAAAAAAAAAAAAAAAAACTTTTCTATTCTAAACCACCACAGAAATTCATTCTCCTAATCACCAAAGAAGGATTTTCTTATCATCATGAAGGGTTGCATTTTCCACATCCATTATCCACAGCGATGATGTTATTTTCCTTGTCTCAACTTCTGCAGTTTTCAGTTTGCATTTAGTCGCTTTCTGAGGATGTAAGAAGGTAAATGAGTATCTTTTGCTCATTATTTATAGTCTCCATTTGCATAATTCCTTCACAACTGCTCCATTAAACACCTCTTCTCCTCTGAGGCCAATTTTAAAGGGCTTCCTGCTTTATGACACTGACAGGTATGACTCACAGTATTCCCGCATTCACTTCCCCAGGCCTAGTGGAGTACTACTTACAGCCAGTAAGTATCCACTTCAGTTCATACTCCTCCCCTACCAATGGTGCTGCAGTAACCTCTAGCAGCAAGCTGTAAAAAAACTAAAGCTACTTCTCTAGCATTCAGCTACAGACAGCATGCAAAAATAAATTGTATTTGCGCTTATTGCTGTCCTTCTGCTACCATGTCACAGGGAGCATGACAGAGTGGCTGAACAGGGACATGAAGAGAAGGAAGGTTACAAACTCTGCTGGGGACAAACTGACTGGAGCTCTCAGAAAGGAAAAAAAAATAAAAATCTTGGGGGGTCCTAGTGGACAAGTTGACCATGAACCAGCAGTGTGCCTTTGCAGTAAAGAAGGTCAACAGCCTCCTAGGCTGCATTAGGCAAAGGGTTACCAACAAGCTCAGAGAGGGGATCCTTGTCCTCTACTCAGCACTCATGAAACATCTGGAGCACTGGGTCCACTCCTTGGCTCCCCAGTACAAGACAGACATAGACCTGCTGGAGCAAGTCTGGCAAAGTGTCACAAAGATGATTACAAACTCTTCTCAGTGGTGCCCAGTGACAGGATGAGAAACAACGGCCACAAATTGCAATGTAGAAAAGCTTAAGGGTTTTAATTGTAAGGGTGATCCAACACCAAACAAGGTTGCAAAGTCTCCATCCTTAGAGATGCCCAAAACCTGACTGGATACTGTTCAGAGCAACCTAATCTAGGTGATCCTACATTGAGCAGAGACTGGACTAGATTACCTCTAAAGGTGCCTTCCAACCTCAGCAATTCTGTGAGCTCTCCATCTTCCTGTGCCTTTAACCCTAACAGTAATTTACACATTTAAGAACCCCAATCTGCTTTTGAACCATACCCCACATCAGTGTCATTTAATGTTAGTAAGGCAGTAAGTTATTCAACATAGAGTATTCCTTATTAAATCTTAAATCCTTCCCATGCCTGAGAAACAAGCTTGAAGCCCCCATACCTTCCACATTCAGGACCAAACCCAACTTTTCTCTCCTCAGCTGAGTATCACACACAGAGCCATATGAAAATTAGCAGTAACTTTTCTACTTTGCTCAATCTTCAGGTACCATATACCTGCATCCTTGGCTTCCCTCCCCAGTAATCAAGTCTCTTTCATAATTACAACAAATGCCCCTCTCAACCTCCGAACACTCAATATTCACTGCACAAAACTGACAATTGCCAGAAGCAGATTTTATAGCTCTTGTTCATGGACAGCAGGTTTCAAAAGGAGCTTGTGCTAGAAAGCTTTCCACTGACTGTTATTCTTCTCCATCAGTTTAAAGGACAGATTGACAAAGAGGAATGAAATACACATCTAGAAATGACACAGCCACTATTCAAGCAACATAAGACTTCTCACTTTGTAAGAAGCATTGTATGATCCCAAGCTTCAACTACACCTATAGCAACAACAATTTTCTCCAGCTTTCAAGTGTAAAGACATCTTAGAAATTAGACATAAATAATCTGTTGCCATTTAAGATAACATATGCTCATAATGCCCTCAGACAAGTCTCAGGACTACTACAGCAACCAGATCATTTCAGTGCTGGGAGAACAGAATATGCTGCAGCTAGAAACACACCCACAGTATTTGAAGAGAGCCTTTCAGAGTCAAACACTTCCAAATCGGACATATTTTATCTAATGCAACTCTAACCCAGGAGTTTGCACTGCAAAAAGAACAGCTCTTCCCAGAGATTTAGAAATCTTGCAAGTCAGCCAGCATGTCAAAAGCCAAACAATCCCCAGACAGGTCTCCAAGGATCTTGCCAACATAAGTGTACTGATACATCATGGCCATGGAGGCTACATTGTATAAAAAATCCTTCAGGATTAGGCTCAACCCTGTTTTGTCAATACACATGTATTAGCACATGGGTACAGAACACTATTTCCCCCGACAGCACTACCTCTTCCCTACTGCTAAGAGATTCAAAGTTCTCCAAGTAAAGCTTTATTAAGCTTTGATCCTCATTGGCCTCACACTAACAAAAGGATCATCTTCCTAAACAAGGCAGACTTCTCATAAAGGAAAAGCCCAACTACATATATTTGAGAGGCCTCTTAAAGAGGTTTACTAGCAAAGAAAAACATCAGCGTCTCATTGCACACAGCATCCCCTTAGCTGTCTTCCGTTTTCTCTGTACCCTACTCTCATCACGATACCCCCAGGTGGTTACAGTCCTCCTCATAGCCAAGGGCTTGGTCTCAGCTCTGGGCTGTTAAAGATAAACTGAAAGTCTTGGTAGCTGCTGGTTTATGTGACGAACTATTATTCAAACCCATGGTACCAGAAACTACTTGTCTGAAAGACATCATGAAAGAAATAGCTGCATAATTTTAAATACAATTCAGTAAAATATGCAGTTAAATAACAGATTAATTAAAATAAACAGGCAAGGGAAAAGAGGTTTTCAGATGAGATCTAAAATGAGACTGAAAGTCAACAAGGCAGGTAGAGAGAGGAAGCCTCTTTTAGAGGCAGAAGCTATGATGAGAACCCTCTTGCATTAATGGAACAAAAGAGAAGGTTGACAGCATTTGGTGGCAGTAGAACAGCACAAATGAGACAATAGGTCTAGGAGATGGTCTGCAGCAAGCAGATAGGAGGCTTCAGCAAGGAGAAGAAAACCAGCAATTTCACACTGACATCACAAATCAGGAGAAGCACCTGGAAACAAAGAGAAGTGTTTTCATTTGTTTTATGTACATGAAAAGACAAGTCATGGCATGGCGTTCTGCAACTACTCAGACATTATTGCATTAGTCAGATGAAACTGCATGGACACTCTATTCTTGTCTATTTGTTTTCCCCTGATATTTTTACTTATCTTGCACTCCAGAAAATATAAAGTTGCTGCATGGAGACTACATTTCAAGTATAAAGTCCAATATGATGCTCAGCTGACAGTGGCTGTAGCAGAACAAGTATCAGTTGGCAGAGTCACTGACCCTATGATACAGAAAGGAGATCAGAGGATAAAACTGAAAATATGCAAATAGTGAAAGATTAGCTGGAGAGAGGTGGTGAAAAAAATCCACTTGCTTGATAGGTATAGCTTGGAAGAAATGTTATCTTGTGAAATACAGGCGTGAAAGAAGCCAGAAGAATCTCCACCTCAATTTTCTTACAAGGATACAAACAAAAATTGTTGTGGCTTTAGTAAACAAGCCATTTTTATTGGAACTATTTATAATATTAGACCACTCAATAAGAACATTACAGTCAACTCTGAGGATGTCAAATCAGCATTTGTTTATCAAGTTTCTCCTGCCCAAGTACTTAGAGGCCTCCCTGCTTTCTTACAAAAGTAATAGGACACAATATTTTACTCTGATCCGTCCCCAAGGTTTAAAATAAAATTAGAAAAAAAAAAATATAGATTCTCTTATCCATGAGTTCTTTACCTGTTCATCACTATAGTATTAGTCTTCTATAACAGCACATGAAGAAACACATTTGTTCTTCTGCTGGAGAAAGAGTATATATACTTGATTGTTTGGGGTTTTTTGGAGAGGGAGAAAAGAGACTGTTCCACAAATGTAAGTGCTATCTTAACCTAAGAGGTACATTAACACAAGATAAACATATTCTGCATGCAAAAAGAAAGTAAGCAGCAGCTCTTCATTCTTGGAGAATGAATTTCATCCTGGCCCTAAGAAAGCTGTATCGTAGGGCAAGAGATACAACCTTTACCGTTCTTAGCAAATGTTCCACCATGCCAGAAAATGCAAGATGCCGTCTATTTTCTGTAACAGTTACAAAGTGACTTCATTACAGGAGAGGCCCAAACTGCAATAAGTTTTGATTTTCAGATCCCATTCCAGTTTGCCAAATCAGCTGATCTAGATTCTCAGACAAGAATATTATTAAAAAATAAAGTCCTCTTGTAAACAATCTTTTTCAGATTAAAACTAGTTTGTTTTGTCAGATTAGACACCAAGAAGCTGTTATTGACTACCAACTTCAACTCATGTTCATACAGAATGTTGATTTTATAAGTTGCATATTGAAACGCTGTGGTTACATTTTGTTCCTAGTTGAACTCGTCTTGCAGGGGTTTTTTCCTCCTTTCTAAAGTATCTGTATCATAGTAACAAATCTACACTCTGTCAGGAAGCACTCTTACATTAACAGTTCCTGTTAACGGTATTAAGGATTTGCATAAGCAATGAGTAATGTTGTTTGAATAAAATCAGAAAGAGGTGGCATTTACATCTTTACTAACCTGGGGGGAGAGGGGTAAGAGAAGAGGGGAGAAAAAAGTATGTGCTCCCTCTAATACCAAGAGGGGAACTTTAAAGCTCTGCTTTCATTTGCTGTATGATAAATGGATTCCTCAAAGAGACCAACTGTTTTAAGTGCTGTATCTTTTATTTCACTGCCTGGCACTAAGCAGACAAAATACTTGGCTGAGCCCCTAAAGCACAGTCAGCAGAGCCTGCTGACAGGCTAAGGGTGAAGGAAAGTCACCTGCTCTGATGGGGAGCACACCGCAACCTGTTCTCCACAGCACAGAGGTCTCAGCCTCCAGGGGCCCTGTGCAAGTTTGGAGCTGCACAGGGGTGTTTCTGCAATCCACAGACTGTCTTGTCTGCAGCAGTTGCCAAACCAACAGGGCCAAGAAAAGGGAAGAACCGCAGTGAGGCACTATACTTATACAAATTCTGCAGTTATTTCCCTTTTTCTAGGGGTGGAGGGAAAGGGAGGATCCTTGTGACCAAGCCCACTCATCTCTGTCCCTGATGCCCAGACTGGCACGGAGCAGACAGGAAATTAAGTCAGGGGAATACCGTCCTCAGTAATACAAATACTAAGAGCAGGAATGCTGCACTTCGTAGTCAGCCTGCTTGGGTAATTTGGAACGAGTTTCAGCACTGAGTAACTGAGGACCCACAAGTCATTTCCAACTGAGTAACAACAAATAAAAACCACACCATGATCCTTTTGCCTAGAAGTTATTAATTAAGGACCCTCTCACCCCTCAAGGGGGCCCTGCTATATCCAAACTTTGCCTACACAGCTACTACCCTGCTGGTCTGCAGATAAACAAGATTTCAGTCATCAGAACTATCAAACACAGAGGGTTTTCATGAAGGAGAAAGGAGTGGTATCTTCTAGTGCCTCTGCCTGGACAGTGATACCCATGAGCATTTAAAGAGAGACAGTATTGTGAGCATTATATAACACCAGAATTTTACAGAACAACCTGAAAACTAGCATTTAAAGGTTCTATGAGAACAGATATGTAAAGCTTTTTAAAAGTACTTGGTACTAATGAGCTTAATGATAGTTTCAGATGCATGTTTTCCCAAAGGTTTCATTCCACTATCTCACCATATTTTTGAGAAAATGCAGTTGTTGCTATGCCACAGTACAACCAAGGCAATTTGAAATAAATAAATAAATAAATAAATGGGGGGGGGGAGAAGCTCAGAACAATTAGGTTCTGTTCCCAAATCTGACAGCACGTCCCCATACGACCTTTCACTAGTCAGTTATAAACTCCATGCCTCCATTTGCATTTCTGTAAAATGAAGACAGTTCAACATACTAAAAGATGTTGGGAAGCAGCACAAGTTTTTTGTTTCAGGGTTTGTTTTTCTACTGCTAAACTTACACTGGTAGCTCAGATACTAACAGCAGCTCAGCCCTCAGAGGCACAATGCTTCCTATTTGTTCGCAGGCTGCTCTTGTCTCCTTTACAGTGTGATCCTCTTACAAGTCATCCTAAATGCATAGCTTCTCTACTTACTACAAAAGTTGCTCACTGCAACAAGCTCCCCTAGATTTGGGAGGAACAAAATATTGGACACAACTCCCTCTTACACATCTCCCTCTCTTCACTCCAACAATTCCAAAAGCTGGGCCTAGCGAGCACAGCAAAGAGCAAGGATCATGCTTTAATATACATTGACAAGAAACCACCTGCAAACTTCTTCATTCATAGAATCACAGAATTGGTAAGGTTGGAAGGGACCTCTGGAGATCATCTAGTCCAACCTCCCTGCTCCAGCAGGGTCACCTAGAGCATGTTAGACAGGGTTGCATTCAGGCGGGCCTTGAAGATCTCCAGAAAAGGAGACTCCACCACCTCTCTGGGCAGCCTGTGCCAGTGCACCGTCACTCTCACAGTGAAGAAATTCCCCCTCACGTTCTGGTGGAACTTCCTGTGCTTCAGTTTCTGCCCATCACCTCTTGTCCTGTCACACGGGACAACTGAAAAGAGTTTGGCCCTGTCCCCATGACACCCTCCCTTCAGGTACTTAAGAGACATTGATAAGATCCCTCCTCAGTCTTCTCTTCCCCAGGCTACAATTCCAACACATTTGTAAAAGGAAAGGAGTGGCAACACTTCTGTGGAAGAAGCAGCATCCACGTGTAACAGCTTAATACAGTCCACTCTGCCTCTTCCAATTACAGTACACCGTGCCAACAATCATCTGCTGAAGTACTAATGGGAAATGGAGTTGTAAAAGCAGCTGACCTCTCACTAGCTTCTTAAACTGAATGCACAAAAAGAAATCAAATGAAACATTTCAAATTTGGACACGGAACTGCCATACTTTAAGATAAGCTTCCTGTATACGCCGTGTAATCAGCTGCCAATTCAGGGAAGTTGTACTATTGTCTTATTGCTGCTTTAGGGCTAAATATTTGGTTTATTTTCCAAAACACAGACAACTCAATGGCACAGAAGAAATACAAGTCTAAGCCATCAACTGAATCTGAAATGACCTTTTTTTTTAAAAAAAAAAAATACAGAACAACCAATGCCTTTCATATTGATGGCAAACTTCTGCTTAACCTACTTTAAAAAAAAAGTTCGAAGCATAAGCTAATGCCTTTCCTTAATAAAGGCAGAGTATGATTTATACCTATGAAGGACAGTAGATAGTATAACCACATTTTATCTGTTTGCTTTTAGTTCTGTAATTTTATAATACCAGAATATAATTTTGGTGATATGGAAAGTGGACTGGTTTAATTTGCTTTTTTCTGTAAAATGTTCCAAATAAAGCACTGAAATCAAAAATTCACTGTATTTACTCTCACAATACAAACTAATCTATCTATGGACATAAAAGCATGCAAGTTCTCACAGCACATAAAAGACTTACATTAGTGACAGTAGGCAGTTTATCCTTTTAAAGCTGGTCATTTCCTGAATTAAACGCTCTGAGTGAACTTCTCTGTACTAAACTAAGCTAAGCCATGTTCCATACTTCACGCAAATAGGTTGCGTGCCGCATCAGTTACCACCCCTCTAGAAAAAAAAACCCAAATTACTTTCTTTTCAATATATACTATCTGTTGTATGAGAGGTGCAGAATGTCGTAACTATCAAAGGGAGATTCTTCTGTCAGTACTTGAAAATTACATCAGGACTTGTGAAACTTCATATGCAGCATGCTCCTCAGCATCACACCATGAATTTTTCCATCAGCTGGAAAGACACTTTCAGTTTCCTATAGTAGTGGTCAAACTGGAGTCTGTTCCTGCTTTTGTCCGTTCTATTCAGAACAGCTTGTTTAGTTGACTGTTTAGTTTCCATATACCACCTGGAAGCTACAGGAAGAAATAACACCACCAGCAAACACAAATTTAAGCAATGCAGTGCTTACTTCCTTAAAACGTCTTTGACTCAATTTATTTTCCAAAACTGCTAATGCTACCCACTGGAGACCACCAAGATCACAATTTACACAAATGATTTGTATTCCGAGTTGTTCATTTAGAGAGTCTCACAGTCACATTAAAATCACATTTTAGCTAAAAAAAATTAGTAATGAATCTTCCCAAGTGGTCTAGATGCAAACGATGCATTTGTCTAGGCATAAACAAGATCACAGGAGAAGGCCAATTTAAATAGTAGGGCAGAGTTGTAAGCAGTGTTTGATAGAAGAGGCATCTCTGTGCTACACCAGGCACCCTAAGTTGTTCAAAAGAAAGTCACCAGCACAGTCACATTGGAAACACTGGTTTCCTACGTCACTTAACTCTTCATAAGCTTACTGTAAACAAATTTATTAAAAACTACAATTAATTCAATCCAGCCTGGAAACTCACTGGTGGATTTCTCTAGAAGTCACTATTTTCAACTGAAGAGTCACAACTGGAATTGTGAATATTGTAACTCTACATGTTACTTCTGTACTACTGCCGATAAAGTTTTCCTAGAGTTTGGGATACTGATGATAATGCAGTACCTCAGAAATTCTTCACGAGTACCTTCAGTTTTATGCTCTAGCACTTCAGATATCCTTTCACCATTCCACACTCCCCAAAAGCAGTAGCCACAGATTTTATTTGGGGACAAGAGGATTTGGGGAAAGGCATAAGGCCTTGGAAAGTATATTTGTATAGAACCTATGAAAAAGTTCCCGCTATTTCTAGTAGAAGATAATAATAGTGGGAAGAGGAGAGGTGGAACTATAAAGGCAGCCTACTTAAAAGCAAACGTCTACATTACTAAGACTGCAGAGTCATTCCAGTATTCTAAAGTGTCCTCTCCCCCCCCCCCCCCCCCGAAAAAAGAAAGAAAGAAGGAAAACGTAATTTCTCAGTGTTTTTTAAAAAATAAACTTATTTCCAGAGAGAAAACCATGCTGCCAGCTGAAGATTTAAGACTCAAAACCTGTTTTTCAAAACTGTTGAGAGTTTAAGTCTCTGATCTAAAAGAAAATAAGAATAATTTTCTACTCACCTGTACTCACTTTCTACTCACTAAGTTTCTATCCAGAAACATAATATTTTAAACATAAATGTAAATTAAGTACATTGTTATAGTTATCTATACATTTTTTTTCCTTTAGTCAAAGCCTAAATCCCCACAAACAGCATCACATCCTTTTATTGCTGTTTCTGCACTTCGGTTTCCCTTCTCTTTTTTTCTGTCTCCTTTTGTCCCTCCTCCCCCTAAAACTGCCACCATACTGTAATTTCCTTTTAGCACTGTAGATCTTAAGAAATAAATAAATAAACAAACAAGAAGACCAAACCACATAACTTACTTGCTCTGCTTCTCCCGGATTCTTTTTCCTTCCTATCAGATAAACCTTCTAGATAACAATGGTCTGGAGGGCAAATTGCGTTACTGCCTGGAATTCTAATTTATTTACCATTTGCCCTAGCAGAAACTGCTTCCCACTTTGCCAAGAACAGTGATTTTCAGCATGAAAGCTCAAATGCTCTTCTGTCATCTTTCATGAACATTTTAGCAAAAGGATGCTTACTGTCATGGAGGTGGGGGAAATTGTTGAGTTTTTTTTATTATTATATTTATTAAAGGAATCCATAAAAACATTGAAGATAAATTTTCTTGGAAAATCTGGGAAGACTATTAACTTCACCAGAATTACTCCCAGTAGTTGAAGTAAAATCAGCAAAAGTGATAGAGAAGAAAAAAATAAAAAATAAAAGACACAAGATTCATATCTTTTCAGATACAAAAATATAGTGTGAATACAGCAAAACCTTTTTGGAGGAAGAAAAGGAACTGAACAGCTTAGTATTCACATGAAAAGGAATTACATTTTTTGCTAAAGTGAACAAAGAATTCAAAAAAAACCTCTGTAATATCAAGAGTTTTGAGTAAAAAGTGTTACTACTATTATAAATTGTTAATACCAGCACACACAATAGTGAAACCTGTTCCATCCAGACATAATAACGCAGAGGTGACATGATAAGTTTTTGTACTGAGGAGCACACAGTCCTTCCCATACAAAGAGAGCAAGTTATCCAGACTCGGAGCTATCCAGAGAGGCCGGCCTGAGTCAGTCAAATGCTGTAAGATAAATTATGATGCATGTGGTGCTTCTGAACTATTTTAACTCTCACTTAAGATATAGATTCTCTTTTGAGAGATTTTTTTTTAAAAAAAATGCTCTCTGATACATTGACTATTAGTTGCCAGTTCAGTTATATTAAATACAAACAGTTCATGTTTTGTGTTGGTTAAGCCTCTTCCTCTTTCCTCCTTTCCCATCCCACACCACATACACTCCCAATCCTCATAACCCAGAATCCTGTGTCATATTGCCTAATCCTGCAGCGGCACCACCACAGCCACTGGAAGTCTAATCTGTTCAGGAGTCCAACTGGAGAGCAGATGGCATTGCACAAAGTGATGATTTAAAAAAAAACAAAAAAAAAAAAAAAAAAAAAAAAAAACTCCACCAGACATTTAGAAAAATAGCTTTTATCGATACATTTGCCATTTTCACCGAGTTGAGTTTGAACTGTGCACCATGCAAGTTAGGTATACATTCTTCAAAGCTGCTGCTTAACCTCTTGTTAGGAATTTTAGAACTTCAGCTTCCTTCCAAATAGGATAAACACAGCTGTACACAGATAAACCACACACTGTACCAATTCCATATCCAATTGACCTTGATATTGAGGTGAAAACAAGCTAGGGAAGAAAAAAAGAAAAAGAAAAAGAAAAAAAAACACACTCCTCACAAACAAACAGATGAGAACTAGCTTAAATATTTTTTGCTTATTTGAAAAAGAAAAGGTAAGTTTTTAGGGCCCTGAAGAAAATGATGTGACTGAAGATTCTCTGTAACTTTCTGACATAGGGAAAAAAAAAAGAAATCAGGAGACAGGTCACAACTTGTGCTGTAATTACTATACTCATGTATTTGTCATATTTCCCATGAGTAAAACCAAATGAACCTCGCCTCTTAGAAGCATTTATATCAGCAGCTTTTTTGGGGTGGAGCAAACAAGTCCAAAGAGTAAATACACATTAACTCTTATTGCCTCATATACCAAAATAAAAAGGGTCTTAAAAATACTGCTTTTTAATGCAGCTTCAAATCCAAATTATCAACATAAGCTCATGTTCCAAAAAAAAAAAATTAAAATAAAATAAAAAAGATTTCAGTACAACTCATTACAGTTATTACAGCTGGTTTTCAAGTTTGCTGTTCCATTATTAAGAACAGTAAGCTTACCAGCAACAACAGATGCCAAAGATTATACAACTGTAATAATATGAATTAAGTACTCATTATAGGTAGTCTAGTATTACATTCAACAAGTCAGCCTTACAAGCTGTCTAGTAAGTAGTGTAATTTAATTGCTTTTTCTTTCATTTCTTTTTTTCTAGAGCAAAAATGTTTAATTTGAGCATCCCTTGGTAGTTTTGCATCCACATCAGTACGCATACATATCCAGATTTACATCTCACCTTAAATGCTGCAAAGCTAAGCCACCAGGAAATGAAATAAATCAAAGTGCACTTAAAGTAGCTTCACAAAAATAGACTTAAGGCCAAGCAGCACTGGCAAGCTACAGTGAAAATAAATAAATAAAAACCTACACCGACTGCTGTAGACAAGCTGCAACCAATGGAGCCTCTTCCAGCAAGAGATACCCGGCCTAAAATTATTGTCATAGGATGCTGGAATCGCGAAGCCTCCCAGAGGCACCGATTGCCATTTTGAAACACCACATCGCGCTCGCGCACCAGCGCAGCCTCCTGCTCCCACGAGCCGCTCGCTCCTTCTGGCCGCCCCAGCCGGCGGCGGCGCAAGGCGATTCCCGCGGCCGCGGCCCGCGCCTCGCTGCGGGACTTCCAGGGCGCACCCCGCGGACGGGCCCGCCGCGCGCGACGCCCCCACGCGCGGACCCCGCGCGCCGAGGCGCGGCGCCGCCCGCCGCCTCAGCCCGCGCCCCGCGGCACCGGCCGCCCCCGAGGGAGCCGCGCCGCCGCGGGGCGAGCGGAAGCCCGAGACACCGGCCGGCTCTGACCCGGCCACGCGGGGCGGCTCGCGGCCCCGCTCCCCCCCCACCCAGGGAGGTCTCCGGGATGTGACTCATAATAAATAAATACACACACACACACAAAAAAAAAAAAAAAAAAAAAAAAAGAGGAGGGAGGGACACACCCTCCGAGCCGGACTGACATAATACCCCCCCACACACACACACCCCGGAGCGGGGGCGCGGAAAACCCGGTCATTTTGCGAGAAAAGTTAAAGGAAAAAGCAAATCCGGGGGAACGGCAGAGCGGCGGGCAGGGAGCCGCGGCGGGGGCGGGCAGGGAGCCGCCGCCGCCCCCCTCCCCCCGAGGCGGCCCCGGCCCCGGCCCCGGCCGCCGCCCGCCCCGGAGAGCCTCGCCAGCCCGCCCCGCCGCCAGCCTCCGCGCCGCGGAGCGGAGCGGAGCGCCGCGCGGGCGCTGCCCCGCCGCCCCTCACCTGGATGTAGTTGTTCTCGCAGTAGTCGGCGACCCGCGTGAGGTTCTGGTAGCTCTCGAGCAGAGCCCGCTTGCCAGACGGGATCTCCTCCTCTAGCAACATCTGCAACTCTGCCATTTTCCACCCCTCCGCATCGCTTCCTCCTCCGTTAAAGCGGCAGCGCCGAGCCCGCAGCCCGCCTGGTATTGTGGGATTCCGCCGCGCCTCGCTTCCGTGCGCCCTCGCTTTCCCCACCCATCCTCCCCCCTCGCGGAGAGGCGGGGGAAGCAGGAGGAGGGAAAAAAAAATAAATAAATAAGGGGGAAAAAAACCGCCGTGCAAAGGAAGCTGGGAAGCGTAGGCGCCGCTGCCCGCGCCGGGCGCCTGCGCCGCGGGGCGGCCGGGCCGCGGGGGCGCCCGGGGGCGGCCGCGGCCTGTGTCGCCGGCGTGGCCGCGGTGGGGCCGCGCCCGCCGGTGCCTCTCAGAGCCCCTCTGCAGCACCTCCTTCCCGCGGCGCCGTTCACGCACCGTCTCCCCCAGAGAACCAGGCCCAGCAGAGCCGCCCGGGCCGGGCCGGGCCGGGCCGGGCCGAGCGGGGCAGAGGGCCGTTCAGACCGCCCCACGTAGGCATAGCTAGTCCGGGGGGAACTCGGTTCACAGGCGGCCCTCCCACGCGGAGGGGAAAACGTTAAGTCTAAGCCGTGTTGGCTTGTTCTTTTTTCTTTACTTGAAAGCCTGTCCAGAAGTGACAATTCACAATTAGCATTTATCTAGTTTTGGTATCAAAAGGAGAACCTAAATACTTATCTGAGATGAACACTTTATTCGTGGCACTCTCTTGCCCTAGTTGTTAATCATTGTTCAGGCCTTTGTCCGATAGCTGTTGAAAAGATATGGTAGATAAGGGGTCAGTGACTCTTCAGTAAAATCTCTGCATTTTTTTTAAAAAAGTAAAATCCTGTTTTTATGTTTATACCAGAAAGGAGCCAATAATAGCAGGTGGCTTCTGTGCTGAGAAGTCCAAGCCTGTCTTCCAGTAAGTAGCATGCCCAAAAAGGAGCTGTTTTCTAGACGTATTATTTATGCCTTGGCTTTGCTTGCTTTCTGTACACACTTACAAACATAACTGGGGCCAGGCTTTGCATTTTAGTCATCGTCCCAGAGAAACCCACAGCAATGAAATGTCAATGTATTTGGGAACACTCTCAGACACATCCTAGTAAGAGCAGACTGCCTTAAATTACAACACAATCCTGTGGTATTCTGCACGTTAACCATCCACTGGCGTCCTTTCTGTGTAGTACTGAAAACCGTTCGGGGCACGATCCTTTGGCAAACCGGCTTACCTAAGTCAAGACGGAGGGAGGAAAAATCTATCTGCCTCCCCCTCAGAGGTCGGCAGACTCCAGCATCTCAGTCTAGAACCATGGACCTGAGCAGAAATGGCAGTGAGCCTGGGAAGGTCTTTGCTACTGGAGTTACAAAAGCCCCACTTAGATGGAGAACAGTGAGAGAGGTACACGGAGAGGCATTCCAGTGCAGTCTGGGGCAATGGAGAAAGGAGCTGGTACAACGCTTGCTGTGGGATAGAGATGCATGTACCTTGCCCTGCTGGTTAATTCGTTTGGCAATTCAGCAAAATTGTTTCCGAAGTGGTTTCAATAACTCTCTTTAGGACAGAATATAATTTCCAAGCAAACATTTTATTTGGGATTTTAAGTGTCATTTTGATATAAAATGACTTAATTTGATATGCAACAGTATTGAAATATAGACAAGCCTCTAATGGGTCCCAGGGCAAATGTGATAAGAAACCGTCTTAAGCATTGACTTCTCCTTGTTTCTAGCTATAATACAAAGACAAAATTGATTTCTCCTTTCAGTCTGGCTGCAAATTACTTAATAGACCCATTGGCTTGGATGAGTTTGTAATTGCCTGCAGATCACAAACTGACTTCATGGAAGCTGTTAACATTCTCAAATGTAGCACAGTTGGTGGTGGTTCTTCAAATGCTGTTGCTGCCCCTGTATCAAGAGTTGGCAGATATTTGGGGTCTTGAACATCAACTTCTTTCAATGTGAGAAAAATCAGCTATGTGTATTTTGCTAAATGCATTGTACAAACAAGCACTTCAGCAGGCAAACAAGCCCTAAAAGCAGGCAAACAATCCCTAAAAGCAGAACAGCTAGCTGAGCAGGGGCAGTGTTGTCCCCCAGGAAATACACCCACCTCAAATGGTAGATCAGAGGCTCCAGATGTTCATACAGCTCCGTTTCCTCCATGGATCTCTACCCAAAAGGCCTTGCATAAACCCCCAAACTACCAACCTTTCTCAAAGTATGTTTGCAACCCAAGAGGAGTTTGGAAGACTGCATCAAAGAGCGCCATCTTGTGACATCTGCTACAGCACTTTTTGTAGCCTTACTTGCACAGCCAGGGTTTAACTGATTCATTGCAGATAGACCTATTGCAGGTACAGAAACATCACAGCTGGCTCCACACTGAGCTAGGTCAACTTCACCAGAACTTTTTAACTTAGTGCCATAGAACCATGGATATATTGCTGCTTGGCCAGGCTAGATGAGAGACACTAGGAAACAGGGAGTAGATGTGCTCAACTAGATCAGCAGGCCTTATTAGGTCCTGTTCCATGCTAGCCCTCTGGGCTTCAGAATGGTTCTGTGGAGCAACACTTGAGTGTCTTTACAGTGTGTTACTTATGTCTCAGGTTCTCAAGGGATTATTGGCTCAGATGCACTAGACCGAAGCTGGCTCCATGAACATGTGTGGTGTGTACACCAAGCAATTCCCAAGGACCTGAAAGCACAGAGACATTCAGGTAGCTATACAAGAACTTGCCAAATTTAGCAGAACCAGCACTGAGTCAGAGACAATAAACTCTTGGACCTAAATTGACCTTTTCTGAAGACATCGGTGTGTGTCTGAACTGCATTCACCAGAGCGTCCCTCAGAAACTGTTTTATGCTGGGTTTTGAATTATCACACTTCCCCATAGCTCCAGACAGCGAACTGTTGATTAGAATGGAAAGTTAACTAACTTGGTCAAGATTCATGTAATTATGCAAGAGCAGTGGGAGTAAAACATGATTTTCCTCACTGGGGTGGCTGGACTGGTAGACAAAACAAAATGTAATGACGCTCTTCAAGTTCCATCCAAGTGATCACCAGAATGAGATCGCATTCCGCGTAAAGTGTGCTTATGCACCTCTCTGTGTCTCAACTGTCCATCTGAACTTCACTCTTCCTTCAGTGGGCATGGTGGTCTCCAGTGGCAATACTGTCCTCCTGCAACATAATTCATTCCTGACTAGGACAGAAATATGTGACTGTCTTCTAAATGTGCCCACCTGTAGCATCAAAGCAACTTGTCTTGAACTGTAGTATATGTATTTCTGTAACTGTCTATTCTGTTTTCTAGGCCACAGATTGATGTCTGTCTTTGTTTTTCCCTTGGGAACAGTACTTACTTCAGTAATGTTGATTGGAAAATAACCTGGACTGTTTCTCAACTGGTTCAGTTCCTGATCCAGTTGTTTAGCCACACCTTTTGGTGTGCTTTTGACCAGTGCAATGTAGAGGGAGATGAGGGATCTGAGGGGGTGGCTGGAAGCACGGAGGACACAGTGCCTCTTGAGATCAGCTATGTCAGCTCTACTCCCAAATGCCAAGCCTTGTGGTCTTATCAGAAATTTTTTATTGATCACTGTGCTATAGTTACAGAAGTGCAGCTGTACTAGGACAATCCTGCATGGATAGTTATCAGAATTTCTTTTTTTCTGGGACAAAAAAAGAGGCTTTTTCAGTGTCTTTTATTCCAAATTAGAAGTAACTGCCCAAGAAGCTACAGAGCTGTATTGGTTTGCCTTCCTATGCTTTAGATCTAGCGCACAGAGATTTACTTAAGAAGTAAAATAATTAAAATATCAATATAGTTAATTATCATCACAGGGTATCTGAGTGTTGGAGAGATGAATGGAGTTGTTCCTGCTTCTCAGAGATAATTTGCCAAGCTCTCTGCATTCTCTTGGGCATCTCTGCGTGTGCTTTTCTCAATTAATATTTTTAAGCTTTTCCATCATAGCTGTATCAACCAGAGACATTCCCTCCCTCCTCGCCGTGAAGGCAGAGCTGTTCGGAGCTGGCGTGCCGTGGGGCTGCGTCCCGGCGCTCGGAGGCCGCCTGCTTGGGGCCTGGAGCCCGCTCTGCGGACTCCTTGCCACTCGTGCTGCCAGTTGCTAGGCAGCTGAGGCAGCAGGAGAGCTCTGCCACCACAGAGCGAGCACACGCCAGCCACGCTTCGCTCGGCAGCCTAAGCCACCGGAGAGCGCAAAAACAGATCCAGAACTGCTGCACAAAAATAAACAGCTCTACTGTATTTTGATGTGACCTTTCTCCTCTAACGTATTTTCACCTGCAGGTTTTGCCTTCTGTCTCAACCTCATTTTTCATACAACTCTCTCCCCTTCATCCCACCTGCATGCTTATCCTTGCTCCTGACCAGTGCTCTGATCTCAACAGTCCTTCCTTTTCTTTCATCCCAACTGTCCTTTTACTTAAACTGTCACCTCAGTTGTTCCCCTTCCTGCTCTGCTACAGCCTCTGTTCCTTTGGTCTCTTTTATTTTGGTTTTCTTTCATTTTTCTCAGCTTAGCCTCTGGCCACCAGATTGCCTCCTGACTTTGCTTTTCCATTTCCATTACACCAAAAACCTCCTCCCATATCTTCCCTTCCCAGCTTTGCCCATCAGAGCCCTCTGCTGCCATCACTCCCAGCTACTCATCACAAGAAGGCACATCCCCTAAAATGCTGCATACAAAGAAGAAGGAGGCATCCATGGGTGTAACAGCATGGGAAAAGTGGAGAACGAGGACATAGGTGATGGAGCATAGATAGATGGAACCTCAAGAAACTTTATTTCTTTCTACCTAGTCCTAAACCAGGTAACAAGGGTATTATGTGACAAATGTCAGGATGGCCCACTTCTTACCCCAGTAACAAATGAGCCTAAACAATTATAAAAACATTGTGAGAAAGGGATGGCTTTAAAGCAGCCATTCTGATGCTTTTGGTGGGTTTTTGGCACAGATGATTTTCTGACTATGATCCTTTTCATTAGACAGTTCTTTTCAGCCTTCTTTTTTTTTAATGGCTTTGTGGGGTATCAGTGTGAAAAGAATCATCCCACTGCAAGGAATACACACTGAGTGGCAGTCAGCTTTCTAAATAGACTCATGCAGGTTTGGCCCATCATTAGAGGGTTCATTGGAATTTCCTGCTGAAATAGTTGTTTGTTGGAGGATACCAATTCTTTAAAACAGAGTATTTTCTTTGCTCTGTACATATGAAACAAAACTTTCACAGGGAAAGGTTTCTCTCCCTCCTTAGAGCTTCTGGGCAAAGCCAGAAAGAGCAATAACCAGGTAATAATCAGTGAAAGGAAGTATAGCAGACCCAACATCAAGTCTCCAGCTTCCCTGACTGAAAACGGACACTGGAAGGTGGATGCTGTATGTCAGCAGTGTCCTATTCAATTACCTCTTCTGGAGTGAGCACCCATAGTAGGAAGAAGACACCTCTTAAATGCTTGAGAAATGTTTTGATGTCTCAAAACAGCATTAGCACCATTTCTGTTCTCACGGTTTGTACCTCTTGGTAAAAGCTATGAGAATAGCATGAATGAAAATGTTCCAGAGTGTAATGCATATGCATATAGAGCCATCCTGGGCTGAGTGGGACTTATTGGCCCAGACATTATTTCCAAGGTCATCATGAACATAAGTGCCTCCTCGGGATGCAGAGCCTAAGATGGCTCTGCAAATTCATGCAACACTGCAAACAATGTCTTCAGATCACTGGCTAGTGCTGAACCCGGACTTAATAAGCTCTCCTTGACTATGTACAGAACTGAAGTGTCTCTAGTGTTCCCTGGAACATCTCTAATAATCATTTTATCCTGTTTTTTCTCTTCTCCATCATTTCCCAGTCTCCCATTACCCCAGATATATCTCTCTACATCCAGACTGTAGAATAACATCATCTAGCTTTTTTATGCATCTCAAAATTGATTAGTCTCCTTTTATGGCTATACCTAACTGCAGCCTCTAGTGTAATTTATCTTCTATCTTCAATGCTAAGTTTGTCTACATTAATGAGATGAGGAGAACCTAGGAAATGGTAAATGTCTTTGTTTAAATTCTCAGTGTTAGAGCTAACATTTGATCTCTACAGATTTTTGAAAAACATTATTTTATCAATTTAAATTATGTATGTATATCCATTTCCATGCTAAATACAAAGAAATCAAAGACTCTGCAGAAGATTCTTAAAATAATTCAAAACTTTAAAAGAATATAGTAGTGTAAAGATAGATTAATTGGACAACTGCAATTTTTCATTGTATTTGAGGAAATGTGAGCATGGATAGGAATTACTTTTATATACTTCCTATTTAAAAGATTGCTGGTTTTGTGAACCCCACAGTTTTTTGATGCAAATTAAAATAATTCATATTCTGCACTGATTAATTGCTATGCCTTTTTTGCATTTAAGTATATACTTCATTGAATTTCAGCTTTCCATCATAAAACAGAAAAGAAAAAATAATTAAAAGATAACATCATGTTACTACAGAAATAGAGTGCTATTTTCCCAATAAAAAATAAATATTCAACAGCAATTCTGCAATGTTAATATTTCTCAGCACAATACTAGGATGGCAAAATAAATCACAGCATAATAGTAAGTAATTTTTTTTCATTAAGTGAAAACACATTGCGGATATTGGGTCTGTTCCAGCTCCCAGTGAAACAGCAAAGCTTCCACTGGAAGCAAGCTTGAATCTATGGAGTTTGGCTTCATTTGAAAAGGAATATCTTCAATAGGCATTGAAGCCAAAAGAAGTGGGATTGGAGGCATACTGACCCTCAGATGCAGTTATCTACCAGAAAATCATCTCCACACAAAGATAACATTGACATCCTCCTTGGTATTGTCCCGGTCAGAGTCCAAACAAAGACTGTGCAGATAATGAGAGTAAAAAGTCATTACATATAGACTGAGGCTATTCTCTGTTGGGAACATTTAAAAATAAATCAGCCCATTTAGTGCAACCCAACAGAATTTAAGGGGTAAGCACTGGCTATTCAGAATAAATAGATTTTTTTCTTTCCTATTCCTTTTCATTACATAACAGGAACAATCTCTTATGCCTATGAGATCGATTACATGTCTCAGACTTGGTTTAGATATTAATCAATCTCAGCAACCACTTACTGTTTCCTGTAGCATGATGCAGTAAAAATTGTCCTTTAATTACCACAAATGAAAGTTACCTGCAATAAAAGCGAATATATACCACTGGAAAAGGAGTTGGTTCAGAGGGCAGCAAATGCAAATATGAACTATCTTTATGATGCATAGGCACAATTAGAAGTGAATATGTAAATTACTGTTGGCAGCTTCCTGCTATGCTCAGCAATTTGATGTCAACATTAGCTGTGAATGTTTCAATTTATTTGGTCATAACCATAATAATCCCACAGTGTTTTTTTGGCCAGAGTGTTTCCTCAAAAGCTGGGATTTTTAAATGCCATCACCTGATAAATACATAATTATTCTGTATTAAACGTGATTCTAACAGTCTTTAAAAGAATTCTGAGTATGGAGTGGGCTAATTATACTTGCCATCTCTTTTCTTTATGTAATGGAACTGTCTGCCACTTCATTCTATATATGGTATGTGTATAGTACTTCTCAAAATTTCTTTGGTTTGTATGGTGGAGTCTGTCTAGATTTTTGCAGCAATAGAAGACATCTGAAAACTAGATATATTTATCCACAAAGTAAGAAAAAATTGGCTAGATTTATTTAATGCTATTTTGACTGCGAAAGAGATCAAGTTGATGTTGTATGCAGAAGATGTATAGTAGACAGCTCACTGCATGTGAAATTTGTAGTTAAAATTGCCTGGATCTTTCCCTTGTAATGCCTTGCTTTCAGTTGCTTATATCTCTGACAGTCTTATTTTAGCCATAATAGCACATACTTCTATTTCAGACTTCTTTTTTCTTCAAGGATTTTATGAGAAGGAAATAAGGAAAAATATATTCCATTGAATCCATTAGAAATATTTCAGACAAGAAGTTAAAGCTTCAGCAGCTCTGTATTTTGAATGAAGACTTTGCAATTTGGCAGGAGAATCTCTGTAATTTCTGGGACATATCTGCTGCTTTTCCTGAGAAAATCTGACATTTGCTTAATTCATAAGTTTCTGATAGCTACATATTTGCATACACTCAGTAGAGATTTTTTAGAGCTTACATACATTCACTGAGGAATGGGGCTACTCTGATGATGTTACACTGGGCACTGCAAGGTATTTTCTCTGCATTTGTTTTTCCTGAATACACAGAGCCACTGTGATGGGATAGTGGCACAGAGGGATTATATCTCCTGTGTTCTATGTATCCCTAGCTCCTGGCACTGGCATGTAGATGATTATTTGTATAGTTGGCCTAAAAGGTTCCTTATTTCAGATAAAATAATTTAGTATTCAAATGCTTTCTTATCCTGTATTACAAAAAGAGCAGCAAATTTGACACTAGAGTACCTCTTTCAAAGACATTACTTCTTCATAACTGAAAAAGCCTCATTTCAGTTAACTCTTTTAGTGTTATTTACAATAGCTTCATGATAATTATATAGCCTATTATAACAATAGAATTCCTGTAATATGATTTTCCATTACAGTTTGTGATGGATGTAAATTACATCAATATGTAACATAAGCCTATAGTGTAAGTTATTCAGCTGCTGCAGTTCAAGCTGGTGTTGGTTGAAGTACTGGCAAGTCGGTCATAAACCCTGCTGCGTCCTAACATGGGCGCTGCTGGTCACAGCACACTAGCACTGTGGTGATAGCTACTAACTGTTCTTTTGGCATATGGCAGGGACCAACATTTTCTGGATCAGAGTATCACTTATTTTTACCCCTTAGGCAATATCTGCAGAAGTTAGCAAAAAACTATGATAATATTGTGTATACCAAAAAGAATATTGATGGGGAAAGCCTAGTAGGACATCCAGTCTGTCTCTTGAGTATGGCAAATTGTTTCCTGAACTTCATAGTCCAACACTTTATGCTTTCTAATTTTAAATATCCCTACTGAAAATGGCCCGGAGCTTCCAATACATCGACTGTCAGACTGCTGCACAGCCCAGAATGGTAGTGCACAACTTTTAAAATACTAAGGGTCACCCTCTCATATGACTTTTCACAGATTTTCATACAAATGTACTCTTTGAAGGTTTAGTGCAGCCACAAGGGAATATATTTATTTATAAGGGACATGGATTAGAGCAACAATCATAGCAATTCATGTTTAATCCATTGTTTACACTTATTCACAAAAAAGATACTATAACTTACTCTGTCCAGTGTAAAATCATTTTAAATTAAAAATTATTAATCAAATAAATGGTAGGGTTTTGAATCAAAGTAATTCACAAACTACAAAAGATAAAATAAATAAAAAGGCTTCTTCATTATGAAATAAGGGTTTTCCTGTGCAGGATAGTACTGAAGACAATTGTAACAACTTCAATTTCAGAATATTGGCAAGCTTTTTTTTTTTTTTTTTTTTTTTTTTTTTTTTTTTTTTTTGCCAGTTTGCCTCCAAAAAGCAGACCTCTAATAACATTTATCTTCTGAAAGTGTGCTAGAAAAGTTAAAATGATGAAAGAATGTGTTTTACCCTTCATCTGGCATGTATTGATTAAAGCAATACACTGTGGTTCTACGTAATAGTGATTAAAACAGGTAGAAGTTAAGGCATGCTATTTATTGCTGATCCTATTTGATAGAACTCATATTTCTTAAACTTCTCTGTTGCATAGTAGGAAGAGATTTAGTTACAAGAGGTTTCTTCACATAATAATCTGAAAGCTAAATTCAGGAAACAAAGACAAAATATAGATCTCACACTAGCTGGAGAGCTGGTATGCATGGTATTTCTTCCTTCTTTTTACTATCCCTGACATTTAGAAATCTCTGTTTTGATTTTAAATGATATTACTCATTCAGCAATTAATCCAGGATGATTTAACATGTATTTTCCTACCAATTAAAGTTACTTGGTTTTGCTCAACCATTTCTCAACATCACACCTGTTTAGAAGACAGGACAGAAACTTGTTTTCTATGAAATATACTGTATTATTCAGGGAGGGCCACATTACATGAATGAAATGAAGTCAAAGTGGGATGAAAGAATCAATTCTACATAGCTGCCTAATCCGGATGCTTAGGACACACCTGACTTCTGTGTGGGTGTGAACAAACAAGTATGTCTACATTGTAAATACAAAAGCAGCAGTAAATTAAAAAAAAAAAAAAAAAAAAGTGTGCTCCAGCAGGCCAGAAATCCCAGATACTATATTGCCAAAGTGCTGTTGGCTGAGCTGCAAGAGACCAGCTCTTTGCTATGGTACAGTATAAGAAACGGCTGGGACAACATGAATTACACCGTGAGCACGGAGGTTTGCTGAAACAACTACACCCATGCGAGAGGCTTGTGCTGGCACCGTTCTGCAGCCAAGGCTCAGCCCTCCTCCCACAGCCCCACCGAGAGAAATCTATGGACAGAACTTGGTCAGGATTTTTAAACTGTTCTACCTCTCTGGGTTTATTCTGGCTGAAATGGGTAGAGGAGCATTTGTAAGAGCAGCTCCAGAGGCAGAGCAGAGAGGCAGTAACCAGCAGCTGTGGGTACGCAGAGCTCATAACTCTTTGGCCATCTCAGAAGTAGCTGGCAGGGAATGTGTGAGTGCAGCCCGAGTTCATGGACAGAGATTTAAAGATATATTTACTTTACTAAATTGTAATTTAACACATCGTTATTTAACTCTGTTGGTTAAAAGGGCGAAAAACTTGAAAATTAGTCATTTTCATCTATTTTGTTTTTAATTCCCAGCCTTTGACTAAAAGGTGACTTCAGCTTCGCTGTAGAGTTGACACCCTTGTTCAAGCACCATTCTGCTCTTTCGAATAGTGCCTGATCTGTGAGCTAATCTGATAAATGAAGACATTTTGTGCACACATGGTATGCATTTCAAAGAGCTTCAGCGTGTTAGCAAACTTCTGAATATGGTGGACCCCACAAGGAAGCACATAATTTGAGGCACATGAGAAGGAGCCAGAGACTGGAGGAAGAGAGATGTCCCATTTAGAATGACTGAACATGCATCACAGAGCTGCTTTCTCAAGTGGGCATTAGCTTTCCTTTTCTTTTAATACAACTATTTTAAGTAACTTTGTTTTCTCAGGGCATTCTCCTCCCTTTTCAATAATGTAAAATACCCAGGTTCATTGATTTTGGGAATGATCCTGGTTCTTTGTACACCCAAATTTCCCATTTCAAGAAGTGTAGGAAAAAATCATATTTGCAATATCTAAGGTAAAAATACAATCACTTTATAAGTTTTGTGCACATTCTTTGTTATCATTGATTCTCTATTCCTGTTATGCTCCAGATTCTTTAATGAAATATATCATAACGATGCTTTAGTGATGCAGGCAGCAGCATCCAGCAAACACAAAACTCTTTCACAATGATTTAAAAAGATATCCGCCTGAGAGGCCTAGCGTAGATTCAAACCTGAGTCAAGAAATAAGAGTAATAGCAGGTAGCAGAAAGAAAACACAAGGCCAGAATCCATGAAAACCGGGGACCCCGTACTACAAGGGCTGAATGTTACTATTTCAAAATCAGTGGGTTGCTCAAGTGGTGAATTTGAACATGTGCAGGATCACAGACCTAGCTCAACAACTTTTTTTGTCTTTGAAAGACATGTGTTTGGGCTGTGGTTACAATGGTTTAATCTGTGAATTGTGCATGTCTCTCATTCCTTCCTCTCCTTCCCCCATCTCCCAAAGCAGATGTGGATCTGTTTCTATGGAGGAAAGGGGGAGCTATGGTGTGAGTGGCATAGGAAGGTGTATGCAGCCAGGAGGGCACCCCAGGGCCACTTGAGCCCCAGCAGAGCACAGCTAATCCCAGGAGGAAAGGAATCTTTAATCTCTTTACAATATAATTGCTAATAATGTATTGATCAATGTCATATATGTCATCACTGCTTTATAAATTAGGTACATACAAGTGTATGTATATGTAGCTGTTCATTGCATTGTTGCCTCTATTGTAAGACGGAAATTTGTTTATAAATTTTCTCTAAAGCATTAAATATTTTTGAACCTTTTTGAAAAATAAGTTAGTGCATAGTGTCAACATGACATTTATCATGACATAGAAAGTTTGACCTTGAGATAGATAGCCTTATCACTCTAAACCTTTAGTTTTTAATTTTTAACCTTGAAAGATTTCCTGAGTTGACATTTCATAGAGGCAGTAAAGCAGGAAAGACATTTTGGTGTTTTGCAAATCAAAATGCTAAAAGAATTACCATGCAGAAGATGAGAAAGCACACAAAGTTATTCTTGAAGATAGTCTAGAAAAATAAGTGAAAAACTGCCAACAACCCCTCTTACAAAAAATCATAAACAGAATAGAGCTGTTTGTAATGCATGATTTGATAAGATAATAGACAGATATTTTTGCCCAAAGTTCAAACAAGTCAAAAGTAATCCACAAATAAATTTGTAGCTTCTTTAAAAAAAAAATCTTTAGAAATTCAGAACCCCTCCCACTTGCAGAATTTTGAATGGACAGTGAAACAGTAAAATACCAGAACGGACAGAGCAACAGAAAGTGATCCTTAGTCACAGTGTTTAAAACTCAGTATTTGGTTTACATCAAAAGGAAGATCAAGGGAGATCTAATTATCTGCAGATTCTAAATTTAGACATTCTTAAATCAGCATGTCCAGATTAGTCCCATACATGAGTTTTAAAAGAGCCAGAAAAGAGCATTAGGGATGGTTAATATTCATTTTCAGTCAGTTTTCAAACCCTAGGAAGTTCCAGAGAACTGAAAGAAAGCAAAGGTTGTGCCAATATTGAAAAAAAAAGATAAATAGCCATTGTAGTCCTATCAACTTAATATTCATTCTTAGTATACAGCAGAATGACTGATAGGTGATTTCATTAAGAAAGAATTAAAAAAAGATAATTTAATTAATGAAAGCAATATGAATATACAGAGAAGTATATATATATTCAAGGTAACTCAATATCCTTTTCTGTGAGAATATAAGTTTGATAAATAAATATAACTGTCTTGTAGAAATGTATTTAGACTTCTTTAAAACATCTGACTTTTCACCAAATTTTGATTGAGAAACTACAATAAAACTTAATTAAATGACAGGAAATCATTATGGTGCAGACTAAATCAAAAACTGGCTGACAGACTTCAGTCATCGTCATAAGGAAGGGTGTAAGTCTTGACCCTGTTGCTTAATTTATTTTGAATAATCTACAAGAAAACATTAAAACCATTACTGATAAAGTTTTCAGAGAGCACAGTAATTTGGGGAATGATAAGAATTAAGAAAACAGATAGACATGACAGAACAATCCGGTGAGCTAGGTGCAAAAACAGCATAACTGAATACAGCCAAATACAAACTCTGAGAGGTTCCACCTCTCAGAACAAAACACTTCCAAGAGCACATACCTGGTGGGTCCTCAACTGCAAGCGAATAGGGTAGGAGCATCCTGTGCTTTGAGGGCCTGCTCCATTTCTACTGTCAAAAGGGTCAATGAACTCTGGACACAGGAATGAGCATACTAAGAGTCTGGAGAGGGCAATACCTCAGTCCTCTGCTGCCTCTTAGACGTCAGGGCAATGATTACTGTGTTGTACCTACCAGTAGTATCTGTGGTTCGAGAAAGATATCAAAAATTGAAAAGCCATAAGCCTGAAGGAATGAACTTACTAGACTGAAAGCATGAGTGAATTCAATTCTGGCTAAAAGAGATCAGGGGGGTCACTTAATTTCTATTTACAAAGATTCATAGGAAGATTATTAGAGAACCCTTTGGGAAGACAACAGAGAGCTCTGTAATCTAGCACACAAAATTACAGAAAGATCCTATAACTTAGAATAAAAGCAAGGCAAGTGAAGAGCAAACATAGGGCATATTTTGTGTGTTCTGTCTTTTGTTGTTCTGTTTTAAATTGTGAAGGTAATTAGTCACAGGAAAAAATTCCATCAAAAAAATATCAGTAGGACAATGTCCTATTAATGCCCCATTACTGCACATGTTTTATTCAAGATTTCAATTTTCCCAACTTACATCTGCTGATTAAAATGGAAGTTTATTCAGGAAAGTCATGCAAACTCAGCTTCATAAAAGGCCAAGATGGCTCCAATGGTGCTTTTAATATTTTTAAACAAGGGCTGCATTTTCCAATCACTGAGAACTTTACTCCAACTAGAAATTAAGCATCTTTTGAAAATCATAGCATCCTTGTCTTTTAGATGAAGTACAAAGGTTAATTATTCACCCATATTCTTTACTCCAACTAGAGATGCTAGAATAGTGATATTCCCAACATTGCCAAGGTAACAAAAATAAACAAACATCACATTATAGAAATAGAACTACTGTTGGTGTCTTCTTCATGCACACAGTAGAGAAAAGAACAACAAAATTAAGAAAGATTAAACTCTTTTGCCAGTTAAACCAGTTTTAATGTAGTGAGTGGCTATGACCATTTGCACATTCAGGTGTGCAAAGGATCTAGGCAGAAAGTGCCTCTGCCCTGAGATCTTCAGGGAACATCCCTGCTGTTGGCGTAGCGTCACTGTAATTTTGTTAGCTTTGTAGGAACCAAGCAGATCTTGAAGGATGCACTAGGTGAGCCATTAACAATTTCACTATTGTGGGGCCACATGGCTTGGCCCTAGATTGAGGCCAGTTTAGGGGTAGGGGGATGTAAGGGGATGTTCTAGTATAGGTCTAACAGAACAAGATCTGGGGAAATCCATAATATTTCAAATTAGAGAAAGTAAAATGAGGTTCTGCTCTTCAGAAGCGGCAAGTTGCTCTAGTTGCTCCCTCCCCTAAATGAAACGGATGTGATAAATCACCCCAAATTTTGAAGCAGGAACTATTCCTTTACTGCGGTTGAGCAGAACAGGAGAAACTGAAACAGTTCCTGAATGTCAGATTTCTTTCTCCCTAAAGTTTCCCAGATAAACTTTCTTGGATAATGTCCAATACCAGAGCTGACCAGAAACAAGAGTGAAAATGCCATGGTGTAAAGCTGGCGAAAGTGGCAAGCTGGCACTGAGTTCTGAGTAAGTTTGATTTTTTACTAGGACTCATGTAGCAACAGAGCTGAATGCTTAGGGGATTGTAATGAAGTTGTGATACTGAGCCGAGACACCTAATTAAACTCAGTCTTAAATCCTTCAGAGAACTTGTTTGTTGGAGGACTTACTCCAGTAAATCACCCCTAATCTGTTACATTAGGTTGTTGAAACTCATTGATCAAAAACACACTGGTATATTTTCAGCCTGAATAAATATACAGAATGATAGATACAGGCCAGAAAATGCTTGAGTTCAGTCGTCTTTGTCAGTAACATTCCACGTTTTGTACATTGGTAAATATGTATCATAAAAACATTTCCATAATGTCATTTTTCAGATTCTCTAGAAAAAAATAATAACCTTCCTTTTCTAGAATTTTTAAAGAACAGGCCTAAACTGAGAGAGGTAATTTCTTTTCTTTCTTTCTTTCTTTCTTTCTTTCTTTCTCTCTCTTTCTTTCTCTCTCTCTTTCTTTCTTTCTTTCTTTTTTCTTCCAGTTATTGAAAGAAATATCTCAAGAAGTGTTTGGCTATAAATATGCCATTGCATAAGCACATTAATATGATACAGTCACAGCATTTTGTTTGCTTTTCCCAAAAGGCAATTACACAAGGATAGGCTTTTAAAACTTCAGCAGCAATAGTTGTGAAGATAAGAAGCGTGAACGTCGAAACAGAAATAATATACCAGACATGGTTAGATTTGCAGAGTCAAATTCTAATCATTTGCTTTATGAAAATGTTTAGTACTATAAATATCTTCAAATCAGCTAAGTAACTCCAAATTTGCATCACTGTAATGAACAGCACAATTTGACCTCCAGATATTGGATCTCTTACTGAAGGGAAAAGAATATTTGTTATGAATGTCTGCTACTGTTACTTATAATAAGACACAGTTTGTCATTGGTCCAAGATGAAACTATGTACTTTTAAAGCTTGATTCATGGCTGTGTAAGGGAGCAGGATATTTTTTAACATTCTTTCTAGAATATGCTAAATCTGAACAATTCTGTTATAACAATCTGCTGGCTCTACAAGAATAATACCTTGAGGCAACAAGGAAAAGTGAACTTTATTAAAAATTTCATAAAAGAAACGAAAAGTAGGCTTGAAGGAAAAAAAGAGGGGCTTAAGATACAATATGGCACTGCATTATACTTTAGACATTCAAAGATATAAACTATAAGGTGTTTTGACTTCACAAATACTAGTTCAATGAAAAGTCAAATGCTGCTAGATACCTTTGAAAGTATGATTATAGTTTGCTCTTTCAAAGACTGTTTTATGAAACAGATCTGACCAGACACTTTTGTTATTTATTTAATTTTTTTTTTTTTTTGAAATACTTGAGGAATGGGGAGGTGGTGGGAACCAAAAACACAGCTCACAACAGTGACTCTTGAGAATCGGAGATATCTGAATCGAACAGCTTGAAGAGATGTGAAATTGGATATACTAAGTTTAACCCCCTGACAGGGATTGTAATCCTTAGGCAAAGCAGACACAGTTAATAATGGTTCAGAATAATTCCATTACTTATTCCCTAACTGTGAAATGAATCATTTTTTTCTAGGCAGACTATTAAGGGGTGTATCTGAACCTCACAGGAAAACTTCCGTCCAAAAGCCATTCTTGCTTCTTTCAAACTAGTCTCTCACCCAAAGGGCTTTTCCTGAAGAATAGGGATCAGCCTACATAGATGGACAAGCTTTAACTGCTGTCTTTGCCATATTCACGATAGACAAACAGTTCTCTTTCTCCAGAGTTATCGATTCTCACATATATATCTCTCATCATTTTATTAAAAAAATCCTGTAAGTAAATGTCAACTGATACATTTAGCCTTTCTACTGTGAACAATGTAGAAAACTACTCCTTCTGAAAAGCTCTGTCCTTCATAAGCAACACCTTTCCATTCTTCATCAGCATGTAGACTTGACTTAGAAATTGTAATGCTAATTTAGTTCTTCATAATTATGACTATTAGGTTTTAAATAATTAATTCTCTGTCCCTGATGGATTACATACTTCAAAAAGTAAGCTTTGCTAAAATTACATGCTCTTGGATCTGGTAGTTTACAGAACTTGCTCCTAATGTGTATGAGAGTATGATCTACTTTCTTAAGAGCCACTTTAAAATATTTCTGTAAAATACACTGCTATGATTCAGACCCTTGAGGGAGCGATAGGCATAATTGGTTCCAGTTTCTGCTTTTTACTTGCATAATTTAACTGACTCCTTTGCTTCTCAAGTTAAATGAAGGTGCTCTTCAAGCTGGACTGGTAGATTGCCACCGGAAGCAACTGCTAGAAAACTAGGTCAGACTTGGGATGCAGATGAGAAGAACATGCAGGCACAGTGACACCTTACAGACTGCACTAAATGAGGATTGTAAGGCAGCTCAGCACACCAGATTTGACAGACCATCCTGTGCCATAACTCCATGGGGGCCCTATAACCGTGCCCAATCTGTCTGTGAAGGACAGTCAGCATCACACTTGTCTACCTATTTTGTCTATGTTCAGGCACTATGACAGCACTCTTCCATCCAAATTTTATTTGCCTCGGAACAGCATTAGGAATGCTGGCTCTCCACAGTCTGTGAAATGCCACCTGAAGAGAAGGACAGTAGAGAGCAAAACACTCAGACATTATCAAGTATTGCATTACATTATGCAGAAGGTTTGTTTCTTGGTCCTCATTCATGCTCACTGCCAAACCAAACTCTTAGCCTAGTATCATGGTCCCTTCCTCTCTGACACCTCAGATACTAGACATCAGTCAATCTCTCGAGCACAGTTCCAAACATGTAGCTTCACATATACTGGGTCTAAAAAAAAGAATAAGAGATGGTCGTATTTGCTGCTTGAACTGCTTGGGAGGCTGCTGTTGCAGAGTAATAGAAACACAGCCCAATTCATTTGGATTATCGTTAGATTTTCTAACCACGTAGTCATTCCCAATAGGTACCCAGCAGACAACAGGGAAACATCCCATAATTTTGTTCCTCATAATGGAGTCTAGATCCTCAGCTTCATTCAGATCAAGCTGCAGATCTGCTCTTGGATGATTAGTAGATGATGGGCATTCTTTATATCTGCATAAACTCCATGTTTCACAGTTAACCTTACGTGGAAGTCGCTACAATGAGAATGCAGTATGTATACATGGAGGAAGCTAACGGCAATGCTAATTAGTAATACATATGAGCATTTAACTAACCAGTCATTTATGGTATGTTCTCACAGACTCACCAGTGCTTATAATTTGCTTTCATTTATTATTTCAGCCTTGTCTCAGGGCATGATGATGATTATTTGGGGTTACTTCTACTGCGGGATCTGCAGATTGCACACTCTCACACATCTTCAGTGCAAAGATGGCAGCTTGTGTTGTTGCACACAGCCATTAAATAGGTTGTCATCTGCATCTCTTTTAAAGCTTATTTCCCCTGAAAGTCTGTGAACATTCATTATAAAAAATGCAGACAGCATTTCTCTTAAATCAATTAAAAGGCAAATGGCATTATAGATTTTCTCAGGTAAACGGAATTTGCACATCAGCTGGCCTCACAAGAGGCCCTTCATTTTCCTTTCTTTTGCAGTTAACTCCTTGTATGCTCAAAGAGTCCATATTTATACAGAGACCTGCTTATCTTCACACAAACAGTTCCCTTTGATCTGAGCTTCTGTCATTCCTACCTCCTACCTTCATGGATTAAAAAAAAAGAAAAAAAATAAAAGAAAAAAAAAAAAAAGGATAGATCTTAGTATAAAGCTCACTAGAGGTTTAAAAATACAGCACTCAGAATGAAAAATTCAGAGAAATCTATCAGTAACATTCATGTGAGTGGAGTAGTGATGTTCCTAACACAGGTCCTTCATTTGCCCACTGTGGGGAATCCTATTTGAATGCCTCTGGAAGCGTAAGCTTGTCTCCAGCGGAGCTCTCCTCCGGCCAGCTGGCCGCTGACCTTGTGGAACGCGCTAGCTCAGCAGAGCACGGGCTGATCTGCTGTAATTCCCTCTCTGTGGAGCTTTTCTTTCCCACCAGAGGGCATATAGTGTGATCACACAACTGCCTTAAGAGGACTTTAAAATATATATTGTGCACCGGATAAATGAACCAATCCGAGTGCCAAGATTTTGTACTCAGTTCTGTTCAAAGGGTCTATTAATTCATCCTACTGCTCACTGGGCAAATTATTCTACTTGTCACAAAAGTAGCTGTTTTAGCACACTTTTGTCTGATTTCCTAGAGTGCTGGATGCGCAGCACTTTTGAATACGGCCATTCATTTAGCGACTGAGCCAGCTGGTTGTGGTGTCATGTATTCACCCCCATCTCCAGATACTGCGGAAACAGTTACTCTCAGGGTCATAACTGCTAAAATCCCGTTCCTAAATTTAATAAATCCCTAAAATATTAAGTAATTAAAGCTGTTACAGAAATGGGGTATTTACGGGGACGCCGCAGGAGCCGGGCTGCGGGATGGAGGCAGCCGCGGACCGACTGCCGGGGCAGCGGGGCTCGCTCCGAGGCACCGCCGAGGCCCGCAGACGGGCGGACTGCGGCAATGCGCAGTAGGGAAGAGAAAGGGTGGGGAGAGGACGGAGGCAAAGAAGAAGAAACAAGCGGGGAAAGAGTAAACACAGAAACAAGGGGCACAGCTGCTTCTGCCGGTCCCCGGCCGCGGCACCGGCCGCCGCCGCCATTAGCGCGGCAGCTCCGCAGGCTGCGCCCCCGCCGCGGCCTGCCCGCCCGGCGCGGCCCTCCGCGGGGGCCACAGGCCTGCGACGGCGCCGAGCGGCTTGCGGCGAGGAGCGCTTTCCCCACGGGCACTTGCGGCGGCGGGAGGAAACGTCCACGGCCGCGGCGGGGGCCGAGGCGCCGCCGGGCGGACTACACTTCCCGGCGTGCCGCCGGAGGCCGCGGGGCGGCGCGGGGAGGGGAAGGGAGCGGCCGTGGGGAGACACAACATGGGCGCCTGAGGCCGGGGCCGAGGTAGGGGCGGGCCGGGGGCCGTGCGGGGCTGAGCGCCGCCGGAGGGCGCGGGGCTGGCGGGGCGCGCAGGGGGGGAGCGGGCCGGCCGCGGCCGCGGGGGGCCGGGCTGCCCGCCCCGCCGCCGAGGGGGCGCGGGGTGGCGGCGCCCGGCCCGGCTCTGCCCTGCCCTGCCCAGCTCTGCCCCTCTCCCGTGCAGTCGGCTGGAGGCGCCGCGGCGAGGGAAGCGGCGCGGCGGCGGAGCGGGAGGCGGCGGACGGCGAGCAGCGGCTGGCGCGCGCTGGGGTCATGGCGGAGACCGGCTCGGTGCACGCCACCAGGTTCGAGGCGGCCGTGAAGGTGATCCAGAGCCTGCCCAAAAACGGTGAGTGCGGGGCGGCGGCGGCGCCCTCCCTGCGCGCGGCTCCCTCGCGGCAGGTGCGCTGCCGGCCTGGGCCGCGGCGCTGCGGGGGGCGCCGGTGCGGGGGGCTGCGCGGGCCCCCAGGCTGGTGCGAGCGCCTCAGAGGCCCCTTAGCACGCGTGTCTTCTGAGGAGAAAGTGTTTTAGAAAACGGTCCAACGAAAAATCGGTGTGCCTTTTGGATAAGGGTAATAAACCGGTCACTTAATAAGTGACATCGTTGTTTATTTCCGGTACAAGAAAAAAGTGTTTTTCTGTAGTACAAATATAAAAACCACTGCAAACTTCTTTTAATGACTAGAACTCGAAAATATTTTGTTTAATGGATCTGAATTCTCTGCCAGTTCTAATTTTGTGTTTGCGTTTCCTATGTCTATAAATATTTATTCCACAAAGGAAGAAGAGAAAACAAAACAGGAAAAACAGTGAACCTGTTACTGAAACTCCTGTCGAATACCCAAAGTAAACAAAAACAACGGAGAAGGTTGCTGGATATTTTGACTTTTTTTCCCCTGAATTCTGGTGTCTTGCAATAAGATGCTCCTTGTAACAGTAAGATGGCTTGCGACATACTGTTTACTAAGAGCTGAATTTGTCCCTTTAAACTGATTGAAAGGAGGCTTGCTCTTTGTTACTTATTAGTCTACTTCTAATTTTAGTCTCATTTTTTATTTTTTTTAAAAAGGTTACAGTCCCTTAGACTTAGTCTGACACTTGCTATTTGTAAGGTAAATATTTTCAATGGGTCTGATTCATAGAATCAGTAAGGTTGGAAGGAACCTCTGGAGATCATCTAGTCCAACCTCCCTGCTCAAGCAGGGTCACCTAGAGCATGGTAGACAGGGTTGCATCCAGGCGGGCCTTGAAGATCTCCAGAGAAGGAGACTCCACAACCTCTCTGGGCAACCTGGTCCAGGGCTCCGTCACTCTCACAGTGAAGAAATTCCCCCTCATGTTCAGGCAGAACTTCCTGTGGTTCAGTTTGTGCCCATTGCCTCTTGTCCTGTCACACAGGACAACTGAAAAGAGTTTGTCACCGTCCCCTTGACACCCTCCCTTCAGGTACTTATACACATTGATAAGATCCCTCCCTCAGTCCTCTCTTTCCCTGGGCTGAACATGCCCAGCTCTCACAGCCGTTCCTCGTAGGGCAGGTGGTCCAGCCCTCTGATCATCTGCGTAGCCCTACACTGGACTCTCTCCAGTAGCTCCACATCTCTCTTGTCCTGGGGAGCCCAGAACTGGACACAGTACTCGAGATGAGGCCTCCCCAGGGCTGAGTAGAGGGGCAGGATCACCTCCCTCGACCTGCTGGCAACAGTCTTCCTAATGCAAAAAAAAATGCAGTTCTGCAGCAGTTTGTGCTAGACCATCACGTTTGTGAGCTGACCTATTTCCTGTAACCTCCCTGGCATTAAGACACCCCCGTGGACCAACCCCCTTTGGGCAAGGCAGGGAACTAAGAAGGTTAATGTTCTTTTTATCTTACATTTAAAGTATTTCATTTAGTTTATGGAACGTTACACTTCTAAACAAAAATTTTAATTCTCAATGGGAGTGTAGTTATAATTCTTGTTACAATTTCAGTGTAACTACTAGCCAGGTTTCTGCAGTTAACAGCTATTTATGGAATTCTGAGATTCTTCTGCTTACTTGGAAATTTTATTTATTAGCCTCAGACATTATTTTCCTGTAACTAAAACTGTAGCTAATCAAAGCACATACTCCAGCTACTTCTGAACAGCACCACTAAATACTTTACCTTTCATAATAAAAATTTTAAGAACACATATTTAACTTACTGAATAAGCTTCGGATGCGACTAGCTCCTACGCCAACAAACATTTCATCAAACTCTGACCCAGATGCATAATAGAGTGGAACATCAGCTTCACCAGCCACAGCTTGTGCAAGAAGGGTTTTACCAGTACCAGGTGGTCCAACTAACAGAATACATTTTGGAAGTTTGCTTGAAGATGGATGAAGATACTCTCCATTGACTCTAAATTGTACTGCTGAGAATCAGGCCATAAAGAAATGCCAGCTATTTTTTCACAGAAATCTTAAGCTTGTAACATACTGGTTAATATTACTGATGCCAATTATATTGTATTTTTAAATGTTTTCACTAGGTTCATTCCAGCCAACGAATGAAATGATGCTGAAGTTCTATAGTTTTTATAAGCAAGCAACCCAAGGACCCTGTAACATTCCAAGACCTGGATTTTGGGATCCCATTGGTAGATATAAATGGTAATTTTTTCTGAACTGTTTTTTAAGGCTTTAAGAGATGACTTTTAGGAGAGTAGTGCTCAGAGGAAGAGTTAGTGATTTTTTTTTTCAATAAAAATATTCCAGTCCTTTGATGTTGGACATTTTTTCTTTGTATTCCAACTCTCTAGCTCAGATTACTTTTAACTTCTCAGAGTTGTAGGTGAAAGCATTCCCTTATGTTCTGCAAGTGAACAGGTTCTTCTTGGGCAAACCCATCATATTACCTCTGCACTGTTTATCCCACGTTGTAGAATCAAAGTATAGGTGCTCTGCAGAATGTATGATGTGGAGGAGTGTCCATCCAGAATTATCTTTTCTCTGGTTTTCATGTATATTGTGACCCTGAAGAAAATAGGTGCTTACTGAATTTGTATTAATGGCTTTCAACCTCTAAGGCCAGAGGTCTGGTTTATGTATTTTTCTGCTTTGTCTACTCAATGGCAGGACTTCACATTTTTACTGTTTTACTCATGTTGGGAATACTTCTGAATCACCTAATTGCTAAGATCTACTTGAAAAGCCATATCAACATTTTGCTTATTTTTTATCTTTATAATTTATTTTAAAGAGCAAGTAGTATTTCTGTCCATGTGGTCAGCCTTTTAGGATCCTTAATAAGTCCTTAGACTACTTTTTTTTTATTTTATTTTTTTTTATTTTTCAAACTGAGGGAGAGGAGAGTGTATTTCCAGAGGAGTATGGTTGTAAGCTTCCACTCACCTAGTTACTTGTAGTTGAAATGTGAGCCACCAGCCTTCGGATTTTGCTGTACGTGGGAGAAATAGTCTTGCAAGGGGAAAGGACAGTGTCAAATCAAGTACAAGACTGAGTAAAGAAATGTTTCATTCCAGCCCTTTTTATGACAGATTCTTTCTGTGATATTAATAATTTGTTTGTGATTTTCACCTTCCAGAATTAGCGAGGGGGAGCTTTTTAGGCCATCAGTGCTTCCTGTTGTAAGTAGGGCTGATTTGACTATTGTGCCTGTTACACTTAAATTGTCTAAGGATTGTGCCCAATCCTTAAATTCAGGTGCAACAGACTGCATCTTTTTGGTAACCCGTTCTAAAACACTGATGAGTACTTGTAAGTATTATCTGAAGTATTTGAGCCTGCGTTTTCCTCAACAGGGTATCTTAAAAAAATTCATCTAAATAAAAAGGGAAATATGCCTCTCATAAGCTCCTGGCTCTTTAGCAATTTATTGAGTATAAGATCATAGCTGATCAATGAGGAACGGTTCAGTGTGCAGGCCATTTGGTTTGTTACTTCTTTATTGATGTCCTACTGTTTGATTATCCTAACAAATCGTATGTTGGACTTAATTTTGCAAACCGTTGTTATGTTTTATTTGTATCGGAGAAACTTTACGTGTTATATAACTGACCTACTTAAGGCCAGGCTGAAAATAATTCAAATAGCCCTTGCAAATTTGAAGACTTATGTGGCTTTTTTTTCTAGGGATGCTTGGAGTGCTTTGGGAGATATGTCCAGAGAAGAAGCCATGATAGCATATGTTGAAGAAATGAAAAAGGTAAGTTTATCAATGAGTGGAAGGTGTCTTCTAAAGTAAATGTCCCCAGAATAAATTAGTGAATATGAGGAGGTTCGTTCTGACACATATCAAAGCTCCAAGTGAGTTCTTATGCCATATGTGAACTTGTTAAATTTCAGTATTATGCTATTTTGTATGTGGGGAGAAGAAAACTATGTATTTCCCTCTAAAGCTATTGAATTTAGATTGTTTTCAGAGAAACGTGAGAGTTCTGGGGACATGAAGCTTAAATAACAGCTAAAGAAAGTGTGGTATTGAAATCATGGTAAAAGGGGCTATAGGGAAACAGAGAAATTTAAAGTACAAAAGAATAAAAGCTAAATTTGCTGCAGATACCTCTGTTCTTGAAGATGAGGCAGGTAAGAGGTCCTTATTTGGGGGCATGGGGAAAGAGAAAACCACTCCAGAAATAGTTTTTGAACAAGAACCTTGCTTGCATGACTGGAGAGATAAGTATAATCAGATATGTAAACTTAATCATCTTTGAATGTTCAAGAAGAACTCTTCAGCATGAGTCTTCTGTACATGTCATTAAAATATTCCTTGCATATTATATTTTGAGTCAAATATTTAGAACAGAGTAATTTGGGTTTTGGTCTTTTTGTGAATAAATCTGTAACTTGTAAACATTCTTAGTTGCTAAGCTAAGCGTGAGTTAGAGTTAACTAAAACAAACACTTGGAGTTAATGAAAAACCAGAAATCTTAACTAACTTGTTTCACTGCAGTCCTTTTTGCTGCAGCTCTTCTAGGTGGCCTTTCCAGTTTAAAGATTATTTACTGTCCATCTAGATTAAAAAAATAACTCTAATGTATTATGAGGGTTAGCATTAAGGAGAGAAAATATCAACTTCAGTCTTGAATACACTTGCTTTTCTCCTAGGTCAGTATCTTAATATCCCTAAAGATTTATTAGAACACTAAATTTTTGTTGTACCAATCGTTACGTTTTTACTAGGTCAGAAGCTGGAATTTAACTAGTGTTTCTTCTCTGCTGCTTCCACCCCTTCGTAGTTTTTGTTGATTTAATTTGTACTGGTGTTACTGTAGCTGCTTTAAAATGAGAAAAACAAAAGACTTTTGGGAACACAGGAGACCAAATTCTGTTTATCTTCATTGGGTCAAAAATCTCACAAAACTCTAACAATTTCTTTTGAGTGGGGAATGCAAGATTTTTATATACTTTAGTTTATTGTATAATACCACTCTTACAAAGTGTTTTGATATTTCAGTAGTGTTCTGTTCAATGCTTCAGTTGTTTCTATCATGAACACTAAAATTAAGTGGAAAATGTCTGGCATTCTGAAAGAAATGAGCAAGTCTCCTCTGATGAAGTTTACTTAACCCTAATAAAGCACAAATATTCTACCTCTTCACAGATCTTACATGTAGGGACTAGAGAGGAAATGACATCTGGCCTCACTCAGCTTTGAAACTGAGAATCTGTTTACCCTGCATGATGCTGCCTCAGTCCTCACCTTTGAAATACCAGCTTCAGCTTTTCTAACCCAATTGATTCTGTTTGGAATGTGGTGCATTTCAAATAGATCCATTGGGTGGTTACCAGCATATATTGCACTAATCTTTGTGGTATTGCTGTGGATATTATATTGTTGCTGTATAAGGACTGTATAGGTACCCATGTTTGAAAAAGCCATTTGTACATTCATACCACAAAATTGTATTTAGGGCTATATAAGGCTGTCATATTTCCAGTTATTATTTTTTTTTCCAGGACATGTCCATGGCACTTACATATTGTGTCTGGGCTATATGTGCATCAGATCACCCAATCACATGAGCATATATTGTAACCTTTTTGGCATCTTTTCTTCTTAAGTGGTAGAAACTAGCTGTAGGGGAAAATGTGTCTGGGTGAGATTTTGATATGCTGGTAGGTGATGAGCAAATATATCCTAGTCCTGGCTAGGATGAATCCGAGTTCAAGACATTTTGTTTAAGGTAAATTTCTCTTTGAAAGGGCATTTTTGTAATTCTATATTCCAATACTACTTATTTACACTTCAGTTATATTATTTTGTCCTGTTGTATATTAGAAATGAGTCATAAAATACTGATATGTTAGCATAAGAAACATCAACACTGTATGATGTTTCTAATTTAAAGCAAAGCTCCTCATATATGAGTTATCTGGCATCTGAAGAAAACAGTAATTCTGAATGCATAATAACTGATTTTACACTTAAAATTTAAGATTGCATATTATGTACAGTGGCTATACGTGTAAGCAATTGACTTTTTCTGGGATATTTGTTTTCTTTCCTGCTCATCTAAGTACTTTCAGTTACTAAGCTCTTGGCATACAGTTTCTGTTAAAGTAAGATATTTACAGTGCAGGGTATAGGTATAAATACAAGTGTGTTATGCTAGTAGGATTTTTGTTTATTTCAGTGCTATTGAAGGTGTTTTAGAGAAAAAAAAAATTATGGCTAATCTCCAGCTCCATATCTGAGTACTGTATTTCCCTCTAACAAATACAGAATTAATTGTTTCTAGGCGTACACTAAATGGATCAGAGAAGTGGCAATTAAACTGGATTTTGTGAACTTTGTTGCTTGACATCTTTGAATTGCAAGTGACCTGTTTATCTATTAAGCAGCATATACCTCCTGCCTTGTGAAGTAATGCTGTAGCTTTTAGTATTGCTTCTTAGTGACCTGCTTGGTGCTTTCATTTGAGCAGGGTGTTCTGTAGTTCTTACCTCATTCTGTTACTTTTCCAGGAGCTCTTCTTGGGTAGCTAATGTAGTGTGGATGTTAGTTTGCTGCTACCTGCATCCTTTCCTACAGTTATTGCATTTTTTAATCAAAAAAAAAGGGGGTAAGTGAAGGAGGAACAAGGCTATCAGTTTGAAATGATTAAAAACTAGAATGGGACAACAATAATATTACTTAAAAAGTGCATCTCTTCTGTCTAATGTACTTTAGATGCAAGAGTGAGTATTCCTAATAGATAATCAAAGGTATTGGTTTGGTAAATTAAAATTTTTCTTAATCAAAAGAAGAGCTCCAAGTCATTTCAAGAGCAGAATTTAGATCTAGTTTGCTCTTTTAAGTGTGTCTATGCACTGTCCCTACTTTGCGCTGCTCTTTTCCTTTGTGTGATCTTTTGTTTGGAGTTTATTCTTTGTTTTACATTTTGCCTGCTATGTGGATTATACTATAACTCACAGCTGGTGAGTTAGATGGACTCAGTAGGGCCCTTCTTGATTTGGTCCTTATGTGCCGTCAAAAATGGTAGGGTTTGACAAATAAGAAGGATCCGACAGGCCTTTCGGTTTCATTTTATCTATGGGAAGGTTGTCTGTAAAAGAAATTCATCAGATCAGAGGAATCTATCAAACTTTGGATTATAGTTTAAAATTGGTGAAATAATGGATGTGAAGTTTCTGTTTAATGAGGGCAAATATTAGCTCTCCTGTCTTTTCTCTGAAAAAAAAATACTGCGGCTAGTGAAGGTTCTTATTTGGTAAATAAGGCTTGTGTATATTGTTTTCTTAAAGTTTCAGAATAATGTGTTAAGAGACTTAGTGAAATATTACTAAATTTTACAGTGACTAGAAATTTGTGAAATCAGTTGAAGTGAATGAATTGGTGAAATGCTGTTTAATGAGATGCTTCGTATTTTGGACTTGTGCAGATTCTTGAGAGTATGCCAATGACGGACAAAGTTGAAGAGTTACTACAAGTAATAGGCCCGTTCTATGAAATAGTAGAAGATAAAAAGAAAAGAGGATCTGACCTAACCTCAGGTTCGGACAAATAACTTCCTTTGTAATAATCACAACTCCAGATTTTTTGGGGGGCTTGTTTTCTATAAATGATTTTAAAGCTAAACATTGTGTTTTTCTATTTATTCCTTACCATACGGCAGTTCGAGTGGAGAAAGTCTCTAAATATTTGGAAGGTAGGAATAATGAATTATATGTAAATCTGACTTTTCCATTGTTTAGGTGGTGTAGTAACTTCCTGCTAATGCTTGTGACTCCTGGGCTTGCCACCTCATTAGGCTGTTTTTTTTTTTTTTTTTTTTTTTTTTTTTTTTTTGGGGGGGGGGGTGGGGGGAAGCAGGGAAAGAGGGAGTACAAAGCAAAGCAACTCCCAGAAAGCTCTAGCTACATATTTAGTCCTTATGTACATGTTTTCTGAACTGCTTAAAAAAAAAGGAATTAAAAACAAACAAAAAAACCTGAGACTCTTGCCTCTCCTTGAACAAAAGGAGCAACTATTTGAAATCTGTGTTGCTGCATTTTGATGTAACTCTGCATTGTCAAGATGCACATTGCAGTTAGTAATCCAGCTCTGCCATCTGATCTGAATTAGTGGAAAAAAGAATATCACTCAATTTTTTTTCTACTCATAGTTTCTCTGATACATACAGAATAATAAGGTGGTTTTGTGAAAGTTTCAACTGAAGCTGTCAAAGGCTCAGGTTCAAGAAGGGAGTGTCTATTTATATGTTTAAAATCTCTGACAAGTGGCAAACCTAGTGGTATCATAGCTGCATTAAAAATCAATGTGGTGGTTTTTATTTAGCAATACCATTGTGAAAATGTTTTGATAATTACAGTTATTACATTACAGGTAATGGGTGTGTAAGATTATAATGTAAGGTTTATAGTTGTTCAAATCTGGCTTAAAACTTAGCTAGAGATACCGAAGCACAAGGAGCTAAAATGTGTAATGGCTTTAGAAACCAAACCATTGGTTTAGTATGTGTTTAAGAAGTAGCAATCAGCTGGTTAAGATGCCTTTTGTATGTGGCTTTTTTTCCCCCCATCTTAAATGTGGTTTTGATTTCACTTTTGGCATCCAATTTCAGAGAGATATGGAAATAGTTTCCCATTGCCTATGAGGAAAGATGATAGCAGTTTTGAAAGCATCATGACCCTTTTTTCCTCAACTAAAATCATGTATTCTTCATGTCTGAGACTTAATGAGATTGCTGGACAGCTGGATTGACAGGCAAGATTGTAAGAGTATCAATAGATTCGGGTCAGTGATCTGTATAATAAGAATTTACTTCTACTTGCTGTGTCATAGACACCGCTAAAAGCTACTTCCAAAAAAATATCTAGACAGAGAATAGCAGAAGTTAGAAAAGTATTTTAAATTTGTTATTGAAACATAGTTTAAAGAGAGAGCCTAAACATAAGACAGTCTGAGTGGAAAACTAATATGGAATAGTAAATTTCAGTTTCATCCTCTGTTAGTGTTACAGCAGATCTAGTGACATGTCCTGCAAGCACTTTATAGCTGCAACATCTGACTGCCACAATGAGTTTTGACAGAATTATCACAAAACCCCATTGTGGTAGTATGTTAAACTTCACTGTTGCATTTAAAATTTTTAAATTTTGTCACCTGTCTTACTGACCCTGAATAAAAGTGAAGCTGAAATCACTAGTATTTATAATACAGGTCTTACAGTGATCTGAAAATATCTTATAGAAGTATGGAAACATCATTACCTTCACTTTTCCAGATATGCATTAAGGAATAGAACTAAGTTGCTCAAAGTAACATAGTTCTGTTCGAGATGGTGTAGACACTGATGACAATACTCTAAAAATTGACACGTAGTTATTTCTTGATTGTGTTAGTGCCTCCATTCTTCCCTCTGTGCCCTTTCTCTCTGCCTGCTCTGTGTAGCTTCTTTTATGGAATAAAATTGGGCCCCTTCTCTCAAGCCTCGTACTTTCATATTGTACTCGCCAATCTTCTGGCCCATTCTGTTTTGAGTTCACCTTCCATTCTTCTACATTGGATTTTTATCTGTATGAAGATTATCTGATTAAGAATTGTATGCAGCTTCCTCAAAAGCGCATCAACAGTATCCTTGAATTAGTTGAAGAGATTGTCCAGAAGATTAGTGTACATCAGCTGTGGCTGGTATGTCACCTCTAGCTAATTGGTCTCTCTCAGTAAAGAAATTATAGCCTTTTAAAATTGAATTTCTGTTCCTTCTGGTTTTGTTGAAAATGCTGAATATGGGCCATTATAGCACTTGACGCAATAGAGCTTGTGGCTCACCTTGATGAGGAGCACTGAAGCCTAACATGCCAATTCAAAGTTGTTGGTAACATCCACTAATGGACAGCTAGGACAAATTCCTAGTTCTAAGCAAATCTAAGGTATTCCAAAAGCATATAACCTGAATGCAGTGTGCAAGTTCAGACTGCAGCTGTTTGTGAGAAGCCTTAGCTGTGCAGTCAGTAGTTTCTTTTTGACAGGTACGAAGTACTTCTTTATAGAGAAAATATTATTGACAGATTATTTTCAGGTACCGAAAGTACTAGGCATCAGAAAAGAAACTGGACCCTTAGCAGTCTTAGGACTGCAGAAGAGAATGAGTAACAGTGTTGCAGTGTTAGAGAAGGACCTTTTTATTTGCAGGTGCTGTAGGACTGAAGGGAGGAATGCTGGGTAAGATAGTGACTGGTCTCTGTACCTACCTGGAATATTAGTGCTTTAGAAGAGCAGCCTTTTAACTTTTTACACATTTAATAAATGCAAAAGAAATGTTATGGCCAACTTTATGCTTAAAGGACCAAGAAACTTCAAAACACATTTGTTCAGTGAATTATAAACTTTGAGAAGGAATGTTCAAGCTTTAGAAGACTTCATTTCTTGTTTTATTATACCTGAAGAAGCTGAAGGTGGTCTAGAACTGGCACAACCAAGTGATCTGATACTGGATGAAAAGTATCCACAGTTTCAAAGCCAGCTCATCTCCATGAATGTTTCCATGAGAATGTCTGTGAATGCTGTCTTTATCACAAATGTGAATAAATTGGGGGGGAGGAGGCTAGCTGACAAGCCAATTCTAAGATACCTCAAAGACTAAACAAGGTATCCAGAAATTGTCCACACATCCTTTGTTATTCTGTGTACTCTTTTTTTTCCCCTTCATGACAACATATTTAATCTGCATTAAAATGCTACTAAATAAAGATGACCCTGTGCCTTTATGCTGAGTAGTGCTCCTTGTGAACCTCTATGCAGATCAGATATTATCTCCAGCAATGATGCACGTTAGGCACTGCAGTAGTTGTGGGAAGTTCCAGTATTGTAATACTGTTAACTGTTGTCCTGCTGAGTCTTTCTCTCCCACAGCTTTGCTCCCGGCTATATTGCAACTGCACCAATATAAGTCCTGTTGAAGCAAGATGACTCGTGCTTGCAGTGCAGTGTATGCTGGTTTCGGGCAGCACTGATTGCAGTGCAGCTTGTAGTCCTGGGAGCTCATACAGGGCACTGCTTCAGTAGCAGCTTGCTGAAGTCAGCATGGCTCGCAGGCAGAAAAGGCCTTGAATGGAGATGTCCTGTTCCTTTCCCTCTTTTACAGGGCAGATGGACTGTCAGGATGCAGTTAAAGTCCATTTATCTATTTCCTCAGTGCCTTCCTGTATTGAATATGGAAGCTACATTTTAATGACTATGTTCACTGAGGTTTGCACTCTTTAGAACAGGCAAATACTTGCAAACATTTCTATTTCAAAGGCAGTAGTTAGTGTAGGATGTAGGCAAGCTTGGAATCCAATCTTGGATTTCACTTGGGGGGGGTGGGGAGTGAATCTATTCTTAATAATTTCTTTCCAGTTAACACTTGCTCTTAAGTGTGATTTACTTCAAATCACGCTACTGAAGATTGCTTGTGACTAGTTTCTCTTTTCAAATAGTTACATTTTCTCAAAGAGCTTCTCAGTATTTTCAGCAGCTTTTCTTCGTAATGGAGCTGGCATGCTGTTTCTGTCTGCGTGGGGGCGTTGTCTTGTTTGTTTGTTTGTGAAACACCCTCTGCATTTGCTTTATAGGCTCGGCTTATTTCATTTGTTTACCTTCAAAGATAACTTGCTAAACTGATTTCCTTCCTTCTCCTTCCCCCTTTTCTCACCAGGATTTATAAGGAACTTTGTAGCTGTGAATCTCTAAGGCTCTGTAAGAAGGGGAAAAACTATTGCAATCCTTGTTACCCTGGAACTGCTGTGCTTTAGTAGGATGTTATATGGGTGACTGCACCATAGCAAAGAGGTGCATTGAGGCAGGGCAAGGGTGAGGGAGGAGAAGCTGCTGGGTGGATGGGGGAAATTATTTTTTAGTTTTCTGTCAAAGCCTAACAGCTATAATCAAGGTTACTGAATATATTCAGGGCGTCTAGTGTGGCTTTTATTTTACGAACATTGTAGTTACTGCCTCAGTTCTAGAAGCATCTGAAATGTTCTAGGTAGTGCTCTCTGTGGGATGGGGCTATTAAGGGATTAAGAGCTGGGCCAGCAAGTGCCAAAAATCAGGGGCAAGTCTCGCCAAGGTGTGGATCAGTGCCTCAACAAGCTGTGGCGTGTACTGCTGCAATACATACCTCCTTCAGGCTTTCCAGTCCAGATCTGAGCCTCCTTTATCTGGGATTCACCTTTGCACTGATGGGTTTGTGCCACGCTGCCTACCAATGGTAGAAATTAGGACAGAGCGTCTAGATAAAATCTGCAAAAATCAATGACTCCCTCTCTCTTTCCTACAGTAATAGTAGAGAAAACATCACTACAGGGTGAGCAGCAGAGTATCCAAATATTAAAATACAAGAGTAAAGATTAGCTCCTCCAGAGAGGAAGCACTGGGAGAGGTTTCTTTTCTTGAAAAGAAAAGCCTGTCTTCTGTTTCGTACTGCAATGAGTCATCAGTACCAGCTTTTGTTCATGATTGGTTATTGGACCTGGGTTCTTTCTCTGGCCAGATAACAGTTCGGCCTGCAAAGGGGAAAATGGGTTATCAAAAGTTCTCCAGGTCCTAGTAATAAAAGACTAGTGGATGTATCCACTTACTATAAAATGTAGGTCTTTCGTATTTTGGAAGTCTAACTTGTAGTTAAGATCTTGTGATCAGAGAACTGAAATCCAGCTTTCTCACAGCTGTGTTCTATAATGATGAAAAAGTGAGCACAGGCATGGGAGGCTGGGGAAGAATGGGTGGAGGTAGTTGTGTCTCGATAGTTCTCAGAAAAGTGGCCAACCAGCATAGGTTTGTGCTTTATGCACAACATAACATCATTCTAGCAAAAATCCTAACTCTAATCTTAGCTTCAAAGATGTATGAAAGAGCAATTGTGTATGTTACCTGTGAGACTGTGTTTAACATGGGTGCTGTAAAAGCTCCTTCAACTGGTAGGCCTGGAGTAGTTGGAGGAAAAACACATAATCTGCCGCCATTCTTTGTGTTCATTCGTAATCCCCAAGTTATTGTGTTAATGTAGAGAAATGTGGACAAAACAAGGTTTTGGAGTGTATTTAAACAAACAAACAAAAGAAAGAATCAAGGAGATAGGCTTCTTTTTCTGTGTTGTAGTGAAGTTTAGGAAGATTAAGCAACAGGAAAGGTAAAACAGTGAATAGAGGAAAATCTGACTGCCAAGATCTGTGCGCTTATGGGATGCATTTTTCAGTGAACTTAATGCATTTGAAATGAAAAGTGATAAAGCAGTAGTAACTATAAAGAATTTTGTATTTCTCTGTCTTGGCTTACTTTATTTGTGGTGGCAGCTCATTTTTGTTCTGCAGAACAGATGTTACAGGGCAGGCTGGGCCCCTATAATTTTTCTTTGTAGTGTGGTGTATTAAAAAGAGTGGAAGGAAATGAGGATATAGAAACTCTTGCTCTTCTAGCTGAAGAGCTTATTGATCCCAGATGATTGCATGTGCTCCCTTCTTTTCTCTTTCCTCTCAGAACAAACAAATGAAACTTTCGGAAGGCATCACTTTCTGCAGCCTGCCCTCCAAGCTGCTCACGAGTGCTCCTTTGTGAGGTTTAGTCAAAACAAGCTGGGCAAGCAGAGATCTATTGTTTATTGAAAAATTTAGTATTTAAGCAGACCCAGATTGGAAGATGTAGTAGTTGTGCATAAGGATGCAAGCTGAGTGTAGCCTAATGCAGGCAGCGTAGCTGTAGCTGAGGAAGGATGCATGTGTGTTCTAATACACTGAACCACGTACTGAAATATTGCTCATAGCCTTAGTTCTGATGGCAAATCTATAGTAGTTCCTGTTCTGTAGGCTGTTCAAAGAGCCTTTTGGCTGGAATGCCAATGTAAAAGGACAAATATCAAAAGGATTTCTAAATCTTAACTAAATCTTGACATGTGCTCTCCCGTGAGAAGTGATCACTCGTTGCAGTATTGGGATACATCAGTTTGGAAAAGGAGGCGGCCTAACTAAAAATTTGAAATGGCAGAACGTAGTTACATAAACTTGGAATGGAAAGAGGGAACCTACCTTTTATCAGTGATGAGCGTGAAGCATGAGGCTCTGATGGCAAGAAAAATTCTAGTTATCTAAAACAACTTTGTACAATGTATAGGTCTCTGAGACTTGACACAAATGTTGACGGAGCTTGAGACTACTTAAACATAGGAGTGTAAAGAGATCTCTCCATAAAATGGTATGACTTCAGGTCACAAGAAACCTTTTGTGAGCTAAGATTTTGTTTCTATCAAGCAGATGAGAAAGTTACAGCCTTCCACAAGAGCACATAATCACAGTTTTCTTTAAAGGATGAGGGCCTACACAGCCAGTTAAGTTGTTCATGGTGTGTTTCACCTGCTGCCGTAGTCCGTTTCCTGATGACTGGTATTTGCAGAGAATGGAAGAGGTTGCATGGCTCGCGTGAGTGTTGTGCTCAATCAGCTATCAGTAGGGCTCCAGCAATGCTTGTTAACTTTGTGTAAGATTTATGTACCTGTTAAGAAGAAAGAAAAAATAAAAGGTGTTTGGGAGATGTGAAAATGAGAGGATAGCTTGTGAACAGAAGCAGCCTACTAGGATTTCTTTATAAAATGACTCTTGAACTTAGCTGGGGCAGCTCAGCTCAGCTCTTAACTCCCAACTGGGGAACAAAACTCACACTGAAATTTATGGGGAGTTAGAAATCTGTATATCTATATCTATCTATCTGCCTTTATGAAACTTGGCCCTATTATACTAGCCATGGAGAATAATTATAGTGCAGCCTTGAAGAAGTATATTTAGTATTGCTCTCAGAAATCTCTTAATATAGCTGATACAAGAAAATAACATTTAGTGTATCTTTTAGAAAAACTTTGCATCTCCCCTCTTGCATCTGCCTATTCTGTCTCCTGTTTTTTGTTGAAACCCTTTTTCCTTCTTTTTGTATATTGTCACTGTTACTTACTATACAATATTCTTATATTATACTTATACTCTTACTATACAATATTTTTGAAAAATCCAGGCTTTTACAGTAGAACGTAGCTCCTTGTGGTGCTACAGAGCAGTACAACTTTGATTTGTGGCTGAGTTCTCCAAATCAGTTTCCAAATCTCACTTTTGCACTGAGATACTAAATAATAAACCAAGAAGTATTCTGTACCTCTTAACCAGAAGTATTTGAGCAATAGAAACAGTTACTAAAATTTGCCTGCATTCAAAGTGGGTAACCAGAATAGGAGGAAGAAAATTAGCAGAAAGCAAATACAGTTTTAAAAGTTTTCTTGACTCTTACCATTCATCTTAAAAGACACATTCCTCAGAGAGCAGCTGTTAATCTCTATGGCATAAGGATTAGAAAAGTCACCTCTAGTAGCACTGCTCAGTGATACGCAAGTCTTCACCCTATCACCACAGTATTGTCATTATTGCTGGTTTCTTAGCTTTACTCAGAATAAAGTGAAGATGCCAGCAAACTGCTATTACAATGTAGTAGAAATAATTGGGTTTGGAGCTGATGGGGATGTTTAAGAGTTCTGAGGAAAAGTGCAAAGTCAAGTGTGCTATTTCAGCACAGCTGGGACTCTGCAGTATGTTGTGCTTTTCAGAGTCGGCATCAAAATGATGCCTCTTTATGGTGGTCCTCAGGAGTGCTGGTACCAAGAATGACCACAGAAGAAATATGAACCTAGGTCCTAATGGATTTTAGTTGTTCAGGTGTTCCATAGCACTCTACCATAAATCTGTTAATCTTGGTAGCTTTCCTCAGCTCAAACTCTTGCTTAAATATATGTAATATATTACTCAGAAGTTTCCCCATGTGAATACTCTCCTTGCTGAAATTAAGAGAGAACATATTTGAATGTTCAAAGACCTCATTTCAAAAAGTGAAGTAAGTCTTAAGAAATAAGCTTATGGTGTAAGGCTTTTTATACTATCTTGGGTGGAGTAAGGAGATGTTCTGGTCTTGTCTTTCCTGTTTACTCCCACATGATTGGGTATGTCAGTTAGGTTGTTCCCCCAATTTTTTTGTTTCAAAGGGAAAAGTGATGCCTGCCTTTCCCTTCCAAGAGAGCTGAGACTGTGCCTAATGTTTGTACTGTGAGAACTTAACTGCTGCTTCTTGGAGAAAGAGCTGTAGAATTGAGTGTCACAATAAATGAAATGTGCTTCTGAGAAATATAGTGGGAATATGTTAGAGTTTTTCTTTTGTGAAAAAAATTTCCTTGCAAGTCAGAAGTGTTCTTCAATGAGGAGGAAATGGCTATATGTAATTACTTATGTTCTTAGAGTCTTCAAAATAGACCATAGGTTTTACTGGATCTCTCTTCTCAACAAAGAAACATTCTTTTTTTAAAAAAAATGAGATAAAAGTTAAATTAAATCAATCTTAAACAGTGATGCAGAGTACCCGTAGACCCTATCTCACAGTAAAACTAAGGTGATCCAGATGTGTAACATTAATTAGGTCTATGGAGAAAATAGTTATTTTGTGTAGGTGGGATTTTTTTTGTTTGTGGGGTTTTTTTTTTTTTTTTTTTTTTAAGCAGTATGGGTAAGCCTTGAAACTAGGAGAATGTGGGAAGGAAGCTTGCCTCTTCATTGCAAGTAGAAAACCCTTAACACTAAATTTCCATGTAGCAAAGAAAGTAGCAGAGCTGATTTAGCAACTCCATTGTAATTGAGTATTATTTTGCTATTTAATGGGAAGCCTAAATGTAAGAATTAATCTTTGGAGGTTCTGACAAGGTAATGTAAAAATTATGCAAATGGAATGCTGTGATGAGAATTAAAATGGGCAGAGTTCAGCCTTGTAGCCAAGAAGTAAAATGTGCAAGTATCCCACTGTAACTGTGTCGTGTTTGTACATTAGTCACTCTGTGCTAATGTACAAGGTTCAAATAATCATCAGTATGTATATAAACATTTTTTTCTTGTAGTGATAGAATTGTCCTTTAAATTTTCAGTAGTTTTTAAAAAAACTTTACCTTATAATTCTTTGTACAGTGAATAATTGTGTTTGCTGTAATATGCGATTGTTGAAGTGATCACAGAAATGGAAAACACAGATTTAGCAGTTGCTTTGTGTCGTCTTAAATGATTATTTCAAGGAAACTAGGTTTTTAAAAATATTTATGTAATTAGACATGCAAACAAAGGCTCAGTTTATATATTTCATCTTATTTGCACTGAAATCTGTGCATGTACATTTATTTTTGTATATACTTTTCCAGATGAAGATCTGTATAAACTTAAATCCTGTTACCACGTTTTGTGTCTGCTTAAATTGCTGCAGGAGAAGAATGCATGGGATGTTATGTTTCCCCTCCTCAGACTCCTGTTACTCACATAATTGAATAGAATGTTTCAAAATTCACCTTTGAGTTTAGAGCAGTTTTGAAGCATTTCAGCCCAAAAGGGAACATTCTATATAAATGTTGAATCCTAAGTTTAAAAGAAAATGGCCACATCAATCCTAGGTAAAATATTAATGCGACTTTGCTATAAATATAGGTAATAGTCTTAATCTGGGACTTTGTAGTGAAATCAACCTGCTCCCTTTCTCGTGGCTTCCTCAGAAACACTGGGGATCTGTTTGCCAGTAGTTAGGCATTTTGTGGTGAGCCATAAAAGAGAAACATTAAAAATAATTGAGGAAGATCTTACAGAATTAAGGATGGCATTATTTGGTATATTTTCTAATACAGAAATACTTTCACCGAACTACTGACTAGTACTTTGGGCATAGGGGGTTGTACCTTTTTGGGTTTAATTTAAGAATATCTTTTTGTCCCGTTTGAATGTTTGCTTAGACCTTAGTAATGTCATGACTTCCACTCCAAATATAAAGGCTGTGAATGGGAAAGCTGAAAGTAGTGATAGTGGAGCAGAATCAGAAGAAGAAGGGCTTCGTGAAGAGGAGGAGAAAGAACTACAGCTAAATGGAAAGGGTATGTTTTCTAGACTTGGACCATTGTTTCTTTGAAACTCATTCATCTAAGTAGCAGAAAATCCCAATGAATCATGAATACCATACTTCTTTAGGAGAATTTTATATAAATACATTTGTAAATTTATATAAATAGATGAGTTTGAAATATGGCAACATCTCAGCCTATGTTAAAAGACTAGGACAAATTTGTGACCTGTCTCATACAGAAAAATTCTGATTCATGTGGGAAGTTCTGTTAGTATGTTAGCTCAAAGACTACAGCATACCCTGTATTGTTTTGGGGTTTGTTGCCAGTTGTTTGTAGAAGTTATGAATGGATGCATGGGATGAAGCAGGAGAATGAAAAATCACATTTCTTCAGAGAAAATAAAACAGAACTTTTGGTGAGATTTGCTTAGTTTTTGCTTAGTTTTTTACTTAGTTTTGAGAAAATACCAGTCTTGAATAGAAAGGAAATGAAATTATGCTTTTAGAATTCTGTGCAGTTTTTTTTCCCTCTAAGGATATTGTGGTAGTTCTTTATCAGTGAGACATGCAGTGGATTTGCTTATTTAGGTTTAAATATCATTCTCTCATTTGCAAAATAAAAAAATATATTTACAATTTTTACAAAAACAAAACTGTCCCTATGACAGAATCTAGTTGAACTTTTATATTTTGTTCTGCAGATACATTAAACATATAGCCCATTAGAAAGTTAGATGCATGAAGAAATATGTTTTGAGCTGTTAGGCACCTACTTTTCTATTTGCAGCATTTTCTTGTTCTTTTACAGAGTATAAGAATGTGAAGCCAGACTCAGCAGCTGCTAAGGATTTGGAAAGCATTGTCACTAGTGACTGCTACAAAGAAAGCGTTATCCCAGATATGCAGAATGGCACCCAGACAAAATCTGCCCTGAATGGCTTGAATGTGGAGGAAGAAATAAAGAAAACAGAGCAAAGCCTAGAACTAGCTAATAACACTGCTCACCAAGGTATTGTCCTTGCAAGACTATGTTATAATTCTTGTATGTTTTGCTTGGAAAATATTGCTTCTGTTTAAAGCTTAATCCTGGAATTCAGACACAAGCAGCCATGTCTTCTATTTATAGAATACTGAAGAATACTCAAATATTAATCAAATGCGAGAGCAATATAAAATAAAGTTTTAAAATAGGTGTTTTTTAAAAAGAAGAGATTAATTCAAAGAGAGGGAGGTCAAACACACACAAATGCAATTGCTTTATTCTAAAATCATTATGTTAAACATGCAAATACTATTTGCATTTGAAAGCTAGTCTGTAATGAGATGAAAATCACTAATATCTGTATTTGTCATTCCCAAATTTGAACATACTATAAATGCCTAGTTTGTGAAAGTCATTTTAGAACTAATTGATAACTTAAGGAAAACTACTCTGTACTGAGATTAGGAAGGAAAGCAGAATAAGCAAGGTAGAAGTAAATTTTTCTTCTTTAAAACAAACATCAACATGAGGTTTAGTTTTCCCCTTAGTAAAAGTTTTATATAATTTTTGTATTAATATAACCTCTTTATTCCTAATATAATTTTAGAATGATAAAAGTAGATGAAAGGGGCAAGAGTTGAAACTCATTTAGATATTTTAACTCATTGCTTCATTCTTTGCTAGAATTGGCTTATTTAGAAAGCGTGTGTGCATACCTCTTTTACACACAGGTGCAAATGAAGAGAATACTGAAGAGATCTCAGGAACTCCTCACTTAACTAGTGATTCAGACAGTGAAGTTTATTGTGACTCTATGGAGCAACTTGGACTAGAAGAGGTAAGAGCTTAGTGTTTCTAGTAACATTCTGAAATTGGTAAGTTGATCTTTAAATATGTTCCTGTCCGTTAAATGAACTGGGACATGCAGAGGTGAATGAAGTAACTCATGTATACCTCTCCTGTTCAAGCAACCATTCTTGTTCTTTTTATTGTCAGTCTTTTACAATTTGGTTGTCACTGATCTAAAAGCCTTGAAATTTTTGCCCTCCAATCATTCACATTCACAATCATTTCATAGGGGAAAATGTGCCAAAAATAACAGAACAAAAGAACTAAGAGATAACGTGCACGAGTGGATTTAGGGTCTCACAACATATGTAGGGACCAGATCCAGCTATCCCAAAGAAGCAGTGGATTGTTTTTGCAATTCTTTTTGCACTCGTTTCTTCCAGCCTCATGAATCCTGCGTTTGTTTCTTAGCATGAATAGAGAGTAAGCCTAAGTAGGTGGATGGAAAGTAGCCTAGGTCTGAAGAAAGGGAAATGATGATAATTTCCAGCGGCCTTCTTCAGCTCTAAGATACGTCTAACCTTGATATGAAGGGTGGACACCAGCTCTGCTGGCTTAAGTTTGGCTGAATTTGTGCTCCTATCTGTTTTATTAACTGTGATCTTAGTTGGCTTACTTGCTTGGGATGCTGAAGGAGGTCTAGTTTTTAAACATGCACTTTGTTGATCGTATGCAAGTATCTATTTTTTTCCTGATTCTGGGAAATAGTATGTGAATGATGTGTGGGCTCAGAAGGCCTGATGAGTACTGTAATATTGTACCATTCTCTTGTTCAACTGCTTCCTGAGGATCTAGAGAATTCCTTTTAGTACATCAGAATTTTAGCCAGTAGTGAAGCATGTTGGGAAAAGGTGATTTGATAGAAATGCTGCAGGCACTTACGTAGGTGATTTCCCAATTGTCTTCTGTATCTTTTGAGCTTGTTTGAGACTCTTTAATTGAGGTAAGCAGAAAATTTGTCAGCTTTCCCAACCTGTGTGAGAAAAGATTCAGTCTTGAACAAAATTACAAATGTTCAGGTACAACCACAGGTTGTCTAATTCAAAATAGAAAAAAAAAATCTGTGAAAAAATTAAGCTGTATTTTTATTGCAAAAAATGTAGCAAATGCAATTTCTTAACCTCTGGTCATGTGGGTTTATGAAGTGCTATTTGACAAACAGGATTTTGGCAGCAGTTTCCATTCCTTTACCCCTTCCTTTGGCTATTTTTGGCTTTCTCATGGAGTTATTCTTCAGCTAGCTCAAGTCCCCGGTTTGCTTCACCATGTGGTTGTGCAAATGCTTGTCATTGTACTGAATAGATTGGAGCTGGTACTGTCTTAAGGCAATTTTGTTCTGGAACATGTAATCGTGACCTTATCAATATGTGTATACCATCCATTTTTAATATCTTCCTACATACTACAGACTTTGAAAGATAAAAATTGATAGGAGACTGTTATGACCTTTATTTATTTTTATATATTTTTATGTATTTGAAAGGTGCAGGTACAGCCAGGTAGTTTTGAACAAGTTTGAACAACCTGCCGTCAGTGTACACTGCCTGCTCAAGTAATACCATGTGACTTCTGACGATGTGGCTCACCAATCTGAGTTAGGATACCTTTTCACCCTCTGTGAGGTCAAGCCAGTCTTACAAGGAAAAAGTGAATGTTTTCAGATCTTTTCAATGTCCAATTTTAGTGATTACTGCATATAACTGTATCTTAGAAATGGCTAAAATATTTCCCACGTAGCTTTAAGTGTTAGGACTGTTTGGAGAGTACTTGCCTCAAATGAGTGGATAAACTTTTCAAATCTGAAAAGGACATTTAGACAATGATGAGCATGTTTTATGGGGAAAATATTGCTCCTGTTAAAAGAAAAGTCTTGATGCTGGGCAAAATATTTTTCCTAAAGTGAAAGAAAAGATGATACTTCTTTCTTTTTATTGATTGCCTGTCACGTTTTACTGAATTTAATTACTTGCTAATTTAATATGTAGCCCTTGGAGATCATCACATCTGCCAAAGGATCCTTAAAACGTTCATCCCATTTCTTGGATGTAGATCACAGTCTTCTGTTAGAAAATACAGATTTTCCAGGACATGCTGGCACGAGTTATGAGAATCTCCAGCTTGGAAATAATGTAGAGGGAACAGTTCAAGAAAAAGGCGAAGTCAAATGTGGAGGAGAAGATGGCAAAGCCAATAATGGGGGCCCTCACAAGGAGAAGAAAGGTGGAGAAAAAATGGATTTCTATGGTGTCAGAAGAGGAAGAGGTATTGCACATACTGCTTTTGTTTTCTCCTGTCTGGCTGCCATAAATTACTGGTGCCTGAGAACTGCTTGGCAGTACTGACCAGTAACATAGTCATGCTGTACAGTGCTTCCATTCTTCACAATAGATAATGAAATCCTAATTCCTGTAGGTAACAATCGGCTTTTGTATCCAGAATTTTTATTTCATTCATAATAATAATGAAAAAAGATACTCTAATGCTAGGAAGAATTTGAATAAGCATTGTGTTTTGGCCTACCTTATGCACCAGCTACTGTTTATGGCACAAGTCCTTTCCAGAAATGTAACTTCAGAATGCGCCTGTGCGTGAGGAGAGTTTCTTTGCAAGTTACATACCTATTTTTAACGCACATGCCTTTATACTTCAGTGGTGTCTTACTTGAAGCTGTGGAACATCTTGCAAACGTATTGCTGATAAATTGTTTTCTATATAATTGGAGTGTTAGCCATGCTTTTGAGTGATTCTGATATTGTCTAATACTGTCTTAAAAACCATAAAATCCATAAAAATAGTCCAGATGTTCTGTATATATTGAATCTTTTCTATATATTTCTGTAACATTTAAATACTTCAATTTAGGACCAGCACCACATTCCACTCTACCTTTTCTATAAAGTCAAGGATAAAGTTTACTTTTCCTGTAGTAAAAATTCAGAAAATACTTTATTTATAAATCACACACCTTTTTCTGTGCCACCTTTACATTATCAGATGCAAGAATTAAAAAATCCAAAAATAACTCTTATGTCAAAAATGATTATGAGGAACATCTTGTAGAACTGCACATCAGTAAAATAGAAAAGAGAGAAAGGGAAAGGGCTAAAATAATATTTGCTACTTGCAAGCAGAAACAGCATAGTCGTATAAAGTTTAAAGGAGTATAGCATGTTTCAAGCAATTACCTTCTTGTCACTCTGTTCCAATGTCCTTTGTATTCCAGCTGCAGAATCTCCCAAATGAAGAACATTCCTACCTTTGATAATAAGAGAGCTCTCACTTTCTTTTCAGTAGGATGGAAGTTACTGCTGAGCTCGATGTCTTGTGAATCAATAATGTTTTGCTGAATGTTTATGCAATTCTAGGACCTTGAAAGATACTACTATGCTGATGCTGTAGGGAAACAGCTCAGATGATGTTGTAATAACTTCCTGGTGCTTTTGAACCGCCAATAAATACAGGCCTGTGGTTAAAATTACTGAACTCAGTTGGGAAGGGAGAAAACTGTAAAACTGATAAAAACAAACATTTTTCAGTAGAGATGTTAGCTCATTCTGTGTATGTATTGTATGAATGTATATATAAATAGATATATTCATGTATCTATTTTTTTCCCCTGAATATAGGGCATAGACTTCCACCTCTAGGCGATGGTGCACAAGGTGGCCAGATGGGTAGTGGAGGAGATGGAGAGCGCTGGGGATCAGACAGAGGACCCAGGGGTAGCCTCAGTGAACAGATTGCGATATTGCTGATGCGGTTACAGGAAGACATGCAGAATGTCCTTCAGAGGTTACATATGCTGGAGGCAGTTACAGCCTCACAGGTGAAAATTCTAGTTGGATTATTCATTAAAGGTGTTTCATAATATTTTATGAAATTTCCTCTGATATTTTTATGCTTTTTAAAATTAAAATTTCGATTATGCTTTTTAATTTATTTCAGCTTAAAATTTTATACACAGCTTAATGGTACCTCCTCTCAGGAACACAATTCAGGACTCTTGTACATGTTAGTAAAAGCATGCGTTTTTACCTAGAAATTAACTATATTATTTTGCTGATTTTTTTTGTTGTTAGACTCATCTGTCACACACATCATACAGTCTCTAGACAGAGATTCCATAGTTAATGTTAGTAATATCTACTCCCGTATACTATGTGTTTGACAGTAAATCTCAAAGCATTTTCAAAGGCATTGAGAAATTATCTTAACTTTCCAGACTGGTAAACGTTTGCAGGCAGAACTTCTAAATCCATTATTTACTTATCAGCTTGATTCTTCATAGCACTTTCTCCTCAAAGTAATATAGTCTTGGAATTTCACATTATGTGTGCAGGATAGACAAAAGTTTTAAGCATGTGTAGATTTTTATCAATATATTTTTTCTTTTCCTTCTACTTCAGTGAAAATACTGATATGCTTACTAATGCGCTTGAGAGAATAAAATGTGCTGTGAATATAGTTGAACAGCAAATGGTTCTAAAAATGGTTTTGTTTGCCTTGCTGTGGTGATATATTTTGATCTCCTTGAGAATTAGAAAGCTGTGCAAGCAGTATTCTATGGGATTCACATACTCCAAATCTAAGGCAATCAGAGAAACGCATTTATTAAAGCTGTGATTTTGCTTCATCATAGCTATTCAAGAATCATTTTTTTTTAAAAATCACATTATATATGAAGTAGTAAAATATCTCTCCCCAGCAGCTCATACTGTATTCTTATTTGAGGAGAAGCAAGGTCAGGAAGCTTCTAGTTCAAACTTATATTGATTAAGACCCTAGAAAACAGACCGCTTTGCTTCTGTGTGTAGGGGGGCAGTCTGGAAAAGTTTCTCGTACTTCTCATTCTCTGGAGTTGCATGGAAGATGTAGGATGAAGTATTCTCTTTCCTTGATGCTCATTCCTAGACATGCCTATACCCATAGCTCAAGTCACTCTAAAACAATGTTTTTTACCTTTATATAGACCAGTTTAAATACCATACATGCAAATTTAGCTGTTGGTATTTCTACTCTGGTTTGCAGCTTGAGGAAGCTGAGATGATAACCAAGGCAGGGAAGAAAGTGTAGAGCTCCAGAAAGTGACACTGACTCATTTTTTAACATGTAAAAATGTGATTAAAATGTTATGAAGAGTAATGGAAGCATGAGAGGTAAGCTGGAAACTAGGTGGTGAGAGCTGGATTATGTAGTAGTTTTGGTCTTTAACAAAGTTAAGGAAAAACTTTCTTTCTAGGAATGGGATTCTGGGCATTAACTACTGTTCCTCAAATTGTCATAGACAGATTGAAAAGCCTTTACAAGATGAAGAACATCATTTTCTCATTTTGTGAAGCAGAGGAATTTTAATTGCAGTTTCCTTTTTGATACCTATCAGCCTTGTTTTGTTTTTATAGGCAAGATCTGCAACACTACCATCGAACTACCAGCCCGCTTCCTCTTTCAAGGTAAAATATTGGGTTTTATTTTTGTAAAAAAGTGGTGTAATTTTTGTAAAAAGTGGTGCAAATAGAGAAAAAAAAGATGATGAGGATGAATATTTTGGATCTGGTTTTCTTAGTATGTGCTTGTTGTCATGTTTCTCCCTGGACTAGAAGATAAAGAATAATGTGTCAGAAGAAATTATTTGTCAGATGAATCTTGCAATTAAATGGCGGAAATTGTTTCTGCTCTACTTACTAATATTTTGTACTTTGGTATTTGTAACACTTGAAGAGCTTATGAAGTACATGTGTAGTATTCTGTACATTCTGTATTCATACTGACTGCTTACTAGAATTTCTTCTGTTTTCCTTAGAAACCATCATGGTGGCCCTTCGAAATTTCTCCTGGTATTTTAGCTTTTGCTATTGTATGGCCATTTATTGCCCAGTGGTTGGTGCATGTATATCTTCAAAGAAAGCGAAGGTAAAGACTTGCATTCAATAGGGCATGTATTCTGTATTTCATCTACTGAAACCAACATGAAATATTCTGTGTTATTTAGGGAGACAGGACATAAAATAATGCCTTCAGGCATAACCATAAGGCAAGGATATAGTCTCAATGTGACTTTCACATATATCTGAAATTTCAGGTCACTATCAAAATAAGGAGCTTGATAATCATTGCTTCTGATATATCTGGTTTTCTTGAGGACTTTATTTCAGGATGTGTCCTGCTTAATGTTCCATTTTACATATCAGTGGCTAATAGCTCTGAAGATACCAGGCCAATAAAGCAAATTACATAGAGAGTCCTTGGTATGACCATGACAAGAAGGTCACAAAAAACCAAATACTGAACAAGAAATACTGGAAGCTGGGAGTGTTTTCCATTAGTTTGGAATTAAAGGAAGAAACATGGATACTTTTTCTACCCTTGAAAATTCCTCAGCATAAGAAAGTATTTCTTAATTTGACTCTATGTGGAACGCTCAGTAAAGGCTGTTAAGGTTAAATCCATGAAGTGCAATGCAAAGTAAATGATCTCAGTGAGTGCAGTTAAGCACTTGAAACTGGATGGCTTGGAGTTGTCTTTTTGGCATTCTTTGACCCTCTTACTCCCAGTATCCTCTTGAGCCATTGTCACTGCTTGCTAGACTCCCTAGTTCCCTTGTGCTATATGAAAATTTTCCCCCTATACAATCTTTTATGAAGTCCCATATGTTACCTATTTCATATTTAACATTTACTAGCAACTTGCTACAGTATTTTTGCAATGTCTGCTTTGGCTTCCTTCAGCTAAGGTACAGTTCTACCCTCATCTTACCTATTTCCCAACCTCTCCAAACATCAAAAGATCAAACAAAGGTTCTCTAGTTGTTACATGCTTAAACCTCACACCTGAATTGTTAGCTTAATATGTGCTTACTTTTGCTTTTTTTTTCCTTTGTATCTGCCTGCAGAGAGTCTGCATGCGTATAGGTCTTACTAGAATTAGCTTAAATTGTTGTAATTTTTGTAATACTTGAAAGTTCATGTTAATGGCTTTCTCTCATACAGTAAACAATAGGATGGCAGTCAAGGCTGCAAGTCTGCCATAATTCCCTCTCTAAAAGCTGTAACTGGCAGTACTGTCGTTACTTGCATTACCAGAGAAATCACTATTACAGCTTTTTAGGCAGATATACATGTTTTCCTTTTCTTCTGCATTGATAAATGGAGATTTCCATTTTATCAAAGAAGTTATTTAAAGTCAGTACAGTTGTTGTTGTCTTATGTGAGTCTCCTATGAACTTTAATGTTGTTTAGCTTTTAGCTCTGGAATGGCCATTTCTGTCTTCTCTTCATGTATGTTGCTATTGTAAATCTTATTTATCATCTACTCTGACCTCTGCAGCACAGACCAGAAGCTTTTCCTGAATCAAATCACAGGTTCAGTCAGAAACCAGCTTTTAGAAAAATATCCATTCCAGCAATTTTACTAATAAATTGTCCTAATGATTCATTGCTTAATAAATAAATAGTGCATTATTTTTAGTTTGGATTTTTATAACTTCAACTTTCATCTTTTGGATGAGTCTTTATCTGCTTGGCAGAAAGACCTTGATTTGTTCTCCATGAGTACTTTATTGCTCTAACCAGATCACCTTTTAATCCTCTCTTACCTAACCTAAACATTTTAAAGTTGTTCTCCAATCCTGTGATGATTGTTCCAGCAACTTTTCCCTGAACTTTCCAGTTTATCAACATCCTTTTTGAGTTTTGGACACCAGGATTGGTACTGCAGTCCACCAATGGTAGTCACAGTGCCAAACCCAGGCAGCGTAACCCCAGGTAGTCCGTATTCTGTTTACTCATTCAAGAATTGCACTAAGATAAATACAGACTTTAGGAATAGAAACAACTGAAGAAACAACTGAAGAAACTTATTCTTCAGTCTTTCTCAGCGTTTCTAAAGACACCTTCCTGTAGCCAGAATTTAAGAACTATCCGTTTCTTTGTTTCTGTCACCTTTCCATTAGGAGTTCCATCTCCTGTAGCATTGGTAGGAAGAGAAGTTGATCAGTACACTCTGAACTCAGACCTAAAACAGGATTGTGAAACAAAGATTCCTTCAATGTTGTCCCATTGCCAGGTCTAGTTTACATGTTGTTAATGTGTTTTAAGCAACAGCTGTACACAAGACATGTACTGACCATAGTACATATTTGTGTGTCTGGACCAAAACCCAAGAGTCTGTATTACCACATGAGGTTTTTATATGATGAAGCTGTAGCACCAGTGACTCCTGAAATCTGTTGCAAAATGGAGCAAGTTCCATGAAAGTGGTGGTGAAAAGGCCTTCTGTAGCCTGCAGCTGTTTAGGGCATGCCCTTGGGAAGGGGGAGCTGCCTCACTCTCAGCGACCTCCTGCATGGTGTTCTAGCTGTTCTAGGACTTGTTTTGAGCCTCCTAACCTTTTTCATTCTTTTATATGGAACTTAATGCTGAAAATTTGGGTACTGTTGTTTATAGCCATCACTGAATAAAGCTTGAAAACCTTGAGGTGTAAATGCTCCAAAACCAGATCACACCCCCCCACAAAAATTTAATGATGATTGCAAGTTGTTTACATTCAGCTCATGATTTTGGAATATTCTATGATTACATGTTTTGTAGAGTTGCTGCAGGCCAGCAAATCCTTGATAGGGTCAGGCACTGTTCTTTTACCACAAACTCCCCTCTTGTCCTGTACTGTGGGAAGTAATAGTAATTAATTTCATCTGCAGTTCTGAATTCTTAATGTTTTTATTTTTTATTCCTTGCTGTAAGTTGTGCTAGTTCTGTAAACATAGTTTGTTTTTAACTTAAGAGGGCAAATTTTAGGATATCTCAAAGTGGTGTTGGACTTAAGAGATTAGAAATCATTCCCATTTAAACTTAGTTGATGTTTAGCCAAATGAGAAATCTCATATGTGAAGGTAATTTAACCAATTTATTTGATTCTTTTTCCAGAAAACTGAACTGAGAATTTGACTTTGCTTAAAGGCTACTAGAACTAGAAGGCCCTGGAAAGTGAAGGAATTCTGACTTCTCATAGAACCTCAGGATCTGGGATGATGTTCCTTCTGTTATAGTAATATTTTGTACTACCTTTGAGCAAAACATTTAAGGACTAACATTTACGGATACTTCAATGATTCACTGCTCTTAGGTTACAAATAAAATAAACTTAATTCAATTCCATCCTTAAACCCCATAAACAATAATTATTTTGGAACATGCCTGTAGATGGGCCTTCAGTAATTTCTGGTTTCACTGATGTCAGGTAATGGGGAAAATGTCATCTTTGTAAAAGAATAAATAGAAAATATGTAAAAATCACTTTAACATAGAAATAATTTTACAATCACAATATCTCTGCCTGTTTTCCACAGGGCTACATGCTATCAGATGAAAGCAGTAGTGAAGTATGAATTCCAAACACTGTAAGCTGATGGGGGGGGGGGGAGTACAATATAATTCTGGGTGGTTCAAATGGTTATTTTTGCTGCTAAACTATTGTGGGGCAGGTTTCCTTGTAAACGTGTCAAAAATGAAAGCTGAATGTTCTGCTTATCCTTTAAGATTGTAAAGGAGTTTAGGGAATTGCTATATACCTTGCAAGTCAGAACTGTTAGTAACAGGGAAACTGTCAAGTTTGAAAGCAGTGTGTGACACAAGGGATCTATCTAAAAGGCTGCACCTTATAATATTTTTAACTTTGATAATTGTATTCTTGATGACACCTTGTTTTGAGTGAAATATATAGTTAATGTACAAAGTGCTTTAATTTTAGATTAAAACTAGCTCTGTAAAAACATCTCTAAAATTTTAAAAGGCTCAGCGTATTTAAGTTTTCTATTGTCAGTTAATATCAAATTAAAATAAGATCTTATCCAGTCCTAATCTATTGTGGACTTTTCCCACTCCTTTTAAGAAAAAAACAGTTCCTTTATTTCTCTCTTATCCTACTTCCTTACAAAATTTTTAACCTAATTTTGGTGCTGATTATTTTTCTTTCACATATATATTAATCAATATGCAGATAAATGTACAACCTTGTAAAGTTTGCTTAGTCAAAAAGCATGCTTTACAATTAATTTTTAAATGCATATGTAAGTTGTTATCTAAATCTCTGGAAAATGAAAGTGCATTTAATACTAGTTCTCTGTCAAATTTAAGACATTCATTTACTATAAATAATTACATTATACAGTAACCTGTGTTTAAGGTTTAAATATTTAAATATGACACCACATTAATAATGTGCTTTCATTTTCAGAGTAAACATTACAAATTATTCTTGAGAAAAGTTATTTTCCGTCCTTCCTGAAACTTTTTTATAGTTTGGAAAGCATTTTTCATACAAGCTATACTGTATAAAAACAAACATTAAATTCAGTGATTACCAGAGCAATTTTAATCTTGTTTTTAGTTCAGTGGGGCTTTTCTTGTTTTAAAGAGTGATTTTCCCCCTCTTTTGATTTTCTTTGTTGTGAAACTGAATTAAAAAAATACAATGACCAGAACATCTTTGAAGACTGTTGCAACAATCAGATGATTTGATGTGCCAGAGATCAGTTCTGGCCCAAGATACCCTGAAAATTCAGGTTTGAACAAAGTTGGTGTTGTAATAGAAGTTCTACTACCATCTAAAGCCATTGTGCCTGTTGCTTAAAGTTCCTCAAGTGATTGATTTAATATCATGAAATGATAGAAATTATTACAGAGGAAGGATATTTTAGCTTAAACATGATTAAACAAACAACCCACCCACCCTATGGCACCATGTCTGATGACAAGAAGCAGAACTACAGAGTGCCTCTTCCAGTTCCTAACACTGGAGGAACACGTCCTACACTTAGGTGTCTAGCTTTTAGCGAGTATAGACATTCCTAAAGGTACTTAAGTGTTAGCTTCCCAGTGAAATAAATACAGGCATGTGTTATCTTTGCTATTTATTAATGTTTCAATAAATCAATCCCTTAATATTCTGTATTTAGTCTTGAATTTTCTTATTGTTTAGCAAGTGCTGCACACCGATGCTTCAGCTGTATAGAAGAGCATGCTAGCTATGCCATGAAGATGCAGCCACAATCTTAAGGTGGTAATACAAAGCAACATTGCTTTCATAGCCATTTACCTGTAACTCATATATAGCTGGGCTTTGGCTGGTATGGGTATCTCACACTCGGAATGAGATGTGGCCTGCTGAAAGCTGAACAATTCCTAGTTATTTAGGTGGAGTAGGAAGAGACACAGCCTTACCTTTATGCCATTGTCTCTAACAGATCATTGGGCTGAGAACTGGAGTGCGTGGTTCCAGCTGGTGCTCTCCTCAGAGGGGCTGCTGGCAGTTAAAACATAGCCTTGAGCAGCACTGGAAACATCCAGGCTGAGCTCCAGATTACGCTTGAAGTCTGTCTGCAGCTAATTTCATTCAGTGAATCAAACTTCATCTCAAAATAATCTAGATTTGCTTTGGATGAAGCCATATGGAAGACCCTGCCACTGCTCATGGGTTTTCATTTCAGGGAACTGGAACATAGCTAGTCTGAGGTGTGTGTGTGCGTTTGTGTGGGGGCACCTGTTTGGTTCTGAGCACGAGCTCTTCCTCCCTCCTGCTTGTCTTACTGCAGCACTGAAGTGCTACAGGAGATGGAGCCACTAGCATGTGACATGTTCTAGTAACTGCAAAGAGGCAGAGCGGCAGCAGGGATTACCTCCTCCCCTAACATGCAAGCATAGCTTGTAATAAGGATTGCAGAGGGTGGAGAACAAGCCTGATCTAAGTGCCTACAGGTCTCTGATACAAGGAAAAAGCTTAGAAAAATGAACTTCAGTAAGCATCTTTGGAGAAGGAAAGCTGCAACAGACACAGCTGCTTTTTATTCCTTAACAAACAGCAAAAGGGGCAAGCACTTCCTTATCCTTACTTGGGTTCTACATATCCTTCCCTCATTATTTTGTGATCACCATGTTTACACTATTACTGACTTGAAAAAGCAGAGATAGTGATACTTAGAGCGTACAGTATTACACTGAGAAAATTTGATCTGTGTACAACAGGAAGAGTTTGGAAGAGATACTAGTACAGGTAGATAATACCCCTGAGTTCATTAGAGGAGCTCTGCAAGCTCAGCCCGTAAAATTCAGAAACTGTCAGAAAGTCTGTCATTCTTTCTCTACAATCTGATTGCTTTAGATAAGATGCTCACACACTGCACAGTAAAAACTTTGTTTCTATTTTAATAGTATTTCCTTATCTATAATTGGAATCCTTCCTTAGGGAAAGAACAGTATATTTTTTTCCCTCAATTACAGAATAAAATGGTTAAATTAAGGTAGGGTCAAAAAGAAAAAAACAAACAAAAAACAAAAAACCACAACACTGGTGACCTAATAGTAATTCAAGAATACAGCAGTAGGCTATGGCAAGACTGCAACGTTTATTTATTTCATATAGGACAGGGTGCATATTTTTAGAAAAGCTAACAGCAAAAGAATAGTTTACGGGAAGAGTGATCATACTGAGACTGGAACCTACTAGCTCAAGAACACATCAACATTTCAGCATGTTCAGCTCCAAACATTGTGCAACATGTAGGCAAGTGTAACAGCAAGTTAGAGGTAGTGACAGTTGGCCAAGACAGCTATTGCTGTATAAGGAAGCATGACATTTACTGATCTTGTTTTTAGCACACTTCTGCCCAGACAACAGCAGATAAACCCCTATCCTAGCTCCTTAGGAGAATGTGGATGCTGCAGTGTTTATATGTAGGTTATGCACATGAAGAGAAGCCCAGGCCTTCAAAAACAAAACAGGTCACAGCTGGCTGCCAAGTGATATTCCACAGCTCTAGTTGTTACTAACAGGAAGCAGTTTTAATCATCTTTAGCTACTACATTTGAAATTTTTTTTGGTACTTTTCCCAGTATTGTCTTTCAAGTTGAGCATCAATACCCTATTTTTCCCCCATCTGAGTTAACAAGAAGGATTTTTGAGACAAACTGTTGAAAAATAAAGCCAGGACACATTTTTAGGGAAAAAAAAATCAACGTGTTATACTAAACTCTATGTTTGCTATCATCTGGATAAAAATGAGATATTGAATAGAATGGGGTATAAGTCTTCAGTGCTAATTGTGCAAAATTTAACCAAAGTCAGTCATAGACAGCAGCATACTCATGCTACAATGGTAAACAGTTTACATTAGTTCACATTAGACATTCTGATGGGGCAGCTGACTTATATATGTAATCTGTAGTATTTGTTTTTGTATTGTATCATAAAACTATGGTAAAAGAACCATGATTTTCTGGAAGGTTTGAGGGTTTTAGAACTAAATAAGACGATTCTTTCTGCCTAATGTTTCAGTATACTTTCATCTCTAGTTCTATGTAACTATGTTAGCATTAGATTACTTAAAAATATTTAAATTACTTAAAATCAGACCTTTAAGTAGCTCTATAGTTCATTGTGATGGCTTAAAAAAGTTATAAATAAAGGCTGGCTTGATCCTCAGAGCTGATTAAGAAAAAAATAATTGCAGTAGCCTGACATTTTGAAGATAGATAGCCACTAACTTCTTGAAAAAAATTCTTAATCATAAATGTGAATGTATTATACTGCAAAAATGAGAAATGTTGTAATCACCTGTAAGCTACTGAACACAGCAGTTTCAGTGTTATATTTACATCATTTCCTAGCATGTTTTTTATAGAGGATTTTTTCTTAGTGTGAAACTGACATTCTTTTAAGACTAGTCTTTCTTCTAAGAAAAACTGCTACAAATACAAAAATGAATTGCCTAAAATTACCAGTAATTATTTCAATTAAAGGATTATTTTTCGTTGGAGTTCAATACACTCCAAGTACATAAAGGAGAAGACTGTATTTTTAATACAAAGTTATGCTAAAGAACTTCTGTTCATATCTGGAGAATCAGTCTTCTATTGATCATGTTCAGTAATATATTACATGCAATTCTTTACTCATTTTTTTCATGTAGCATTAAATTCAGTAAGTTCAGAAGTTTTCAGAAACTGAAGCCCTTAGTGAAGGGAGTAAAAGTCACAAATGTCTTGCAACTTTCTAAAATTCTATTTCAGTATGATTAATCCTGGCTCTAGGTCAACATACACAATAACACAAGCATTTTGAACTGTTAATAATTAGCTCTCTTTTGTCTCTTTTAAGAAATCTTAGGTTTTTTTCCGCTTCCTTCCTGATTGTTTCTTAGATATCTGTTTATTCAGAATTCCATTCACTAAACCTGGTGCTCCAGGAAGCTGGGCAGTGAAGGGACAGCTCATTCCTATGGCCATGAAATGTCAATTCACAAAACAATCTGAAAAGTCAGTTGGCAAAAGTCACAAGCAAAATGCTAGACTTCTGGCATAAAGCCACTGGGGCTAGCACCACCATCCAGTACGAGTGATCTTTTAACTAACAAGTACAAACCTGAAAAATAATCTTCAGTAAGCCAGCTGAGAAAGATACCTATGCAGGAAAAAAACTATTACAGGAACATTAATTTAATCAGTATTAGCTACAACAAATACTTAAAATCTAGCCCCCATGCAAATTTTCTTATGTTAACAATTTTGAAGTATACTTAAAGCCATTTTCCCCCTAATTAGAAAGTATAATACTGAAAAATTTAACTCAAGTTCTAGTGAAATCTAAAATCTGGTTGTGAATTTATAATACAATAGTCTGTTAACTTGCAATACATTATAGTCTTTAATATTTAGCAGCTTCATTATCAGTAATACTTCGCTTAATAGCCAACACTCAGGTGATTTTTTGTTTTCTAACATAAGAAAGAATGCAAACACACATAATCAGTGTTTTCTATTTAAAACAAATAATTGCTAAAATGTGTGCTGCTCAAGTCTATCCTCCTACAGCATGTTTTAAGTGATTACAATACAATTTCAACAAAGCATTTGACTAATTAATAGAACTGACCCAAGTTCTATTTCCTTACCCCATTTGTCTAAAAGAATGACAAGCAGTAGAACTATTGACTATCTTCACAACACTGATAGGACATGTACTGCTGAGTTAACTTTGAACAACACTGACTGTCTTAACCCTTCTGGGAAGAAAATAAACAGAAGTAAAATGTTTCAACAGTGTTAAGACTTTCATTTCCTGTCATGAATGGGAATATCAGTTTTGCACAAGGGATATATACTCAAATTGGTTCCAAAGGACTACTCCCAAATGAGATTACATTGAACCACAGGTAGGTAAGTTGTATGTAAAGCAATTGGCATGCATGTACGTCCTTTCCCCATTACATTTAAAATAAAATAGTTCCCCACCTCCTAACTGGTTACACATCACTTGAAAACAAAAGAACAATATCTTACCAAATATAGTGTTATTAACTAAGAAATATAACACTCCGGCCTCTCAGTAAGGTGCAGTAAGTGAGATAAAAAGTAGCATAAAGGCACTTGATACCAACTAAGTTTTGTACAGTAGTTTCACTATAGAATAAAGGAAATAATAATAAAAGCAGGTTGATCACTTAGAACACTCTAAATTTGGCAAAAAACTTAGTAAAACCAAACTAGTGTTATTGGACAACCTGTAAGTGTGCAAAAATCATGGAGCAATTTCACTTATCTTGATGCTATAAGCTAAATCCAGACACAGTCAGGTGCTGAGCGTTATTCCTAGCTTCAAAGTAAGAAGTATCAGTTTCATCATCTGGCTGTGGTATAAAAGGCATAGTTTGATGCTGTAGATTATCCCAGTCTACACCACAAAAGAGGGGATGATGTTTCAGTTCTGAAACAGAAGTTTATACAAGCATTAGGAGTTTCCTTCTGTCCAAGCCCCACATTCACATTATTCACTTGATGAAAAAATGTCATTTGTTTTGTTCTGTTTTGCATTTTTAGAAAGCCCAAACCCAACTGCAATTAGATTGTAACCATCCCCAATGTCAGTGAGATCAAACTATTGTCGTACCAACTAACTTTCTTCCCCCAGCTGGAGATCCTGTTCTACGTAACTCACTCGATCAGAGGTACCTAGGGGCTGTCACAGAAAAACATTTTTCATGATTAGGCACCACAGATATTTGAAGTTAGTTTGTTATTTTTGTCAAAATCCTGGGTTGAGTGAGAACATACAGAAGTCACTGCAACCCTCCTCCATCCAGGCCACCTGCTCTTTGCTAGCCAGACCATTCCATCAGCTTTGTATAGGTTCTAAAATCATTCCCTTTCCTACCACCAGGCACAAACGTTAAAAACCACTTACGGTCAAACTACCACAGACCATCAGGTTCTGCTTTCCCAGCTACTGGAGTCAGGATAACCAACCAAGCTGTAAGCTTTTGACTCCAGAACTTCCCTGTCCTGTCCATTTTGACCAGAATTTCCTGGTACATAGCATGCAATGACCTGATTTCTGATCATGAAACATCATTCCATAATGAAAGTTGCTTTGCTGCTTTGATTGAATTCAAGAAAGCAAAATTTCAGCTGAGTGGGATAAAGACCTATGTTTTTATCACCTACAACACAGAAACTAGAAGCTAACTGAAAAGAATAATAGGAAGGGCAAGAATTACATGCAAAGGTGCACAGAAGCTGGTTCAAGAAAGTCACTACAAATTGGAATTCTAAGACATTAGAACTTGTTTATCATTTTTACATTTCCTGGTCAAAAAAAAAATCTAATGCAACATTAACATTTCGGGCAAAAGACAAGAAAGCAGAGGGTTAGCCTTCTAACTCCTTGTAATAGTTTTAACTACTATACATGCAGCAGAACACAATGCATGCATCCACCGTATGCCTACACTGCAGTTCTGCACTTAAAATAAGAATTTTCCAGTACTGAAAGTTGTCTTCGATTGAAAGATGAGCAGATTGCATCTTCTTTTACAAAGAAGTATTGATCTATGCCACAACTGGCAATCAGCTCCTGTCTATGTCTGTCAAAAAACTCTTGAGATCACATGTTCTCTGCAAACTGCTGCTTGTAAACTTCTGTTACGTGGACATAAACAGCCAACAGAAGCACACCACCAGAACGTGACAAGTTTCTCAGCAACTTAGACTTCGTGCTGGAGAAAGAGAGCAAGAATATGCATCCACATGTGTGTTCAAGGGTCGGGGGAGACAAGGATGAACAATGTGATAGACTCAATTACAGTGGAAAAAACCTAATGGCTGTCCTGAAACAAACTCATCCAACTTCACCTCAATGGGCTACAAATCAAATAAGGAGATCAGTTAACAGTTATAGGTCCTGACAAAGAACCAATTTCCTAAAACTTCAGACAGAAGGATATCATTATGTCATCTAATTTCTCACACAGAATCACAGGCAATTAGATTTTCCCCCTATTACAAAAGTTATTGCCCTTACTATTACATTTAACTAACATATCCTCAAACTAAGACATCATGTGCTTTTTGAGACACATTAAAAAGCCAAAGAATTCCCCACTGACATCATGAGCTGCACTTACAAATCTGTACCTTCTCTAATTTGATTTGGCCTAGTTTCATCTTCTAGCCTTTGATCTCTTTATGAGTAATCACTTGCATAGTAATTCCCTTGTCTAATGATCTCTCAGGCAAATTTTTCTATTTAAGATTTCTCCCTGTTTTTCCAAACCATCTCACACAGTAAATTTCCTCCTATGTTATTAAACTTCATGAAATATAGTCTCTATTATGATAGCCAGGGAGTCCTTCTACAAGGGAAAAACATATAGGTACACTTTCTAAAGTATTCTCACTGTTTAATTCTGTGTTCTCTATACATTCAGTGTAGAGAGGCAGATTCCTAAAATAGTTCCTTTGAATTGTCCTCTGTGAGAGACTTCCTTTTCCAAGCTACAGAGACCTTGATTATATGCCTAAAATTAGTTATGCCAACATGCCTCAAGTGTCTGTTACAAGAGTGGTTAACAGAGTAAACCTTGGTATGTCAGATGTCAAAGACTAAACATTCATAGCAAAGAAGTGTTAAGGTAAAGGAAAGTTCAGTATCTGACATTTTGAAAGAAGAAAGTAAAACCTTGTCACAAAACATACAGCAAATACAATGACTTGCTAAGTGTACTGACGCTATATATGGCCTATATAGCCCTAAATAGGCATTAAAATTGATTAGTCTAAGTTTTAGGAGGACAAAACTTTGAAATTTTCAAAGTGCAAAGAACACAAGAAATAAGTTCAATACTAACCCTTCAGTCCAGCTCTTTTACTACTGTCAATCGTTAAAAGAATATCTATTGCATTTTGGGCATTATCAGACAATTTTTCTTCACCTTCAGGCCAGGGAATATCTATGGACAAAGATGCAAATGAGTCAGTAATTCAAACCACACAACAGACTTCATAATAAAGATGCTTCCTCCAATTACTGAAACAGATTACCTCTTTTCAAAATATTCTGGAAGACCTGTGTTGGGGTTTCATCATTAAAAGGTGGAATTCCAGTCAGAAATTCAAACAGACAAACTCCAAGAGCCCACCAGTCTACAGCAGAACCTGAATAGGAGAAATTCAGGCCATTACAATAAAACAAAGTTGCTTAATAAACTTCGTATTTGTCATACATAATAATATTTGCAAGCATTTGAAGATTAAGCATGGCAGAAATTGAAAAATGTTTAAATTCTGCAAAAATTCTTGGTAATTAAAGAAGAGAAAAAGTAACATGTACTTAATCATGCAGAAGATTAAAGATATATTAAGAGCTTTCTCTTCCCCTCTCTAGTCTGCTCCTTTATTCATTATGAGTTTAGAGTTTACTAGTTTACTAATAAAAACAAGGGAATTAAGAACAATCAAATTACCAGCTCCTGTCACAAAGAATATAGAAACTGTCTTCTTAAAGGGGTTGTTTTGTTACAGTAAGCAGTTACCCTTCACAACTGCTCTGGAGTTCGGATGAATGCACCATGTTTTAATCCCATACCTTTCTCTCAGTTCTTTGAGAAGACTCCAAGAATTCAAACTACTGAACTTTATTTTCTTTCATCTAAATTTATGTTAAAATCTTGAAGACAGCTTGCAGAGACAAGCCAGTATGTGAGAAACTGGTATTACTTTCCCTTGCACTAAAGTTGATTAGTGTATTTATTGTAGTTACAACATGCAGTTGTTGGTTTTCTCTCCTTTGTTAAATAGCTTTGTTTTTTCAGGTTCCAGTTTTTGCCAAATCTTACTAGTCTACTTATAAACAAGCTTGCAAAGCAACCCCAAACACCACTGCATGCATTCTTAGCCTTCTGCATCTTAAAGGCATGCCCACTCCTCTGTATAAATAATGAATGACTCTGCAAAACGTTTTCAAAACATAATTCAAGTGTAATTTTGTTCAAGTGTTTAATATTTAAAAAAAATCTTTCAAGTCACCTAAAGTTAGAAAAGCAAATGTTTTCAGTCATTTCCAAAAGCCCATTTGACGAAATCCACGAATGTCTGAAAACTGAACTATACAACTGTAACTAAAATAATCCAATACACTTTTAAGCAGCTTTTAACAGCAGTAAGAACCCTTCACCAAGCTAGGCATATCAAAGCAGTGGGTCACATCCACTGTTGTTAGATGTACTTGGATATTCAGATAAAATATTCTCAACTTTAGCAAAGTCTAAGATAATCACAGCTCTGAACAAAGTACTAAAACAGGTTTTAGTAGAAATTTTCCCAAAGTCTAACTGAAGTCTAACTTCTCAAAGTCTAACTAAAGAATTACACTAAATCCTACCATATCCCTGCAAAATCATATCGGTTAATCCAAAGCAAGAAACAGAAATATAGGGTCTTGAACATCTGAATCATCTTTGCCACTAACTCAGACTGACTGTGTGAAAGTGAAAGGGAGCAATGAGAAAAAAAAGTCTCTGGATTATTTCCTTTTACAGAAAGTTACCAAGAAAAGCATGTGCTGACTTTTCTCCTGAAGTATAAACTTAGCACAGTCACAGTGATATTGAAGTTTCCTGGATTTTGGAAGCATCACATTATGCGGAGTGCGTACTGGGCATATCTTTCTATATACAGAAATACCACTAGTCAAACATTTTCCTTGGAAATTGTGATCTAATTACACTTTTGACCGTTCATAGTTTTGCTGAACACTCCTTTTCTGTACAGTACAAAGCAAACTCAGAGGTCGGAGTTCCCACATATGAAAATACAGTGAAATACGTACATTGCACTTGTTGCAAATAACCTAACAAATCTAAACACTGGTAAATGGGTACAATTCTCTGATTGAAGGCATAGGAATATAGATTTTTAAGCTGGTAGCTCAACAGTAAAATGTTGATGTTAAATATAAATTACAAACAGGAATAAATTCTAGGAATGTCACAAGACTATTTTAAGATTACAGCTACATTTACAAACAGGTTAATGACACCAAACATATTTAGCAAAGAAAAGATTTCAATTTCAAGTTCAGAAAATCCTGGCTTTGCTGAAGGTAATGAAATTTGTCTTTGTTCAAATGAAACTCCAGATCCTTTGAAGTTTTCACTTAAATCTTGAAAATATTTAATAATTGTGTGAAAAACATTTTGCAACTAGGTTTCTCATTCTCTATATAGAATTGATTACATCTACAAAGTGTTAACAAGTTTTAATGTCTGCCAAATAACCAAGATTCCTTAATGAAATTGCAAAACAATGTTTAATAATTTTAGTCGTTACATTCAAATTGTTAAAATAGTAACACAATTTTAGTTAATGTAGATTAGTTATACACAGCAGAGCTCTCTATATAATCCACAGATTAGTGATTATTCAATTTCTCAATCAGGATTCACTAATATCAACATAATTTTAAGACTATTTATTACCTTTACAAAATACAGAAAATCTAGAAGTATGTTTTTTGTGATGGAAATAAAGTGTGATAAGTACAAACTTACTCAGGGATGCACGGATTTTTAAGGCTCGTGCAAATTAGCAAGAAAATATTTCAGTCTTCTTGTTAACCTCAGTGGAGTTTTTAATGCAGAAATAAAGGAATGTACGTACTTTAGGGTTATTTTTCCAAGAAATGTTCAATTGCTACCATTGTCTACTTAGATAAAAGATCCTGTCACAATATTTAATAGACATGTTTCATAAAATCACTTACTTCAAGAATAACTGATTTTATTTCCATTTTGTAAACTGGGCTGACTGTACATTGCACTTCAATATCAATAAATGTGGAATACATTTTGAGAATAATTGGAAGCATAATCCTTTCACACGAAATTTGACTAAATTAAGAAAAAAAGTCCAAGCATACACAGGATAACAAAGCTGTGATTCTGAAGCCATATACAGGTCTTAGGCTGCCTAAGTACAGCTTCTGATTCATTAAATTAGCAGCAGGCAAATCTGTGTCAGATAGTTCAAGCCTCTGATTATGGGGAAAAAAATAAAATGCAAGGAGCTGCTGAGGCAAACGGATATCAATATTGGCAAACACAAAGCACTATATATTTTTTTAAAAAATCACTATCATTCTAACTGATGTTTTTAGTACTCTAAAGACGTTTAGATATGTAAGCACCAGTCACCCTTCAAGTATTTATAAAACTCTGTGGTTTGTTTTCCTTACCATGAGGCTTTGTCAAAAGCAGCTCAGGTGCCAGATAGTCTGGAGTCCCTAGGATGCGTTCACCTTCTACTGGGGCAGCTCCTCTTCTTACACTCTTTGGAGTCCTGTACGGTGTGCCAGCATCTCCCTGATGAGGTGTCTTCAAGTATGCAAAAAAAAAAAAAAAAAAAAGCTCACTCCCATGCCTACGTTCAGTAATGGTATAATAACAGTTGAGACTTCAGTCTAAGTTAAGGACATACATACTACAAAATTTACATTTCCAAGCATGTGTGAATTGTGATTCCATCTTTATATCATCTTGAAGGTAAATAATGCCTATGTCAAATTCACAAGTAATATCTTAAAAAAAAAAAAGCACACACCATTCCCTTCAAACTTGGAATCTGGAAAAAAAATTATTTGCTAAAAGGAATGTCAAAATAGACTAATTTTAGCATCAAGTTCTCAATATAAAGCAAGTATATATGGCAAACTATGACTGTAAAATAAGAAACCTGAATTTTTTTTTACTGCATGCCATATATACTAAACAGAATTTGAATGAGCTTTATGCTGTTTAAGCTGTATTCTAGGAGTTGCATAATAGCTGTTGATGAAATTCTGCCCAAGTTATAATTATATTACTGTTTACATCTACACAGGCCCTCAGAAAGTAATCAGGGACAAAATCAGAAGACAACATAGGCAAACTTGCAAATAGATCAATAAATTCTTGCAGTTAATAGGCTCACTGCAATGAAGGATTTTCTGCTAAGGCCTAAAGATGCTACTAAAGTATTTGGCGGTTACTTTCATTCTTTATTTTTCTATATACCCTCAATTTCAATGTATCTGGTACAATTTGGTTTCCCACTTTGTTTTCAATTAAGCAGTTCAGCGTGTTATCACTATACCATACAGGCTACAGAATCTACTAGTAAAATAGTAAATACATAATCACCTAGCATGATGCTATTTTGTGAGACTCGAATATTTCGACCTTTGGACTTGAATAAGAGGATAGTTCTTTTACATACTTAAGATCATCAGTTATTTATCTATTTAACAGAACATGAAGTGCATATTATCCTGACTCCGTTTCAGCTGAACACAAGTTTTGTTGTCAGTAAAATTTTATGGTGAATATAAACAAGCAATTGAGACAAGGACAGCAGAAGAAAAGAGACATTCTCCCAAATACTGCTATGTGTGATCCTTTTTGGTACACCAAATTATTCATTTACTCACTAATAAATATTTTTAGAATTCTTTCCAAAAGCTTTAAATCCTGCAACTCAAACTTAAGTAACTCAAAGGTTTTATAAAACTATACTAAAACAGAACAGTAGGCATGGATTGAAAAGTATATTCACACCTTTTCCACATCTAGAGGTCTAATTTATTTTAAGTTAAGACAGTAGGATTTTATTTACTATTAACAGGATTAACACAGTCAAAGCAATCCTTATAACTTGCAGGCAGCTGTTACTGCTTGCATCAGTCTTCATAATATGCTTGTAATCAGCACTTGATAGTACACACCATGGCATCAGTTCTACCCAGAAGGAAAAAAAAAAATAGCAGGCAGAAGTTACCAGCAACTCAACAGCTTTCACAGACTGCATTGGGGGAGCAGGAAAAGTCAGAGACATTCCATTACAGCTGAAAACTTAAAATAACTCACTGGAAGTACCACACTACTACAGAGGCAGGTTGTGACAAAACAACAGTTTCTTTACCTGTTCACAGTAAAAGCACAGGACTTCTGTGAGAGACAGACTAGGACAATGCTCACTGGACCAAACACAAACAGTGGACATGCAGTTATCGCTAAGCTCTTACTGAAGCAATCACTTTGGCGACACAACTGCAATAAGCCCAAGTCTGTCATCTTTGTGCAAGTGCAAGTCATCTTTGACAGGTTACCTCCAACTACTTTGACTTTTCTTAAGTTACCAAGCAAGAGAGTAATTTCACATCCCTAATACCTAATGTACACTCAGACAATTTCTGTATGTCATTACAGACCTGATATACCCTATGTGGTCTTCCTTTCTGTGATGGAGTAATAGCTGTTGGGTAAGATTCACTACAAGCAGGTGAAAGATCCATTATATCCACGGAAGCCATACTACATGGCTCAGATGCATTGGATACATTAATCTGACTGTTGTAACTTCGAAAGACAACAGCATTTTTTTTGAAGAGGTTCATTGTTTGCATTATCTTTTCTGAAGGGGAAGATACTGTGTCAAGGTAAGTTTCTACCGCATGTTTTTGGTTGTTATCCTGTGCATGATGTAACAACTTGCAGTCCTGGACAACATGCTCTTCTCCATTTTGAGAAGGATCTCGGGAGTTTGGTGATGTTATCAGCATGTCTTCAGGTTTTAGTTCTTCAAAGGAGAGGTCTTTAACACTTTTATCCAAATCTAAGAGCTGCTTTTCTAAATGACTGTCTGTAACAGAGATTTCAGGAAAGGATAAGTCAGAGTCCGCACTAAGGACTCCAAGAGGCTTGTCATCATCAGTGCCTAAGAAACTTGAGTTCATATACTCCTTTTTATCATCCTTGTCATAGTCTGCATCCAGGTCACACATAAGATTTTTAGCTATTACTGGAGTAACTGATTTATCTACTGTTTCCTGCTTGCTAATATAACCCTTAACTTGTTCCTTGCTTTTGCAGGTGTCATGTAGGCACTTATCACTACAAAGCATTAAGGATTGAATTTCTGTTGTCAAACCTGTCCTTTGGTTTACTTGAAATTCTAAGATTTGACAGCCACGTTTATATTCTGCATTGCTTTTTTTAACATAGTTAAGTTGCTGACAAGGACTAGTATCAACTAGTTCAAAGCTTCTTTTCACACCTGTTTTTTCAAGAATTTCTTCCTCTTTGGTAGGCTTGATAGGATCATTCAACCATGAAGGTGACTGCTGGTGACTGGAAGTTTCTGCTGTCTCATTAGTCTCATCCCTTTTATTTGCAGTAAGTTTTTCTTCCCAAGTCTTACTTTCAGAGAGACATTTTCTGACTATGCCTTTCACATCCAGTGCAGTTACAGGAGTACCCATCACATCAGAACATTCAATTTCTAACTTCTGCCTGCTGCCAGAATCATTGCTACTGATGGGAGAAATGGCCGACTCGAGTTCTTTTTTCTTTAATTCTTTAATATCTTTGCCATTCAGTAATTGTACATTAGAAAGGAGAGCTGACTCGCTGTTATTTGTTTTGCCTGTTGTAGAACATAGTTCATCTTCAGTTTGCTGCAAATAAGCACATTAGAAGTTGAATATCAAGAAAAATATGATCACAACTTTACAGAAATATACCCTTGAAAATACCTTCTTTCTGTTTCAATACATAATTGAATGTTAGCAAACATTATTTATTATTTCTAACCAGTAGTGATAAACGTAATAAATGATGCATCCTAAAAAAAAAGAAAAATTAAATTAGGGAGCAACTTTGATAATTTGACTTTTTAGGACATGAAATACAAGCTTCCTTGAATAAAACAGAAAGCTCAGTATTTTTAAAAGCTAAAAGAGGAAGATTTTATCATTTCATACTGAGAAGTTAAACTAAACCATACTACCTTATCATTTCATACTAAGAAGTTAAACTAAACCATACTACCTTATCATTTCATACTAAGAAGTTAAACTAAACCATACTACCTTGTGGTATGTTACACTTTGGAGGTGGCAAAAGGAAATTTTGATTTTACTGCTAGCTTTTGTAGCACAATAGTAAAAGCAAGGCCTTGGAAAGTGAACAGCTGAAGAATTGCAAATAGATTTATATATAAATTCTGTTTTGTGAGCTAAATAGGAATAGTGACAAACAGCTAAATAGAAAGGCAACATTTTCCTTTAGGTCTTCTACATTTGCCTATATAGAATTTCATTAATAGTTTAAAATTGTAGAAGGTATTTAAATCAGTTATCACTAATTACATATGCTAGGTTAATTGCTACAAAAACCTTCAGCAATACAAATATTAAAAAAAACTACACATTTCAGTCTGCTACCAGCTAGGAAAAGCAATGTTTAAGTTTTATTTATATATACATAGTTATATGCCTATATACATATGTATGTACGTATAAATTCTTTCCAATTGCTGCATTCTTAAAGGGTTTTCCTGTCTGCATGCTGGGCTAATAAAGCTATAGATATAACGTAAGCTTCCAGAGAGCCAGTGCTCCCAGCACTGCCTGCCTTGTGGAACACAGGACTAAACCCAGGAGTAGTCTTCCCTTCTACCCCTTTCCTGGGGGCTAGATGGCATTTGCTCTTATATTGCACAGGATTACTATTTTCCCCCTTCCTCCTTGGCAGGGTGGAAGAAGAAAGGTAATAGTAGTTTGATCCAAAATACTCCTACTCAACAAGGATTACTATCAGTTCTTTTCCTATAGCTGGACTTCTCTACATTTGCAATACATAGGAAAAGTAAAGAAGATTTGCATACAGCACATATAAAAGGACAAGGTCATTTTAATTACTAGTGGAAAAAAAAGAAGCAATCCTCACCTCTACATCTTTCTCCCACCTGGGGCTGCTGCAACATTCTGATTCCAAACTGGACACACGTGTGTGTGACTGACTACTGGCACTGGAGGTACCAAACCTTTTTCTTGACTGAAGTAGAGTTGGAGTTAAACTCCTCACTGGCATCGCTGGGGTGAACGCAGAATTATCAAGACCTTGAAAAGAAAAAAAAATAAAATTCAAGTATTGATCCAAATAAGCAGCATATATAGCACACGTTATCCAGCTTCACACTGTGTCAAGCTATCACTCTGAATGAAATTATGGAATGCTGTGTGTGATATGGTAATTGTTCTCTTGTCATCTTTCCTGCATAATAAGTTCGTTCATTTTTTGAGGTAGGGACCTGGCAAGAGCTTTCAAAATGACATTAGTATTAACACACAATAACTATCTTTTTCATTTTGATTTGGAAATGTCAAAGCATGAAAATAAGAATAAATGAAAGCATATGTGGCTCTATTAAATTATTTTCAGAAAAGTATGCCAAGAACTGTCACTATTTCTGTAGAATCTTAAAGGGTCATTTTGAATTCAGTGGTTGTGCATTTCAAAATCAAGATGTGGCAGTAGTAATCTAGCTGAAAAAAAGACAGATCTTAAAAACAGAAGTACTGATAGACAGCAAGAAACTGATAGAAGCACTGGCTTTTACAAGTGATCCTAGATGTTCACACAAGTTAATCAAACAAAAGGAAATACAATAAAGCTTATAACTGAGAGTGTTATTTGGTATTACGCTCAGTTTACTCACATGCTTTGAATAATTTTGTTGAAAGAGGGGTATTTTCCTTTTGGACGATAGATGCAGGAGAAACCACTCCATGCAGACCATCAGAAGCTCCATGTGAACTGGGCCCTGGCATTTTCATTCCAACAGGAGTATACTATCAAGCAAAAAAATATATGTAAAAAAAAAAAAAAGATAATGATGCCTGAACAAAGCATCCAGCATTGTAAGTGCAGTTCTACCTACTTACTTACTGATTCTATGATTCTACTCTTTATTAAATATGCATAGGAACTGAGCCATATCCATATACTGAACTTTTTCTTTGTTAAGTACAATTGATAATCACTGATTTGAAACATAGTCCCAGGTAATTTCTCCAGAATTTCAAGGCACTGAAAATGCATCATAGAACATTCTATTAGCTGAAACTAGAGATGTAATAAAAACTGATCAGTACAATTACTATACTTAAGACAATGAAGTATTTCAATCCTTCAGTTTTCTCAAAGAAAGTAATAATTGCTTACAAAACCCAGAGAGCTGATGAGAGACAACAGTTGCCCAGGAGTACGTGAGTAGTCTTGTTTTGGCTTTGCCATTGATGGGGTAGTGAGGATATCTATCATATTTATCTCTACAAACAGATTGAAGGGAAAAAAGCTCATCAGTTTTTCCTTCTACAATCAAAAAAGCGAAATCATAGATGTTTACTAATATCTAAGTTAGGTCAAGAGAAAAGTTTAGTGACATAATGAACAAGTACACAGAAGCAGCCTCCAAAAGCAAATGAAGACATTCCTGTACATTTTTATTGAATAAAAGCCATTTCTTGGTGTATAGCCTGCATAAAAACCACACTTTATAAATTCAAAAATGGTAGAAGTCCAACTTCTTTTCCAGGATAATTTTTATTTTTGTTTTTTTGGAATCAGTTTGTTTTTAGGTTCTTTTTAGGTAGAGAGTCCTGCTTATAACCTATCAGCTAAGATGATACGTTTGGTCCAGAGCATGCCCTCTTTCTAAGGATGTCTTGGAAAGAAGCTGAAGATGAACTTTTTAATAAGTGAAAATTCAACTTTAGATGCCATCTTTTGCTCAGAGAAAGTAAATAGGCTCATAACTACTTCTGTCATATTGAGATAAACCTAATAGTCTGTTCTAAGTTACCAGTTAAAGCAGCATATAATAGAAAATATAGTAAACTTAGCACTTTTCCCTATACTGTTAAAACCATGAATCAGAAACTCTCTATATAGACAACTCTGAATTTCTATATTCCCCTAGTTGACTGCATTTAAAAACCATGTTCCCCTAATGCTTGTTAGAAAACCAAGTTTCTGCTGCCCAGCATAAGTTGGGCTGAAACAGCTAAGGGTTTGGAGACAGGAAGCAGCTGTTCTCCCCAAGATCTGCAGCCTATTGCCTGTACCAGATAGTCATCTGACAAGTCGGCTACATTTTCTGCTACTTAAACACAATAGGACATGTTCATATGCTAAAGCTGCAATTCATAACCTTCTGTTAGGCAAAGCTCATTACTATTTCTTTCACTTCCTCCTCTTGTTTCTCGCATTAACACTGGCAAAGTCCCAATTCAGGTTAGAAATTAATATTCACAAGGTCAGAGAAGAAAAACAATCCCCTCCCTCTCACTCTCCCCCCCCCCGCCCCCAAAACCCTACAAGCATCAAAAGTCAGAAATAAGTAGTGGTACACCAAGAAATTGCCAGGATTAGCCATTCATTCTTTGATTTCTCCTAACAGACTTTGTAGAAAACTTTGAAATCCGTAACACTTAAAAGAAATGTCCCTAGATCATTTTTCATACATCTTTATCCAATACAATATAAAGTGCACAGTGCAGTTGCTTAAACAGCAAGCAATTTATTTGTACTTATTACCAACTGTAATCAATATTACTACAGCATAGAGACTTATTTTAACTGGAGCCTCTGTTTGCTACTAGAAAGTAAAACATTCAAGATACTAGAAGATGACACAGAAAAATAAGAAATACAAACAACAGAATACTGATGCATCTTACCTCTGTTCAGAGTAACTCTGGAAAGCCCAAAATCCGTCAACTTTATGTGGCCTTGATTAGAAATGAGCATATTGTCTGGCTTTAAATCCCTGAAGATATAATTAAAATCAGCAAAAAGACAAATCAGCAATATTAAGAAAATTATCTAACCAGAAACACTTAGTCCCAAAAACTTAACAATGTATCTCATCCTCTTTATTAAAGTCTTTTAGCCAACAGAAGGGAGGGATATACCAAAAAAGTTAAACACATATAGCACTAAATATTGTACCATGTATTTTGGAATATGTGCATGTCACAATGTGCACATACCAATATCGAACCACGTGCATGCCACACGAATTAGATGTTTTGCAATTTGGCAGAATTGCTAAAAATAAACATAAAAAACATGCTATATTTTATAATAAATATGGTCTTTTATTTCCAGAAGATTAAAAAGACCAAACTACTACATACTTCTTTGCAGGAAAAAAAAAAGGTTTTACCTGTGGATTATCCCATGCCTGTGAAGGTAGTCAAGAGCCAGTGCTACTTCAGAAATATACTTTACAGCCATTTCTTCATCAAAATATCCATAAATATGGAGAAGAGATTTGACATCTCCACCAATAAGGTATTCCATCACCTGCCATTCAAGTGTTTTAAATTATGATTTTAAATTTGCAAGTAAATTATAAAATAGCTTCCACCTCCAAAAAGCGTCACTTCAAAGAGTGAGAGTTGATTAGAAGCTTCCTTGTGGTAGCTTATTTAATTCCTAAAAGAATACTACTTTCATTTTGATAAATGAATGCTTTCTCCTAATTTACATTCTTCTATTATTTGTCTAGCTTACTTTCTGTAGTCTGCTTTTCAGTTAGCTTCAAAATTCTGAAAGGTAAGATTTCCTTATAATGCAAAATAATTTGCAAAGCAATTCTATGAAACAAGGCCTGCATCCTAAAACCACTGAAGCTGTAATCTGTATAAAGTAGGTATCAATGATTTTATTTTGCAAATGTTTATACATGTTACAATGTTTAACGTAAATCCAGACCTGAGCTTTACGAAATAAGTGGTACAAACTAAAAAACAAAAATACAATGAAAACAATCACACACTTAGGATGCTGAAGAAATCATTAAAAAGAATTAGCAATATGCATGTATGTAAATGCACACACAATTTAAATGCAAATTGTTTTCAGCCTCCTAAGCCAAATGGCACCACATTAAATGGTCCAAAGGTGATTTTCTGTGAAACCTCTTAGAGCAAGGTTTTAAAAGTCTTAACTTGTCAAATCAATAGTAACGCTATTTTAGCATGTATAAAAAAATTATGCATGAGGGACTAAGCAGTCATGGCTTAGAGGAAAAAAAAGAAAGAAAGAAAACCCTACCAAACAAAAAAACCCAAAGGTTTCAAAAATCTACTTTTCAACGATAAGGAGTTTATGGTTTTTCGGTCAAGAAAACTCACCAGTACTTAGATTATGATGTACAGAACTATTTAATATATGTGAGTCAAGCATCTCCTTTAAAAATTCTTCACCCTGAAATCCTCCTCTCTTCCGAGCAGCAAATAACAGAGATTCCAGGAAAAGAAGTCTTCACTTACATTCAAAATGCATTGTAAGAGTGCATATCAACCTCAGTCTCAGCATTTATACAAGATGACAAATGTGTACGTTCGTAGCAGACCAGGCAAATTCTGCTAGACCCTTTGTAGATAGTCTTAATCTGTACTCACCAGTGCCTTTGCATGGAGACAGTTTATAAAGCTACATTCAAACCCTACAGAACTCTGTATAGGCTAGCCTTAGTTCTGCCAGTTGGTTATATTCTTGTCATCTAACCCAATTACATTAATTTATTTTTAGTGTAGGCAATAAGCAATCCTTACTAGCAAACCACAAAGTATCTTTCAGTTATTTGGATTCTGCTTGAATAGAATGGTTTCCTTTTTGTTTTCCCAATGGCTTCCACAAAGTCCTAAATCAGACTATCTATTAGAAACGAATCTCCTGTTAAAGAGAACAGAGGTGGAAAGATCTCAAAGGTGCAAGGAGAAAAGGAACATTTCACTTGTTCAACTATTCCAAGAAAGAAGAAACAAGAAATGACTAAGGAACATCCATTTGCCACCACAGAAACATGGTTTTAGACATGTACGTTGTTCCGCATTCTGTTCTTAATGCTGTCACAAAACACACAAGCTATCTGTTTACTCACCAAATAGACATTATTAGCTGACTGAAGTGAGTAGTATAAGTGCACAATGAAAGGACTTTTACTGAGAGCCAATGCATCCCTCTCTGCCTGGACTTGGTGAACCATGTTTTTATTGATCATGTCTGCTTTCTTCATCACCTTAAAAAAAAAGTAGATATACATTAACTATCATTCCCATTTTCAATACTTACTTTCTTCAAAAAAAAAGTTGTTTTGAAAATACACATGCTGCAATTATACTGGTGAATTAGTTTTCTAGACTAACTTACAGTTCATTAGTCAATTCATTTATCTCCATACTTCAAGCCTACACAAATGTTATATAATGGAGATAGAACTTTATACAAAGAATTACAAAATGCACTTTTTGCTTAGGTTACTGAAGAACCTTTTTTCATTGGTCCTTCTAATTGAGTCCTGAATGGAAATCACACTACCAACATTTCCTGTGATCACACAGGCTAAATTTGAAGCTAAACTGTCCCACAGGATTCTTATCCACAATACTCAAAGATGCCTACTTCAGAGAACCAGGAAAAAGTATTCAATACTTAAAGAGACAGTCGCTGACCAAGTCTTTCTATTTCTTCAGAGGACATCATAGGCTTAACCACTAAACATGTAACATTAAGCCATCGCTCAAGTGCAAGACTTCATTAAAAAAAAAAAGCACTCTCTTCCTAAGTTAAATTAATGGCCATTAAACTATTCTAGCCTTTTATCTCTAACTTTGCAGAGAAATCAAACAAGCTCTTGCTTAAAATTTATTGTTAGGTCATTCAATGCACATTTCTTTCCTTTGGGAAGAAGTTTCAACAAATGTATGCAACTTATGAAACAGTAACAAACTGTTAATTGAATTAATAAGTTCCTGTATTGAATTGCTTCATTGATGCCTGCTCAGTATTATTCTTAGAGCAGAACATGCAAATAATAGCACATTTTGTATGTATTTAAGCAGGCAGTGCATATTCATCAGAAGTGTATTCATGTCTGACATCTTTGGTCCCAATATAAATGGCAATGTGAAAGCAATATAGTTTATTTACCTCTATATGCAACACAAACTGTAACAAACCAAGTCCACAGTGGCCAGCCCTATTATCAAAGTTAGTAACAAAAAAAAAAATAACAAGACTTATGCAGAAGGTATTGAATCACACTTTTATAAACATTGATCTCAATTGTGCAAATATTTAGCACATGCTAAATTCTGTAGCTGAGTACAATCCATAAATTTCATTGCAATGTTATCAACACAAAAGCTTTCAGGTCATAATACTTGAAATAAAATTATGTTAAAAAATGTAGCTTTAAGCACTAATATGTTGAGCTGTTTGTTTTGCATGACTATTTTCATGTTTCCTTTTCTTTGTGCACTAAGCAGCTGATTATAACTCACAGATGCAAAGTCAAGTTTGCACATAACATTGGTAAAGTTTTACTGACCAATATAGCTTAGAACGGGTTGTAATCAGGCTTTTAATCTTTTGTGTATACACGGAGAAAATCTAGCAGTTTGTTTTAATGTATACTTAACAAAATGGTTTTTATAACTTGCTTTTATTGTACATCTCATCTCAGAGACAGACTTTTCATTCACAGGCAAATACGAGAATATTCATTCCAGCAGCGCTACAACTGAAAATACTCAATTATAACACGAATTTACAGACAAGAACCAAAGAGCTTATTGATGCTTTAGAAAGCTTTTGATGCACTTTCCTCAACATTTAAGGTACTTCAGAAAGCACTTGTTGCTACCTGATGCCTCCGTAACAAAACCTCCAGGCGAACGGGAACGCGAAGAGAAAGCCAAGCACAGCCCGGCGGCCGACACCTCCCCCAGGCGCTCGACTCGTGCCAGGGGGGCGGCAGCTCCGCCAGGAGCCCGAGCGAAGGGCTCACCGCAGGGCGAGGCTCGGGGCCCGGGCCACCCCTCGGCACGGTGCCGCGGAAGGGGCACCAGGGCCAAGGCCCAGGGCAGGGGACAGCCTGGGCCCGCGGGGCGCCGCCCGCGGCACGGGGTTAACCACCGCCACAGCCGTGGGGCTCCCACGGCCGCCGAGGGGCGCGCGGAGGCGCGGCGAGATGAGGGGGGAGGGGCACGCGCCCCCCCCCCACGCCCCGCGCGGGGGGCGAGGTGACGTCATCCCGCGAGGGGAGGCCGCCCCTCCCCCGCGGGCGGCCCCTCACCTTCACCGCGTAGAGCCTCCCCGCCTTGCGGCCCAGGTAAACCTTCCCGAAGGCGCCGCGGCTGATGGGCTTCACGATGGTGAACTCCTCGATGGAGGGCGGCCGCGGAACCGCGATTCGCCTCTCGCCCGATGCGGCCTCGGCCGCCGGCTCCACCGTCCCCATGGCGGCCCTCGGGCGCGGGCCCGCGTCCCGCGCCAATTCAAAGCGGCGCCCCGCCCCACGCGCCGTGACGTCACCGGCCAACGGGCGCGCGCCGGGGAGGGCGGGGTGCTCTCGCGAGATTCCTCGCAACCTGGGGCGGCGCGGCGAGGACGCTGGGGTGCGCTGTGCTGCGCGAAATGGCGGCGGGGCGGGCGGCCTGTGGTGGGGAGCGTGTCGGTGCTAAGTGCCCTATGGGCGGCAGCCCCGCCACTGGCGCTCCCGGGCAGCGGCTTCTGATGCAACTTCTTGTAATGCTGAGGCGGTTAACGTGCCAGCTGCAGAGTGCTTCTGCACAGCTGCTACTGGAGAACTCTTCCTTATTTCTAATTCCCTCTTTCTAATACTCTGCTCTCTGTTTATAATTCTGTACTGCTTGGGAGTCCTGTGATTCCTCGCCAGCCTCCTACCTGGTAGCTGGTGCCAAAAGGCCTGGCATGTAGTCTCATGTAGCACTGGAGTGCAGTGCTACTCCACTGTGTTTGGTGAGCAGTGTTTCCTGCAAGGCCATAATCTAGGGAGCTAAGTGCTTATTACTGACAGAAGTGAGCAGAATAAAGTTGATTGCAGCAAACCTCAAAAGTTGGTGTTTTAATGCCAGTATTTCTGACTCTTAATTGCTGGGTCTTGTGACTAGCTAGGCTGTGCTGACTTGGTAGCTCATGACAGCTCTCTCAGTTTCATCATAAGTTCTCCTTATAAATCACCTGATTTTATCATACATAATAATTAAAAATAAATTAGCATTCATTCTTTTTTTTTTTTTTTTTTTTTTTTTTTAGAAAAATGATTAATTGGCACAAGCTGTTGGAAGCTGTCATTGATTTTATAGATTAGTAACTATCCAGTTATCATCTAGGTTTCTAATTTGGAAATAGGTTGATACTAGCTACCAGCAGGTAGATTGGCCTTTGGATCTCTCCTGGATGCTTGAACGAATTTGACAAAACTCAATGTGAGATGTTACACAATTGGAAAGCAATACTTAAATTAAAAAAAAATTGATTTTGGTTCCACATATTCATTTCTTCATAGGTTTCACATACACATCTTCTCATACTTTAATGTTTACAAGCACCAAGAGTTGTGCCTCCTACGTAGTATAGCCAGGATCACTTGAATGCAACACAGAGCATACGCTATCTACTGAGTCTGTACTATCTCTATTGAGTCCTTACTGTCCCTTATCTCTTCCTGGATTGGTGATGACAGACTGTGTTTGGGGCACATCTTCTGCGATCAGGAGTTCCTATGATACCATCTGTTGCCTCAGATTCTTGTTTGCTTCATCGTCCATAAACCTTAGGCAAGGTTGCTACCCTTTGTCTTTCCTTCCTTATTTTGGGTAGCTCAGTGGCTACCATCTATCTTCCTGTTAGGACAGGAGGAAGAGAAATGGTATACACAATGTGCTATGACCTTGTTGCATCCTCCTGTTATCAGAGCATGAATCTTCTGAGATAGCTAGGGCCTTATCAGAGCGCAGGCCTTCTGGTCTCAATGTAAGCAGCAGTCTTTGTCCTTACCAGTTTTATTGCTGTCAGCTGTGCTCTTTATCATTCTTTCAATGTTTTTCATATTGCTTTCACACATACGCTGCTGTTCATAATTATCTGTACATTAGCAAAGACTTATCTGTACAGAGGCCAGTGCAGAGTTAAGGGTGTTTGTGCTAGCACAAGAGATTTGTCTAATTAGGGCTTTGCTTTGCTTAAAGATACATAGACCACTTAGAATCTGGTACATATTGCACAAGGAAATCTTCTGTGAAAGTGCTGCTGTCCCACGTATGTCAGCAATCAGTACAGTTTAATGTGAAAATATAGAAAATAGCATTTTAAACAAGTTTTCTCTAATGGTATTACAGACAATATATCACTGTATTTGTCATTTAAGTCTTCAGTATTAGTTTAACTATGTCTCTTGTCAGCATAATTTTTTTTTAGCAGAAAAGTATAATTGAGAGCAGGAGATTGCTGCTTTTGGTGGCATTGCACTCTGAGATAACTTTATGTGAGTTGTGAAACTGTACAATCAATAACACGCTGTTCTACAGCGGCCTGAGCTTCTCTATGGTGGGATCTGTGCCTTCTCTCCTTTCCCTTGAGTCCACACTAGCCGTTGTACAGCTGGGTCGAAAACTATTTAACAGAGTGGATTCAGCTAAATGTTAATCACCCTTTTTGTTGGGTTAGGTTTTTGCCAAATCAGCTAACTGAACCACATCACTGTGTGATCATCTGAGTGCTGGTATAAAACAGAGGACAGACATGCATGAAGGCAGAGGAGGCAGCATTGTGGCTGCACTAATTCAGACCACTGTAAGCTGCTGTGAGTGGTGCTTTCAGTGAGGAAAGGAAGAGCAGTGAAGAACAGTGATCAGACAAAAGAGAAAATAGCAAAAATAACAAAAAATATTTGGAGAGGACATGGAAAATAGCATAAGGATGACTATCAAAGACCAAATTCTGCCATATGTAGAGGTGTATGCCCATAATGACCTTGTCTAGGTTACATTCTGACTGAATGTAACAGCATTTAATTTATTGATATATATTCTAACTTGTACAGATTTTTTTCTAGATATTGTATATGCAAACTCCGTAAAAATATTTTTAGTACTTGAGGAAGGCATCTGGAGTACTGATTATAAGGAATGTGACATAAATGACTGCAAGTGGCAAAACCTGTCTAGCTTGATAATTAGTAAAGAGCCTCTTCTGATATTCTTGCAAAGCCCTGGGTTTTGCCTATTGATTGACTGTAATGCTGACCTGGCTTTAGGATCTTTTCCTTAAATGACAAATTTAAAATTAACTTACTTCTGTTGAGCTTAGTCCATATAGAGTCAACTGTGGCGAAGAACCAAATACTTAATATAGGTCTGTAACACGATGGCAACACAGAAGAAGCACAGGCCTACTAGAGCTGGCTTCAACGGCTGAAGTGAGGTACCCGAAGCAACCTGGAGCACAGGTTATCTGCCCGAGTATTCACTGATACGACATCTCCAGTGGGTTGTGCGCTGTAGCTAAGACGTGAGGGACACTGCTATGGATACCCATAGTGTCTGCAGCTCTCCAGACGTATCTTGAACTTGAGGCAGCGTACACACACCCCCGTCCCCACCGCTGGAAGTGTTTGTCGGAGCAGCAATCCTAATATTCGGGGTCTAGAGGAAGCCTTCGAGCTCCAAGCGCGCTCTGACAACGCAGCGGTGCCTGAGCTCGAGCGCAGCCCGGGCCGCACCGGGCCAGCCCGCCGCAGCCGCCTCGGGGCGCCCGCTCCCGGCGCTCGTCGGAGAGCTTCGGCCGCTGCCGCGCGGTCTCGGGGGCCGGGGCGGCGCTGAGGAGCGCCGCGGCAGGGGAAACTCCGCAGCCAGGGCCGGCTCGGCAGCTCCGCCGCCCTCGCGGGAGCCGGAGGCCCCTGCTCCTCGCCCCGGGGGTCCCAGCGGGGCCCGCCCGCGGCCCCCTCCTGCCCAGCAGGATGGTTTGCGCCGCAGCGCCCCCCCCCCCGTAGCTGGTGGTTTGGCCCTGCGCGCGGCGTAACGGGCAAACGCGGGGGCACACAGTGGTTGCCGAGCGACCTGGTTGCTAGGCGGCGGCTGCGGGGGGTGGGGGGAGGCGGAAGGGCGGGCGACCCGGAAGCTCTGCCATCTCCGGTCGCTTCCGGGACAGCCCCAGGCCTGGTCACTGCCGGCCGCCGGGGGCGGCCATCTTCGCGGGGAGCGGGGCGGCGGGGCGCTCCGTGTGGCGGCTGCGGCGGCGGCCGCGGGGCTGGGCGGGCGGGGCTGACGGGCGGGCGCGGCCTCTACCTGCGGCGTGGGGAGCGGAGGAGGAGGCGGCGTTGTGGCCGCCGCCATTGCCGCCGTCCCAGCGGGGAGGATGTTTTCCTTCTCCACCGTGCAGCCTCAGGTGCGCGGCCGCGGGGCCGGGCGGGGGCACTCGGACGCCGGGAGCTGCGGGGTCGGGAGGAGGAGGAGCCGAGTCTCGGTGTCGTCGTGTTTTTTTGGTTTTGGGGGAGGGGGGCGCATCGCGGCCGGCTGTGGGCCAACCCGCATCGAGTGTCGCAGCGGCGAAAGAGCTTGTGGGAGCTGATGGCGTTTGCAGGCGTCGGGAGCGCGGAACCGCTCCTCCGTGACAGCCTGCAGCAGTTCGGGGTCCTTAACTGGGGAGGAGAGGGGGAGAGCTGATAGGGAGGGGAGAAGGTGCAGTGAAAGCTTGTAAAATCAGAAATGAAGAGGTAAATAAACGATTTCTTACAAATCTATTTTTATAGCAGAAATATATGAGGTTGCTCCCCCCCCCAGCTACTAAGTTATGCAACTGTCACGCGTTGTTGGGAAGATCAAAAATAAATGGCTGTAAGATTAGGCAAGTTAGTGGAAGAAAAGTTTTTTCACTGTTTTTTAAATAGAGCAATCTAGACGCGATCCGGAAGGCATCTTTTATCATCCAGTGAGCAGGATGGGACTAGCACACTATGTAGGCTTTGGCCCGAACCACTGCTTTCATTATCATGTTTTATGTTGGGAGATTAGTGTGTGATGGTTTTGTTCCACAATGAGATTTAATCGTTCTTTCCATATGTGAATTTGTTCGTTATTTTTGTTTTGTCACTGTAGTAAAACAGTGAAGTTGTGATATTTTCAGGGATATGTAATTCCACTTTTTAATAGTGAGAAATTCAGAGGAAAGCTTTCTTAGTGGTTAGGATGCTAGCTGTAACCTTAGGAGGCTTTGCTGTTTTACCGTGAACTTCCAGAGTTTAATTATAGCCTTACACAATTAACCTTGAGTGAGTTTTCCTGCCACACAGCTTTGTCTCTCTTGATATTCTATGCAGTTAACCATGGAAGACGGAGGTTTTTGCAGAAAGACATTCATAGCAGGGGCTTAATCAGGTATTACAAGGAATGGAAGGAATTATGCCAGTAATAAGAGGTGCATTCCAACCCTTTCTTGCATACCAACATGCTTTTTTAAAGTGTTGGAATTATTTGTAACATGTAATAAGCATGGTGGTCATGTGCAGGGAAGGGCCCTGACATATGCACTTGGACTTACATCCATGAGATGGATGTTTCTGAAGTTCAGCAGCACTCAGTTGTTTCAGCATTAACTGTAGTAAGTGTATGTACTTTGTATTGTTCTTGATACTTGAGTACATTGCTGAAGTAAGATTCCCAAGGAAGAAAACATAAAGGAAACTTCTGGGAATAACCAGTATAATGCAGGAAGAAGATATATATTTCAAGTTACATAAATATTAATTTGTTGATTAAAATAGGTGATGTTTGGAAAATATTTAGTACTTGAGGCAGTAGTACTTAAGAATGGAGATCTCAGAATTAGTAAGTCTTTGATAAAATCTTGTGGTTCTCTGCTGTTCAAAAGCAGTCAGTGAACTTTCTGTTCAAGAGCAAGTTGATGCTACCTGCTTGATTATAGCTCTTACTTGGGTAACTGTCCATGAATAATCTAGAGTTGACTATGTAATGATATTTCAGATTAATATCTGAAGTTAAGATTTACCATGAAGTATATGAGGTACCTCATTTACCACTGGCTTTTTTTTTTCCTACATATGTTGTGTGAAGAGATTATTTCCCCCATATAACTGTATTATGAAGTATATTAGAAAGGTGATTTTTCCAGTTTTGTCTTGCAGATACCAAGATAGGCTCAGGAATATTGTGAACAAACATCTTCAAAGAAGAGTAACGGTTTGAATGAAAATAACTATTAACATCTAAACATTTTGAGACATGGTGTCAGCTTGCAGACTTTTCAGTATAAAAGTAGTTTGTTACTGTTTTTCTTCTTTTTCTCCTCTTGTTGATTGCATTTTCTTTTCGTGTGTCCTTTGTTGCTGTGTAGGAAAAAATGTTTGGAAGAGGGAGAAACCTATTTGACTGTGATGAGGGCTTAGAGACTATAAAGGAAAACCATTTTCAGTTCTGCAAAGTTTTAAAATCAGTTCATACAAATAAAATTTAAGCTTGTAACATGTCAGTGGACTGCAGCAATTCCCATTGTGTTGTCATCTATAGCAACATATATCCAAGTAATACAGCAAACATGGCGTAAAAAAAAAAAAAGATAAAATATCCTGAAAGATACAGTAAGTGTAATAGTGATGCTCTTCCAGTTGAGAAATACCTGTAAGAAGCTGTCCATTAACCTTTTGTAACTAAATGTTGTCTTCAGTGCAAATTGATGGCAGTGTTTGCGTTGCTTAAATACTGATTTTTCTGTATCTCACTTCCCTATTTGAGCATCTGTTGATTAGTTTATTTGAACTGTGCTTATGTTTGAAACCCGGGAAATGTAGCTTTTTTTTTTCTTTTCCAACTTTGGTGAGCTTCTGATTTGTCATGCATACGTATGCCTTCTATTTTTTGTAGACAGAGATATCAACTAACATTGAGGTGTTGAAACTTTTATAGGTATTATGAAATCCTCAGTTAAAGAGTGTGGTACAAGACTTGTAATTGTACATTGGTATTTGGAATGATGCTTTTTTTTTTTTAATGAAGCTTTTTTTCTTCTCCCCCTTCAGGCCACTGTTCCTCTGAGTCACCTTATCAATGCCTTTCATTCACCAAAAAGCGCCACTACCACTGCCAGCTCAGCTTCTGTGCAGCCTGTCCAGAGGGACACTGCCCCAGAACATGACCATCAGCACAGTGAGGTATGAAGAAACTTGGAAAAAGTGGTGACTTAAACTGTTACTGTTCAGATCTAATTCAATTATAAGTGAATTTAATATTTGACTTATTCTGTAAAATAATTAGGCTAAATAAAACAGCATGTGAGCAGATAGAACAATTCTGACAGGTAAAACTTCAGTAAGTCAACGATTTGGCGATAAGAGTTCTACAAATATATAGGATTTGATTAATAAGCAAAAAACAGCTAGTATTTATCTCTAGTAATTTGCAAAGGAGGGAAAGCTTTTTTATTTTATTTTCAGCTTAATGTCTGTTAAAGTAACAAGAGTGGATCTTCCTTTTTGTAAACCTGATTTTATCTTTTCACTCACCGAGTTTTAGCAAAGTTAGTTTCTGTATATATTGTGAGAAAACTGTTGCCTTCGATTATGTTACTGGATTCTGAATAGATTAAATTTGAGTGTTATTTTTTCTATAAGAAATATTTGTCATAGTCAGATGTTGTTTGTTCTTAATGAAAAATCAAAATACAGAAGGCACAAAACAAGAGATGAGAGAGATCTTGCCATTTCTTTTCTCTTTCAACTAGCTTCTTGGAACAGATTTCTTAACTAAAAATGTTTGAGAAGAAAAACCTGGAGTCAGCAAGGGGTCTCTGTAACTACACAACTTTCCAGATCAACTTGGATGCCATAGATATATTCGTGTCTCTGTTTTGTGATTCCATGTGAATACAGAGATATTTGCTTCTGGCAATAAAAATTAATCTTAGTATGAGACTTGGACTGGTGAATAGAACTAAAAGCATGTTTCATTTATTCAGTTCTGTTTGTCGTTCCACTTGGTGAGATAATCCTTTAAATCCATAGATATTTTTGCATTTAATGATTTCTCTCTATTCCACTGTATACCAGTTTGCTTCCTTCTAGGATGCTAAAATTATATTAAAAAAAAAATCTTTTAAAATGATCTAAGTAAAAGTTGACTAGATTGACTGGCTAGTTGACTGATTTTTAAAATCAATAAATATTTAAACAGTACATGAAGTTTGAAATACTGAAGTTAAATCAGTGGGGAGGCAAAAATCACTTTTTTGAGAACTTGAACCTGTATGCTCTGTGCTGCAAGATTAAACTTATATTTGTAAGTAGTATCCTCTTTGAAGGGGCATGGAAAATACTTCAGGATTTCTTGAATTTCTTCATCCTTCATGTTCATTTCAATTCTGTATGTAATTGTTGAACTAAAGCAGGAAGGCTTGATTTACTCTTCTAAACCATGTATAAAAGTCAAACGATGATAAAAATGTACTTGTTCTTATCTTGTATAAAAACTGTTGAGCAACAATCTGTCTAGCCTTTAAAACAGAGTACTTTGCTTACTTATAAATCCAATTTAAAACAAAATACTTCAGAGTGTTAGATACCTAAAGTACTCTAGAGTACACAGATATCTATTTTACATTTTTTTTCCCCTTGGCATTTTATTCAAGTAATTTCATGCATGTATTTTTCTTGAAAATCCAGTCTCACTGTGAAAGTAGTTGAACAGAAAACTTATTTAAAAATAGATCTGGGAAAAAAGGATCTATAATCAATAATATTTTAACATTAAAATAATTTGTGTGGATTAAAAATCTATGCAAATACATGTTTAGATAATTTTCTTAATCAAGAGATAGATGCAAGTATATATTTAGAATAGCTTAAGTCTATTTTTGTATAATATTTTTAAAAGTTACTCTTTTATCTGTAAAATGCAAGTTTAAAATTACTTGAATCAAGGCTACTTTAGCATCTCAAGTGGATGTGCCTTACCTAAGTCTTTTTTTTTTTTTTTTTTTTTTTTTTTCCGTAATTACCTTGTTTTTCTTTGTAGGAAATATGAGGCCTAGCTCCTACCCCTTTTACATGTAAAATTTTGCATTTCATTATGTGTTTACCCACCTTGTGGCTGGTTTGTATTTTAACTCTGGGCTTTTAAAATCTGGTCTTTGTGCTACTGCTAAATTTGTCCTGTCTTGAGCCTTTCTGCGAAAAGGCTGGCTGGAAAAGTTGGAGTTTTGATGAATTTTGCAGGCTGCTCAGTTAGATGAAATGCAATGGATGGATATTCCTGTACATCTCTGCCCCTGTTTCTCACCCTGTCCTACAGATTAGGAAGAATTAGAAAACACAGCATTTGTTTCTGTGTCTACTCAAATCAGGGAAGGTGTTAGAAAGAACATTGAACTGGGAAGAAGACTTACTTGCTATAAATTTCCTTTGACAGTGAAAATATGAATGCATGCATATGGAAAAACTAGTCAGTATTTTTTCTTTAGCTGTGTCCTTTTATTTGTTTCTCTTAATTTAAAAAAAGTTTCAGTCTGAACTGTATAATATAGATGCTGCAAAATAAGTTGAAAAGTAATTCATTAATGTTTTTTTCCTCTCTAAGGTAGTCTTAAATATATTTTGAACTTTTATCACTCTGTTTTCCAGCCAATACTGAATTTAAGAGATCTGGGATTGTCTGATTTGAAAGCTAACCAGCTCAAAGAACTAGCGAACAGGTTGCTTCCTGGCTATTATGCCGAAAAGAAAGTCTCTTCCCAGTGGCATACATCCTACGTCTCTGCAGAGTCCTTCTTTGAAAATAAGCATGGTATGTTTCAGAGTGACATGCAAATAAAAATTAATGAGAGTTAAATTATGAAAGTGAACAAAATTATTCTTCAGTTTAATCTCTTCTACAGTAGATAACTAATAATTTTTAAAAACTCAGAAAAAGAGCACTAATGTTTTTGTTATATACAGGTCATCTCAAGAATTATGCTTTTAGAATTCTGGGATTCTTGGAAATTTGAACTGAGATTTTTTTGGGTTTGTTTCTTCAGATTCAGATTTGAAGTTGTCTGCTATTTAACTTGTCTGAACTAAGTTATGTTACAAGTGCATTTTCTCTAATGATAAAACTGAGCTATTAACAACCAGTTTAATTCATCAGAAGGAAAAACGAGATTATGCTAGTTTACTAATGAAACATGCTCGTGAACATTTACAGTTTTATATAAAAGTTATTCCTTTTTTGTTTAAGCATTATATCAGGACATTAAAAAAGAATTTGAAGCTATTAACAGCCAATGTAAAGCATTTCATTACTGAAGTAAACCAATAGCAATTTGCAGTTTGAGATATTTTGTTGAGGTTAGTTTTAAACATTGCTCCTCCCCCTACATAGGGGAGGTTTACAAAAGAAGCATCTCTATAAAGATGCACAAGAATATGTTATAGAAAAACATGCATATAGCTGGGTTTTGGGATGCTACTTACCTAGTAGTGCAATTGGGAGAAAGGACAGAGAAATGCTGTCTGAGGCTACTGTTAGCAAGAAGGTATTGAATCGTATTGTGAAAAGGCATTTTAAAAAAGTGCTTCTAAAGGCATGTCGCTCAGCAGGAGGAAGAAAGTTGCAAGTGCTTCCAATGCTTTACAGCTTTGTTGGATTGTCATGAAAGTTCACCAGACTGATTATTTCATCAGGCAAAATTACAGATGGAAAACTGTCACAGGCCAAGGAAATAACTAAAACTTTAAGGACGTACTGTTGGTATAGGTGGCTCTTAATACTGTGGATGACTGTTGGTATGCTGATAGTTTTATGTTGTGTATATACTTTCCTGATCATAAAGTAAGAAGAGTATTTGTATTTTTAACTGAGGTATTCAGAATTAGTTTGTATTAGAATCTCCAGTGTGCAGCATTGAAGAAGATTCTGCAATGTACTTTACTAGAGAATTAGCAACTATCTTCCCCCCGAAGTTTCTCACTATTTCATTTGTTAGCTTGTAAGCTGTTATTACAATAATGTAACTTTAAAAAATGTAGTGAAAACTTCAAGATTCCTTTTTGCTTTTCTAGCTCTATCTAACTTATATAATAACTGTATCATAACATATAAAATACAAAATGAAAAAAACTTTTTTGTGACTTACCATCTGAATTACCATGGACAAGAGTTTATCTTGGCCTTGTTTCCTCTCTAAACTCCCTGTCCACTATAGGACTATAATAAAATATGGTTTGTATTCAATATAATAAAGAAAAAACTGCCTGCCTCAGAAGTAGGGTGTTCATAGTTTGTTTTATCTCTTTACAGGTTTTGTGGATGTTTTTAGTGCTTTACGCTCATCTTTCTTGTACAGACAGCATCCTAATCCCCTCCAAAGTTTGTGTTCAGATCTGCGGTGTTGGCCAGGTATAAAATAATAAACTATATTTAATTCTGTATAATATATATTTTCTTTTTCTGGGAAAGTTATCTTTTTTTTTCTGTCTTAAATAGGAATAATTTGGGAAGTACTGGCAAACTTCCAGGAATAACCTTTAAAATTATATTAAGACTTTAAATCATAACATTATCTTTACCTTTGAGTTGCTGAATTTGAAGATCTCTATAATTTACTAGTGTGTCTGCAGAATGAAGTTAGTAGATATGGTGTAACTAGAGAATCTTGTTTGAAGTTGTCAGGATTTGTGCATTGTATTCTTAAAAGGTGATAGATGAGCTGACTACTTTCTAATCAATAAACATGTTGAACCTGGCTATATTCATCCAGGTGATCTTTTCAAGGTGTTTGACTTGTTTAAACTACTCTTGAATGTGCGATAGGTAACAGGGCTGCATTAGGAAGAGCAATATCAAGAACTCAAGGGAAGTTATTACCGTCCTCTACTCAAAGCTTGTGAGGCTCCATCTGGATCCTGTGTCTGGTTTGTGGGACCTGCAGTTATAAGAGAGACTGGCAAATTGGAGAAAGCTGCAAACTGGCTTTGTTTGGTTTTGATGGACCATTAAGAGGGATGCAGGTTTTGGAATATTTGATGTACAGAGGGAAGTTAAAATGTGACATTTTTATAGGCAGCAGAAGAGAAGGCAAGGGATGATCGCATTGCCATTGAAACCATATTCTTACCTTTTTGCTGTGCACCTCTTAGAGGTGATAGTTACTAGCTGCAGCATGGGAAATTCATGTTGTGAAATTTTCACACTGAGAATGGTTAGACACTGGAACAGATTGCCTGACAGAACAGAGGTTGTGTTGTCCTGATCTTGGAAACTTTCAAAACTGAGCTGGACAGGGCCTTGAACTACCTGATCTAGTATTGAAGCTGGCCCTTCTTTGAGCAGACTTCTAGATGACTTCTAGAAGTCTTTTTTAACTGATACTGTTCTGTGATAAGAGAAGGCTTGGTTAAAACTGCAGGATTAACTGGAATTAGTGGTTATCTTAATCTTCTTTTGTTAGGTGTGTGGCTTTTAAAGTTGTGTTTTTTTTTTTATTGTGTTCCTGACTTTCCTGAGGTGTATAATAAATACAAAGTTTCAATGACAGGGTTACTGAGGTGTGACTGAAGAAGCTGCTATGTTTAACCAGCCTCATTTCTTTTGTCAGTTTCTAAGTTAACAGCACATACAAGGCGTTCTTGATCTCTTCAGGATACTTTATTAGCTGAGTTTTTAGAATTTACCTTCAAAAGCAGGAACCTTTTTTGCTGTTCTTCTGGATTATCTTCTAAATGTTTCATGTTTGTTAGTCAGCATTCCTGGATTCATTTCAGCAGTGTTTTTCTGTTCCCTAAGATAGTGATAGGATTGGCCATTATCCATAATTCACAGAATAGATTCATGAATATTTAGCAGAAACTTTAAGGAAAAATATGTTGTGAAACAGTAAGTAGTTTACTTTCAAGTTCAGATTGCATGCATTGTTCGTGATCGCCTAACTGTTGATTTATAATACTGCAGTTTTCGTTCATTTGTCCAGTTTATTTCTTTTTTTTACCTACAGGTTGCTGTATGCAGTTCTTTTCATTTTCCCACATTGGATATGCGATAGCTATGGATAATGACTAACACAAAATCCCCCACATTTTCAGACATAAGTTGAGGAAAACCATCTGCTCAACTTGGTGGGGGAGGGGAATTATGTATAATTAAACCACAATAAAGAGTCTTTTTCATGTAATATGTTCTGAAGTCTTAGTGGATTTTTCTGTGTGTGTACATGCAGTGGTAGTAATGAAAAGCTCTCTCTTTTTTTTTTTTTTTTAAGTTTATATACAGTCCCGAGGCTTTAAGACTTTGAGATCAAGAGCAAGACGCCTGCAATCAACATCTGAACAGTTCACAGAAACAAAGAATTCACTTTCTTCACTTCTGAAGGTAGTAACATTATGATACAAGTAACATGAAGTTGGTTTGAATGAATCGAATACTTTCTTTTGAATCAATCTTCACAATTTCTGAAGGATATTTTGTACCAAGGTGAAAAATTTCTTAAGCCTAAAAATTGAACTAATAACAATGTTTTGCTTTCCTCTTTAATACAGATTTGCTTAATATATTTTGAATATAAAAAATGTTTAAATTTTATCATTGTTTTGAAGTATAAAAATTCCTAGAAATTAAATTCTTCATACTCTGTAATTTTGTTTTAAAAACAGTTTGGAGATGAATAAAATATTCATTTAATTAGAAATATAACTAGTTTAACAATACATAATAGCTTAACATAGAAGAACATACTTCTTTTTAAGCATTTCAGTATGTGATTGAGTGCTTAAAGAATTGACTTGCTTGTGACTACTGTCTTTTTATGGTACATAATTTGTCATTTCAATGTTTATGGGTTAAAAACTCACTTGTATATGTTTGATTCAGTAGATAGCTATCTAGACTTGGAATAACCAGATACTCACCAAGACTTGTTAGCTAAACAACATTAATCTAGGTAGTCTGATTCGTTTATAATTGGCTGTACAAAAGTCAGGTTAGTGAAAACACGTGTTCTGATTTTACATGTAAATTAGCTTTGAACTTCTCATTCTTCCTTTCCTCTAGGCCTATGTGGTTTATTTCATCTGTGGACTAATTACACCACAGATGATGCACCAAGATAGCTCCATGCAGTGGTGCTTAGCTGTGGTAGGGGATGCTATGTATATTTGATTAAGCTCTATCAAAACTGTACTTGTGAAGACATTTTCTATTTGGAAATAACTCTAGGTTCCTTTCATGAAGCAGAAGGCTTAAGGTAACAACTCCTGGACTTGTGCTAGCTGTGTACAGAGCTGTCTCTAGGCTACATTTTCTTTTCAGAGCTGGGTACAAAGCATACATATTCCAATAGCCTTTTGTCCTTTGGGGTCTGGGAGGGCTCTGAAGCTGGTCAGCTCAGAACCAAAATTCAGAAGCCCCTGCAGGAGCCATTGTGATTCTGCACTCGGACTACTGCCCTGTATTGTCTAACTAATCCTACAGCACCCGGATTGTTTGTTATATTGTTCATTTGCTTGTTTTTCCTCCTCGCACCTTGGGCTAGTGCTACTTGATTAATGAATGGTTAAGTATAAATCAAAACTCAGTGTAAACTAACGCTGCTGTACAAAATATTTTAGGGTTTCATCCTGAGAAAACGAAGAGTTGATGTTGAAAACTTAGATATGTTAATGAAAACAAAAAATATCCCAGAGGCACATCAGGATGCTTTTAAAACTGGTTTTGCAGAAGGCTTTTTGAAAGCACAGGTATTCCTGCAAAAAACACTTGGTGAGTTGTTTTAGTTTATCTTTTTGTCTTTGCATTCAGAAAATAGTTTAATTCAACCTGTTTTAAAATATTTGTTTGTTTTCTTTTACAGATTCCTTAAGGCGATCACGTTTGCTTTCTTTCTTTCTCTTTGTTCTTTGTTTTTATCTTGCCGTATATTCCTCATTTTTACCTGGAAAAGGCTCCTTTTCTGATGCTGGTTAGTTAACTTTTTTCTTTTTTTTTGTTTTTACTCTTTCACTCATAGTGTTTCTTTTAGTAGGCTTAGCACGTATAGACTGTATTTAGGCAATGTGATTGTTATAGGGTAACATTTCAAAGTGCTAATGGAACTGGAGACTTATTTACTGTTTTTGGCTAGCACTACAAAAATAGCACATAGCACTATGAAATATTTATGAAGACAGTTGTCTTTGGTTGTACAAACATTTAATAATATACATAATATGTATTATATATAATTTTTTCGTATACTTTTGGTGAAACAATTACATGTTTCAAAAACAAAAAGCAGAGGAGAAGTTGGATTATTACAGGTTATGTATTTGTCTTCAAATGTAGATGATGCATGGTTTAGATCAGCAGTAGGCAAAATGGTTGGATCTTATTGGATCTTATTTGTAATCATAGGCTAGTTTATAGTGACTGGGTACTTGTATAGCCAAACTGCCATCATAAGAACTTTGTTGAAAATACCAGAATGATCAAAGGCTGAGCTAATGTAAATGCAGAATTTCAGTATTGGGCTAAGTTAGGATCTGGTCTGAACAAATGCAGTAACATTGAGGGGGAACTTCTAGCTTTGTTTACTTACCACTGGATACAGGGCTTTCTGCTACAAATGACCAAAGAATATTCTTATCATTGATTCACTGAAAATATTTTGAAGATTTATATATAAACAAATATAAAATAGATCTTATTCTTGCTGGACACTTGTAAATGTAAACATTACTTTTTAAAATGGCAGATGTGATAGTGGCTTAACAATATACCCACTGATGTGCAAAATGTTCTCTGTGAATGAAATGACTTTATGTGTAAATTTGTTCTTCTTGCTGTTTGTAGTACGTTTTCGAACATCAAGCATCTTTGATGCAGCAGTTGATCCAATTCAGTTGAAAAATGTCACCTTTGAACATGTAAAGGGGGTAAGTTCAAAAGTGTGTAAATTCTTGCTTGACTAATCATTGTGAGCTTGAAGAATGTTTTGTTACCTAAAATTTTCCAATGAACTATTTTTAAAGAATAAACATCTCCTCATGTTTCAATAAGCCTAAGACCTTAACATTGAAATGAATAGAGGAATGAACATCAGGATAGCATTTCTCAATTTTGTGCAGTAGAGAGGCAATGCAGTCTTGAGTTGCCATGGGTTGATTAATTGCCTCCTTCCTCTTGACCTGAAACTTTCTGTCAAAAGTACCTGAATCTAGGCAGAATTATATGCCAGCCTTTCTCCAAGGAATGATCACTAGCTTTCTGGAACACAGAACAGATTCACATAGTAAGTTAGAAAAACACAGTCAGAAGTGGTAGCTGCATTTTTACTTAGTAATGGAGACAGAAGCCTAATATAATATGATCACTCCCAGAACTGGAAGGTTTGTACCACTGTTTTTCTTTTCTGCTTCTTTTTTGAGGCATTTAAAGCTTGTAAAAGATATACTCCTGACTTATAAAATCAAACTTACTGAAGGCTAGACTAGCAAGTAGGTTAGTTGGGGTATAAAAACAGAGGCTCGAAGTACCCATTTCATCTATTTCTTCAGAAGTGGTCTAATACCGTAGAAGGTGGTAATGCCATTGAAGTCTCCTCTCCTAGCAGCATCTCTTTACGATATCTGGTATTAGGCTACAGGGAATATGGGGATTTGCAGAAAGAAGTGGAAGTGACGCAGCTGATGGTAAAGCTTGCTTGCCCTCCTCCCCCCCCCCCCCCCCCCCCCGCTTCTTTCTATTCAACTGTTCTTCAGGTGTCAGCAGCAGAATAAGGATCTCCCTCCTCTCCCCCGTCTCTCCCCTAGGACATAGATAAATTAATATCTTTTAAACAGGGTAAATTCTTGACATACAAATTTCTGATTCTGTGTTTATCTTGTTAGTAAGATCTGATCTTGAACTGTTAGGTTATTCCATCAGGTTTTTATCTTTAGTGTTTACCATTTCTTATAAACAATTCTAGGAAATAGGATGAATTAAATTCAAGATGCTACCACAAATTTCACCTATTAAAAAAGATTCAGTGCTTTATATATTTAGTCATAATTTCTGGCTTGTTTTTTAATGTGTAGGTTGAAGAAGCTAAACAGGAATTGCAAGAGGTTGTAGAATTCTTGAAAAACCCACATAAGTTTACTGTACTAGGAGGCAAACTTCCAAAAGGTAAGAATTATTGCTCAACAGAAGTGAAAATCAGACACATCAGATATATGACTACCTTTGTAGCATCGTTCTATATTGAATGACTAATTTACAGTGTGATCTCTGAATATTCTTATTTCATTCAGGGTTAGGGGATTAAAAAAGAAAAGAAAAATGGTAGATACTACTATCTCGGCAGATACTACTATCTCAGTAGACAGTAAAATAATGTATGACATTGGTGGTGAATATCCTTGCCTCCCTAAACTATTTGAGAGGAATGAGTCTTCAGGAAGAGTTGTAAAAGTTTATCAGTTAAAGGGTAGTCCTTTAAATGAGGTATTCATGGAATCGGTAAGGTTGGAAGGGACCTCTGGAGATCATCTAGTCCAACCTGCCTGCTCATATTGCTTTAAAGGAAAAAAAAAAAAAATATATTGCAAGCTTTCTGTGTTAGCTTCGGTTCCTCATTTATAATTCTAAGAGAGAATTTGAGGTATTCTGATAGAAGGAGCAAAGATGCCTGGATACTGCTTGCTTTTGGTAAAAATTCAGTAAGAATTTATTAAGAACTTTAAGGCTAATAAGTGGAGGTGGTACAAAGCAGCGTACTGTGTAGGTACTGTGTTAACCAGTCAAACTCTGCAAAAATCAAACCAATTTCATAATTCTTAAGAACCTTACTTACATGACTAAGACCCAGTATTTTTTGAAGTCATATCAAAAAAATTGTGTGCCCATAATGTCCCATAAACTGTTGCCAAATTAATCTCTTTTTGATTAGAGTTCTAGGTAACCCGGAGTTTCTTTTTAGGTTGATCTTTCTTTTTCTTTTTTTAACTCTTTCTATAAGGACTTTTTTTTTTTTTTAATGGTAATACCTTTCTGTGACCAAAGTTAATTCTGTTGTATCTTGTCTCCTCTAAGATGTACGTACATAACAAGAATTTAGTCTAAACCCCACACAAATTAATGTAAGACTTTTTTTTAACTGTCTTATTTGAGGAATATCTTAGGGTTAGGAAATAATACTGCACCTTCTTTAATTATTCAATTAATGTGCATACTACTTTATCTTGAAAGGCAGAGCAGTGTGCATGAGTGCGATGTGTGGGTGTGGTAGTTTTTTCATTTTGTCTTAATACTCTTGAAAAGCCTTTCTTCTTTTCACTGCTGCTTTCAGCACTCCTAGCGCTTGGTAACTGCTTTAGATGGTTCAAAACAAGTGTTTTCATTTAAAAAAATATGATCAAGTTTAGTTGTAGTAAAAAGCCAAGTGAATCTGAAATGTATAGACCTGGAAGTCTGTTTGCTGTCAATTCTCTACATGTTTTAAAATCAATGACTTAGAATGTTTAATAAAAATCCACTTTCAGAAGGGACTTTACCATCTCTTTTAGAAAAGCCACAAATCTAGGACAGTTACGAGGGGGTGTTTTGAAAAAGAAGAAAATGTGATTCTCCTCATTCTGAAATGTAATTCTTATTAAGACTTCAGTGGATTATCTGACAAATAGTTCTTTTTTTATCTTTTGGTTTCTTCCTGATAACTTTTGAATGTTTTAAAAAATAAATGATTGTCAGAAATAGATTTTTGTTGTATGCTTAGTAATCTAACAAACCATGATATTATGATAGGAAATACTGTATCAGGCTACAAACAAGGACTTTGCCTTTCCTCTCTTTGCGATAGATGACAGTCTTTCTTATATTTTGGAATCAGCGATGTGATATCTAGGTAAATACCCAATACGAAGAGGATGCTAGTAGTGTTTCAGCTGTTCAAAGCAACAGTAATTTTGTAGAGTATTTCAGGCTTCTGCTTTTATTTAATAATCTTACAAATTTTATTGTTGTTTAAAAATGTATTGAAGTGCATCTAGATCTGTTTAAGGAAATCTGTTTGCAGTGCAAGTAATGACAGTATCTGAAATGGAATGTTAACAATGTATTGAAGCCAAATATAAATTACTTTTTTTAATGCGTGAAAGACACGTAAGCTCTATAGCAAGACTCTTTTGTGTGACTATGCATATGTTTTTATTTTCATTTCAGGTATTCTGTTAGTTGGACCACCTGGTACTGGTAAAACGCTTCTTGCACGAGCTGTGGCTGGTGAAGCTGATGTTCCATTCTATTATGCATCTGGGTCAGAGTTTGATGAAATGTTTGTTGGCGTAGGAGCTAGTCGCATCCGAAGCTTATTCAGTAAGTTAAATATGTGTTCTTAAAATTTTTATTATGAAAGGTAAAGTATTTAGTGGTGCTGTTCAGAAGTAGCTGGAGTATGTGCTTTGATTAGCTACAGTTTTAGTTACAGGAAAATAGTAATGTCTGAGGCTAATAAATAAAATTTCCGAGTAAGCAGAAGAATCTCAGAATTCCATAAATAGCTGTTAACTGCAGAAACCTGGCTAGTAGTTACACTGAAATTGTAAAAAGAATTATAACTACGCTTCCATTGAGAATTAAAATTTTTGTTTAGAAGTGTAACATCCCATGAACTAAATGAAATATTCTAAATGTAAGATAAAATAACATTAACCTTCTTAGTTCCATCATATTTTTATGTTGACTTTATTTTTTCTGAACTAAAACTTGTTTAGTGCAGGATCAGAGTATAGCATCTATGAATGCAGTTGTGTGGGAGTGGGTTTTTTGTAGTGACTTTTCATGTCTTCATGGCTAAGTCATCTGCTGCTTCTTGTGTCACATATATTAGAAAAAATAAGTGTTTTTATAATACAGGATAATGATAAAGCAACAAAAGCAAGGTTGACCTTTGCTGTGGTGTAATATTGTAATTCAGTCCTCTAAAATATATTGGTTTTCAAGTTGGTAGTACTCCTTTTGAGTTCAAAGATATAACTGGGTATTTTGTAAATTAAAATCTCTTCTACAGAGTAGCCAGTTCTTTTGAGTATTTCAGATATGGAAATAATTGTGGTAGCTTTTTCCACCTCCATATGATTAAAATCTTTTAAGTATTTTGTTGAGACAGTGTTTTAATAAGTGTGGGTTTGTTTATGGTTTTTTTTCTTTTTTTGTTACCAGAATAAGGTCTGCTGTGACTGATTTGAAATTTTTTTCTTGATCCCGTCAATAGGCTCTGAATATAGGGCTTTATAACGATCATTAACTGATAGGACAGGTGCCTGTTTAGTTTGATAGCTTTCATATAGCAGAAGACTATTTCCACTTTAAGTATGCAAATAGTTATTAAAAGAGGAAAAAACGTACCTTTTTCTTTAAATGGAAGATTGATAATATCAAGCATTTAAAATGTATTTATGGGAGAAATGTGGCTTGTTTCATGTGGAAGTGTGCAAGATATGGCAGATGTTTCACACTTTATAAATGCATGTTTCTATTGATGATAAAGAAGTCATCTGACTTCTACATCAACAACGTGTCTGATTGGGATGAATTGCATTCTAGTATGTGCATACTAGTGTGTGGTCTTAAAGTCATATAAATACGGTTTTATCTTCAGTTGTTAATACCTGTAAACTTGAAGGTAGTTTGCTTTGAAATAACAAGCAGAACCTATGAAAATAAGTTACTACTTAGACCCATTGCATTTCGTAATATTTTTAATATATCAATGCTCTGTACCTGAGTCTCTGAAATAACCTGTAGTTGTGTGCAGTTGATATGAAATACAACAAATTTCTTAATCTATTTTACTAGTAGTTTCCTGTAGCAGGGTGAGAGAATAAAGAGAACTAAGGTGCACCATCTCCCTGCCAGCTTTTATTTGTTGCTTCATTTGAAAGAAGGATTTAATTTTGAAGAGACTGAAGTCAGGACAGTTGTGGTGATGTCTGATAGAACACTTCATGATCCTAGAACAATAGAAATAGTGGAATCCTAAATTAAATCATACAGTTTCTATTATTTTGTGCAGTGTAAATGCTATTTCAACTGTTTTTCTCCATCAGGGGAAGCAAAAGCAAATGCACCCTGTGTTATATTTATTGATGAGTTGGACTCTGTTGGTGGGAAGAGAATTGAATCTCCAATGCATCCCTACTCAAGACAGACCATTAATCAACTTCTTGCTGAAATGGATGGGTAAGTAATGCATTTTCAGGTTATGGAAAGTGCTTGAATGAGTGATGTTTGGAATATCGTGTGGATTTATCTTTTCTCTGACCACTTTGATTTTAAAAACCTGAAAGAAAATTGATCAAAATATGTAAATCTACAGTGCTTCTCATAATTGGTTTTCAGTAGTGCATGTAGTGGCATAAATGACCCTGGTCTAAAGAATATAGAAGGTTCTAAGTTATAGTAGCAGAATAGCTGCAATTTTTTTAAAGTATTTCTCAATTTTTTTAGGATATCTGTAGCAAGAATAGGTTGAACTTCGGATGTTGGGACATATTTTCACCAGTTATTGGGTTAAATGTGACCTCTTGTGGATCAAACATGCTGCTTAACAGGTCTTTTCCTAATTGGCCAGTTGACTTCATTCCAAATAAGAAATATAATTATTGACTAAAGCTTTAAATTCTGTTCAAAAAGAATTTAATTATGTTCTTACTCTTTTTTTTTTCTTACAGCTTTAAACCTAATGAAGGTGTTGTTATTATTGGTGCAACAAACTTCCCTGAAGCACTAGATAAGTGAGTAATAGCTGTAGATCAATACTGTAGAGTATGTATTCCCCCCAAAAAAAAAAAAAAAAAAAAAAGGAGGGGCTGGTGGGAGGGTATGGAGGAAGAGATAACAAGGATAAAGTAACTAATTAGGTACTTGCTTGTAATTTCTAGAGTATTAGTGTTGTGGTTGGGCTTTTTTTGTGAAAAAGGATGGATGCTGGCCAATTTTTGGCATTAAGAAGTTGTTGAATTAAACCTGATAAAGTAAACAAGCTGCTTAAATAAGCATCTACAGTTTCTGCAAGTTTTTATACTTAAATCAACCGTGTTCCTTGTTTGCAATACATTTTAGTAATGGTTAATAGTAGTAGTTTACCTTACTTACAGATACAAAAACTTTGGTAATAAACATCTGTATAAGCTATCTTTTAACATACAAATGATTGGAAAAGTATGTTCTTTGCACTTTTGTGCCAGAAGTAGTGTCTGTAGATGTCTTTAACAAAAATCAATCTGATCATCCTACCTATATATATATATAAAAAACAGAATTTACAGCAGCACTTTAAAGTTTTGTTTTAAATTGTCTTTTTCCTCAGTGCTTTAATACGTCCTGGTCGCTTTGACATGCAAGTTACTGTTCCCAAGCCAGATGTAAGAGGCCGTACAGAAATTCTGAAGTGGTACCTTAACAAAATAAAGTATGATCCATGTGAGTGAATACTTTACCTTTTCCTGTAACAATTTGTTCATTGGGTCAGCCCACTTTTGTAATAGTAATAGTGGCTTGTACCATATGCTTCAGAAAGGAACACAAAAATCATACAGCATTTAGTGTTGAGATAGTTGTATAAAGCAACAATAGTTTGTTGTGTTTTGGCCATCAGGCTTAACTCTTCTGTTATAACAAACTTTTTAATAGAATATGATTCTTGCTTATACCTTGATCATTTCCTGATATTTATTCATGATGCGTCACAAGCTTTTTCAGGAGAAATATATCACTAATGTCAGATTTTTTTTTGTTTTTTTTTTCCCCACAGCTGTTGATCCAGAAATAATTGCACGAGGCACAGTCGGATTTTCTGGGGCAGAACTTGAGAATCTTGTAAATCAAGCTGCCTTAAAGGCAGCTGTGGATGGAAAAGACATGGTAACCATGAAAGAACTAGAATTCTCTAAGGACAAAATTCTAATGGGTAGGATTTTATATACCAGACATTCGTATATCTTAGAATACACAGTTTTATTTTGCAAGATTTCTACTTTTACAGATGAATAGATTTCTTGTTATTTTTCTTTTAAGTAAGTCTTCTATTAGTTAATTTTGAATAGAACCTTTTAAGACGACAGAATTAGTAATGCGTTAAATCTAGTACAGAGTGGATTTTTTTTTTTTTTTTTGAAAGACTGTTGTTATCAGAAACACTGCATGCTATACTTGAGCCTAGAGGAAGTCACAGAATTGGTATTCTATCCCTCTCCATTGATTTAGAAAGAAGAGGGGAAGAATAGATGATCGGAAGTGTGGAACTGCTATTTACCTAACTTGGCATGTAGTAAAGCAAAAACATCTGAGACACACACACCAAAAATACTTCTTGTCCATTCATGCTTGAGAGATGAAATAGAATTTTTTTTTAGATATTCAGACTTTTTTAATCTATTCATCTAAAAGCAACTTGACTATAGAGTTAGGTCCATTCTGAACGTTAAAATCCTACTTGTAAACATTTAGTATTTAATGAGTGCTAGTTAATTTTGGTTGTGCACTGTTCCTCAGCTATTTTATGCTCTTCTATATTTGCATATCTATAGTCTGTATGAACTGTGATGACAAACTGTGAAAACAAGTTTATTTCATGTCCTTCCCTTAAAGGACCTGAACGTAGAAGTGTAGAAATTGATGAGAAAAACAAAACAATCACAGCTTACCATGAATCTGGACATGCTATCATTGCATATTATACTAAGGATGCAATGCCAATCAACAAGGCTACAATCATGACACGAGGAACAACACTTGGACATGTGAGTGTTTCTAAAAATTTTATATTTGTCTGCTGTTGAGCATTTTTGAGGAATTTGTCAACAGTGCTATTCACTGAAATCAAATTATAATGCATTTTATAATTTGTTGTAGTAATCCGTTACGTGCTATCTTTTGGAAAACTCCTTGGTCGTCGTTTCTGTGTGATAGAGAGCTCTTTATTTGAAATGTGCTAGCATGAAGGATCAAATATGCAAGGAATTTTAAGTATGTGTGATTCTGTTGCATCCCATATCTTAATATAGCTCCCATGTATGAAACTTCAAAGAATGTCTAAAAGATTTGAAAATGGTAGAGTTGCTCAAATGTATTTTAACACAAACTTCAAGTAGTTCTTTGTCCAGTGCAACTTTTTCTGAAAACTGATCTGTTACTTTGTTCTAAGATAACTTTCTGTTCAAATGCTCAGTATGTCAGCTATTCTTGCTTAAGTTCTTCTATTCTGTCTATCTCAGTTATATCTGTTTCTGTGGAATATTGTTTAAGTTAACATGTTCAATTAAATAAAAAGTGTTGGTCTAAATTTTCCAGGCAAGTTGATATATACTCAGTAAAAAGTGTGAATAAGGAGAAGTAGATAGAGTAGACCTTTGTGAACAAAAAGTTCTTTTTTCTGGTCCTAAATGTGAGATTCTGGAGTTAGGTTTAAATTGTTTCCTTTTATGTGTTGCTTATGGCCTCAAGGGGGCTATTTCATCTGGTAAAGCAGGCAGCTCCTCGGCCAACCTGGTAAGTGTACATACTAGATGGAAGCCTAGGGCATTCAAATTGTTGTGTAAAAAGCTTTATATCCACTTCGGATATAAACCAGGGTATTTTTCAGCTTGATCCAGTATTTCTTCTGTTTATTATTACCTCACTACAACTTTATCTTACAGGTATCTTTGCTCCCAGAAAATGACAGATGGAGTGAAACTAGATCCCAGTTGCTTGCACAGATGGATGTCTGCATGGGAGGAAGAGTAGCAGAAGAGCTCATATTTGGGAGTGATCACATCACAACAGGTCAGCTGATCAGTAGTTAAAGAATTCCTGGTCAGAGGTTACAGATTAGCTTGTTTAACTTTTGGTTTTAGTAATTAATTTAAGCTTATTTAATATCCAGGTGCTTCCAGTGATTTTGACAATGCTACTAGAATTGCGAAGCTGATGGTGACTAGGTTTGGAATGAGCGAGAAGGTAGTATCATTGTTCTTAAATACCTGTATAGTGTGAAGAAATTTTCCTCTTCTGTAATTGAATGCCTATCTGGCTGACTGTGATTACAGAGGTCAAGCAGTTTTGGCAAAAAGGATAGTAGGCCTTATGATTTGACTTTTTTTGGCCCTGCTATGCAGAACTCAGCAATAAAACCTGTATATATAGCAGTTGAAAAATTAAGGAAAAAAATCTTCACCTCAAAATGACCTTGAAAATTATTAATGTTTACAGAAAATCTTCATAATAAAAGCAAATAGTTTGGAATTGAGGGACTTCATTTCGTGTTTTTAGGAGGGAGGATAGAATGCTAAGTTTTTGTAGATTTTAAAAACAAAAACCACTTCTTTAGTCATTCATTATTATTGAGTATTAGATCTATGGTGAGTGTGTGGAGGGGTTTCCGTGTTTTTTTGTTTTGTTTTGTTTTTTTGGTTTTTTTGGTAAGGCAACACTTAATCAGGATTGAGGCTCTGCTGTAACCTATAAAAACAGAACTTTGTGGTGATAACATAGTACATGAATAGACATCTTGTTTTGCTTTTCCTATTGAAAGCACTTCATTAAGCTTTTGATTAATGTTTTTTATTTGTTTGCATGTACAGGCAGTAGATGGTGAAGCTCTTAGAGCTTTATTGGAATAGTGACAAGACAAAAATATCCTTTGTTTTTTGTTTAGCTTGGTGTTATGACCTATACTGATACGGGGAAAGTTAGCCCGGAAACTCAGTCTGCAATTGAACAGGAAGTGAGAACACTTTTAAGGGTAAGGTATATATGTACGTATATATAGATAGCAAGTTTTTTTTTTCCTACATGTTTTTTTGAAATGAATTGAGTATCAGCTTACACATTAGAAAACTGGATACTCAAATAGCATTGAAAATAGTGGTGGATGGAACTATGCCCAAGTGTTTAAGGTAACTGCGATTTTGAATCTTTGTATTGTAATTTTGTTAATAGTCATGTACAGGCAGTGGGAAACAGGTTGATGGTGTCAGAAGTTCTTAATACACTCATCAATGGTTCCTTTTACATTTAGTCAGGATTTGTGTTTTGCCTATTTTATTTCTAGGAAAAAAAAAGTCTATAAATTGTTTTAGAAGATGCAAATGCTTTGTGTTACTCCCATGTTTCATAACTTGCAGCTAAATCTTTGAGTATAGAAACACCAGAATTGCCATACCAGATCAAATCAGAGTAACTCAGTCCGGTACCCTGTTCCCCACAAGGATCAATATCTGATGCTTAGGGAAATTTGTAACAGTAATCACAAAACTTCCAGATCAGAGTTCTACAGTTCTGAATTAGTTTGGTCAGCCTGGAAAGTTATCTATATCGAATAACATATTAACACTTTTGCTGTGGCTCTTTCTGAACTTAGTTGATTAAGAACTATCTGCATAGAATTAAAAACTGAAATTGAAGCTTACAGTAATGACAATGTGTTACTACTTGCAGCAACTAATAAAACTTGCTGGGTAGCTTCTGGTTTTCTAAAGGTACATAATCCTTTTAACGAGTTTAATAAGCTTTTAAAAGCAGCAGTCTGAGGAACATGCTTTGAATGCTGTATAATATGTGTAATGTCTAATGAAATATATTTAAACTTAAGCATCCACTTTTCAGATCTAGTTGGTCTTTTTAAGTCTTATATAAAAAATACTCAGGTTTATCCTTATGTTCTACTTTTGGTTCTGCTTCTGCAAAACGCAGAAGTGGCATGAAGTTATAAATAAATATTTCTTTGAGCAATTATGACATTGAGATTTTAAATCTTTGGGACTGGAGCTGTGCTAGCTGTGAAGTTTAAGATATGATTTAAAATACCTGTTTAGAGCTGTATTTATATAGAGACAATGTTTAAAATTGAATCCCCCTCTCCCCCCTTCCCTCCCCTCCCTTTTTTTTAATATTAGGACTCATATGAGCGAGCAAAGAACATCTTGAAGACTCATGCAAAAGAACACAAGAATTTAGCAGAAGCTTTACTGAAATACGAGACTTTGGATGCCAAAGAAATCCAGATTGTTCTAGAGGGGAAAAAACTAGAAGTAAGATGATAACATCCTTGGTACAGTAACTGATAATTCGAAGAATGTACATCTAGCAATGCAGTAGTCTTATGCAGCATAGCTTTTTTTTCCCCCCTACCTGATGTGTGTATGACACTTCAAGATTACTCTGCAGTCTCTTGTCAGCTTCTGTTACTCATCTATTTGTTGTGTCTGTTCAGAATAAGACACAAAATAAAGCAAGTTCCTCATTCTCCATCTGCTATTCCAGGAAAAAATTTTTCAGAAATATAAATCTCAGGGTTGAATTCAATGTTTTGGTCTAGTCAAAGGTGTTGAAGTTGAGGAGAAAGAATTGTGCAGGTATACTGGTATGTTTTGGCGTAGCTTCCTGGGGTTGCACTGCTATATGCGCATTTGAAGCGGTACCCCCATAATACGTACTGCAGAATGTTTTCTGGAGAGTGACACCTTAAGTGCTAAAGGATTGACATGTAAAACTGTAGTATGTAGTCTGACTAATAATGTTCAAATGCTATTTTGAAGATAAAGATCAGTTAAAAAGAAAAAAGACTCTTCTTAGAAATGTAACAAAACTTCTGTATGAATGAAGCAGTGCATCTCTAGTAATGGGAATTGTGAGAGCTCCAAGTTAGTTTAAAAAAAAAAAAAGTGATTATTCTTTGAGTGCTTTGGGGGTTAAAATACGCACGTGTGGCTGGGAAAGAAATTTTAATGCGAGAACAACAGCAAGATAAACATGTCTAAACCTCTTTGGGCCATGTTTTGGACAGAACTATGGCAGGAATAAGAGAAATAACTGACCTCTGATGTGCTGCTGACAAAATTCTCAGAATTTTTATTACTGCAGTAGATGGATGTGATTTGAAAATAGTGCTTTTATAATCCTGGAGATTCTACTGAATTAGTTTTTGCTAATACTATATATGAGTGTTTGATTATCCAACAGAGGATTTCTTCAAAGAGGACAATATTGCTCACTAAAGAATAGTTCAGAAAATGCTTCAAGCATGCATTGTTTCAAATAACATTCCCAGTTCTCTTGTTCAGTAAAAGTAGGGAACTAACCCTTTTCTTTCAACCCTTACAGATGTTTTCTGGAAATTCTAGGCTTATAAGAAAATGTTTCAAAAACAAAAGCAGTTTCCAATCAAGTAGAAGTGTTTGCTATCAATTATACATGCCAGTATACTTATCTCATGGAACTGTTTTTAGGAATAGCATTGCTTGATTATAATCTTTCTGTGCAATGAGTTGTAGACCCCTGGGACTATAAACTTCTGTTGCAGAGAGAATGCCTTTATTGAAAGTAAACATTGTTGGAGGTTAAAGTAGTTGGGCTGGTGCCAATAAATGTGAATGGATATTGGTAGCTACACTTAAAACTAAAATTAACAAAACTTTTAGAATTTTCCGAGTGTAACACTTGATTATAACCTAGTTCTTTTTAGTAAGAGCACGTGTTTTTCTTTCAAAACCAGGATAACTTTCTATTCGCTTATTTTACATTGTTGGCTTAGTATAGTGGCATCCCAGTAAAGTGGGGGAGAACTTCCAAATGTTATAAAACAGTATACCAAACTTCTAGGCTGACTAGTTACAGTTGTACATGTATTTTAATGCATATTTGCATTACATATATTGCATATTTGGCATCTGTTTTTGGAATAATAAAGTTGATTTTAATTACGCATATTGGCTTTCCTTTATTCACTGTTAATTGCTACGAGATGTAATACCAACTACCGTACTATGTAAATTGAGGTGTATGAAACATTTAAACTTGTAAATAAATTTAAGAATTATAGCAAAGCTGCCCTTTTTCTAAATAGATTTCTAGAAAACTTTCTTCTGAGAAAATCAGATATTGCTAGTTGAGTAATGGGACTTGGAGGAGATTTTTTTTTTCCTATGTAAATAATGTGAATTTTTTATTCAAAAAAAGGCAAAAACCTTTTCATTCAAGTCACAAAAATCTATATTGAATGATATGTTTTGGGGGAGGATTCTTGTGGTCTAATTTATGTTTTTCTTTCAAAAGCTTCTTGCTCTATGCAAAGAGCAGCTGAGTACATTGTCTTTCAGAAAATTAGTCATATCTCATTGGCTCATGAAAAGATTTTTAGAGATGAGCTGTCAATTGTAAACAGTATCTTCTCTGGTTTCTGGTTGAGTAACCAGAAGATTTGTGCCAGTAAAGTGTTTATTCTCATTCTGTGGTGGTTGTGTGCATGTGACCGTGTGGAGTTTTGGAGAAACTCATTTTGTTTTAGGCATTGGGTTTGACTTCTAGTGTTCCTGGGTACATCTAGGTGTCTAAATTTCTCCTCACATAATTACTGCAGAGATGGGTACTTGTAACAGGCAAAACTGAAATTCCACTTAATTTCATCTACTGCCAATTAAACTTTTGATTACTGAGAGAAGAAAAAAATAGAAGATAATAAACATGGGAGACACGTCTCCCCACCCTTCCCCAGGCTCTGTCCCCTTACTGATCTCAGCGTCCCTTGTTCTGCGCTGTTACGCTGAGTCACTACATGGAAGGGACTGGGAGGGATCAGTGATGCAGGAGGTTGGGGTCAGTGTGTAGTGTTTTCTTTCTGCTGGTCCTTGCTTCTTACTACTTTGGCAGGGGTTGCCCGTGGGCTGCAGTCCCTTGGGAGTGCCCTGCCCCCAATGTGGGGTCTGTACGCTTCCGCTCAGAGGTGTACCTCCTCTGCCGTGGCCAAGAGTGTGTCTCTAGCTGTGTCCCCAGCAATGTCCCCTTCTACAAGTCTCCTCTACTTCCTCCAAAAATGTGCCTTTTCACATCTTCCTTGTGTCCCCTTTTGGGTATCCTCCTGTCTTCTCTCACCTGTCTTCATTTTATGTCCTTATGTGCATCCTCACAGGTCTTGTGTCTCTTGCCCCTAATGGCTACTGCCCTTTCTTAAATATAGTTGAGCAGAGCTGCTGTGCATTCCTCTGGGCAGTAGAAATTTTGATGGGTGGTAGGCTGTTCCTATTTGTTTCAGAGCCAACTGGAACCTGCTGTGACCAGCACAAGGCAGTTAATGGCCTTCTCCCCTGCAGCCCCTGCTACCAACCCCTGTCAGGTATGTCCAATGCGGAGCTCACAAAAGGCCTTGTGGCCAAAGCCACGTGGCTCAAAGGGCCCAGGTTCCTTTTAAAGACGTGGCCTCTGCAGTAGAAGCCAGAGCAGAGCTAGGTGCTTGGATGGTCTATTTGCTTTTTAAATCACTCTGAACTTCTCACAAGCATTGCAGCACAAAGAATTTCAAACTTCAGCATGATTCTGAATTTGTTTTTAGCAATGACTTATGCTGTAATTCTGCCGTTAATACAAGCAAGCACAAACTTCTACTAAGAGAGGGGGCCTGTTTCTTCTGGGTGCTTCTTAGCAACTGTGTCATGACTTCAGTCAGCTGAAGTTTCACAGTAGCTTTTCAAGTCTGGATCCTTTGATGTTAGCCCTAGTGCGAGGGAGGTGTAAAGGTGAGGCAAGGCAGTTTTTTTTTTTTTTTTTTTTTTTTTGTTTTCTTCTTTTTTTTAAGCAGTAGATGAAATTGGCTTAGGAAATAGAGCAATAAAACCACAGGTAGCTGGCTCTCTTCCCTCTGGATTTGCTCAGAGGCCTTTCCTAGTAGTAGATGCTTACAAATAGTCCTTAAAGAAATGAATAGAGCCATCTCTTCTGTCATTTGTCATTTAGCTGTCTTAATTGCTCTGAACATAATTATTAATGCCTGTAGTCTGTGATTCATTGCTATGAGAATTAGTATTGATATTTCCAACTTCTATTGAAAGTTTGTTGGGTTGAGTGACTTGATTTCAGGTACATTTGGCTCATAAACAAATTATGACAAAAATAGCAGTATTCTGCCCTATTAGGTGCATAGATCTCATGTAACTGGTCAAAAATACAGAAGAAAGCCACACCTGCAGATTGGACTGAATTGTTTATAATTCCTAGACTCCCCTTTATCTGAAATTACAAACATTAGTTACCATAATTCATCTGATCTCTAGCAAACTGATAACAAATTATGTGCTTTTTATTTAGTGTCTTATTCCTACAGGTTTAAAATTAATTTATTAATAAACTAATTTCAATGAAAGCGCCTGGCTTTCTGCTCTAGTGGTGCATCACAGGAAAGGGTTGTCACAGATTAGTACAATTGCATTTATGAGTTTATAGGTTTTGAACTGACCATCTTAAACCTCAGTTCCTTTTTCATCAGTGAGGGCTTGAGGTGGCATCTTTCTAGTGAATCCTTGCCCTGTCAGGCCACGATGGGCCTGTACCACAATGGTTACTCAAGAGTTCCGCACAAGTTCCAAACTGCAGCCAACAGAAACTAAACACATAAGTTGTTGTTTAATCTTAGCAAGAAAACGAGGATTTTAATACAAAATAGGTGAATGAGTAGTCTTCCTTAAGGGTCCCTTGTGCCCTAGAAGCCTGTATAGACTGTCTCCTAAAGGCTTACACATAGTTGCAGTTTGAGGCAATTCTAACCCAATGTCTTGATAAGCTTGCAATAAATAAGCTTGCCATAAAACCCCAAGGTTTGTGCCTCCTGTGGAAACTTGTCATTAGGCCCAGTATGGGGGCAGTTACATCAAGATAAACAGCCAGAAGATGCAAACAATGGAGTTACTCCTCCTTCCTGTGTGCATTTCCTGACAAACCTGAAACAGTACATACAACTGGTTCAATATTCAGTGTTTTTGATAGGTCTAACTTCAATTCAGTCAGTGAACAATTCACAAAAAAGGTTTAAAAACATCAAGATTACAAAACCAAACATACAAAAATGAGGAAGTGTCAGAAATAAGGTTATAAATCCATCTTCTCTGTATGTTTTTATTTCACCTTCTGTTACTTGCTGCATGGCTTAGGTCTTCTCTTTTGTATTTATTCTTCTTTTATTTCTCTGTCATTTCTCATAGTCTCACAATGTTATACTACATTTTAGAATAGCTTAAATGTAAAATAAATTACATAATTAAGTTCGTTGTGGACAGTCTTCATCTTCCCTAAACCTAGTCTGTGGCTTGAGGACATCTTCAGATACTGTATTATGGGGTGATCTGCCAAAATTTCCAAAAAAGGTTAAAAATACTGGAATAAAAACAAGACCATGAACAGCCCCAAACAAAATAACAAGAAACATAATCTTGAAAAATGTTCTGAAGATGTATGTTTTTGCTGCTGCCAATACAACTACTCCTAATATAGTAGAAACCGCACCTTGTAATACTGGGTAACCTAACAGGTGTAGAGCTTCTACTGCCCTTTCATTTGCTGATGGCTTCTCATTTGAAACAAAGGCATAGGAAATATGAGCAGAAAAATCTACAGAAAATCCTATGCAGATGACAAGGTTGATCATGGATATGGAATCTAGATTGACACGCCAAAACGTCATGAAACCAGCAACACCAACTATAACAGAAGCTATAGCAAAAGTTACCCACAAGCAACAGAATGGGTTGGGAATAAGCAGAAGAGAGACAACGAGCATCGCCCCAGCAGCAGTGAGGACGTTCTGAATGGTGTTCTGCACTATGACCAGGTACTGATCGTAGTAGATAAATGCTGGGTGGTACACCATTAATGGAATATTGCACTGCTTGGCTGTGTCTCTCAACTGGTTTAAAAGATTTTTCTCATCAACAGCTGAGGTAACATTCACTGTTTGGATGAAGAAACGTGAAGCTTCGATTTTATCCTGAGTCTTGTTAATATCCCACTCAAAATCAGGAAAATACCGGAACAGTATAAGTAAGTTATTAATGAAGCGATCCTTGTTATTTAAATCCATTGAAGCACTTTCAGCGAGTTTTGTGTACACTGTCAGCCATGACTCTGAGAGGTTCTTATCTATATAGGAAATGCCCTCCAAGCTCTGCATGCAATTCTGAATGGCCATTCGAACAGACTTATTCCAATATTCTACACTTTCAGTAATGACAACCATGACCCTGGGTCCGTATTCGGAGAAATACTTGTCATCATCATCATAGTATGGAACAACATAAGAGTCATCATGAGCCAGATTTCGAAGATCTATGCCTTCTCTGACCTGAGTACATCCATAAATACTACCAGCCAGATATGCTCCATATAGCAATACTACAACTAGTTTGACCCATTTATTTGTAAAGAAAGGACCATAATACCTTTCAAAGAATTTGTTCATTGGATGTTCATTGTCTGACTCAGATGACTGACCAGAACAGCTGCCTATACAACATGCATTGTACAAGCAGGACTTAACAGTGTTATCTTCAGCTGTTTTCACAGGCATGCAGGTTAACCAGTGTCGGTTTTTTCCCTCCCTTTTATGATTTAGTACAAGAATTGCCCCAAAGAAGGTCATGGTATATATATAGCAGAAAATAAAGGCAGTGCCTGTGTAGAGGCAAAATGATCTCACAGATGGAAAAGCAGTCCAGGTGCCAATGAAGAAGGCTAAAACATCTGTGAGAGTGGTAATTGTAACAGAAACTGCTGCTTCTGCATAAGTCTCAGCCATCCGGGCTTTGGTGTCTAATTTTCTTTTTCCCCTTGCACTTTTCTCCCAGCAAGCAATCATGATGAACATGTCATCAACACCAACTCCTGCAAGAGGAGAAAAAAATTAACACAGTATTAGGCATGGCACCTTCCACTAGTTATCGGCAAAAGTACAAATAGTATTAAATCAGCAAAGATTTTTTTTTTAGAAAGTCATGATACTAGCATTGCTTTAATGCTGATGGAAGTTAAACAAGATACAGGAAAACAGACTCTTGTTATGCAACTGAGTTTACTGTATTTCAGAAACATAAAAAGACTTGATGGACTGTTGATCCCTCACCCTACTCTGACTAGGTGTGCTCAGCCCTACAGCAATCTCTGGCAAATGTTTTGGGTATGCTGCCCAATAGTCATGTGAATACATAGATTAAAATACATGGACTATTCTGATGATTATCTATCCTTACAGTCAGAAGGCATCTCCTACCATGCCTGGTACTTTCTTGCTGCATCTTCAGCAGACAGGAAAAACCATTATCCCAGTTTTGCAGTGAGTCCCCTTGTTATGCTCTTTGCTTTCCACTTATGTTCTCTCTGGTTTATCTTAGACAGCATTTATTCATGATCTCTGCAACCAGGTTAGACTTTTATTTTATGCTTTCTTGACCCCCTTCTTTCACCATGATTCTTATTTTTAAAATTACTTTCTTATATCCATTTATCTTTACATTTATATTGTTGTGCCAGCATATTATTCAATGATGTCCTGGGAAGCCCTGCCAGGAAGATTCTGGGTCCTGGACTAGAGGAAACACGAGGTCATTTTTTGCTAAGTAGCAAGAGTAAATGAGCAGAAGCTGGAAAAGGAAGACCTAATTATTTTCTTCCTGCTCTTCTAGCTCTTAAGATTTTAATCACAAATCTTTCAGTATTTTGCCAATGTTACTGTATCAATGAGTCTTTCATTCTCTGAAAATTAATCATACAAAAAGAGGACAGAAGACCAAATGAAAGCCATAAACAGGCATAGATAATATAGTTGAGCTTAAAAGAACAGATGAAATCAATAATGATTGCCACTGACTACTCAGAAGATTAGTTATTTGTAAGACTCTGAAGGCATGTTGGTCACAGGCATTCACAACAAGCGCTAGTCAATGTTTTAATCAACAAAACAGAAAATACACTTAAACTCCAAATGACAGCTGGGAGGATTTCAAAGCACTTGTGGGGGAAGATACCAATTCACAGCGAGTCTGATGAAGTGGAGAAATACTAATTTAATTCTTTTACAATTACAGTATGTTGTACAACACCAAAAAGGACTCCACTTGAGAAAAAGTAGTAACTAATATAAAACAGAAAATAACTGGTTAGTTGCAGTACTACAGAAACAGTTATCGTTGTGGGGGGAGGAAGCAGAGGAAGTGGAGAGCTAAACCACAGATAAGTGAACAGTGACATGTGCAAGAGGTGGTAAGAATGCATTAGCAGGAAAGAAATGGATGGGCACTGGTCCACGGATACAGATAAATTTATGTCAGGTAGCTGAAAGTGGCTTTCCTCCCTGAGCCTTTCCCATAAATTGCATTCTGTGTAGCAGTACAGCTGAGCATAACAGCTGGTATATTTATGTAATGCAAACTTCGTCTGACCTTAAAGATACAGAACTTAGGAACTGCCTAATTCTGTTTAATTCCTGGTAAGTTCTTAAAAACACTTGGCAAAAGTGGTTTAGTTGCACCCTGCCTCATAGCATGAGGGTACAACCTCATGAAGTTCCTTCCAGGCTCCAGCTACTATGATTTCAGTGAAATCATTCTTAAAAGGCACCTGCCAGGGTACAGTGATTTAAGTAGCAGTCTCAGCAACCAACTTCCCTGCTCATGCTTATACCTTGTAACTGTGTAGGAATGCATGAAAGGAGAAGAGAAGAAAAAAGAAGAAAAAAAAGATACACACACGAACAGACTAAAAACAAACTGTATAAACCCACAAACCCAAACTAGAATAAGCAGAACTTTTATTCTAAATAAGTCTCATGATTTTTAACCAGGATCTTGGCTTTTAAGTGCTTGTGATTGAAACCTGAAACAAGATAAAAAGAGTCAAAGGGTACCAGATGCTATAGAGCTAGACAGCTACTAGAAGGCAGGAGGCAGGCTTCAGAGCAACTCTTCTAATATAACTGTAATGTCTGAGCCTTAATCTAAGGAAGAGGAACTCTGGCACTTTGTTTATAAACAGATTTGAAGAAACTGATTTAAGCCACTTCTCGGGTATATAGAAGGATCTTTATTACATTTAGAGTATTTGTATTCAGTGAGCAATTCAAAAGCAAATACAAAATAAGTTCCTGTACAATTCAAATTCATGTCCTAAACAGCATTTGCATGAGACATCTAATATGAGCTACAATTTCTATCAGCCTAAGAGTTCCATTTGCTTTTCTCAGCATGAGATTAAGACTAAGGGAACATCATATGAATTTATAGTACCAAAGGCCAGGTAAGGATTATAAAAGATTATATTATTTTACTTGCAGCAACATTATTTCATGATACATTGAAAGTTCTGCAGTAGCTGTCAAGCAGTCCGTGCAACTGTGATATTATGATATTTAAATAACTAAATCAAGTTTTTGAGGAGCGCTGATTTTAAGAATGGTGCATCACTTCAATTTTGTATAAAAATGAGATTTAGTACATGGTCATACTGCACAGGAGATTTTGTATATCAAAAGAAGATGAATTTCCTGTTTGAAACTATAGAAAATCTTGCTCATTGCCTAAGCTATACAAGCTAGACCTAACTTTTATCTGACCAGGGACTGCATTCTTAACATATGATACAAAGATTTACAGCAATTTACTTTAGATATTCACCTCCTAATACACATACTGCATAAAGTCAATGCTAATGTGGTATAATTTGCACACGGGACATATATTCCATGGTGTTCTATTTTGGCCAGCCTTGAAACTGAATAAAAGCAGTCAGGGGATTCTCAGTGTACTCTAAAGAGAGATGGACAAATGGTTTGGGAAAGACCTCTTTATCTCCTTGAACTGCAGAAAATCATCCCATAGGAACACTGTTAACAACTATTTTAGGTAGAAAAACTTATCCAGAGCTAACTACGTAAGCAAATGGTTATGGTATACCTTCAGAAAACAGCAAGGGGTAATACAGAGGAAAGTGGTGACAGAACCCTATACAGCTCAACTGAACTATTAGTGCTAAAATATTAGAGCTATTAAATAAGTTTTTCAACAGCATGACTAAATTAACAGTGACACTAAAATAATGCTGGAAATGCTAACATTATCATCTGATCATTTCTAGCTTTCGTGCTGTAGCAGTGGAATTGCAGTAGGCATTACTTGCTGTGAAACAGCCCTTCCGCCAGAGCACAACTGCAGCCTCCTACCTGCATGTGCCAAGCTGAACAGCTCTCTGGTCTGCAGGAGGGCAGAGGAAGCCGTATCTGCTCCCGTCTCCTCTCCACACAGAAGACTGAACATCACTTGATCCCATACTCGTAACACGAGAGTAATATGCTCATGTTTACTCCACCTTTTTCTTCGTATCTGACTCACTTTCTCTACTTACCTAGAATAAGAAACGGTGCATTCGCTACAGTGATGACAAATGGCACTCCACAGTACAGCATCAATCCGAAGCTGCTTAATACAGCTAAACCAGCAGAAACCACTCCACAGCTTGCAAGCCAGATATTATTTCTGATACAGCTCAATCTGAAAATATTTTAAGGAATACCTTAGTTATATGTTAAATATTTCACTAAGCAGATTGGCATTACAAGTGAATGCTCTGCATAGAAGTGGGAGTTACCCCGTTTCTGAAGAAAACTTAATGATACCTGGTATTTGCTAGGACAGCACCAAAGCATCAGTGAAAGTGTTCAGCATGGATTTCTTTAGCAATGCTAAATATATTATCACCTTTCAATTGTACATAACAGAGAAGGATGTGTATTGGTCTTCACCTCAGTAATAAGTAACCCAGTAAAATAAAAAAATACCACCAGTGAGAGGCTAGGTTTAAGGTGATCCAACAAATGATTTGTTTTTAAAAAAATTCTTTCCTTTTATACAGGTTGTTATAGTATCATCAGTGTAGTACAAGTAGTACAAAAGCATCTCTCAGGCAGTAACTGCTGTGAAGAGGAGCCCTCTCACAGACAGACTGGCTACCAGCCATTTGCTGAGATGCATGGGAAATCCTAGAGCCATCCTTTAACATCCAGTGGGAGACTTTAGATGTGGTGCTACTGATGGTTTAGTTAAGCGCCACAGAGGCACACTTGCCACTATGCAGCTTCTGGCTATCCCATCTCCATGGGAAACATTAAGTACAGTTCTATTAAATAAAGTCTACTCTTAACACCCACCTCTCCAGAAGAGTCACAAAGGTAGATCAGATTTAAAAGCAGCCTGTTCAAATAAGGTCTTTAGTGAAGCCCGGATTTCAGATTTTCAGATTGCTTCTCCAGGAGCTCCATCAGGATTTTTATATATATGTATTTGTATATATACATATATTTACACACACACACTTTATATATATATATAATATATATTCAGTGCTCGGTGTTCATATTAAAGAAGCCAGTGAATCCCAAGACTCTGCACTTGGAAAAAAGCATAGCAAGGTTCAGCAAGATCCAGTGACCCAGTTTTGGACCAGCTTCCAAGAAAGCCATCTCTGGAAAAAACAACTTTTACTCTAGGGCACAGAAAGTTGCCTTTTGCCTAATTAGCAGAATTTTCCAGGCTGCAGTCCATTTCTTAACTTTAGGAAAACCTCTCACTGCAAGATGAGAGTCTTACAGGCCTCCATTGATGCTAACAAATCTTCTGGTTGCATCTTTTGTGGATAAAAAATGATTTTCATACACCTAAAAAGCTAGAGAGGCTCGAATTGCCAGTGGTTGAAACCTTCCATCACTCACTAATCTCTGCATCAGCTGCCTAACTCTTGAGAGCTCAATTAATGTTGTAGACAGAAAATCCAAGGAAGCGTATGTATGTATGTGCACCAGTAGAACCATCCTTGTTCCATCTGTGTTCAGAAGTGACTGGATGCAAAACGGATTTATATCTGAAAATCGTATAGCCTAATTAGCACGATGCTGCATGGAAGTGCCAAGCCAGTAAGCTCATCCTTGGAGCAGAACTTAATTCCTCAAGCACAGCATGTAAATGCTGCAGTTCAGCTCTCAAATGCACAGTGGTTCACCTTCTACCAGAACAGGGAACAGGCAGAATAAGCTCTTTGCAGACAGCACTTAAGGCTCAGCTTCTGCTATGAAGCCAAACGCCTAATACGGTACTCAGACTTACTGCAATTTAAGTCGGTGTTGATTCACCTGTATCTTTAGTGACAGAGTAGCAGAAAAAAGATGCCCCATTTAAGCAGATAGGGAACATACACAAGTAGAAGGTAAGTAGCAAAAGAACACCTTTTGCCTATTATTAAATTTTGTGTGAAGCCTGCAGCTTCAAGAAATGATCTCACTTGACAAGAAAAGAAACTAATTTAAAGATTTAAGGTAAAGAAGTTTGGAGGTTGTTATTCAAAGGTCCATAGCTTAGAAGAAATTTTACCTTAGGCAAGAGACAATTGAAAAGGTTATTGTCAAAAAATATGTTATGGAAAACAGCGGGATCACGCTCTTGGAGTTTCCTTCAAACTCCTCCTGTCTGGACAGTGAGGTAAAGTAAGTCACCTGCCATGAAAACAGAAAAAAAAAGGTTTTTTTTTTTCCTTTCCTCTCGCCTCGGAGGCGCACACGCGCGGCGCTCACCGTTATTTGGGCGCGCACGCCCCTCGGCCAGGCCCCCGCCCGGGCCGCCCTCACCCCCCCGCGGCGGCGGCGGCAGCTTCCCGAGAGCGGCCCGGCGGCACCGCCGGCCGAGCCGCCGCCGCTCGCCCCCGCGACGACGGGGTTCGCTACCTCGATGGCGGTGAAGTTGTAGGCGCGCAGGACGTCGGGGAAGAGCCTGACGAAGCCCTGCAGCCAGCGGCGGCCGGGCGCCGCGGCGGGGCCGTCCTCCCGCAGGTGGTACACCAGCCTCACGGCCCGCGCCGCCAGCAGCCGCCCGCCGCCGCCCGTCCGCACGCCGCCCAGCGCGGCCCCCAGAAAGGTGCCGTTGCTGAGCGGGAAGCTGAGGCTGCTCGCGGCGGCGCCGCCGCCCAGCAGCGGCAGCAGCGGGTTGGCGGCGGCGCAGGCGGCGCCGCGGCGGGCGCAGAGCTCCTCGTAGCCGTCCAGGGCGCGCACGGCCGCGTCCAGCCGCCGCACCTCGCCCAGCGCCGCGTCGCTGAGCACCGAGCCCCCCGCCGTCGCCACGGCGATGAGGGCGGCGTAGGCGCCCTCCGTGGGCAGCCGCGGCGCGGAGAAGCGCGCCGAGTCGTTGGTGGGGAAGTGGCGCCGCACGAAGTCCCGCTCGGCCTTGGCGGGGCCCTGCGTCGGCGTGAACTGCTCCTCGATGTCGTTCGCCTGCAGCTGCCGCAGGCGGAGGAAGCCGGAGCCCAGCCCGGCCGACAGCAGCAGCGGCACCAGCAGGAAGGGCCAGGGGCAAGCGGCCACCAGCCGCCCCAGCCCCTGGAAAAGCCGTGTCAGCGGCCCCTCCACACAGTTCGTGTTGCGGCAGGAGCAGCCGCCCGCGGGGCGCTGCGGCGTCTCCATGTGCTGGCGCGGGATGTCCGCCACCTCCGCTCACGCTCAACCCGGCACGGCGGCGGGGAGCGAGCGCGCCTCCATTAGACGGCGGAGCCGGGGCCGCCCCGCCCCGCCGGGCCGCGCGGGCCGCCCGCCGCGCCCACCCGCCGTCACTCACGGCGCCGCCGGGCTCACAACGGCGCCCCGCGGCCGTTCTCTGCGGGGGCTCCGCCCCCCGGCGCTTCCCGCGCGGGGCGAGGCCGCCGCCTATGGGATGCCACCGCCGGCGCCGCCCGCTAGCGGCGCGCTGAGGGGAGGCGCGCGGCTGCGGCCGCGGGGCGCTCAGCCTCGGCGCGGAGCGGCAACGGCGTCCTCGCCTTGGGCGCGTTATCCAGTCCGAGATCGCTTATCTTTCCAGGTCTTGAATTGAGTATTGGGCTCCGTAACCGAAGGGATTTTGTTAGACACGTTTGAGGTCTCGAATGAGGAATAATAGCGAAAAGATCTGTGGACCAGAGAGAGGGCGGGTCAGAGTAAATTTTTAAGAACCATTTCACCTTAGAATATATCGCTCTGTAACCTTTTCTACCTAAGGGTCCTCTTAAAGGAAAAGTGAACTTACAGCTTCATGAAAAATCCATTAGCTTGATTGAAAATCTCACTATTGACAGGAAGTAAAGGAAAGACGAGTTTTTAGGTATATTGCAAGTTAGAATGAATTTATATTCTTGGCTGAGTGAGTCCTTATCTATTCCTGAATGAGAGGAACAAAACCCCAAGCAAGTTTTGAGATTGTCGTCAGTGTATGTACAACAGCAAGTAATAATCACACCTCTGTTGAAGGTATATAGCAACTATGACTACCATTCTTTGGCATTGCTACACAGCTGCCTGCTTTAAATTCATTATTAAAAATCAGCTTGAAAGCAAATGTAACAATAAATACATTTTTTTTTAATTAGAGAGTTTGCCTAAATTCTCACTTGCCTGCAGTTTCGGCACTGTGTGGTGGGAGCAGCTTTGCAAGGCTTAAAGCAGTAACCACTGTTATGTTAAGAAGCCTGACTCAACTCCTGGAAACGCTCATTTGCCCATGGGGACTAACTGGGAATTCAATCCCTGCTGACAGAGAGGTTTGTACTGCCCTTATTCGCCGTTCCGTTTTCCAGCTGCCAAATACAAACAAGCTGCATAGTCCTCTGTCTTTCATGCAAAGTCTCATCAGTGAACTTGTCTGATGTCACCAGTCCTAAAGCAAAGAGCTAGACCAGGCTGCACAGAGGGGACTGTATCTGCCCTGGGAAGGACACGTAGGCTTCCCCCACTAAGCTAAAGTGCATCGGTGGGCACTCTTATGGTTACATTCCTGAATGTCCCTTTGTTTATTCCTGCTGCTTCCCCTGCTGAATAAGACAAACGTCCTGTCGGTACAACGTTATTTCCTTGCAAGGGAAAACTCAGATTTCTGTGGATGCCAGTGCATCAGCAGCTGACCTGTGACAAGCTTATGGTTCCCTGTTGCCCTGTTGCTTTCCCCAGTTGTTTATCCACTTGTGTGATAAGCACTGTTTACTCACCGTATAGATGAGTAAAATGTGATATAATTGCAGTAGATTTTATCTCTATAAGCCATAAAATGGTACCATGAATTCTACTGAATAGTTTATGAAGAAAGTTTTGTAACACACAAATATTTGGCCTTGTTGCCTTTGCAAGATACTGTCTAATTCTTTTCCTTAACTGTTGTATTGAGACAAGTTCAACACTTCTGTAAAGTCTGGGAATGAAAGCGTCTCCAGGACTGATGTAGAATCTCTACATATGTAACTTGACATTTTAAATAGAAACTAAAATTACAGATTTACTTTCCGGCCTCCAGATCAAGATGATGGTAGTCACAATGTGGTAGGCCTAAAAGCTATAAAATCTACAAGAACAATGGTAGTGTTGCTTAGCTTATTAACTTTAAGCTTATTTTAGCTTAATGTTTAGCTTATAGAACAGTTTACTCGTAACACTAGCCAGAGTGATCATAACAACGCTTTCTCTTTAGTGTGATTAAGGAGGCTTCAATATAGATACTAACATTTACTGAGAGTTGTAAAGTTTTGACAGTAACAGGCAGAAATCATATTTTGAAAGTCGTTTCCTGCTACAACACCGTCTCCATGTCTGCTCAATTGTCAATGGATCATTCATGAAGTAGTCCTGTGCCAGTTTATCCTAGCAATCTTCTTGGAGTCTGGGTATGGAGATACATGAACCTCTAAAGTTTATATGCAGATACAGATCTATTTTTCTCTGGACTTACCTACACATTAGAAAGATTATCCTTTCCAGCTGAATAACTTTTTGACAATAATTTACAGTGTGCTTACAAGGCATCGTATGACTTACCCCTTTTCCTGAAGACAGATTCTGTCAGTGTGAAGATCCTTTATTCTAACATGATACATCAGTTTAAGGAAACTGAGAACAGAAAGTTGAAAAAGTTATCAGTTTGGGTCTGAATTCCTTAAAAGACCTAAATTTCTACAAGTTAGGAGCTACAGCAAATAGCTTTTTAATGCCTGTCTTCCAGAAATAAATTCAGAACTCAATTAGCTGCTTCAAGCCACCTGTAAATGGAAAAGGGAATCACCAGGATCAAAAGAGCAAAATGCTCTATGTTGTTGGAGATCTATAATGCTACTCAGAGCTGGGATGGCTATTTTATGTCTGTAGTTGGAAACCCTTTCTCCTTAGGATAATGGAGAAGACATGATCTACAACTTTTCTGTGCAAGTACTAGTAGAAAAGGAGATAGTTACTTCTGAAAAAATGGCAAGAAGAAGTGCCATTCACATATTAGCTAATTGGCTAATGTTTATTCAGGAAATGGCCCGTCTATGTTTAATTTTCTCATCAGCCAGAGGGTATTCAGATCACTGTCACTTAACAACATGAAGAATACCAGGCTGCAGGATATTTTTTTGAGTTTAATACTGGGACTTTTGTTGCTTGCCCATTTTGATGTCTAAACCTTGTTTTGAAGTCTTCTGAATTTTTTCCTTCAGCTCATAATTCCCTGTTTTGTAAACTTATATTGAGAGAGCAATTATAGTAAGAAGTACATAATCAGTTTATATGCTTTGCTGCCAGGCAGGATAGTAGTTAGTGCTGGAGTAGTAAATACAGCATATAAATACAGCAGATGTAGGGAAAACAGTTGAGAAGGATGAAATCTAGTGTTCTCTGATCCTTGCTCCCATGGCTTCTTGTACGTCCTCCATTTTGTTATTTGATTAAAAAAAACGTGCAGTAAATTTACAGTTTTCTGGCTTTTTGAGGTCTGTTTTCTACTTTCTTTACCACATCAGAGTAGTTAATACCTTTCTATTGAGGGCATGCTCATGGAAAGCAGAAGATGGAAATCTGAAGATCCTTTAGTAAAAAAGATTGAACGCGAGTCTCCCAGTTCCCAGTGTGTGCTCTCTCTGCTACTGTATGAAAAGAGGATTGTAGCCATCAGTGCAGGCGGGTATGTTTAAAAGGAGAAAGAAGGCAACTCTCTGATACTCCTGTAAGAAGCTGATGCTTTCTCTCTGTGTTAGGCTTGCTCCAAGCTCTCTCTTTGCTGGCTTACGTTCTGGGGCTGAGGGAAGAAAGTAGTGCTAGATCCTGAGAAAGGAGCAGGTTTGCTCTGTGGTGAATCTGGAGAGCAGATATTTCAGGCTACAGAGGAGCTGCACAGGGGCATAGGCTCTCTCAGAGTGAGGTAACCACTGAGCTTTCTAAAGATGGATAATTCATTTTTAACCTATATGCCTGAATGTGTCTGTTGTCCTGTTGCTAAGAAAAACATAGTGACATATGTCCTTGATGCAAATTTGCCTACTACCAAGGTAAATACTTCCTTGAAACTCTGACATGAGCTGTTGGAGTTGAGAGGGCTTCTGGGATCACTGACTGATCTCATGCAACTGTAGAGAAGAAATTAATATAATTCTTTTCTTAATGAAAACTACTTTAAAACTGGCTATATTTGTTTCTCCCTTTCCCCATTGCTGCAGAACTTTGCTGTTCTTGTGATATCCATAAGAACACTTACCCTCCACTTATCTGCCCTAAGCTACTAGCTGTGACAACATTATTCTTTAGACAAGATTTTTTCCTCATCCAGCATCTTCAGCAGTCAGCTCTCCTTTGACCTTCACTAAGATGAGCAAGCTCTATTTTTCTCCTTTGCAAACAAAAGTTAAAGAAGTCGAGAGAAAAAGCGTTGGCAGCCAAGACTGCATGAGGAAACTAACTCCTTTGCCTGCCATGAACTCTGGGGCCCTGCTCAGTTCATCTCTTTAGGGGTGGACTCAGTCTCTCACATAAAAGCTAGTGCTTTTATGATACTTCTTTTTGAGGGAAGAGCTCCACTCAGTAACAATGAGTAAGCATAGCAGGGTCTTTATTGCCAGACCTAGACCTACATTTTTTATGTGGCTTTAAGCTCTTAAAAGAAGTACCTTTGTAGTTTAAATTTGTGCATAATTGTACGTTAGAGAGTGACCAAAGCTGACAAACTCTGAAACCATCTTTGTATTTGTTTTCAAGCTCACATGAGTTAAAATTCTCAACATGTCTGAGACCAAGAACTTATTCATATTCCTGTATGTCTTGCACATTAAGGCAGTGACATATGTTATTATTATAGACTGACTTTACAGACTATGATACATTATTTGTACTCTGACCTTTCAGAATATTTGACACTATTTATAGCTTGTCATTTTATTTGTTTCCGTTGTTTCCATTACATTTAGGAAAAAAATGTGAATATCATCTTTCACATTCAACCTCTCTGAAGTTATAAATGCAATAGGGAAGATTCCAGGAAGTGTTTGTTTTTACACAATTTCTGATTAAATTCATAGTCATTCATCTAATTTTGGAAAAAGTTTGGGGAATATTAGCTACATAGCAGTATATACAGCAAAAACAGATGAATTAATTCTTCCCCAAGTTACCACTCTCAGCCCCTTTGTTTTTTCTTTGCGTTTAAAATGTCTTGAAATGATGTACCTTTACTCAGCAGTGTAAGGAATTCTAGTCTCAAAGCATTGAAGCAGATGTAACCTACAACAGTTGTGGATTTGTAGATTTTATGTTCGAGGCTGTCTCAACCTCTCCGCTAGCTCAGAGTCTGCACTGTGCAAAAAGCCTCCTATACACCCTGGCTCCTTTGTGGACTGTTTTGTAATGTGTCGTGCAGAGTTTATGGCCAGCTCTGACTCTCTGATATTGCCTTCCACAGTCATCTCTTGGGAAAATGTTATTCCCTGCTTCTGCTGCTAAGGAGAATTGAGCTCAAGTCTTTCAGTGCTGAGCAGACAGGGGTGCAACTCGTTCTACTCTGATCAAACATGCTTTGGCTGAGGAGAAGGGCTAACAGGGCTTGAACAGCCCTGCTATTATCTTGTTTCCGATCCCTTGTCATGGCTTTAAGAGTTCATGAATTCCCAGAGAAGTGCTGAATTTTGTTTCTGCCTTCTCAGGAGTTGGAGACAACCTCTGATAAAGATCAGGAGGCAGGAAACAGTCTGATTACATGTCCAACCCACTCAGGGTACCCAGTATGTTGGACATGGGTAGGTGTCTATAATGTCACCCTTTCTGAGGCTCAAGGGCCTGACTTGTCACTGTGGCTAGATGCCATCATCAACTCTCAATTCAGAGCAGACTTCAAACAGAAGCTTTGAAGACACTCCTCTGTATAGGAGGATCTGGGTTCTTGTCCTTATTTCCTGGACAATTCATGCATTTTACATTAACTTCTAATAGGATAAAATCTGAAATATTCATTGAGGCAAGACAAGAAACTGAACTTCAGGATTTTCTGCTCTTGGCACATCGTGCCTTTTTTATCTTTGTGGATGAAGGGATGGTTATGGTAACTCCTGATGGTTATGTTGCATTTGCTAGATCTAACACCACTTGAACTGAAGAGGAACTGAAGAGGAAACTGAGCACAGATCTCCCCTCAAATAGGCAAATGTTCTTTCTGTTAAGCTAGTATATAAAAAACTAGTTACATTGCCAGCTCTTGCTGCCAGGCTTTGCAAAGAAAGCAACTATTGTTTTCTTCTTTTCTTGATACAGATGGTCTGTGTTGGGTGTGCACTATGATTAATACTGATGAATAGCTTTGCACACCTCCTGTTTACCAGTGGGGCTTAGAGGAGATTTGCAAGCCGGATGTGAAGTCAGTTCTGTGTATCTGCAGAACTGTGGTATTTGGATCTAGAGATTTTAAAGATGAACAGATAGGAAATAAAGGAATTTTGACTTCCCAGTTAGGTCCCTGCCTTTGAACTTCATTGTTTAAACTCATTCAAGTTTTATGTTGGATATCTGAGATCTTTTTTGATTTGGCTCTTTACCTTCTGTATTAACAGTAGAAAACATAAGCAAAAGTGTTTTTTCTGTGAATACTGCCTTTTGTATGAGGTTTAAAGGCCCTTCCCCATAAAACTAGAAGACATACCTTGAGATGTTTATCTCCCATCTGATGTTTATCTCCCTTGAGATGTTTATCTCCCAGTTTTGAGGAGGATCCTTTAGACTATCCCTTTTCATTGCTTAAAAGAGGTATGGTATGTCTCAAATTTGGGTCCTAGATGTAATTCTGCTGTTTTTATCTTTTAGTTTGGTTTCAAATTAGCTTTTGTATTTGAAAGCTCTTTTTATGTTTGTCTTTTCACCTTCAGTTTTCCTTTACTTACGATAGGATCCACCTTCTGCGGTATCTATGCCTACCTATCTTTTTTTGCTCAGAGTCTCAGTGTAGAATAATTATTTTCTTTGAAGGATAGGCTGTGCTTAATAATGCAAAAGCAAAGGTGTTCTGATCTTTCTCTGAATTAGTGCATTTTTGTGTATTCTGAACATTTAATAAGAATAGACCTGAGTCATACAACTTAACAGAATCACAGAATAATTTTGGTTGGGAAGGACCTCTGCCAGCCATTTCATCAAACCCCTGCTCAAACAAAAGCTACCTTTGACATTAGATCATGTTGCTCAGGACTCTGTCCAGTCGAGTTTTGAGTATCTCCAAGGACGCAGATTCCAGAGCCTCAGTATAACTGGTTCCAGTGTCTGACTACCTTTGTTCTGATTTTTTTTTTCCTGTGTATCTTGTTGGATGCAGCTGGCAACTATTGGCCCTTGTCCTGTTCTGTACACCTCGGAGAAATGTTTGGCTTTGTCTTCCCTACACCCTCACATTAATATAGCTGAGGACAGCAAGGAGATTCCCCCTCAGCCTTTTTCTCTCCAGGCTGTAACCAGCTCTTTCAGCTGCTCATGGTATTTTGTGTGCTCCAGGCCTCAACCGCCATGGTGGCCCTTTGCTCATCTCACTTCAGTATGTTGATTTTCTGCCCCATACTGTGGACCTCAACTTTGGACACTGTACTGTTGATGAAATCTCATATGTGTTGAGCGAAGAAGAGAGACCTGGACAAGCTGGAAAGTTGGGCAGAAAGGAATTTCATGAGGTTTGACAAGGGCAAGTGAAGAGAAATAACCCCATGCACCAGTACAAGCTGGGGGCTGACCTGCTGGAAAGCAGCTCTGCAGAGAAGGACCTGGGAGTGCTGGTGGATGTCAAGTTGACCACGAGCCAGCAATGTACCCTTGTGGCCAGGAAGGCCAATGGTCTCCTGGGGTGCACTGGGAAGAGTGTTGCCAGCAGGTGGAGGGAGCTGATCCTGCCCCTCTACTCAGCCCTGCTGAGGCCTCGTCTTGAGTACTGTGTCCAGTTCTGGGCTCCCCAGTACAAGGGAGACATGGAGACATGGAGAGAGTCCAGCGCAGGGCTACAAAGATGATTAGAGGGCTGGAGCATCTGCCCTATGAGGAACGGCGGCGAGAGCTGGGCCTGTTCAGCCTGGGGAAGAGAAGACTGAGGGGGGATCTTAGCAATGTGTACAAGTACCTGAAGGGAGGGTGTCGAGGGGACGGGGCCAAACTCTTTTCAGTTGTCCTGTGTGACAGGACAAAAGGCAATGGGCAGAAATTGAAGCACAGGAAGTTCTGCCTGAACGTGAGGGGGAATTTCTTCACTGTGAGAGTGACGGAGCACTGGCACAGGTTGCCCAGAGAGGTTGTGGAGTCTCCTTCTCTGGAGATAGTCAAGGCCTGCCTGGATGCAACCCTGTCTAACATGCTCTAAGTGACCTGGCTTGAGCAGGGGGGTTGGACTAGATGATCTCCAGAGGTCCCTTCCAACCTTACCGTTTCTGTGATTGTGTGATTGTGTAATTCTGTGAATAGTCACTTCCTTCTGTCATGCTGGCCGCACTGTTGCTAATATGGCCCACTGTGTGGTTGGCCTTCTCTGCTACCAGGTTATACTGCTGATTCATGTTCAAACTCAGCTGACTCATACTCAATTGTCTGGGTAACCAGCACAGATATAAAACAAAATTAACATGTATATTCTTGTGAAATAAGGTGTTAGAGATGTCAGCAAACTCAGTGCTCTTTCTTCTCAGCTCTGTTTCCAAGCCTGCACTAATGAATATCCTTACCTATTCTGTTTCACCGGCAGAAGATATCTCTGTGATTTCTGTCCTTTCATAAAATCCCATAGCCTGAAGTAATTCCTATATACGATTACAAAGATCTTCTAGAATAAAGCCCTTTGAAACAGAGTGCCATGAGACAGCATTTCATATGAGTTTTCCACTTTCTTGAAAACACTGCAGGAAAAGTTCAATTTTTTCATTTTTTTCCCATTCCATTGTTTGGAACAGAATCACACAATGGTTGAGGTTGGAAGGGACCTCTGGAGATCATCTAGTCCAACCCTCCCCCCACCCCCCGCTGTTCAAGCAGGGTCACCTAGAGCACATTTCCAAGGATGGTGTCCAGGCGGCTTTAGAATATCTCCAAGGAAGGAGACTCTACAATGTCTCCGGGCAACCTGTTCCAGTGCTCTGTGACTCTCACAGTAAAGAAGTTTTTCCTCATGTTCAGACAGAACGTTTTGTGTTTCAACTTGTGAGAAATGATAGTATATCTTTGCTTTATTTATGTTAGTATCATTCTTTACCTACCTTTATTCCTAACTGTCTGCTTTCATAAAGGCTTAGGGAAACTTTACTTTGTAAAGTAAAATTGTTCCAATAAATTTGATTTTTTTAACTATAGTAGTAGTCTAGAAAAGGTGTGAAGCGTTATGAGCAATCCAGTATTGCCTGAATTGCCTACTGAAGCTCAGGACTGAATTTCCTGTATTTGTCTATTGCAATAAAGTCCTTGAGCTCAGTAGCTGACCGCTGCTCGGTGCTTTGTACTGTTGTAACTTGTGTATTACGTTTTGATCTTTAAAACAAGCTATGGAGTCATGCAGTACATCTCCTTCTCCCCCTCCTCGCTCCCTCATGCCACATGAAACCCACGTGGTGCAGGACTGTAAGGACAGTCGATCGTCCCGCAGCAAGGGGCCTGTGGTTATACAGCTGCAAGCGATAGGGAAAATCCAGCACTTCATATATCCCCAGCGAGCACCTTAATTGTTGAACCAGAGGCTATCTGCTGGGAGATGCATGCCCTCTGTGCCTGTGCTAACCAGTGTGCAAGAAAAAATCACAAATCAGGGGCCCTTAAGGAGAATATAGACACAGCAATGATAGGAGGTGACCAGGAGGTGAGGACAGGCAGATGGGAGATAAGTTCCTGGTTTCTTCTAAGGCAATTTATCTTTCTATACTATATCATGTAGGAAAAAAAAAAAATAAATTTTTTTTCTGGCAACAGGGCCCAGGATGAACAGATGTGTATTTGTATTGAAGGTCTGCTGTGCCTGGCTTTGGAGTGTGCAGAAACTCTGCAATCAGCATTCCCGGAGCAGTGGTGCAATGGACGGCCTGTACCTCTCTGCTTGATGGTGAGTTTGGTGCTTGCTGTGAATAGAGTAACCTGAGGCAGGACTTGAGAGGAGGCAATGCCAACACACAGGCAGCCATAGTTTATAGAAAAGCTGTGACTGCCTTATGTGATGTCTCAAAATTGTCAGTATGTGATAGACACATTCTGAGGCAATGTATGTATAAGGCTCTTTAGGAATTTTTCCATTTATTTCAGTTTTCTTTTTTACATTTAGAAAGAATGAAATTGTATAAACTGCTTCACTAAGTAGGTGAGCTGATTTTTTTTGCTGTACATTATAATGAACATTTCAGCTTGTTAATACATGATACTAAAAGGCAAGGTGAGCAGATAGATTTCATTGCTTACGCTCCATGAATATTTCTTCTCAAGTTTACATGAACAAAAATGTGATTATCCTGTGATTTTGGAATCATGAGGCTTTCATGTACAGCTGCTTTAAATTATACTTTTAAAACTCTGAAGTGATATGAGTACCGTGTAACATGAAGATACTGAAGAAGCAATCTACTTTTGCACTTATTCATTATTAAAGGGCCATAAAATGGAATTTCACTTAACACATTGAACTTATTTCAAAACTTACTTGAGAACTTTAATCAGAACTTATTAATTAGGAGAATGTTATCTCTATAGGCTGCTGTTTTATTAAATGTTTATAAGCTTCCTTTTAAAATGCTTACTTAGGTCTTTCACTTCAAACACCAAATACCAAATTCATGGTGTTTATGGAGTAAAATTTTGCAGAATAAAACCTAAGTGCTTCTCTTTTACCCTTGTTTTGTTCAGTCAATGTCTGTTTTGGCTTTGTCACTTTTTTAGTTTTTGGAAACAATAACTTTTATTATGAACATATTTGCATATGTGAGAATATGGATCTGGAGACAACCTTGAATTCTGTAGAGCTCAAATACACAGTGAAGATACTTCAAGGAATAACTTGAGCGTTTACTATGTTTATCCATGCAGATAGCATCTCTGTAGAATTTTATCTGTAATGTTATCAGATATATTATCTGTAGATAACATTCTGCAGAATGTAGAGAGACCTTTCATGCCTCTCCCTCTTTTGTCTAAGGGAAGGTTATATTTTACATCCTTATGATGGAGAATTTCTGCTAACCACGCCAGGTGTAATCATTGCCATTCTTCCTGTGCCAACAGGGCATTTGAGAAGTAGTCACCTTCTGCTCAGGTCCATCCAGGCTCTCCTGACTTCTTTAATTGTGAGTGTGCCTGTCAGAGCAATGTGTTCTTCTGTTGCTGATACACACACGTGTTCATGAAGTGTGTCTGCTCAGATCTGTCTAGGTCTGTATGCATTTATCTGTATGTGGATCTGAACTTCCTGGGGGAACCAGGTGGTCTGCAGGAATGACAGTTCTCAGGTACCCTGCTTTCCCTGCAGTGCAATAGAGACCTGGTGAAAATCCAGCTTCCTGTAAGCTTGGAGAGCACTTTTGAGCGTCTTTACAAGTCAAACCTCTCTTTGAACTCATCCTCTGGACTACTGCTTTTTAAATTTAGGTGAAGGAAAATCCCTAGGCTGTTGGTTACTCTCTATAGGTGATGTGTTTGCATGCATGTAGGATCTTCAGCTCAAGGGGATGGTACCTCAGCAGGTAGGATGAGTACATCAAGTACAAACCTAGTTTACAAATTTCAGCGTTTGACCTTTTGTTTTTCTCATGTTAGCTGTTTTCTCCCCATATTGTCTGCCTTGCATCTCCTAAAAGCTTCTGCTAATTAAGTAGTTACAGGTATTTGGGTGTTTTAGGTCAAGGATCCTTATTTGATGCTCTGTGCATTTTCTCTCTAAGAGAGGAGGTAGGATTTCTAGATATATTTCACTATTAACTTTGTTCGGTGTTTAGGAAAGCAGTGGTACATTGAGAATGAAGAGGTTTAGCAATGTTTCTGCTTGTCAAATAACTGTCTCACTGGAGCACTCTAAGAGCTGGACAGTTTATATTTTTAAATTAGTTAAAGTTTCAGTTGTAAGGTAAAGTTCCTGTGCAATTTTTTCCTGATTGGTGGTGATGGAGAGAGGGAAGGGCTGAAGCTAAGCTGACCTCTAGAGTGTCCCATCCCTGTCCCTGTCCCCACGACAGACACTGCCGTGGGGAGGCCCGGGCAGCCCGGTGTGGCGTGCACCATGGCACCATAGGAATGCACAGGAGAACTCCTAAACGTGCCCTACTGGTGAATAGTGGAAGGGTTGCACGATGCCCCCCCCCCCATCCTCAGATGAGAAGTAAAAATAAGAATTTACTAAACACCAAACTATTTTCGTATGTAGAACAGGTTAGACCAAAATTTAGTTCCGTATTTTCTTCCGTTACCACATGCTTTGCAATGTGGCTTTAACTAGTGAATTCCCAGCAGCCTGCCTGGAAGGCTTTTGCCAGTGTCACCCTGCTGGAGAAAACAAACTTGACAAAGCACATAGCAAGCAAAATACCCATACTTCTGTTTTAAAATTTCTTGTAATTCTTTTTTTTTTCTTTAATTTTTTAAAGACCTATCCTTACCTGATGGCCAGTTGAAAACTTTCAAAAAACACTTTCTATGGAAGAGAAATGCATTTCCCAGTCAGCTCAATTCCTGAGAATTTTCTCCAGTTCCCATACTGAATTTTTTCTGGCATTAGCCACCTCACTTTGGTTTGCCCCTCCAGAAAGAAAGGGAAAGATTTCACCTCTGGAGGAGCATTAGTAGTGTTTGTGATTTACTAATGGCTGAAAAATATGAGACCAAAGGCTAGTATTATGGCCATGGTGTCTTGGCTGGCACAGCCAAGCTGAACCTTTTCCAAAAGCTGAACTACCACGAAGCTAGTGCCAGCACTGAAACCTGCTCAGAGTGCCAGAAGAGAGCAAGCAGCAGCCTCCTATTGCAAGGCAAGCCCTCAGTCGGCTTCGTGTCTTGGAAAGGTGATGCTCTATCTTCTTATCTTACTTTAGTGTCGCTCTATCTGCTTCCTTATAGACAGACTACTGAGGAGTTCTCTGCAAGCATATCTGCATTTCCAAACTCATGCCTTATTGTTCTGGAAATAGGATGGCCTTCCCTGGGAGCTGCAGCACACTGGTTCCCAGCTGCTGGTTTTGTTAGTGGTGTTGACTGTTTTTTAACAGGGCTGAGAGCTCAACATGTGCTGCAGGTGTTGGCATTTTCTGTCTCTTTTATTGTCTGTCAAAACAGCTATGAAGCTCACAGAATTTTTAATGGATGTTAAAAAGCGTGAACAAGTCAACAAACCAGAAAAGGAATGGGAAAATTTTTCCCAGGGAGTGCTTGGGAAGGAGCCCAGTCCCTAGTTCCTGTGGTTCGTATGGTACCAGGGTGGCTAATAACCTATTACAGAATTCAGTTGTTTTATGCAGATAAAGCTAATACCTTGCCTAACATGTATTAAGCAAAAACTTTCCCTTTCTTTTCCTAACTGCAGAGCATAGCAGAGATACCAAATGACAAAATTGTTTTGTGGATTATTAGAGAGATTGTGACTCATGATACTGGTATTTAGCTGGCTTTTCAGAATTCACAGCTGTTTCGTTTGCTTATGTAATGTGAAAAAAACAGACGAAAAAATAAAGTAATTGTTTCTGCTGACTGGCTGAATTTCTCATAAAAAGTGCAACAGTCTGAATTCAGAAACATGGAGCAACGTTGCACGACATGGTTTCTGCAGTAACCACTGTTGTGTATTGAGAAACTTCATTTCTAGGGAAAATTGAAGGGAAATTCCACATTTCAGAAATGTGAAGTTTGCTGTTTTAGATAAAAATAGTGCTTGACTCAGTACATCAGACCTAAAAAAAGTGAGATCTAGTTTTCATTTTGATTTGAAAATTGCTCTACGTCATTTAGTTCATCACTTTTAGAAGACTTTATGATTACTAAATTTAATATTTGCTTATTTAATATACATCTTAAGGTAGTCTTTGCTTCTCATTCAGTTCAGAGGGCAGATTCATGATCTCTGCATTGATTCATTTTTCCTTTTTCTGGGGTAAGATTTTCCTGGCTTGGAGCTGAAGAAATATGAGTTATATGTAGCTTCATATGAAACAAGGTGTTGGTGGTGTCAGCAAATGCAGCTCTTTCTATTTTCTTAGCTCCATGACTATTGAAATGTTGTACTACAGAAAATGTCTATGGATTGTGTGTTTCATAGGCAGAAGATACTTCTGTGCTTTCTGTTCGTTTGACGTCAGCTCCAAAAAGTAGCCATAGTTTTGTTTTAAGTTCTGAAATCTTTTAGAAATCTACCTTGTTGGTAAGCTCTCTTGCATTTTCTTTCCAAATCTGGTCTTCTCCATCCCTGCACAAACTTTCTGGACTCTCCAGCACTGGTCTCATCCCCACACAATTACTCCTCTGACATATTTGCTTCTTTTAGCCAATGCTTCCCGTGTATTATCTCCTGAGCATTAAAATTCGGGTAATGCCCCACAGCTCCTGGAGTCTTTGCTTGAGGCCAAGTCTAGAAGATACTATAGAGGGAAAACAGTGATTTTTGTGAAATTTTATTGCTGGGTCTGAACTTCAGAGCGGAGACTCATACCAACCTACTAATACAGGTGCTGAAATACCTTCCTAGATGGATTTCTTTTAAATGATAAGCTTTTAAATGCTGTTGCAGCTGATGCCTTTGGCATTTTGCACAGCTGACATGACAAGTTATGAATATTTTGCTACTTGGAGATTACATTTAAAAAGTGATAGCATTTCTATTTAGAAGGGCATTTTGTCTCATGGTGGAATTCACTGTCAGCTGTTAGATTTCATTAGGATTTGGGAACATCTTAACTTCATGGATTTTTATAGACTAAAATCAGGCACAGTAATATGTAGTTTGATGTGCATATGTTAATAAACATTACTTGAAACAGTGTATATGGTAGCTTTTGTTGTGCTGGTCTCATTTACGAAAACTTCAGTATCTTTTAAGAAGAGCTTTAAGTAAGCTTTTAAGGAGAATCTTCTTAGATACTATAGCCTTTTTTTTTCTATTGATACATGATGAGATTCTTATGGCTTGCTATCATGGACAACAAGGTCTTCCTAATGGAAAGACTGGCATTTTTCGTCTAGCCAGCAGAGCTAGCTGTCTAGTACACTAGGTCCTTGTGTTCAGTTGCAGTCATGGTCTAGGATGGAGTGCTTTGTCTGGGTGGAGAGTAGAGTCTGTATGGAATTGTTCCTATCTTGAGGCAGCTGTTGCCATGTAATCCTCTGGTATTATTTTATTCCATTGCAAATGAGATTTTCTGTATGTCCTCAGTAATGATCTAATACTGCTGTACTCAAGTGCATGTTGAGGTTCCTGCTGCACATGAGAATCGTTCACCTAAGTCTGAAAGCACTGGAGGCTAAGTCTGAAAGCTGTGGCCTTGGTGTTTTTGTCATTCTAAAATCGTACCCTAAAGTATACTTCTACAGCAATAAAATCTCTAAAACTTAGAAATGGGAGTGAAATGATTCCTTGGAGGCTAGATCCATTCATAGCCTTTGGTTAGTCTCCTGTAAGCTGCTCTCTGATGGCAATACACCCCAGGATGTCCTACAACCCACACTCTTTTCTTGTGAGATTACAGATTTCCTGATATTCTCAGCACTGGCCTAGCTCTGCTGAGTCAGAATGAACAATGAAGTTCCTTCTCTCTCCCATAGAAACAGTAAGCCCGCCACTGAGACATTCTGGCACCTCAACCTTCTGTTCTCATGGAGAAATCTGCCAATTTTAACATCACATAATGGAAACTGTCTGCAAAGCTGTAGGAAATTACAGAACAAGGGATGGACATTCAGGTTAGATGCGGTTCACTTGAATTGCAGGTCCTCAGTGGCTAGATTAGAAGGCAGATCTGAGTGCTAGGCAACTAGTCTCTACTCAGAATAGTCACAGGCCTGAAAACAGCAAGCAAAAAACACACAGTAAGAGGGCTGTATGTAGAATTAGTTCTGAGGAAATCTAAATTTTTGACCTATCAATAATTGTGGGGCTTCAGACTTTGGGCTATGGCTTGGCACATTCAACCATCTACAATCCTTGCCTACAAGCACAGGTACCTCCAGTGACTCTGGAGAAGAGTGGATGAAGTCCTGCCTTTGGAAGTAAGTGAAGGAAGATAAGTTCATCTGTTCCACTCTAGATCTGTGGAAGGGCACTTCCTGTGACTAGTATGAAATTCCTTTAATAGCTAAGATTCAAGTGTACATGTCCTATGAAAACCTGAACATCACATTATGGGCTAGCTGTTAGGCTCTTCCATGTTCACTTGTAAAGATGGGCTAGTGGGCAAGGATGAAAGATTCATGAAGTCAAGAGAGAACAAACAGAAAACTTTTGTGGCCTACTAAGTAGGGTGTGCAGATAAGAGCAGCAATTCCTGGGTTTCTCACTCAGATCTACTTATGCTTTTACATTGAACTATGTGAATGAAACCCAGAAAGTCTTTTTGGCCAAGGAGGGAAGCCACAGATTTGCTTTTTCTAGCTGAGAGTTGTTCTTCCTTGCTTCATTGAGAAGGTGTCTTCACTCCCAATAACCCTCTGCAGCACAGTTAGGCAGCTCTTGTGGGAGATGGAGGAGTGATTCCTCTGGCTGAAGATGGAACTTAGAGAAACGGACATCTGGACTAAGTCTCCTCTAAACACTGCACTGTTTTACTAAAGGTAGGCTGACTGACCAACAGGAAAATCACGTTCCTAGGAGAAACCAGTTCCAGTTGCCTTTTAGTATGGGCTGCAGCTGTTTGACTGTGTTAGGTGTATTCTGAGGCTATTTACAGCTCACACACACCAACATTGGTAAGTGTATACTTTGTCCAGCACTGAAAGGAGCCGAGGATTTTTTTGTTGAGGTCCTCTGTCAGGTTTTACCATTTGCAAGCTTAGGTGACTGCTCAGTATGAGTTTGGGAGTCAATGTTCTCCATTTTGTTGCCTAGCAGCCTCTTTGCTTTTGTTTTAGGCACTTATTTTGGATCTGAATGTTTGTTATCATCTTGATAGTTCCAGGAAACAGAGTAGCTATTTAACTATGAATATTTACAGTGTAACAATATTGATCTACACATGCAGCAATACTTCAGGGGAACTCATATACAGATCATGAATTGTCCTACAGGTTGTTACCACTCTTTCTACCCTAATGATCACATCAGCAGTTACCTTTCAGAGGTTAAATATTATCTGCAAACTAATTAAGTTGTTTATCTTCCGATTCTGGGGAACCTCTCTCAGGAAGTTAGTTGTGGCCTCACCACAACCGTTATCATTTGCTTACGCAAATTTTAAATCAGAAAACTAGCGTTCATGCTTTCGAGCCAAGTGTTTGTACTTCTGTTACCTTTGTCTCTCACTATGGAAGTGTCTGTCTAGTGATATAATGCAATCTTTCTGTTGTTAGTTATGAACACGTTAAATGAATGTGCTTAGATCTGTCTGCTTCTGATTATTTATATATAGATACAAACCCTGATAGAACCATCTTGCATCCAAAAATTACAGCCAGTTGGTAACTTGTTTTACTTATAGTGCAACAGAAACACAAAGAGAGTATCACACTCTGGCTGCAGATGCCCACTTTATCTTCTGTGTTTTTGAATTGATTTCAAAATGAATAGGCAGGGAAAATGGGGCAAGAAATTCTCATTAGGTATAAGGAAAACCTTTTTCATCAAGAAGGTTGTCATGTACTGCAGCAGATTGCCTAGAGAAGTGATGAAATCTCCATCCTTGAAGATATTCAAGACTCGACAGAACAAGGCCCTGAGCAACCTAGTCTAGCTTGCCCTTCTTTGATAGATGGGGTTAGGCTAGCTAATCACAAGAGATCCCTTCTAATCTAATTTCTTCAGCAATTTTCTCATACTTCTGGCTTATTTCACAGTCTACATGACAAATCATAACCAGTTTGCTACCCTGTGTGTTTTTCCACGTAGGCAATGTAGAATTACTCATTCATGGGTGATGGACTTTGATTTAAAAACAAGTCTGTTTAGTTCCTTATAGCCCCAAATCAATTTATTTTTCTTTCTTCAAGAAAAGGCAGGTTACATTGCATCCACTCATTTGAATTGACCAGAACACTTGCTGATATGTCTTTGTGCAAACATGAACAGATTCTCAGCTTTGTAAATTCTAGTAAAATAGGCTATGTTAAAGGAGTCAGTTTAGTGGATGAACTCTGAAAGAACTGTTTGTGCTGACTTGAATGAGTATTTCTGCCTATTTTCTAATTATAGAGACTGAAGTTTCTGTGTCTCTTACAAATAGAAGTAACCTTTGGATAACACAGATTATACTGTTCCTGTAATTTGGACCTTTTCTGGCACTTTTATGTCTGATTAAGATTCGGATGTGTTTCTCTGTTCAGCTGTGAACTTGGCCACTCCCCAAATCTAGATACCTACAATGATTCTTCAAGAGAATGGGCTCTATCTATCCCACTGTCAACCTTTGGAAAAGCGGCCAGAGGGACAGGTGCTAATTTTTGTATTAATTTAGAGAGTAGTGCATGTCTCATACCTATATGATTACAATTGCATTCCCTTCGTGAGCAGCCAGAATTGCATCTCCCAGGAGTCTGCCCTCTCAGATGAGGGGGTTGCTTGCTGGTGAGTGGGCATCCTCCAAGCCTGCTGTTAAACATAGGCAAGTGTGCAAAAAGAGCAAAACATTCACAGGGTCAGAAAGAACCTGGAAAAAGTAATTTGAACTTTTGACCTCTTGAGGGCACTTCAGCAGAAAGGGTATCCCTGGGTTCTGGTCCTTAGTTCCAGAACTGCCTATCCTTTTATGTTAAACTGACTTTAGATAGAAAACAGAAGTTAAACCTCCCCTGCTAAATACCTTCCTTCTGAGAACAGGTGTAAGTGGTAAAGCTGAACTGTATGCCTAAGAATAGGTCACTGATGTGATACCTAGGGAGTAGCTGTTGAGTGATGACGGTCACACCAGTATTTGCCTTTCTTTAATAGCTCAAGTTTTGTTTAAAAATAGAACTTTTCTCTCCTCTCTCCCTTTCCAGGCAACCTTTGTATTTCATTCTAGAGTAAAACAATTCTTTTGATCAGAAATTTTTCTCTACTGGCTGAAATTTAATTCTGGAAAATATTTGTATGTCCTGTTTTCTGATAACAATGTCATTCATTATCTCAGCAATTTCTCTCTCTGTTTCCCCAGCCCAGCTCCTTACACTCCACTGCCTCCGATGAGAGGATTGCTCACTTCTCACTTCTGTGGTTCCCTGTATTTCTGACTAAGGTAGGGGAAAATTTTTGTGTTGACAAATGGGTAACATTCAGCAATGCTAAAGCAAGCTTGTATGAATTACTTATGAGGATGAGTTTTAGATCAAAGTTAGTTTTGTTTGTTTTTTTTTCGGAGAATCGAATTGTATTAACGCTTTTATGGAGTAAACTGCTGTCCAACATAAACAGGATACCACCTTGTTAAATTCCTATGAAATAAAGCATTGGAAGGTCTGAGCTGACCGAGTCCATTATCTCAGCTCCATAAGAATTTGTTCTTAGTAGACATGAATGAAAAGCCTGCTTTCTCTTTTCTCAGAAACTTAAGACTTTTCCTTGGGATTTCTGTAAGATCTGGTTCCTTTTGAACTAATCTTCCACAAGATCACACGCCATGAAATACCATTTCACATGGCACTTTCAATTCACAAAAGAAACACAAAGCATTCCCCTTTATTTTTCCACTGTGTTGGAAATTATCCATCTTCTCTATAAGGAGTTACTTTGTTTTCTGTTTCTGATCTTTTTGTCATCCAACCCAGCCTTCACCCTAGGATGTCTGTATGTTGTTCCATGGCTAGGTGGGATGGATGCACCTCAGGAGAGGGATGCTTCACTGTGTACAGAAGCAGTCCAGTGAGAGTCCTCCTCAGAAGACCTTATGTGGGCAATTTCCAGCAGGCAATTTCCAGCTGATTGCAAAGTGGGGAGTTTCACCAGCCAGGCACATGTGTTTTCTTAGCTTCAGAGTGCTATGCAGAAAATTCCACATTAGGAACTGCATTTACATTTGCAGTTCCTAACGTTCCCTGCTATCTCTTCAGCTAGGAGCTAATTCATTCCTGGAATCACTGTAATGTTTAAGCCATGACAAAGCCCTGCATACCTCTGAGAGTCTTGCTGGGCTATGCAGCAGGAGTTCTGGGCTGATATCTCTATCCTTTCTCCTTGCTTCTAGCAAGGTACAGATGCCTCAGTGCTGGTTGGTGGGCCACTATGGAGAACATAAGCTTGTTTCACCTTTATTTGAGGGTGGATTTCAACCTACATCACCTGTTCTCTGGGAAAATGCTGTGACCACGGGTCTTGTGTTGCAGGAAGGCATCTCAGCCACCTGAATGAGTCCTCCTTTTCTGTTTGTTTGCTTGTTTCTTAATGCTGTTCTGGCTGCCTTATGTGGACCTGAAGTTGGTGATTTATGTATGCTAGGCACATTCTGACACCATATACAGATGAGGCCATTCAGGATATTAGAACTGACAAATGTTATTTCTTGATGCCCACAGATTATACTGAGAGGCAGTAACAAGCTGTTCAGCTTGGGAGCACTGGGTATCCCTCTGTCTTCTGTTTTAGGCACATTTACTTGTCATCATTTTATAAATATTAAGAAACACAAAGAAATCTGTTTTTGTGAATATTTACACATGTAGCAATCTTTCAGAATGCTAATTCACTGGAAATTCTGTTTGGAATGCAGAAATGTCCATGGGCATTTCTTGTCCCTGCGCAACGATGCTTTGCGCGAAAGCTTCCTGTAAGCTTGGAGAGCACTTTTGAGAGTCCTTATGAGTCAAACGTCTCTTTGAACTCATCCTCTGGACTATTGCTTTTTAAATTTAGGTGAAGGAAAATCCCTAGGCTGTATGTGATTTCAACACCTGAAGTCTTCCTGCATCTTTTGTGCTCATTGCTCCTTTGTGGCCTCCATTTATATGCATATGTGACTGTCTAGGAGCTGAAGTCTCCTTCCGGATTCATTTCTTATAAAAAATTAGCCTGTGAATGTTGTTTCAACTGATGCTTTCAAAAGGAAAAAATATACATATTTTGTTATCTTGTTCAGCATTTTGAGATTGTATCTGAAAAGTGCTAGCATTTTCATTTAAGAAAACATTTTCTAGAAAAACTTCACTGATTGTTGTTTGATATCATTAAGACTTGTGGGAATTTTCCTGCTTTTGTAGGTATAGAATTTGTGAATGTAAAAATCCTTTATCATTCATTCAAGCTAAATTCTTTGCTTTTTATGCATTTCATATTAAAATATAATTAATTAAAATCCACATATGAACACTGGTGCCTCAACTGAAACCTAGAGCTTTCCGTTCCAGGCTGAGATAGTGCCTACCATGCAGTCTGTAGGTTTATGGTATGACAGTTAATATACTGGGAGTGACACCTAGCTGGTTGAGGAGTCCATTTTCGAAAAAATAAAAGCATTTTAACTGCTCTGTTACTACATAAGAAATACTTAGCAAACGTATAAACAGTCATATTTTTAAAGAAGGTAGGTAGCTCAGATTAACTGAGAGGGGCAGAGTGGTTGGCATTCTGGATGGGCCCCACAAAGTCTTACTCTTTTTATTCCTGGAACTTGCAGGGTTCAGAAGCCAGAGCTAATACAAGGGAGCAGTCCCAGACTGCACAGAACTGCAATCACAGGTGAGCAGGAGTTTTAGTTTTGAAAAAGAAGTTCTCCCCTCCCCCCCACTACCCTTAAACTGTTAGGGATAGTTTCGTTCTTAGCAATGAATGGCTTTTTTTCAGTTGAAATTTTGAAATTTAAGGTCAACATCTAGATACCTGTAACATCTGAAAGATGTCTGAAAGAGTGAGTCAGTCTGTATTCCTTTTCGAAGTCAATGGAGACTGAGCAGATATTGTCAGTGGTGTCTAGTGTGCAGTTTGTCTCACCCTAAAGGAGACATTCAGAAATGCATATTTCTGTCCATTTACTAGCCTGTATTCAGTTTAAGTACATGCTTATATTGTTGGTATCTAGGATAGGATACAATTTAGGTAAAGATACTTCAATTTGCATGTGCTATGTTCAGATATTTAAACCTGGAGCTGACTCCCACCCTTATGGTCCATGTGCTTGGCTACCAGTTCCATAAGGTCAATTTAAAAGAGTAATTTCTTATTAAGGGCTAGCCTGAGAGTTAAGCAGAAGTTAGGCTGTCCAGATTCTTCTAGCTCATTATAAGATTATGAGATTATAGAAACAAACTTTTAGGAAGAATCAAATTGCCAGGAAACACTGCAAATCACTTTGAGATTTTATAAGCATTTTTGTGAGTAGACTGAATTAAAAAACAAGAACAACAAAACAGTTCATTCTGTTTTAGTAGGAGAACTGTATATTGCTCTGGAAAAGATCCTCAGCAAGCTGGTGAAGGAACAGTTAGTCTTAGCACAGCAGCCTCTTATTGTTCCCCTCCTAAAGCCTCCTTGAGCATCTATAATCATCTTCCTTTATCAGCTTTGGGATTGCCTTCTCAGAGGGTTTCTGCATGCAAGATAGCCTATCCTGGTGGGGAATGCCCTGCTGGGGGGGTAAGTAAGGTAACTGTCCCTTAGAGGAATACCAGGGCATGTGCTTACCATCTTCCTTGTGCTTTCACTTGGAATAACCTTATGGTATCTGTCTCTGAATGGAATGACATCTATGACATGAAGTGATGAGGAATGCCATTTCACTTGGCACTTTGAACTTATTCTATAACTTTCAGGAGAAAATCATAAATTGTTTGCATCTTGATCAATACTTCAGTATAACTGGAAAAAATAATTAACTACCTGTACAGGAAACTGTTCTATTTTATGTGATTTCAGTATCAAGTCTGCAATTAAGGTCATGGGCAGTTGTAAGTTCATGGCATTTTACACATAAAACTAACTCAATACTGAATGTAATAAATATCATGGAAAAGTATGCCACATAAAGTTGTAAACAAAAATATGCTATGACTTTGTTTTATCTGTAAGGATAAACTTTTACTTAGAGCAGATGCAGGTCTTCAAAGGGGCATAATGTAATTTCTTACTGTTTTCTGAAAGCAGTAGGCAGAGTCATTGTCCTCAGTCCAGCTTCTGTCACAGCCAGTACTGTACCTTAATCCAGCAAACAACCTCAGCAGACAGAGAGAGAAAATTGTCAGTGAATATTTGGCAATGTGGGAAACCCTAGACTCTCTTCTTTTTCAGAGTATCCTATGGTAAGTGGATCTGTGGAAAAACACTGGTATTGGCTGAGATGTGAGCCTTAAGAAGATTCATGGTTACAGGCAGCATCTGAGGTAGAACTTGCAGAACTGCTGCATCTTTTGCTGGAGACCCTTTGACCACTCACTTGCTGGGCTGCATATAGAAATGCCGAGGGCCCTATACTATGTATGCAAGGTTGCATGCAGTGTTTTGCTCACCCATCTTTCTTCCGTCAAAAAGTCTTTATGTTCTGTGGCAGACCCCTGTGCTGCACTGGTGCACTCCACATACAGTGTCAGGCTGTACTGAGTTAAAATCCAAAATAACAGCCTGGCTGTGCTCTTGCAGCAGGAATTGAGCTTTGTAGTTTCAGATTATGAGGGCAGAGATTAGCCACTTCTGCTCTGCTGTCTGCTCTGGAATTCTAGCACAGAGAGATATTTCTTGATCATGGTCCACTCCTGCAAAATGTGGAGTTTCTTTTCAGAGGCACAGAGACCCCTGTCATATATTCATAGCATCAGAAGGGACTTGGAGAGATCAGTATCTGTTCCTCCATCACAGAGTGGGATAAACTGTGCCCATATCCTTTCTGAAAAAAGTTCTACAGGCATTTTTTTTTAATTTCTGTGGGGCAGATGGGTACTTCTCTTTCAGCTTCTTTCTGGGGTATACCAGAAATTCTTGGAGGAATTACTCCATAACTATACTTGCTCAGCGTCTTCTGTCCATTCCCCCAATAGGAAGAGGAGACAGGTTCCTCAGAAGGCTGAACAACGAATGCAGAGATTAAGGGAAGGGAGGAGGTTGCACCTACTAGTAAACAAGAGGAAATGACAACTGTGTGTGGCACCTGTAATCTCACACCATGCCCGCCTAACTTCAGAGTGCACATGGATACTTTTTTCTGCTTAGGATCAAAAAGAAGTGAACAACAACCAGATGAAGAGGTGCCCACTTCCTCAATAAAATCCTACCAGTTAAAGCCCCTATCCAGGGATAGTAGAGCATGGGTTTGAGTCCAGGTAAGTTGGGTGTCTGTGTGAGAAAAACGAAGAGGGCACCAAGAGGGCAAGCACAAAGGAGCTTCACTCTGCAGCCTAGAGGACAGGGCACTCAGCTGGGAGGTGGAAATGATTCATTCTGGTTCCTAGTAAGACCATGGGCTTTATCTGAAGTAGTTACTGCATAAAATATAAATACAATTTAGTAAAGAAGGTACAAAACCTCCCCAGTGGTGACTAGAAAAGCATTGCAGCCTCATCAGGCTGAACAAGTTATTAACTCAGGCTAATGACTGAAAATGGGTGGTACCATCTTTAGCAACAACAAGAACATAGCTAAATGTATGTCATTAGAGCTGTGTTTTGAAATGGCCTATACCTCTTGTTTAGGGTAGGTATATTTTGCGTCTGATAACTAGACAGACCTCAGGAGGCCACAGATTCTGGTGTGCCCTGTCTAGTATCTCATAGGCTTGTCTAGAATGTATTACTTGCTTTTTCAGCCTGCAGCACTTTCAGGTGTGCACCAGACAGCAACAACAGGAGCTCAGGAATCTTTTATGCTGAAGACAGAGGCACCCACTTGGTTCACTTCCTGGAATCAATGGTAGGTGAACAAGTTTTTTTTTTTTTTTTCTTTTTAATTCAGTTTCTCTTTTTAGTGCTTAACATCCATTGAAATCTTGGTGTAGGTACTGAAATCTTTATCTGGGTCTGTTCCATGTTGTCTTCTGGTTGATAATGGCAGATAAATACATGGTTTGTAAGATGTTTTTGATCTGAAAATAAAAATAGTCTTTGTTGGAGCTTCAGCGTGAGGTATAGAAGATAAAAGGATTACTGAATGCAGGCAACTATAGCATGTAAAGCCCTTTCAAAGATGAAAGATTCATCCTACTCCCATTAGTATGTGTTCTGGGGTCTCATTTCAATTTTTCTTTTCTTTTTGTAGAGTTCTGCTGACTTTATGCATACTTTTGTCTTTTTTCTTTTTGTTTTCTTTTTCTTTTTTAAAATTAATTAAGCTCTTCATGCTTTCCAGTATCATCTTTTTTCCTTTGTGGACACTGGCACAGTTGCCACATTCCCTAGTCTTCTGAAATTTCTGTGATTTTTCCAAAGTTTATTAAAAATGAACAATAAGTATCTAGAGATTCCTCCGCTAATCCTTTTAGGGAGGAGTAAGTGGGAATTGTTAAAGGCATACGGAGATAAAATGTTTGCAGCTAGTAGATGTTGTTTAACAATCTCCATTAGCTTTCCTAATGGAGTGGAAAGTCTTTCATTATCTTCAGATCATACAAGCACGTTTTTTCTGCTTCTTTACAAGTGCAGTCAACAAATATTTCACTTTTTAAAAAACTTTTCTCATTATAATAGATATACTCCACCTAATAACAGGCCAGTGACACTCATAGGTTTGCTTATGTATTTTAAAAACCTCTTCTTATAATTTTAAACTAGCCAGCTGTGGATTTTTCCTCATTATCTTGATTTTCCTTGCATTTCATAGTTACTAGTTTATTTTGCTGCCTACTTGCTTCATATCTTCAATTATTAATTAACTATTTTGTTTAATTGTTTGAAATTTCTACCTAAAGCTTGCTGTGAAGCAGAAAGGGTTTTGGCTTTTTGGCTTATATTTCACTGCGCTATTTTCCTTCAGTGACAAATTTGAGAAAGATCATATATTACAAAGTTAAAGCAGAACTGTAGTGTAATTTATCTTCCGGTTCTCCTTCAGCTTCAAGGACAGAGTTACTAGTGATGCTTACCTCCTACACATATCACATAAGCTTCAGCATCCTGTGATGAAGGCCTATGAGCTTGTTGCTGGACATGGTCACTGGATATGAGTGTTAGGTAGCCTTGCTGCCTCCTCAGCCTGGTGTCCTGCTTACTTCCCTCATCTCACAGATTTGGAGGGTGCTTGCAATTTTTTTTATGTCTTTGCAAATGAATTTTTGTTTGGGGATCAAGAATCTGACACATGATAGTTGACCTGCCTTAGGTTGGCCATACAGGGTTAGTTGTGTTCATCCATTTGGTTAAAAAAAACGCTGCTGGAATAGTCCAGAAACGTCTTTTCCATGTGGATATGTTTTCTCCTCACTCTTTCTCTCCTATGTTTTTGGTTACCATGTGAAAATAAGGAATAAGGGATACTACCAGGTTGAGTTTGAATGAGCTGAGACTCTCATAAAACTTGCATGTCCTGCAGCTTTTGTTGACCTACCACTTGGTTATGTTTCTGGGAAAGTTAGAAACTGCAGACAAGCCACAGGTGAGCAGAATCACCATCAGTGGTCATTCACCTGGGCTATTTTTCATCTGTTTGTTCCTTCTGTTGGACATAGTGTAGTTAAGAATTCTAAAGAAATGCTGGAAGTGTACTTTTGGACTACAAAAGTATGAGATACGCCTTGCTTAGTTTACTTTGCTGGGATAAAGTAATTATAACATCTTGGGAAATCTTTTATCAGCCAGAAGCTCTGTCTCTCTCTTGGTGTCCCTGTACCTTAGTCTCAGAGCTATCTCTACAGGAGAGTGTCTGTCTTCATGTGTAGCTATGTATTCACTGAATACTTCTTGAAATGGTAAATATAAATGTGTGTTGATAGTGTATATGAGTTCCTTCAAGTGGCTTCTTAAGTAATTTCTTGAAAAGTTTATGTCTCTCTGTTGCCTAATAGTAGTCATCTGCGTGTCATGAGCTGGTGGATATTTTGGGGAGTGTGTGTGTGTGTGTACAGGCATGTCTGTGTGAATGTAAGTGAAGTTTCCTAAACTACTGAAATATTATAGAGATTGATAAAGCAACCTGTACATTTGTCCAGTTAGAAACTCCGTATTATAGCTAATATGTATATTTTAACAAAACGAAATGATTGTCTCACTGCATGCATAAGACCTTTACGAATTGATAGAACACAGCAATTGCTGTGAGAGCTTGCTCGGTGGCTGTAACCCTGTAACAGCTTTCCAGGCTGAAAAGGCTGATACACGCTTTTGAGATGAGGGTTGCTAACAGGTGTATAGGAACCGGGAAGGAAAAAGCTTTTCCTGAAGAAACCTGTTTGAGCTGTTAGTTCAGACATGGTTCATTAACTGTCAAATAGAAAGCTTCTGCTCTGCTTTCACTATGAATGTTTTAGTTTACAAAGTACAGGCTAGATTTGAACGTACGTGATTTATTTTTTGCATTAAAAACTTGAATTATGCAATGATTTAACACTGGGAAAAATGTATAAACTACATGGTGTTGTGTATTAAGGAAAATGCCTGTTTGCATTTACCACAAAGGCTGTCCATGGCTCTTACCAACAGTTCAAGGCTAGCCTTACTTAAATTTCTCTTAAAAATTTAACTATTTATGTAGTAGCAAAACTACTTTCTAATTCTTTAAAATTAACTATTTAAAAATGTCTATGCAAGCCTCGATACCAGATGCTATTACTCAATAGGAGAATTTCAGGAATATATCTTAATATAGCTATATGTAAAGTTGTGAGTCAGGAATAGGAGAGGTTGTGGATTTTGACAGGATGTGGTAATTCATTCTGAGGAACTGTAATTCTGAATAGGAACCTGGTTGTCTTGTTAGATAATCAGCTCTTTGGTGATCTCAAAACAATTCTATGGTACAAAGAACTAATAGCATCCATGCACATATAGATGAGAATGTGTAGGGAAATTATTGTACTACTATATTAAATGAAAGTGGATTAGTCTGACCTCATTTTAATCACATAAATTGGTCTGAATGTCCCTCTGCATGCTTTTAGTCTCTTTTCTTAGAAGTGAAGCCTAGATAGCCTACATGTATAGCATTTAGATTGCTCAAGTTAAATGAAATGGATCCTATTCCTTTTGACAGTCTTGGAATAACATCTTCAGTTTCAGTATCCTTAGTTCAGGGAGGATGTTGATCTATTCTTTCAAGATTTGGGAAACAGTAGATGTATAAGACATAAGGCAAAGATTCTTTCTTAATTTTTTTTCTGCTACTTAGTTCGTAGTGCTTCATATTCCCATTCCCTATGATTCCCTGTGTGCTGTCATATTGTACTGTTATTAGATATATTGATTTCATATGGTTGGGGAAGCTACATAATGGAACTGCTTCTGTGATCTGAAGCAACAGAGGTCTTTGATGAACAAAACCTGTGCAATCTGAAGGACCGTTTTTACTCTAATATGGCTATTTCTATTAATGCAGCTCTGTGACCTTCTGATTTCAAAGTTTATTTATTGCATATAGCTGAAGGGAATCAGTAGGAGGAGCTGTAACCAGCCCAAGAAAAGAACTTTTTCCTTTTTGTTTTCTGGAAGCATTAACCTTTGTAGGACTACTATATTTCTGCATTTCTCTGTGTGTGTCTTCTTTTTATGTGTGTAAGTGTCAGATTTGCTCTGCCCTCAAATGTATATGATGCTTTCTGAATGTGCTAGACATATTGTGCTCAACACATTCTGCACACTATGTCCAGCAGGTCTCAGAAGGAAAATACTGCATCCTCAATCCATTCAAAGCTTTTCTTTTCTATAATGAAAAGCTGGAGAATGCAAAAGTTGATGGGATATTCTCTAGGACAGTCTCTCAATTTTGTTAGGTCAGATTTTGCCTTGAGGGAATGAATACAAAGCCTCTTGTGATCCTGCTTGTCCTTACTATCCACATTTTAGGATAATGCTGGCAAATGTCTATGTACTATGATCTTGTGTCTTCTCCTGTTGATCATAAGGAAAATAGTTGCTTTTGTTTGCATTTAAGCTATCAGCAATGGCACCTGAGTTCTCACAATTAGAGTAAAAGGGGCAGATGGTATCTAAGAACCCAGGTCCTAAAGACCCTCTTGTTTCAGGCTCTCAGCAAATTTAGGCAGGGGGCTTTGCATCATTTGCTATCATGTGGAAGGATTTCTTTTGCAAGGCATGTAGTCTGTGCTGGCCACCTAGGCTTCATCTTCTAAGAAAATAAACTAAAAGCATGCAGAGGGAAATTCAGATGAGTTTATATGACTAAAACGAGGTCAGATTCCTCTTTTGTATAGAGTTATATTAAAAAGAACATCAAGACCCACACCAGGTAATCTAGAAGCCAGGGGCTGCTTTTCCTCTTCCTTCTACTCCAGATTAGCCCCATAGAGCACAGCACTGGAAACTAATAAAAGGAGGAACTAGGGGTGCCATACAGATTACTGTTTGTGGTGAGGAGCTTCTTCTCATTACAGATTAGTATAGCTCCTGACATAGCAGGTCCCTGCTGTATGCCTGCGGTCACTACCATCTGTAACAACAGCAGTGAAAATAATAATGTCCTGGAAAACTCTGTAGATGTAGCATGAGAAAGGTCTACCCCTCCCTCCCATTCACTGACACATCTTTCAAAATATTTTGTAATGATCAATATATAATCAATTAATTTGGGGAATGTGATTTATTAAAAAAAAGGTTTATCCAAGAGCTATTTGACTTTTCTCAGTGCCTTTTCTTACTAGACTTTCATGATAATGCAGAATGAGATATTTATGTCCCCTGCTCCTAGCTGGTCAGAGCAGTGCTTCAACGGAGCAACAAGCTCCAGTGATTTGTACAGTGAATCCTTGTTGTGTCTGGATAGAAGCGGAGAGTCTGCAGGTATTGCTGTCCTAATGTCTACTTAGAACTTAAAAAAAATACTACCTTTTTTGCTTGTTCTTACAGTTTTATTAGCTCCCTCAGCCCATTCTTGCATTGTCCCTGAAGTAAACCCAACCCCCCAGGCACTTCACACATGCATGCTCCTCCACTGGAAGACAGGAAGATGGCTGAAAATCATCATGATTAGGCAAGTGAATAACTATACCCGAATATATGAGTCTTGATAGGATGGTTCCCCAGCTTTGTTTGTAAACCTGCTGGGAAAAGACTTACGTATTTTATTTGTCCCTTTGGATTTATCAGACAGATTTGGTTATAATAAGAGCTGTTCAGAGGTGGGTACTGTAATTACATGGGAAATAAGTTAAATGTGGTACTCCCGACATGGCAGAACTTAATTGTTGCAATTCTGAACTTCCAGGTAAAATGTCTAATAAGCTTGATGAATTCCTAAATCAATTCTAATTTCTGATGATTCAGTTGTAAATAGGCATCCTATGTCAGTAATAACAGACACAATCCTTTGTTGCTATTTATGCTTACGTACTTAGCTTTTATTTCTGTTACTGGCGTTGCTCAGAAGGATTGAGCAATTATTGCGTTAGTTGTGTTTAAAAATATACTTCAACTGTGATGAGACTAGTGCAAGTCATCAACACCCATGTAACACACTGATAACGGCACAAATCAGTATTAGGCTTTGAACCATGACACTAACAGCGCTTTCTTAGTTACTTAGTTTCTTAGTTACTATTGCACTAGTGTTCATATTTTCTGTATTATGACACTAGTGTTCGGATAGGTTAAACGTGCCTTGAAATGAATGGCCATGGTAGTGCAGGATTCATTTCATTATTCCTTCCAACACCTAACACTGGAAATAGGGCTTAGTGTTTGTTGCTTTCAACTGGTAATTGTGAAAATTTAATAGAAATTCTGAAGTGCATTAGCAGATAACACGATAAATCCACCTTCTGCTCTGCCAGGGGATGTTAATGCCACTATCATTGACATGATTGCTCTTTATATACATGTAAGATACTGGAATTCTCAAGTTAGCTTCATATTTGGCAGTTTGTGTATCAGCCTAGTAATGACATAGTGGAAGCAGTGTAGATCCTTAGTAAATTTTAATTTAATTTAATTTTTAAATTAATTAAAGAAATCAATAAAAAAGTCACAATAACTTCAAAATTCGGAAAAGTGATTGAAAGAGCTATGAAATGGAGAGCAGAATTTGAGCTAGCAGATTTCAAAGCTATTTAGTGACAGTATAAATTATTTCTTTGCAGGACAGTATTATTTTTTTTTCTCTTTTTAGTAATATTTGGATCAACATTACATACTAGAGTCAACATTAACAATATATGAACTCTCCTGGCTACATCCAAAATTATATTTCCATTACAAAGTAAGAAGAGGCTGAAGATGAGTTTGGTAGTTGGGGTGAAAAAAGATAAGGAAGAGTTAAAAGGAGAGGAGTGGACTTGGTCCCTTCCAAGTTTACTTTGGGATATTCAAATGTTTGTTTTTTCTTTTAGGATTGCAGTTTAAAGAAAGGATGGACAGTATTGCTTTTGATTTCATGGTGGACTCATAAGCATTCTCAGACTATTTTTCTTTTACAAGGCTTTTGTACTTGCATATTTAAACAAACAATTCTGCAGTGGAAAGAACTGAAGCTGTATAATGAAACCTGATACAAAGTTTAAGTTAATACACAGTTTGTGCTTAAGTGTCATAAATCATGCCTACAGCAAATACATGGGGCTTTAAATGTTATTTTAGATTTGTAAATATAGAAAAAAAATGAGTTTGATTTGTTACTTTACAAAGAAAATTCTTTTAAATTAGATTCCTAAGATCCTAAGATTCTTACGGGCTATTTCATGACAAGCATAGTATCTCCAATTTATTATTTGCCTATGTATAAGAAGTTAGATAAGACAGGGATTTTACTCTTGTCCTTGTGTAAAGCTTGATTTCATCAAGAATTTACCACTTCAGGGAAGTAGTTTTGACCTTTAGTCAAGGCCACTGACGAATTAAATGACTCATTTGCATTTTCTTCTTTAAAAGGCGTTAACATTTTCCCCCTATTTTAGCATGAGTATTTAAATAAGAAATCTCATAGAACACTATAAAAAGGACTTCCTCAGCATACTAGTACACCCTACTGGGGATGATATAAGGTAAGAGTTACTTATCTCACTTGATAGTTCTGTAGATGCTGTAGACATATTTGATGTTAAAATTGGAATACTCTTATTTTTCTATTATATGCTATTTAAGAGGTAACTTAAGAACAATGTTTAAAAGCACCTTTGTGACAGAGTTTCTTCTATCTTGGTCTTTGCAACGTTGGGTTAGCAATGAAATTAAATTCTGAAACAGAAATTAAAATAGAAATGAGTAGAAATAAAAATTAAAATTTGAGCACATTTCCCGAGGAAAAAAATGCCAGGATGCAAACACATCTACAAACTTTTAAAATGTTTTTCTTTCTGACTCCTTCAAATGGATTTTCAGTCTTCAAATTGGAGACAATTTTGAAAGAGACAAAGAAAAAAAATGACAGCGTTATTTATTATTATTATTATTATTAGTGAAAACAGAACTTACTTTTAGAAAGTCAGATTCTGGTCTCCTTATTTGTGCCAGATGGCCCATTAACTTTCTCTGTATTAGTTAATGGAATTGTGAAGTAAAATTTTCAGAGTATGAATCTGGTGTTTTTTCATTTCATATTTCAGAAATAACCCGCTGGAAATCATAACCGCATATGATCTCTGGGGTTATGAAATAGCCTTATCTCTCCAATCACTGTGGTCAGCGAGTGACTCAGGAGGGCTCTTTGGGACTTCCTGTGGTATCACTTAGATGAGCATCTGCCACCATTGCCAAGCGTCCCAGAGAATCCCTTCCAGCATGAGTCTCCTCTGCTTTGTGGGCTGGTGAAAGTCCAGGAGGACTGAGTGGCTCTGAAGTGGGCCTCCCAGAGAATTCCCATTAATTGAATTGAACTGATTTTTATCTTACAACTTCCCTTTATGTAATTAAAAAAAAAAAAAACCCACAAGTTTTAAAATCTCTGAATCTATGCTGAGATATTTCACTTGATCCAAAACAAATTTTTCTTTGCTCTTTCATTTGCAGAGAAATTTCACACATTTTCATTTTGAGTTGCTTCAAAACTTAAAGCTTTCCTCTTCGAAACCGCAAGTGAGCTAAAAGGTCAGTTGTTCATATGGCTGTTTTGGCACTATTGGGAGGCTGCGCACTGTCCAGAGGACAGGCACCTTCTTCATTTCTCATCATAACCAATAAATCATTCAAGATAATCAAACTTTGTACAAGCATGTGTGTTTGGAAGTTCACTTTTTAAACTAATGTTTATCTAATGATAAATGCGTAATTGTTTCAGCTGGCTGATAGTTATACCTGTATTGTGCCTCTCAAGAAAAACATTAAAATGGACATTGAGACTGGAGATGAAATTGCTATTGTGGGAATAGGATGCAACTTCCCTGGAGGTAAGTTTTGGGTAAATGCGAAGCAGAATACTGAGTGAATACTGAAAAGCACAGTTAATCATTAATTTTGATATGGAGTAAAAAAACACCTTTCTCCCTTGCTATTGTAGAAATCCTTGCTTTCCTACTTGTAGAATATTCATAAAAAGGTCACCCTATGGTGGTTTAAATTTGTCAGCTGATATACAGCTCTTTTGTGCTGATTGTGCACAGAGCGTTGAACTGCACACAGGCAGCTCACGCGAATGAACCAGATGTGTGGGATGATAGGAGCTCGCTGCGCGTGCACTGGCCAGCTGACCATTGCTAGCTGCAGGACCATGCATCCACAGAGACAGGGCACACAGGGGGCCTGTCAATATCACCAGATCTACCTCTAATATAAATAGGTTGGCTTTTACTAGCAGAAAGCTTCCTGATTTATTATAGTAGTCCCCTTAAAAGGTCCTGGAAAAGAGCAGAACTAGGTAAATACAGCTGTCTCTGTGGATTATGTGGATTATCACCCTTTATAAATATACACCTAAATACTGCCTTTTATACAAGAAGGGAAGCTGATCTCAGAAAAGAACTGATACTGTATATTGTTAAAAAAGGCAACAATCCCTATTGCAGTAATTTCATATTTATGATCTTAGTTACAATTAGGTCCTCTAAAAAGTGACAGTAGACTTTATCTTTTGAGATTAAATGGATAGAGGTATTTAGCTAAATGGAGAGAACTCTAGATTCTGGCTTCGACTCTCAAACCTTCAGTACGCTTTACATGAGATGGACACTGGTTTAAAAAAAATCCAGAAATAATCCAGCCAGTAGAATACAGTTCTATCCCTGTGAGTCAATGTTGAGCCCTAAAGGCCGCAGTGCTAGTCTCTCTGTTCTTTATTTTCTTCCTTGCCCCCGCCACATTTCAGCTCCTAGCTTCACTTTGTCCCAGATTCAATATTTTGTTTTATGTACGAGGGTAGACATACATCAGTGCCTGCATCTCAAATGGTGAGGATAGGCTTCCTTACAATCCAGGACTGAGCTGGGCTTTGTCAGTGTTGAGTATCCACATACTTTTACATTTGAGTTGAGGTCCCCTTCTAGTGCTGAGCTGTGTTAGGGACAAAGGAAAATGTCTCTGGCATTTTGCTGGTATTTGCAAGATCAGTCTCTTTTCAAAGAGCTAATGTCCAGAGATACCCCTTTGCAGCCAGTGGAGCTTCCTGAGGGGTGCTGGTATGCAGATACAGAGAGACCTGATCATACCATACAGTGACATGGTAGGGAAATGGGGACAGCACAGTATGCCCTTTGCTGTAGTCAGCTATTGGAAGGGTGACAAGGAGGGGTGACTAATCTTTTACATTTGTTAGGACTGCAAATGTGAATGCCTTTGATGGCCAACATGCTAAAGTTGTTTTATTTGTTCAGAAAATCATATTAAAACTTCTCAAGAGTTTACAAAGGTTCAAGATTTTGTGGGATTTCTTTTGCTTTTAAGCATGCAGTGAAAGGAGCACTCATTCATTTCCATTTCCCTCTCACCAAAGAATTATCTTTTCTTTATTTCTGGTGATTCTACTTAGCAAACTAAATTTTTTATGTGAAAGTTGCTTGTAAATGAATGTGCATTTCTGAATATGCATGAGAGGGAGCACATAATTTAATCTTTAAAATATTCATGCAACAGGTGAAGGAATTGACAACTTCTGGAAGGTCCTGAAAGAAGGCAAAAACTGTGTAGTAGAAATACCACCAGAGAGATTTAATACCAAAGAGTGGTATGATCCAGATGATAACAAGCCAGGAAAAATATGTACGACACGAGCTGCTCTTCTCAATGAGTAAGTGTGTACAGTGCTGTGCCATAGATTTTTTTTTTGTTGTTTTTTTTTTACAGTAATGTGTCCAGCCTTTCACAGAGACCAAGACAAATGGGGACATTATAACCGAACCTTGTAACAGGGTTTTTTTTTAATCTCACGTGACTGAAAACACATCAAATTGCAGAAATTCCTATTACATGATATCTATGAGCACATTCAGTTGCCAGCCATGTTAGGCATGTACATATATGGCTAGAAACATATCTGATCGTGATTACATAATCCAGTATGAATATACATACTCGGGTGTTGAGATGCTCACCTGCCACATGATGGGGATATTTGCATCTGGGGTGTGCATAGGTGCATGTGTTATGTATGGGGCTATATGACAGACTGAAGCGGGCTACAGCCTGCCAAACAATTCACACTGCGCACTTAGGGACAGCAGAAGAGGGTGGCAGAGTACGGACTTGGAGCCGTGTAAGAACTGCCCGGTAAGCCTCCTCCAGTTTCATCTTGAAGGTTGGCCTGCTTTGTTGGATCTCAGGACTTAATCCTGTGCTTGTGGGGTTGAATAGCTGTGATTCAAATGAGGCTGTGACAATTTAGAGACAAAGTAAGAAAGTCTATCTATGCTAGCTGGTCAAGAAGGGGATCTTATCCTTTTTTTGAGTACTATGCTTGCCTGTAAGCCTGAACTAGTAATAATACACTGATAATCCTGCTTTGCTCTGGGCTCATACTGTCATTTATTAAAAACTAACTTCTCCCTTATTCTATTTGAGTATTTCTTTATAATAATGAGGAATTATGTATGTGTAAACATTAGATAATGATACTAGTGTAAAGGGAAACTGTGGAGAAGCAAAATATGTTTTCCTTCACCTGCATTCTGGTATGACATGTCAAATTAGCTGAGAGATATGGTTATAGTTGTACAAGGGCTATAACTAATACTAATAGCAGCAAATCAGCACTGTTTGTAGTGGAGTACACTATTTGTTGCAGAGTAGTAGAATCAACACAAGTGTCTTCGATTTTAAATCCACATTTATTTTAAATCCTCATGCTGTAAACCTTCATTCAAGTGAAAAGTTAACATGCACAAAAGTAATCTTATTGCTTCATAAGAATAACAGTTTACAGTAGGACTCAGAATTACTTAAGTAATTAATCCCATGTCAGGTATTTGGTTTCCCACTAAAACCAAGACATGACACAAGGCCATACAAATCTGAGCTTAGAATATGTGATTAAATCTGGGCTTGATCATTTCTAAGTGTAGGCCTATTTTAGATATATTTTAAAGGTAAATGTATACACTCACATACACGTATTTTAAATTTATTATTCTTATGGAAGCACCTGAGTTGATCCCCTACTTACTGATTTTTATATTGCAAAGGCATTGGTCAGTATTGCCTTAAAATTATTTAGAAGACAATATTTGTTTAAAACGTGTTGACTAAAACCACATTATAGTAGACGGAGTCTCATTGTGCAAATTTTTATAATGACAGAAGTCTTGTTGAAATTAATGGGCTAATCATGTTAATAAAAATTTCTAGGATTGGGCTTAATAACTCTCCAATACCAAACAATTAGTAAAAATGCATATCCTGTGGGGGAAATAAAACATCCTTGGCCTATAAATATTTGCTTCTGGACTCCAGAAATGGGAACTGCAGCGTAGATACCAGCTATTACTTTGCTTGTCATGAAATTGCAAAAGACGTGTACTTTGAGTCTAGAAGTAAGTGCATATTGTATATTTACTGAATTTTCTGGTTTGTATATTTTAGATTCAATTCATTTGACAACTACCTCTTTGGAATTAATGATCTGGAAGCTGAGCGCATGGATCCACAACAAAAGTTGCTGATAGAATGCACGTACAAAGCACTGGAGGATTCAGGAGTCCCTGTAGAAGCCATCAGTGGCACCAAAACAGGTGTTTTTATTGGTAAGATAACAATTTAGTGGCGAAAAATGTCCATTTTAACCTCACAAAGAATGTAATACTCTTCACAAACTTCACACCTATCTAGCATTAGAGAACTTAGGGCTACTGTGCTATGATAGTGTTGGGTTTTTTTTGTTTTTTTTTTTTTTAGGTAAAGATTACTAGGTTATTGTAGAAATCCCTTGTGCTATTAATCTGTCTACTCTTAGTTGTTTGTTTTAGTGTCTTCAAACACTGAAACTGAAGCACAAAACAGCTAAACTGTCTACCCAGCCCTGTCCAGAAATGATACTCTCAAGCCAGGTCTACACTTAGATATTTCTCAGTGTAATAGTATTGGTTCAGTTAGCATGGGCTTTTAAGTCCCTTTTAAACCAGCAGAAATCCTCATGTAAATATTAATATACTACCTAAATGCATTTGTTTAACTTATTTTGTTAAGGAGATAGAAAAACAACACATTTTGCTAGTACAATATGTGTTTGCTTTAAGAGGAGTTTACTGGGTTAGTTTGATAATGGCAAACTGTTTAGATTACCTCTTTGTCTGAGACGTGCTATCCTTACACAAAGGAGATTATTCCTTGCTCTCCGAATGGATATGCTGCATTTTCCACACATGCCTGCGCTATCAAGGATCTTCTGTATTCCAAGCACATGTTCTCATGGAGAGGGGACAGCTCTTCTGACAGGCCCAGCTCTTCTCTTCTATTTCTGTCTTGCTCACTGGATCACAGCAAGCAAAGCAAAGCTAATAAAAAGTATATGATGCAGCCTACACTGTGACATTCAGCTTGGAACATCTGAGGGGCTAGAGCTTGTTCTGTGCATTTATGTCTCAGCCATTCTCATTGTTACTTCTTAATATGTATTCCCTTAGCTAAACGCAATCAACTCACTCTTAAACCGAGATAAAACTGTCTAAATAGTCTATGCATAGCTTAACTACATCACATAGCTACTAAGCCAGCAGATAAGACTTGTCATTTACTGACCAAGGACAAACTTCAAGTGTTGGGAATGTCTGTGTAAGTTGGGTCTTGTGAAAACTGCTGGGAGTTTCATCTTTGACTTGAGAAGAAACAAAGTTTCACCACAGGAGCACTAATGATATGTAATTTAATATTAAAACAGAAAAACAGAGCACGCTATCGGTTTGAGAGCTGTAAATCCCTTTTGTTCTCTCTGGTTAATGCGACATGTTTGATATTTTTTACAGGTCTAATGAATCGAGATTATGAAATCATAACAAGCAGAGCAGTGAGTGAAATAAATCATTATGATGGTACTGGAACAGCAATGAGCATAGCTGCTAACAGGGTCTCGTACACATTTAATCTGACTGGACCATCAATGGCTATTGACACTGCATGTTCGTCATTCTTTTTTGCTTTGCACTATGCCTTGAGAGCAATTAAAGCAGGTAATGGGACTGAAGAGATGCTAGGCAAAAAAATAGGATTGATCCTGTAAGAGATAGCTGGGATATTAAGATTTCAGTGTTTTTTATATCACAGCTAGCAAGAACTATCCTTAAACTTTATACTTTAGTATTACTGAAGTGAATTAAATAAAGCTTTTTGTATCCTCAACTTCACCAGTAGGGAACTAATAAGTTCCAATGTCTCAGAAATACCCACCATATCTATTGGAGAAAGAAACCTTTCATTATAAGGAATAATGTTAGTCCCTCAACCACATCCTGATATAGTTCTAGAGAGCTGTGTTGGGTGCTCTTTCAAAGACCTGTCTCAGTAATTGGTTCCAATCTTGAAAGTATGAACATTTCAAATAATTTTCAATGTCATTAATACAATCTCTCTGAAATACCTGCCTTTTCAATCGTTTTATATAACTAAAATATTTCTGTCTATAATGTCATGGACACCTCAATATGAGTATGTTTCTATTTTAATGCAGGAGATTGTGAGGCAGCCATCTGTGGTGGCGTGAACTGCATAATAGATCCCCGTACCTTTGTGTCTCTCAGTAAAGCAAAAATGATCTCTCCAGAGGGAGTAAGCAAACCCTTTTCCAAAAGGGCAGATGGCTATGGAAGAGGAGAAGGCTGTGGTGTTGTTTTCCTGAAACCACTCGAAAAGGTAATCCTGTTTTTGAAGTAGCTTAAAATAAGACTACTTATTTATCTAGGTTTTGTCTCCCCAATTCTAGTATATTCCTTTAGAATAAAACTCTTCTAACTATTCTAATTCAAGCCAAATATTAATAAGGCATTTGTATACTTCTCCTAATAAAGGAATCATTCATTTAAAAGCTAATATTATACTCTGTCTGTTCTTGATTTTTTTTTTCCTTATAGAGAAAAAGCAGAAGTTTATTAAAGATACTGATTTCTTTTTATGAAACAGGCAAAGGAAGACTACAACAAAATCTGGGGTGTTATAAGAAGTAGTGCAGTAGGTCAGAATGGTAGATCCATAACTCCGATCACAAGACCATCTCAAACAGAGCAAGAGAAGTTGCTACGCAGCATTTATCAAACTCACGTTGATCCATCAGTTGTGCAGTACATTGAAGCACATGGTACAGGAACTGCTGCTGGAGACCCCACGGAAGCTGAAAGCCTAGGCAGCGCCATTTGTAAAAACAGGTCTTCACAAGTTCCGATTCTGAAAATTGGTTCAGTGAAAGGAAATATTGGTCATACTGAATCAGCTGCTGGGGCAGCAGGGTTAATCAAAGTGCTTCTGATGATGCATCATGGAAAGATTGTTCCATCTTTGCACTACTCAAAGGAGATGAGTAGCATTGATGCAGAGAAGTTAAACCTTGCAATTCCCACAACTGTAGAACCTTGGGAAGAGCTGGGTGAGTGTGGAAGAGTAGCTGGTATCAACTGCTTTGGATTTGGGGGAACCAATGCCCATGTTGTCGTCAGGCAAGTTAAGCAATCAGAGCCCGTTCCTGCCTTTAAGAGGCCCATTGAATTAGTTCTGCTGGCTGCAGCATCATGGAAGTCCCTTCAGATGACAATGGCAGATACAGCCGAGCAGCTGAGCACAAGCAATTCTGTGACCCTCCCAAGCCTAGCCTATACATCTGCCTGCAGAAGAAGTAATGCCAACTACAGATATCGAAAAGCATTTGTCACAAACTCTCTCCAGCATTTGCAGCAAGAGATTATGTCAGCAGTGAGCACTGAACATGCCCTATCAAAGGTGCCACCAGAGCTGGTGTTTGTATTCTGCGGCAATGGTGTAACGCTGAAGGAATTCTGCCAGACACTGCTGAGCTCAGAGCCAGTGTTCAGAGAGAAGTGTAAGGAAATAGAGATGCTCTTTCAGAGACATGCTCCCATCAGTCTACTGCCAGCAAAAGACTACAGCCCAAAGGACTTCTCCAGTCCAGAGCTTACCCAGCCCTTGCTTTTTACCCTGCAGGTTGCCTTAGCTTCTCTTCTGAAATACTGGGGCATTAAACCAGTCACTGTTGTTGGCCACTCAGTAGGGGAAGTTGCTGCTGCCCACTTTGCTGGGTACCTTTCCCTGGCAGATGCAGTCAAAGTAATTTATCACCGGAGCAAGCTTCAGGCAAAGGTCGTTGGGGGCAGAATGTTGGTGGTTGGAAACATCCCAGTTAAAGAGATTGCTGAATGTCTGCATCTGTACTCAGGAAAGGTGTGCATTGCTGCTCTCAACAGCCCTGTTTCCTGCACCTTGTCTGGGGAGTCAGAATCTGTGGATGCTATCCACAAAGATTTAGCTCAAGCTTTCAGCAGCAGAAACATCTTTCTTCATGTTTTAAAGGTCCCAGCTGCATACCACAGCCCCAGCATGGATGCGATACTCACGGAATTTGAAGAGAACATACAGCATTTAGAAAAACAGAAAGGGGAAATTGAATTAATTTCAACACTAACTGGGATGGCTGCTTCTGAAAATGACTTAACTCAGGGCAAATTCTGGGCCCGGCATATTCGTGAGCCTGTTGTTTTCACTCAAGCTATAGAAACAGCAGCTAGAAACAAGGAAAATGTGGTATTTGTGGAAATAGGTCCTCACCGGGCATTGCGAAGAAACATAATAGAAACGCTAGGAAAGGGCACAAAGGTGTTCTCATCTTTACAAACTGGTGCAGAGTATCAGACACTCCTTACCCTGTTAGGAAATTTGTTTGAATTGGGATATAATCCCAACTGGCAACACTTTTATAATGGGTATCAAAGTGTTCCAGCAGCTATTCCACGGTATCAATTTGATCGCAAAAAATTGATGGCCTTTCTGGACATTCATCAACAAGCAAACCAAAGGGCTGTCAGCTCCAGCCATCCTTTGGTTTACAGTATGAACAGTTCCAACATGGAGTTTGGCTGCTTGGTGTCTCAGGGCACAACACCCTACTTATATGAGCACAAGAACAATGGTCTGGCTTTAGTCCCTGGTGCTTTTTATGTGGAGCTTGGTCTGGCCTCTGTGATGAGCAGTTCAATGCCTAAAGTTCCTCTGGGCACTTGCCAGATGAGTATCAGTTTTTCTATGCCATGTGTTCTCAGCCAGAGTTCCCAAGTTTTGCATATCAAGCTGAGTCCACAAAAAGCAACGACAGCCTTTGAAATACTCTCTCCCTCCAATGCAGTTTTTGCTGCAGGCCAAGTTATAAAGGTGCCTGAAGCTGTAGTGGAAGAAAGCACCATCTCCTTCCAAGACATCTATCAAAGGTGCAGATCAGTGGTTAACAGAGAGGAAATTTATGAAACATTGTCTCAGATTGGCTTTCAGTATGGCTCCATATTGAGGCAGCTCAGTGATGTTCATTACTGCCAGGAACTAAAGGAAGCTATAACAAGCATAAAAGTAAACGAGCAGACTGTTGGAGAGATGTATAGCTACTATATCCATCCAGTGCTGCTAGACTGTTTTCTGCAGATGACAGCTGTCATGACCTCAAAAACCTTTCAGTCCACAGCAGGCTTTCCATCAGGAATAGGCAGCCTGGTGGTGCTCCGACCACTGGAGGAAGAAATGATGATCTATATGAGAACAAGCAAATCCATTGGGAACTGCTTAGAGGTCTGTGGATGCTTTATGGACAAACGTGGCTCTATTTTGGCTGAACTCAAGCGTGTTGCCATCACTTTCATGAAGCAAGCATCTTCCAGAGAAAATGAGTTCATGTTTGAGAACAAGTGGAAAGAAATCTCTCCTTCACAGACAATTGGACACCTGGGGGAAATGCCCAGAGTCCTAGTGTTTGCTGACAAATTTGGTATAGCTGAGCAGCTCAGAAAATATTTGCATCATGAGTCCAGGTATGTTATGTACGAAGACTGGGAGACCCTCTTGGAAATCCACAGAGAGAATAAAATGAAAACAGAGGTTGAGGATTATGATGAAATTCTGTTCATGTGGGGAATTCAAAAGTTAAATGAAGAGTTCCCAAGCAAAGTGGTGGACCAGTTGGCAAAGTGTTGTGAGGCTTATCGCCAAGTTATTGTGGCATTAAGAGAGAAAACATCCCACTGTTCTATCAGAGTGATCACCTACAGAACAACAGGAAGTAATGTAGACCACATTAACAGTGGTTTTACTTTGTGTGGCATGACCAGAACTTGTGTCCTTGAAGTTCCTGAAGTCACATTTCAGCTGATTGACCTTAGCTCTTCCAGTTCCCTGGACATCTCAGCATTAGCAGATGTTCTTGTCAAATACAAAGGTATGGACTATCCAGAGGTTTGGATCAGCCAGGGAAGAATTTTTATGTCTGAAATCAGGCGCACACCTTTTATAGATGCGGGTTCTAGCCAACCCATAAGATCTCTCCAGAAATCAGAAACATTCACTTTGTACACTTCTGATCCATACATAGCAAAAGACTTATCTGCTGAAGTATCCACCAGAGCTGCTACTGTGCTTGAAAAACAGAGCATTGAAATTCAAGTGGATAAAATATGTCTCCACTCAGAAGATTATTTTCCTATTAGTGTTTCTAGTCGTAGCTTTGGTAATGCACTGTACTGGAATTCACAATCAGTAGACAAATATGGACTTTTAGCCCTTGATTTCAGTGGTACAGTAATAGCAACAGGTACTGATGTAAAGAAAGTTAAAGTGGGAGACCATGTGGTTTCCTGTTATCCAGCTGCTGCATCATCCAAAATTCAGATTCCATGGAGAGTTTGTTTCAATGTAAAGAAATTTCTGTGCTTTCAAAATGTCCCTTGTATGTCATACTTTATCATTGCATGGGAAATACTAAATCAGAGGTTACCCAAGAGGAAAAATGGAAGAACGTTAGGTATTATTTCTACAGAGCCATCATCAGTTTTGTGTCATGTTCTCTCTGTGGCAGCAGAAGAGATGGGTTGGAGAACAGTACTTGCAAGGCCCACTCCTGATAAGTTTCAATACATAAACTTATGCAATGCCCTTGTTGTTCTTCCTCCAGTACATAGACTGTCTCAGGAAGATCTGTCCCACATGTACTTCCTTAAAGATGTGGTGATAGTAGGTGGCAATCAGTCTGAATGTATCCAAAATGCCACTGAAATCGATCATGAAAATATCTGCTTTCATTTCCTTGCCCTCAGCAGCATTTTCCAGAAAGCATCTCTAAAGGAGTTGCAAAAGACTGTGCATGCATGGATCAGTTCAATGGATATGAAACAGTTTAAAAATCTATCAGGTTTTGTTTTTCAGCAAACTGAGAACTTAGAAAGGATGAACTCTGAGATGTCCTATTTTACCTGCAAATCTGTCCCACTTGCTGTACTGAGAAGGCAGAGAAGGGACATCACCATGATTTCAGAAATACCATTGTATGAACCCCAGAAGAAAATGTTAAAACAGAATGCTGTTTACATAGTAGTAGGAGGGCTTACTGGACTTGGCTTTGAAACTGTGAAATTCATAGCCCAGAATGGAGGTGGGTGTATTGCGATACTCTCCAGGAAAATTCCAAGCAATGAGAAACAAGAAGAGCTCAAGGCTTTGCAGCAGCAGTATAAAGGCAGCAGAGTGGTGTTTGTGCAGTGTGATGTTACTTCAACCAAGGAAGTCGAGAAAGCTTTCCAGTCTGTAGCGCAAATCTTTTTAGGGAGTCCAATCAAAGGTGTATTTCAAAGTGCTGTGGCTTTACACGATGGCCGTCTTGAAGTTCTGAACTTGGCTGACTTTCAGAAAGTGCTAAGCCCGAAAGTGGCAGGGGTCATAAATCTTCATTGGGCTACTAGAGGCCTGGAGCTTGACTACTTTGTGTGCTACTCGTCTGTTACTTCCTTTCTGGGAAATTCCACACAGGCAAACTATGCAGCTGCAAACTCTTTCTTAGATGTCTTCTGCCACTACAGGAGGAACTGTGGGCTTTCAGGCCAATCCATTAACTGGGGTGCTTTGAACCTTGGCATACTGCTCAATCAAAACAAGATTCAGAACATTCTGGGATCCAGGGGCATAGATATTCTGCAAGTGCATGAAATTCATGACTATCTCAGAAAGAGCTTACTTATGAATAACCCTCAGCAAGCTGTCATCAAATTAAATTTTCAAACTTTACTTCATCACGTTCTTTCTCGGATTACATCACTCAAAAGTCGCTTCATATCACTTATGTCAGAAGAATTCAGTATCAAGCTTGAAGTACCTGAGGAATCTCAAGTCCAGGATGCTGCTTTAATCAAACCTGAGAAGTATATCACCTCACTGGTGAGTGACCTCACCAGATCGAACCCAAGCGAACTAACCATGAATACAACACTTCTATCATTGGGTATAGACTCTATGTTAGCTATGACAATTCAGAACCGCATCTTTCATGAAAGAAAGGTGGACATACCTCTTTTGAAACTGCTTGATCCTCTGACAACTCTGTCAAGTTTAGTAGTAGTTTTAGAAGAAACAGCCAATGCAAATGGAATAGCTGAGAAAGGAAATTATGCAATTGAAAGTGCAGAATATGAGAGCTGGTTATAGCAGTCTTCCTCATTCAGGAATTATGTAACTCTTTAAGATAACTGGACCTTTTCTAGTATCCCAGAATATCTCATTGCAAAGTCTGGGTAGAACATCTGCCCCAGAAAAGCCCATACCGAGTTCTTCTGCTATTGCACCAGGTTTGTTACTTTCAGTGAATTGTTTGACATGTTACTTTCATTATTTTTTTACTTTCATTTTGCAGTATTTTTTAACTCAAAATAGATAGATTAATACATTATATTTTAATTTTGTATATTTGTATCTTAAATGTACGTTTTTTTACCATTTAAAAGTTTTGATGAAAATGATGTGACTGCAGTTCTGTATGACGAATGTATGTATAAAGTAGCATACTATAACAAATTTTTATTGTCATGTTCTTAATATATTATTTTTGACTATTACGTGTATAAATATAGACATCTTTTGAAAGAATTTTTCATATGCTGTGAATTTAAGAGTTTTTTCCCTCAAAAAACTTAATTTTTCCATATGCTATGTCTGCAAAAATGTTAAAAATTGCTCAGTAGAAAAACAGTAAAACAACTTTGTGCTGTTTAATTATCCTTCTTTTACTAAATACCAAATAAACAAGAAATTTCAAAAATAAAACCTAAACCCTTTATCTTAATTTTTTGTACCTCCTCCATTCTCCAAGTTTAAATTTTCCTGATGTTAACAATTGCCCTTATTTTACTCCAGGAAGAAAATACAGACTTTTTTCAAAGAAACTGAAGGAAACTGTCTATTAAAATGCAAACAGGGCCCTTGTAGTGTTACTCCATTTTATACCTAATTACACCATTCACCCCCAGATATCTGTTGCAGCTCTGCTGTATTCTCCAGTTCATGGACTGTCCAGTCCTACACTAATACAGGATGACACAGAACTTGGCTGGAGGGGAAGGTACCAGTTAATGAAACAAGACAAGTCTTCAGTCATGAGGACAACATATCAGGATCAAATGGGTGGGAAAGATAGGCGTTATTCATAGAATCAGAGAATAGTTCAGGCTGGAAAAGACCTCAAGAGGTCAAGTCCAACTTCTTGCTGAAAGCAGGATCAGTATCAAATTTAGAGCAGTTGGCTGATGGCTTTGTCCAGTCAGGTCTTGAAAACCTCTGAGACTTAAGTTTATCAATGTCTTTCTTATATTGTGGGGAAGAGAGAGGCAAAACTGGATTTAGTGTTCCAGATGTAACGTAATGAATGCCAGAATGACCAGAAAATTTGGCTGGAAAATCCATGCAGATGACACACGTGATCAGAGATATGTTTGATCTCCTGAAACAAGCAACCCTGACTATAAGGGGTTGGGGAACCTGTGATTGTTTGAATAAAGAGCCATTTCCTCCTGGAAAAAAAATGTTCTGCTCAAAATCTTAATTGTAGTTAGATACATTACTCATAAAAAATAATCTTTATCTATATTTAACAGAAGGCTTTTAATGACAACTTTGTTTAGTCTCTGCGATTAATCTCCCATGGAATTAAGCACCCGGAGTGTACTTTTTAAAGATTTTGTGCTCAGTCTCTGAGCTCTTAATCCCATTTTCAGAGGAAGGATCCCATTAGCAGGCTGCATATTCAGTAATAACATAATCATGACTCTGGCACAGTACTCAAAAAAATATTAATTTTTCCAATTAGAGCCTGAAATGATATAATATTTATCCAAACATTGAAGATGTGTACCTTGTCTTATCTGAGTACACCCATAAATCCAATTAGCCAGATATGTTCCATATAAAAGTGACACAAAGATACAATTACTGGAAAGGACCCTAACATGTCTTTGAAAAATGTGCTCATGGACACACATTTTGCTTTCTGCCCCAGATAATTCATCAAAACACCTCCCTTGTGGAAAGCCTGGAGCTTTCAGGCTGAACTAAGACCTTTGTTTTCACTCAAGTTAATGAATGCTTGTTTCTTGTTTTGCCTGGATCATATAATACCTGATAACATTCACTCTTTCATTTGATATATATGTGACTGGTGCACCATCTATCCCTGATCACAAGGAAACTGTATTAAAAACTCTAGGTTGCAGGCTAGAATTCCCTCTAGGAAGGAAGTGTGGTATTTTACAAACATGACTATTTCAAGAATTTTTTAAAGATCTCAAAATCATGAAGGAATCATAAAAATGCTGCAAAGTAGGACATATTATTAAGTGACGAAAGCTCTATCAATAAAGGAGCAAAACCAGACAACATCAAAAAATAAAGCTGGCAAAGGACAAGAAAAATTGCCACTAGGTAAAGTATAGGTCTGTTGTTAGTTAAAGAGAAAGTAAGTAAGTAAATCACACCAGCCTACAAGTATTACCTGAAGAGAGCTTTCGTTATGTTGGTTAAGAGTACGTATTTTTAACTACTGTAGCTCTTGAGCAAACAGTTGCATTTAATAAATCCACAAAAGATCTAAAATCAAAGAAACCTCGTTGGAACTGATTACGTAAGAGACAAGGCAGGGAGCGCACCGCACCGCCTTGGTGGGCCCCTTGGCTGCTTCAGCGTGCGCCCTCAGACAACCGCGCAGCGGTGATGCTACCGAGCACCACCGTCTGCAGGGAGCAGTTCTTCAAAATACACCTTAGCGTAACAAAAGACGAAGTAGGTGATCGTTGTATGTCACACACTATCTCAGAGAGGGGATATTTGTTATTCAGACCCACAGACAGGGAGATGCAGAGCTGCACAGACCTGGCCGGGCTTTTTCCTAGCCTGGCTTTGCCCTGGCTTTGCATGGGCTGCAGCGAGTGCCAGTGCAGAGGAGCAGGCACCCTGTGGGTGCTCAGTCCCATGGTGTGCATGATGCTGGATCTTTCAGCTATCTTTTGCTGGAAGTCTCCAACTGTTGACCTCGCTCTTGTGATCACTTCAGTTGAGCAGGGCTTGTGCCTCTCATCAGATATATGCTAAGAGAACCTTGTACTTCTGCTTATTCCAGTCTGTCCAATTCTTCAGGAGCCACATGAAAACCTCCTGCATGAAAACGATGGGGTAGCCTTCTGAAAACAACAGGCAAAGAGCTTGCTCCTATGTAGACTCACCTTAAAGTCTTCAAAGCTCAGTACTTCTGTGAGAGCATCAGGAATTTTTGGTCAGCACCTGTGATGCCACACAGATATGATACTCAGCTCCAGGTTGGGGAATTTTGTAGGCTGTGGCTGATGCTCATAAGCAGCTGAGTCTCACCCCTTTAATCCTTCATTTTCCCCTAAAAGGCTTTTTTGAATAACATCAAAGACATCTCCCTACTGATGTGCATATATACATTCATCTAAGGGACCCTTGGCCCTTTTCCTGGAGCCTTATATCTTCTCCAGAAGGTGGGACACCACCTTCTTGTGATATGGTGCAGGGCAAAACCTACAGATCCTATGCTGTCTTTGTGTTGGCCCTCATGGGACATCTGCATAGCCTGATTACATGTTGTACCTTGAGTAGGAGGACAGCAGCAGAAGGGGCCATGCAGTTCCATTTTGGGGATTTTGGAAGTCACCTCCCAGGAAAGGCAGAGCACAAGCTTCACAGGCAGCAGCAGGACAGGGGAGTGCCAGGTTTGAATCAGGACTGGGAGCAGAACAAGGCACCATGGCCTTAGGTGCAGGGTGTGGGGGGGGGAGTGTGTGGATGATTGCTATGTGACTATCCACAGGCTGCAAATCCAGGGTAGTTACTGATCATGCCTTCCTCCTGAGACTGAAGCTCATGAAGGAGATCGACCCCAAGATTATGAGGTGATACATCACACTATACCCCTAAACATTCCAGGGACAGTTTTGGGAGGGAAACTCCAGCAGAAACCAGCTTCTTCTGATGGAAGTTTTTTCCCCAGATGCCACAGCTGTAAGTGGGGAAGTGAGAGGTGAGTGCCCCATCTCTGCAGCAGAGGACAGCAGGTGCCTGCTGGAAGAGGGACACCTATGCACCTTCATGGCTGCTCTGCTCGCAGGTGGGGCTGGAGCAGGCAATGGAGCAGCAGGGGGCTGTGACAGCCATGAAGGGACTGGAAAGGGCTACATATGGTTAGCTTCGGTGGGCTCCATGCCAAGCACTTAGCTGACTGGGGCACTTGTTCAAAGTATAACTATACCATGCGACTCAAGGACAGATCTTGGCCCCCAAAAGCAGGTATGAGCCAGCACTGGTAGCCAGGGGTGACTTTAAGAAAAAAAAATATGGTTCAGGGAGGAAATTAGATTAACTGTAAAAACCATGGCAGATGACAACTGTGTGTTAGGATGCTTCACACACTGATGGCTACCTGGGTCTGCAGGTCAGTGTTTGTGGGGACTCCTGGTGGGGGAGGGCTGGGCCTTCCCACCAGTGCCTGTTCCACCACCCCAAGGGACAGCGGCAGGCGGGGGCAGCTGGGCAGCCCCAGCCCTGGGCATCAGGCAAGCTCACGGTGACGAAACAGACCTAAGGCTGGGCTGGGAGGTCCATCCACGTGTCAGGTCCAGACCTGGATCAGCGGGCCATGGCCAGGTGCAGGTAGCGTTGCAGCACAATGAGGCAGTAGCTCAGACCGGGGCCAAGTGTTATAGTCTGAGCTTAAAAGCAGCTCCCCTCGGCCAGGGGCTGGTCTGAATGTGGCCTCCACACAGTATGTTAGAGAGCTTCTCCCCATGTTCACCAGCTCAGCCCTGAGCCCCAGCAGCTGGTCCCATGGGAGAGGGAGGATGCACTCAGGACCCAGACACTGGGATAAGACTGGATCCTGCTAAGCTCACTTGCCATTTCTACTTGAGATAATATCTCCAAAGACTGGTCGAGATTTGGCAGATAATGGCAGTGTTGTTAATAAGGACTTTTCTCAGTCATTTACCTTGTTATTGCACAAAATATTGATTACCACTGTAAAATAAAAATGCCATAGCCTAAATGGATCCATGTAAATGTTTTAATCAATGCGCTTAATGGATTAAAACCCAGCTCACTTTCAAGCCTGTTTCTATGATGCTAGAGGAATGCAGTCCTGACTGCTATTTAGCATTTGCAGCAGTGACCTCAGAGACCATCATCAGACATGACAGTGTTACTACTGCAGCAAGGCATGCTTATGGCACCAACAAGTGCCCCTGGAGGGCTACAGCAAAGTTCTTCAGACCCCTGAGGCTGCTGGGAGAAGAGTCACTTTGACTAGATCAGATCTTGGGGAATGGTTGACATGCAGTGCTGCTAAAGACAGACCGATTTTCCCTTCCACTGCTGCTCTGTGATCCTCCATGTCTTGGTTTCCCAGAAGACTGGTGACAACACATGTACCAACCAGTGAAAACAAGACAGGATGCATCCAACTAACTGCACAACTGATTCCCTTTGGGCGAATTCATCTCATAGGAATTCATCACAAGGAAAAGTCACTCTCATACATCCAGAACATCCCATGAGACACATCCTCTTTCAGACTTGCAAACAACAGCAGTCTGTAAAGAGGAGACACTAAAAGGTAGCACAGCATTTCACTTTATTTTTCTGGACACACTAGGATGTTAGTCAAAAAACTTACAGAGTCTCTAAGGCATGTTGCAACTCACAAGTCTCAGGCTTTCTCCCCATTTGCTATAGCTTTCCAGAGACTTTTCCCCACATGCCTGGTATCCAACCAACCTACAGCCCAAGCTTTGCAGACTAGTGAGTCCTTAGACTTGGGCTTTCATAAGCCAGAGTAGGATAGAAAACACACAATAATCAAGACTTTCAGATGTTATTTGTGAGTATCAGGGGAAGAAGATCAGCTTACTCTGATTCAGCATTATTATTGCACAAGATTTAAAAACAAAAGAGTAAATTTACTTCATCTGGCCAAGGTCAGTGTCAAAGCATGCAGGTTTGCAGTAACAGAAGTGTAACGAATATGCGTAGTCAGGCAGCCTCCGCAGCTCTTTAACTTGCTCTGAGCCTGCCAGTCCTCTCCCTTTCTCTCTGGACATCATCCTCCAAAAGCCTCTAGGAGACCAACTGTGAAATTTGTTGGTTGCTCATCTTTTCCCAGACACGTCCATGCAGGACAGAGGGGACCAAGCAGCACATCTCCATACTGGACACTCTGGCTTCCTGTCAGCTGGGTCTGCCTCCTGACTGCTCTTTGTGGTTTAGGGCTGGAAGGCAGAGGAGCAATATGGGGAAACTGGGCCACGTCCTTCCCCAGGCCTCTTACGCTTTCTTAACTAATCGGGCTGCTTAATGTGCACATTTCTTAGTGCCTGCTTGCCTTCCCTTGTCACAGCCTCCTGGAGATGACATCACGAAACTTTGTTAACTTTATACCTTGGAAAATGATTAGTTTATTGATAGGCTTTTGGAGCTATTTGGCTGGGAGGCACATGCAAATGCTGTCCAAGCCAGGCTCCTCTCTCTAGGGGTCCTTCTCCGGCACCTCATCACACGGACCATGCAGCGGACCTCGCTCTGTGGTGCCGTTCCGCCCTGCATAGAGCTGCTTTGGCCATATTATGACAGGGTTTGCTAGGACACTGACTGCAGGACATGGGCTTATCTGAAAGGAGCCTTTCACGAAGTATTATGAAAATAAAACGGCCTTGTACTACTTTGTTCGCTTTCCTTCAGCAATTGCCCTGCTCTGCTGTATGCAAGTGTGCGTTTTGAATATAAAAAGGAAGTTTAGTTTGCTAAGCTAATACAGACTTTTTGTTTCATGATGTGTTTTTTCCTTAAGCTTCATGTTAACTGAAGCCTCATCAAAAACTTGATCAAATTAGTTCAGAAATCTGTATCTGGCCCTCCTCCTTCCCCTCACTTCCTTCCCTCCTTCTCTTCCTATACTGCAAGATTAATTGAGTATTAAAGTGTCTAAAAATTATATATAAGTTATATAATTCCAGAGAGTCAGCATTAACCTCACTAGGATGTGTATCTGAAAGGAATGAAACAACATAAGAATAATGTACTACGTGAATGGCAAAATATTTGCTTTAATTGGAAAACTCATATTCTTCTATTGGGTGTTTACTAATCACAGAGTGTTAACTTAATAACCGGTTTAAGTGTCTTTCTACATTTCCATTCCCCAAAGCATGGGGAAGTTCTTGAAGGACTTTAATGAGTGTTCTTAGATGCTCATAAAACCCATGACTGCATTCCCCAAAAGCTATATTCTGATTTCAATGCCTGTGGACAGTATCTGTATGGACAGGCAAAAACAATTTTGATGACTGTGCTAAAAAGAGCTTATATCTGCATGTAAGTATGGTTTACTTGCTAATAACTGGAAGCCCTTCAGGAATTGGCACTCCCTGTATGACCATCTGGATGGACAACGCAGTCGGGATTAAGCCCTTAGCAGAAGCATTTCTGGTTTATGCTCTATTTGGGTGAAAGACAGCAAATACTTGCTGCCATTCGGGCTTTCCATGATAAAGTGAGATAAAATGTTTGCATTTCTCTTCACCTTTTCTGGAGGCATAAAAGGGATTTCCCATGTTCCATTCTGGTTACGAAAGAATCTGATTACAGACAAACCACTTAAATCCGCAGCAGAGACGAGATTCGCTGACGCACCTCACAGAACAGACCAGCTGCTTTTTTCAGCTGCAACTGTTAGTTTTGACAACAGTATGTGACCTTAAGAAATAAACTGGTCTGTTCTTGTATCATTTTCAAGGGCAAATTTATCAGAGTGACATTGTATACGTATAGTTAACACAAAAAAAGAGTAATCCAAACCCAGAAAAAATATGAAATAAAATTGAAAAGCGATGCTATAAAAAGTCTTTGGAGGCCGTAATGTCCCATCGCATCATTTGTAGCACACATTAGTTGTGTATTTCCCAGACCTGGAATCCCTCAAATTATTCCACCTGATAATAGACTATGGTTTGGCGGGCAGGATTTACAAGACATGGAAAGGATTGTGGATGTCAGCATGCAGCACCCTGTTGCAGATAACCCCAAACCAGCAGTTTCTGGAAAATAAAGCTAATATAGTTAAGAGATTGTTCAAAATACATGCCAGGTCTGGAAGAGAGCCATACTTTATTGGACTAAACCTGCGAGCAGTATATTTAAAGCTTGGACCATTACCAATTCCAGTTTAATTTAGCAGGATGCTGAGAGCCAAACTTCCTGATTTAGTACAAACTACAGTGGAAGATACCTGCTGCTTGGAATATATGTAAGTCAGTTCAATAAAGACACCTAAGTTATATCAGTTAAATATGACAGGTGCTGCAAGCTCTGCAGCTGGGACGTGTTTCACGTGCAGAATGACGATTCACAGGCTCAGGGGCTGTAGTTATGTAAAGGATCTTGCCTCGCTCACAGGCAGTACAAATCCCAGAAAAACAGACAGTTGGGAGATACAGGAAGGGTCTATTCTTCTGGTAGAGAAGAATTTGGAGGTGGAACATACAGACCCAGTGTCATGTGAAAGGAAATGAGGAATGGAGGATTTTATAGGACCACTAAAGAGTCAGACACTGGCTGCACCTGAATCTGCAATAAAATGGCTTTTCAGCAATCAAAAAGAATATGTAGAACTCCAGAAAGACTTCCAAGATTTGTAAATTCCCTTTATGTGGTGGAATATGCCCTCTATCTGCATGATAAAAGACATTAGAAGAGAGAGCACATCTACTGACTCTTGTGGCTGTTTTGATAGAGCTAGTGAAGGAGGAAGTAATCTGAGCAAATGCAGATGCTCCAAAGCTGATGTCCCCATCCAAGTTAATTGCCCTCGTCTCCCTTTATAGATCATCATGACTGAAAGACACCGTAAGCCATAATTATCTGATTCAGAAGTGAACTTTTGCATTAGGTGTGAAGACTCATTCCCTAAAATACTTGCTTCTCCCAAGACTAGTAAGAGGCACCCAGTGCCATTAGCTCACCTAGTAGCACCTACAATGTCAACAGCTTAAAAGTTAAGCATGATGAGCCCCAGCCTGAAGCTCAGAGAAGATGGTTGAATACCTGGGGTCTAGCTTCAGACTGTTATTCGGTCACAAAGATCTTTCTGCTGCTCAGGTCGCCTCCCATTAGAGCTTCAGCACCACTGGAGCTACTTGTGGTGGTGAAATTCTTGGCGGCAGGAGCTTGGGTGAGGCTTGGGCACGTGGCATGCCTCCAAGCCTGGCGATCCTGCGTGGCGATGAGGAGCCGCCGCAGGCACAGGAAGGCGGCAGCTGGCCCCGCGGCTCCTTCACCAAGACGCAACCTGAGAGACAGGGCTTGCAAACGCGGCTGGCTTTTGGGGAAGGACCAGCTGGGCGCTGCATTTTTCACTATGGTGTGGCTCACGCCAGGTCTGCATGGAGTCCTCAGTGGAAGAGCAGCTTCGTTTGCCTGCGACGTGTGACAACTGGCAAACGCCCCTGAGCCAGGGGGACGGTTTTGAGAAACACTCCTCTATTTCTCAAAATAAAAGTAAAGGAGGGTTTCATCAGGTGTTATGTTTTTTTTTTCTTTCTTTTTTTTTTAAAAAAATACTCAAACTATGAAGAACACAATCCTGTACAGGGTTGTCATTTCTTGTCACTGATTCAATTTATTGCCAAGCCATTAAAAAAATCTAAGTAATTCAATGTTTCATTCTGACATACCAGACTTATAAATTATTACCTTTGTCTCAATATGTGAGCTGCAGAGAAAATAATGAGATAATCTATTTTTTTAAAGACTGACAATTTCTGGACAAAATTCATACGATGGAAATATCATTTGAAAGGTTTAATACCAAACTACTACAACCCAGGTAATAACTAGACAGGAAAAAACACACCTGATGAGTAAGTCTGTTATTGTGCTCTAAAACTGCAGATCTGGTTTTATTTTTGGTGCAGGCGTTCGTTCCTCAGGCTCTCAGGAGACAAGTCCCATGCTCTGCCTGGTGGATCTGCTTGGCTTTAAATCCTAAAGGTGCCGTAGGCAGCGGAGGTAATGACAGGCAGATACCTGAGTTGGTAAGACTGGATAACTGATACCGAGTGCGGCGCCTACTCTGAAAGGGAGCATTTCTTTAAAGATTAAAGATGGGTGTTTGTGTGCACACCCGTATGAGCACGTATACAAGGCTACGTACCTCATATATGTGAAATCTCCTCTGCTCTTTCTAAGGGAGATGCCACAATTTGTTATCACTAAGGGCTTGAGTTGCTTTAAGTGTCATTTAGAGAAAATACCTGTTTACAGTTTGCTGATTGACGCTCCGGCAGCGAGCAGAAGCCCTGAGTAGCCGCACTGCAGCGTTCCTGTGCGAGTGACACTTCCCCGGGAGGGCTCCTAAGTATCGGAAGCCCAGCGGCCGGCCCGTGATTAGCAACGATGAATCTTTTCTGCAGCCGCAGAACGGTGAAGTAAAATCGCCTGGATCTTGAAACACGCGGCTGTGTTTTTCAGGGAGGGATTTGCAGCTTCGTGGTGAGCAGCGAGCAGCGGGCGCGTGGGCTCTGCAGCATCCCCAGGGCGCTCTCTAACGGCGAGCGCGGACGGCGGAGGTCGCGGAGCTTCCACACGTTTGCCAGCAAGACGTCTGGCGCTTGTGACATGGGACACACAAATCCAATTTTTCTTTTGGTCAGAAAGACGATAGTCTTACAGTGAAAGATGGAAAGATTTTTTTTTACCACTTTGGAAAATTATTTTCCCTCTCATCAGATATTTGAAAGCAATTAAAATCTATGGAAACACTAGAATTGTTGAAGGCTGCAGCTAACGCTGGGAACAGCTTTCATAATTCTACTAGACATTTCTGAATGACTTTATTATGAATATATTTTAGGTATGACAATACCAATCATATAAGCCAACACTAGTTTTATTTTTACAGATTTTTCTTTTACAAATTTTACAAATTTTCTTTTACAATTTTGTTCTAATAGTCATGAATATACTAATAACAGCTCTTCTATGGTGATGCGAATATTTTAGGCTAAAGCACAGATAAACTTTGCTTGGCACAAGAAGACACAATGCTTTCTATAATTAACAGAGCAGTTAGGGACAGTTGGTCCATATTCTGCTTGTAAGCCCAGCTCACCTGCAAACAAGAAAACTTACCAAGCTGTATTTATCAATCTAATGCTGCATCAGTTGAGCAGCTTTCATGAGTGCCTGCTCTCAAGGCTGCCATAGTCAAAAATTAACCGTGGTTAATTAAATGGCTTCTAATGATGTACAGTGAAGAGATTGTTCAATATTCACATTTAATGCATTTGCATTAACTGTCTGAGCGGCAGAGTTACAGAGAAGTGAAACCTGTTTTCATCATCTCTACACAAATCAGAAGAATCTGGAGAGCTGGGACAGTAACTGGCACAAATCGTGCAAAGGGGAGACAATGTCTCGGATGGCTTATGCACATACAGGCCATCCCTCCCTTCAGAAAACAACTGGAATAATTTCTCCTACTTTCACTTCAAATTAGTACTTCAAGTTGACAATAGAAAAATAGCTGAGCAGCTAAATGCAAGAAATCAATCACTCTCTCTGGATGTGCCAAATTACTTGCCTATAGAAATGCCAAGTTTGCTAGTGCTTTTCAGAAATAATTAGCTTTACTATTCAGCAGAAGAAACATCTTTCTTCATCTTTTAAATATTCCAGCTCTGTTCCATAGCCTGAATCCAGTACTGAAAACAATCAAAGAAAAATTACTGAATCTTAAAAAACCAGAAGTGTATTCAACACTGACCGGATAGCTGCTGCTGCAGACAAGCTCACCAAGCAATCCATGGGTACAAAGTGCTCAATGGTCTGTCACTTTTGCACAAGTAATAGCACAAAAATAGGAGAAAAACGGAGAGTTTGCAGAAATATGTCCTCATGGGGTGGGTAAGTGATGTGTAACAGAAACTCTAGGAGTTTCTTACCATCTTACCGGTTCTTACCCAGTAATTCCCTACCTAATGTCCACAGGAAGAACATGCTTTATTGGGAAGACAGATCATACAACGGATGTTTTAAAGAATGATTAATCTTGTGAATTCTTTCTTAAGATTGAATCCCTACGTAAGCACCCAGCAAAGTCTTGCAGCTACCATAAACTTTTCTCTTGTCTCAGGTACATCAGTTTCAGTCCTTCTCCTGTCTTAACCTGACAGTGCCCTTCTGCAGGACCTACTGTGATGCCTTCTAAGAAGACCTGTGCCAAGTAAGATGTGTTCCTGGCAAGAATGCGAGACACAGCAGGGCACCTCTCTCTTCTTGGGATCCTCCTAAGGGGCCTGAAGCCGCCGAGGGCTGCTGCTGCCAGACCGGTGCACCCCGTGCAGGCAGGCAGCATGGTCTCAAGCAGCGGGGCTCTGGCCCTTCCAGTATCGCTCAGCTGTTGCAGTGCCTAGTCGGAGGCATAGGGTTACAACTTGGTAAGCACAGAGAAGTGATAGAAATAGTACTTGCTGTTCTAGAGCTTTTTATTAACAATGCAGAAATCTCAACAAGAGAAATTCCAGTGAAGGAAAAAATGTTTTGCAATAAGGGTGGTCAAATACTGGAACAGGATGCTCAGAGAGGTTGTGAAACCTCCATCCTTGGAGATATTCAGACCGGACCAGACCCTGAGCAACCTATTTTAAGCTGGCCATGCTCTGAGCAGGAGGTTGGAGTAGATGGCTGCCAGAGGTCCCTTCCAGCCTAAATTAATCTGTGATTCTAGGAATCACTCCTAGACTTTTCAGTCACTGCAAATGGTGCTATCCAACCTGTGCTGCTGGCATTCAACAATTACTCATTTTGTTATGTTCCCAGTTAATAGAAAGGTGAAACTATTACCTGGGGGCTTTATGTTCTTGCAGAGTAAAGGGCTTTTATTTTGTACGAGAGAAGATGGCACACTCCTATCTGCCGTTGAAAAGTACTGACTTGAACTCTCAGACTCTTTCATTAGTATTTCTGTATTTTCCAAGGCAAGGGCTGCGGCTGCAAAAATACAAAAGCTAAATAAAAATTGGCTATGTGTTTGACATAACTGCTATTACTACCTTCTTCAAATAAAGAGAAATAGCAGGTGCAGAGCATCTGAGTGTTGCTATAGAACTTGTTGAGTGCTCGAGGCACTTCATGAGACAGAGCTGAAAACCAAAAATAGTGGCTACTGCCAACAATTGTATCACCACTTAACTCTGTCTCCTGAATAATTTCATTTCCTCTGCCATTTTTGCAGTATTTGAAAAATACTTCAGCTACATTTGATGGACACGACGATCCAAAGAAGTACTGAAAGAAGCAAATGTGTATATGTGAATCCCGTCGGTTAGCTCTGCGTGCCAGGGTCTGCACCGTGAAGCTCCAGTGACTGTATGCTGCTGTGCACGGGACAGGTCACGCTCCGAGTGAAAGTGGGAAGTGGATAAAGTATCCTTTTCCAGTCAGCAGCATCAGCATGGCCATCATGTTTTCCATTCTCTTCATTTGCATGTACACTTCTAGTATTTCTGGGAAGAGCAGGAAAAGGAAGTGGGTTGTGCTTTTACCCTAATGGCACTGAGCTTCCTTTTTACTTCAAGCAGTTTCGGGTTCAGGAGCCAGTTCTTAGAAACGATGTCTCCTGTGTGCAAGAGCTTCCCTTGGGTTTACAAATTCATGTTGCACCACGCACAAGGTGGCCTGCTGGGAGAGGCCCTGTCCTTAACCTGCCCCTTCTCCAGGGCTGGGTAAGGAGAGCAGCGCCCCGTTTGAGCAGACCCCACTGTGGGCCGTGCCACGCTGCAGCACTGTGCTCTCTGCAGCCCCCGGGGTTGAGAAGATAGTGGGCCAGGTCAGAGCAGTAGGTAGGCTTTGATTTTCAATGCAGGGAGAGAAAGGGCACTGTCCCCCATTCTGCCAGGCTTGCTGGCTCTGGCCACACCAGATGGCCGCATGACAGTTGCATGCACAGAAATTAGCAAGTGGGTTGGACTAGATGATCTCCAGAGGTCCCTTCCAGCCTTAGCGATTCTGTGATTCTATGATTCTACGGAATTAGGAGCTCTGTGTCCCGAGTTAGGCTGCTGTGTTTTTTCCGGACAATACAGCTTCTTCGACACTGTGCAATACCCACCTCATGTCCACAGCAGACAATCACAACGTGCCTTTGGCCAGCAAGGAGGCAGACCCTGGAAGTGTCTCACCTGAAAGGTGAGAAGAGTGCTGATGTCCCAGACGTCATGGTCTGCTTAACCTCCACAACTTCAAGAACACAAGAGGGGAATTTTTCAAGGACAGGGAGTTCCACACTACCTCCATGCAGCTTGATGAAGCCTGTAGAAAGGCAGCCTATGAGGTAAAAGGTATATTTTTTTGTTCAGGAGACGGATACTTTCTACACAGAAGAGAAAAAGAAAACTTGGCCTGTATGTTCACACACACTTTCTGTGTGTGTATCCTCTTCCTCATTCAGTCCCCCCTCCTTACCATCTCCCCCCGTTAATCAACCTTTTTCCATGTTTCCTTCATCCCTCAGTCTCCATTTCTGCCTCAGGAGTGCCTCTAAGCCTTGCTCCCCTCTCTACAGGGCAGCTAAGCAAAGGCTTGCAGGAGGCCAAGACAAACTCCTCAAACAAAACATATTTATTTATGTAGTTGCAATGAAAAGAGGGTCATTTTCAACTTAATATGTTAAGCTATAAAGAAACACAAAGCCTCCAGGGTTTTTATGGGCCAGCATGGGAAAGGCATTAGTCCATGATGGGCTAATCTAGCCCAAGATGAGTTCAGGGCCAGCAGCTCCGCGGTGCTTCTTGCTTTATATATTTCTGGGCTGAGGCTGTGTGCCCTCTCCTCTTCTCTTTCTCTTTTGCCTTCTTGCTCCCCTGTGGCCATGTACAGTATCTCCATTGGATCTTTCCTTATAAGCCGTGTTAGAGAACTGAATGAAGCCAGGATGTCCCTCAAGGAAGTTTTGGGAGACAGGCTTCCCAAGCTTGTCTTCTGGTTTTTCTGCAAGTCAGACAGGTGCTGTGTCCTTCCCTTGCGACCCCTGCAAAAGATTGGCTGAGGTCTTTTATTTTCTGGTACACCTTTTCATTTTTTTCATCTATGCTGTTCCTAGGTCCTGGAACATGCATTTGGCTTAGACGTGTTTATCATAAGCAATGTTTTTAGGCAGAGTGTTCTGCCTTCAAATTTTCATGGAAGTACTCTGTTCTTTTTGGAGAGGAGAGTGCCTTCAGGTACGAAACAGGCTTTTGGGAGAGCTATTCATGGTGTAAGGAGAACACTGGTGCTGTAGGAAGGTGAGAATGGGCGGGATTTGGGACATAGTGCAGGGCTTGGGCAAGTCAGCCAAAACCAGGCTCAGCTCAGGCTAACGCTAGCAGGGACAGACAGTGAGAAACAGGCAGCTCCTAGAGGCAGCACCCGGGCCCTTGTGCCCTCCAGGTAACCCGCAGGCGCACACCGAAGCTGAGCCTGTGCGTGTGCTAGGAAGGTCAGGGAGTGAGTGCTCAAGTGTAAACCTGAGACAGTAACATCACAGGGAGGACCAAACTGCTCAAATAGTGGACTTCAATCTGTTTCTCACCCATGATTAAGTGTTGGTTGGGCCTGCTGAGGTTTATTTGACTAAGAACATGCACGATTATATCTGAACCAGGTTTCCAAATTCTCTTTGTGTCAGTGGAGGGATAGGAACGTCTGTGATGATTCATTGCAAATAAAATACATGTCTAGAAATAGCCAGGTGACTTGAATCCTGAAAGTCTTGTTTTTCTCTACTGAATAGAAATAGCTCAAGCATGTACTCCCATCTGTGATGTTCCCCTCTTGCCTGTGGGAGATGCTATATGATTTTTCTTTTTTTTTATTTTTTTTTTGGCTTTTGCTGCATACTAGCTCCCCTATGTCTTTGAAGTAGCCAGCAGTGAAGGTGACATGGCCCTTCATGGCCATGTGAGTGGTGAACTACTTTCTGCTGAGCTGTCCTCAGTCAAAATGCCCAGAAATCTCAGGAAAAATTAGTTTAGGAGCCCTGGAATTCAAATTCCCTGTGGCACTGCAAGATTTTAATTCCTATGTGATTTTGGACTGTCTTGCACGGAAAGGCAAATCCTTAGAGCTTGCTTTGCATTTGATGTGTTTATTGTTTATCTAACCAAAATGATGGTCAGATGAATTTTAGCTAACTTTTGGCTGAAAGAGAAGAAAAAAAAAAAAACAGAATGAAATGTTCAAAATGCAATAAAAGGCTAGGTTTGAGAGAGCGGGAGGAGAGAGGGAGATGAATAGACCAGCTTGTATTTTGTGCCATGTTAAACAAAGTTAAAACCATCCCCAACTTCCAGCTCTCTTGCCTGGAAAGATTTGCAGCTGGATGTCTCAGCTGCATGGCCATGATTCTTTGTCTTCCTTCTGCTCTCGGTGTTATCTTTCACTTTTTCTTTTTTTTTTTTTTTTTGTTCCCAAGCCATCTCTCTGTCTCCACACTTTTCCTCCTCTTTTTCTTTTTTTCTTTTTGGCTTCATTAACGGAGAAAAAGTTACCATCCATGATGAAACAATCAAAAGATGTGAAAGAAAATGGTTTTAGTCCTCCTCACAATTAATTAGGGGAGTATGAAGAGAAAATGCTCAGGCTGAACTTTGGGAGGGGTTGGCACGTCACGTTTGATGTGATGGAAGTGCTGAGGGGCTACTTTAGCCTCATCACTTTGCCAGGAAAAACTTAAAACTTTTGAAGGGAAAATGCTGCTTTATCTGCTCTGAGGAGCCCACGTAAGTCAGGGAGACCCTGTGCGCAGGGAGGGCTCCTGGGGCCGCACAGCTGCCGCGGCCCCGGGCATGGCTAGCACCTGCTGGAGCTTGCGGCCACAGCCGGGAGCCGGGAGCCGGGAGCCGGGGCTGGGTGGGGGCTTTCACCGCCGAGCGCAGTTGCTGACACAGCCTTACCCTGCTCTAAACCATGGCAGAGTGCCAGGCAAACCCTTTCCACCTCATTTTCCCTCTTGATTTTCCACTACAGTCAGACTCTTTTGCACTTCTTCCTCACACTAGCATTGGGCCAGGGGCCCATGAGCTGGGCGTAAGGATGATGAGATGCTGGCTCGAGGAAACACAGTTCCTGAAAACATTTTAGCTTTCATTAGCTTGGTTGTTTTCCTTTTTTCTTTTTTTTTTCCCATAACACTCTTTTTCTGTATTTAATTCACAGTCTAATGTTTATTTGTAACTGAGGCCTTGGCAACACTTTATCTGATGGCATAAGTTTGGGAAAATTGTCATGAGCAGACAAGCCAGATGAAAAGTAAATACTGAAAATGCTGGCTAGAATCAGATGTGTCAAAAACAGGGAAGCAAAAAAAAAAAAAAAAAAAGAAGAAAGGAGGCTAACAGGAGAAGTGGCTAGAAAACCTCTAAGTAAAAGCACAGTAAGCTCTGGACAGTGTGTGGGAAGGTAGGGGGAATTGCTCCAGGATTTTTTCTTCTGTTTACTAAATTGAAGAAAATCAAAGAAGAGACCTTAAGAGATAATCCAAAGCAGGGTAGACTCCCCTGACACTATTCTTGGCAGATACTTGTCTATGCCATCCTTGAAAAATTCCAATGATGGGGATCCTGCAGCACGCTTAGGTAACCCGTTTCAGCACTTAACTATGCTTAGCTGAGACAGATTTTTCCCTAATGCATTGTATTGCTTCTTGACACCTCCCTCTTTGCTATAATTCTGGCTGCTTTCATGAAACACTTTTGTTCTTTATTTATGTGGCTCTTCTGAAGCTTTGAAGCTCTACATTTTGTTTCTTAAAACACTCAGGCAACTTGTGCTTCATACTTATCACTTCCTCATGACTCGGTTCCAAAGTCCCCTAAAAATATTTCACTGATGTACATTCATTATGAAATTATTTAGGTTACATATTTTTAAAACAGCTCAATATATTCATTGGTATGAATATACTGCTATGAATCAGAGACAACTGCCTGTGAACCACATTGATAAAATTAATACAGTAAGAATTATCCTTGAAGAATTGACATTGGCTGTTACACAGTCCGCAGTTGCTTACATTTTCCCCTAGTGATTTTCCTGATATTAGTTATAAATTCAGGGCCAGGTAAATGGTTTGGCAAAACATTCAAAGCCTCTTGACTTGGCAGACCGGTGAGCACCAAAACCAGATGTTCATCCTGACATTCAAAGAAGCAGCAAATACATTCATTGCACAATGAGCAAAAGCAATAGAAAGCAAATTCTTTGTATTATTCTGGGGATACAAAAAATAAAATACATACAAGGTTGGAGGGGACATGTCTTTTTTTCCCAATTGGCAAGATGAAATTTGTAGGATTTCATGTTTTTCTAAAAAGCAGAGCAACAACACTCCTTCTGGCATTACATGAGAAAGAAGAAAGAACACTGTTTCTACTCCCCGTGCCCAGCTGAACACAGTGAAACAAAAGGCACACATGGAAAGGGTCTGAATATTCTGCTTGTTGAAGGACATGGAAATAACTGGAGTTTGCTCAGGAAGAAGACTGCATCGTGACCTTAGATGTACAGTAAATTGCTTTGATGTTTTTGCTTCAAAGGAGAGGAGCTAAACCACTGCCAACTTAAATAGCAATCAGAGTACTTTCTGCATCAGTTTGAGCGGGGAATGAATATGCCACTATCATGACTGGGGGATGCTGATGGAGGGATGCCAGGTTTTACACAGGCTGCTGCTGCTTGCATAGAGGATATGTGGATTTTGTCTCACTCTCTAGGCTTTGCAATGATTCTGTAACCAATGAAAACATTTGCTACTTAAAATTTTTCTGCAGCAGTAAGCCTCTGGGCTAGGCACTTTTTCTGCCTCTTATTACTGTAAGTAGTAATACTGCCATATTGTTAGGGGAGTCCATTACAGCTAAGGGCTCCGCTACATTAAGCACTGTGCCAATAGAGATCAAAAATTTCACAACCCTCAGCATTCCAAATGCCCCAGTAACTCGTGGAGTCATGTTTTCAAATGTGCCAAGGTGACTTAGACTCTTAAGTCAGGAGTGACTTAGAGATGAAAATTTGTGTTGATAAAAGCATTTACGCCTTGCTTCATTCAGCCTCACTCGGTGCCTCTCTGCACCTTTAAAAGCCAAAGGACAAGATGTAAGGCAACAGCCAGGCCAAACTTTCAGTTCATCCTTCTGTTGCTGCTATTCAGTTACCTTGCGTGCATGGTGGTAGGAAAGTTTCCAGAGTAATGTTAAAAGTACACACACATCCATGTCTCCCACACAGAAACATTTAATTCTTTGCGAGATTTATAGGGAGAGGAGAGAATGTTTTGGGACAACTACTGCTGGCTTTCTCCTTTCCTTACTCCTGATGCAAAGTTATTTATTTACAGAGCAAAGCTCCCAGAGCTGGCAGATTCTGATCACACTAAGCTGAGGAAATATCTGCACTCTTCTGCCAACTAAGGGGAAAGTTCTCAGAGAAAATCCAGCAGACTGACAGGACAGCATCTCTCTAGAAATGCTTCCCGAAGGCATCCTAGCTGATTTGGTGCAGGAGCTTGCAGAGGTTGTGCTGCAGCTGGTGGCTGAGTTGGGGCAAACGTGCTCCAGGGCCACCACAACGCGAGTCGCTGGTCCTGCAGAAGCCACATCTGTGGACATCATTGGTGGTCTTCAGGCCAAGCTTCAGCTGGGCAGACAGGGTGAGTGCTGAAGCTAACCTGGTTCCCAGCAGCTGGCGAAGGGCTCAGCTCCACTGTTTTTGGACATCTCTTTCTAGGCCATGCCACAGGGCGTGGAGTCCCACCAACATGCTCCTCTGCTGGGGCAGCGAGGTTCACGAGGGCTTTCTGCAGTCGTACAAGTGGACTTCTGACACCATCCTGAACTATTTTCTAAAGGTAATTGAGTCTGCTTTCCTTCACAGCTGCACGTATGTCGGAGCAAGGTTATGTGCAAACATTCACTTAGGAGCAAGAATTTCCTATCTTGACTTAATTCAAGTCAGTCAAAAAGAAAGCCTCCTTAAATTAATTTGAAATACTGTCCATGTATAGATTTGCACCAGACTTGCTAGAAGCAGGAATTAGAACAGATGTAGACAGTTCAGTTCCAAAGTGTGTGTTGAGGAAATGCTCCTGTGAACTCATCATCTGAGGATTTTGCAATATATTCCTTGTCAGCAGTCGCAATGAGGCACTTCAAGGACTAAGCCGCAGCAGGATGGTTGGACGACAGAACCCATAAACAGCTTGCCATGGCCTACGATTAAAATCAAAAATGGCTGATTTAACTTAAAGTACAAATCACATCACAGAATTTGGCCCAAATCCACGCGAGTGCTTTATGAGTTCAGAGAGAATTCACAGTTTGAGGGGAGGTCACGGCAATTCCTGGCTTCTTGCCATAATAGTTCATCAGAAAATAATTATAAAAGTCAAATTAGTCATGCTTACGAAGTGCCTGGAAGTATTGGGAAGAATGCACATGTAAGGTATTGTTGTGTTTCTCTGCTAGCTGCTTCTGCACGTGGAGGGCTGCCTTTTCTCAGCCATTTGACTGCTCATCCTTCTACACAGAAGCAAAGAAAATTCAACTCTCAGTCAAAGAGCATAACATCCCATACATATTCTTTCCACAAAAGCAAAAATCCTGGCAAAATGCAACAAATAGTATTTGTTAAACTACCAGGAAAAATCTCTGTCTTCTGGGCTCCAAAGAAAAAGAGAAAGCTGAGGTGCTAGCTTCCTCAGACTAAAATTTAAAAATCATCATACATATCACATATGTCCATGCATACATTATGTAAACAAATATTCCTGCGTTTGCTTCAGGAACATCGGGTGAGAGGATATGCTATTCAAATTCAGCATAGAAATAACCATCCTGAGCGCACACAGAAATGCAAGCCATTTTGAAATGTCTGCTCATTAGAGTGTCTGGTGGTAAAGAAGCAAGGAAATAAGCTGAATATTCATCTCTGATGGAGGAATCGCTCTCAAGTATATATACTGATAAAAGTAATTAGTAGTGGTATACAATGAAGGCTTAGGGAAGACAAGAAAATGGAAATGTAGCCCTTTAATCCCCTGGCGAAAATATAAATGACTTTCTGGTCTGTCATTTTCTTTGATGGATGGCTTCAACTGTAGAGTTATAATACTTTCAGAAAAACACATGCCAACTTATAAATGTCCTGTAACTTAGCAAAGCACCAGTACTTGGAAGCAGAGAACTGTTCCTTCCCACGTCGTCTTCCTGTATCCTCACTCCTCTGCTGTTTGTGAATTTTCAAATTAAACGGTCTGACCTGCTAGAGGGAAAAGTCACCTTGGCAGTTATCTTAAAGAAACCTCTCAGAACCAAACAGCAATGTCCCCGGGCCAAGCAGAACGGACAGGAGGCTGAATGGTGCTGGTGTTGCCGGCCGCTGTCGCTCTCTGCCCCTCCAGGCCGGTCCTGCTGGGAGAAGCGTGGACGCGATCTCCTTCCATTCGGCTGGCAAATCTGCTGCTCCTTGCCCTGGCTCCCCTGGCCGTATGGTAAATCCTCATCACCTCCACTTGCCTTCCAAAAAAGCCCAGAGTTATTCCAAGGGGAAGGAAGCAATCTAGTTTGCAAGGAGAGAAAGAGGAAGAGAGGATGTTTCGAGACAAGCAATGGAAAAAGGAAAAAACTTCCTGAATTTTGGAATACTGTTGTTTAGGGTTAGGAAAAAGGGGAGAATTCAAATGGGCAATGTCCCTATCTAAACGCTTGTCATTTGGGAGGACATAAGGCATGAGCACTTAAAGCTGTTTAGTGCCGTTCACACGGCCAGAGTGCTTGGAGAGCAGCCCCACAGGCAAGGGGTGTCCTGGGAGGCCACACTGGGAGCCTGAAGCAGGAACTGGTAGGCTTCAGGCTATGGCCAATATAGCCCATAAACTTTGCAGAAATGGGTACCATTCAAGGCTTAATTTTGTGAGTTTGCTGGGTTTTCTTCTTTTTTTTGTCAAAAGAGTTTCTGGATTTTGTTAGTGTCTGAGACAATTTGGGAATTTCTAAGCCCGAGACTGGATCCTTGCATCTTTTTAAGGCTTCTTGTTCTTCGTGTGAGCACTTGTGGGTAGGACTGCCACCAGCTATTATGTTTATTTGTAAAACCGTACTTCTGCTGTCTGCAGAAACAACAAACTGCTTCTGCACCAAATCTAAAACCCTTTGTCAGTCCCCTTAAGAGGCATTTAAATCCTCTCTCAGTAATATTTACCTGACTATATATATTTTTTTCTCATTTACATAAATATGCCAATCTTGGCCTTTAGATACCCATACAGGAGCTGCAACAAAGCTCACATATAAAGTATCCTTTGAATTAATGACCATTAACAGTACTATGGAGTATAATAAAATGACTAAGCATTAAGAAATTATCAATGGCAAATTTTGTGGACTTCCTTTTAGCTTACTGAAGAAAAGTTATTCCAGTCCTCTTACAGAAGAAGATGATTGTCTGTTGTTAGGCAGCAGTTACTTAGAGAGGAATCCTAGTTGAAAATAATGTGTTTATTTTCATTTTAAACTTGTCTTTGTGGAAGATGACATTAGATTGTAGTTTTCTTCTCCAATTATGCACGCCCTCTCCCTGCTGTAACCATTCTTCCTCTGCTCCTCTTCTTGTCACCCCCTGGGTCTCCCTCCTGATTCCTGCCTCCTCTCAAACTCTTTATCATCTTCCTCTACCATCCCACTCCAGTTAGCTAACTTGTATAGTACCTCCTGGGATTAAAGTAATGAAGCTAGAATGCCTAAGGTGCTTATTCTTTGTAACTTTGTGGGAAAGATTTCCCTTTTCTTTTTCACAGTGGAGGAAAATCATTCTTCCTCCAGACTCTGATCAGACGCTCTTCCTACATGCCTTCACCTGCTCACCACTTGGCCAGTTTCCCTTGCTTTCTGTAAGTACCTTGGTCAACTCTCCAAGACCCTGCTGTACTTTCTGAGTGGCCATTAATGATATTATTGGCAGAATTACTATGGAAAGCTTGGTAAAAAAAAAAAAAGGGGGGGGTGAAATAGGGTGGAGTAGAATCTGTTGTCTCTCTCTCTGGCATTGGAAAGGAAGGAGTGGCGATGGGCAGGTGTCTTTAACGGGAAGTTTCAGAAGCATATCATATGTTTTGTTGATATTTAATTCTAAAAACGGAAGCCAGTTGGAGGACATGGAAGGAAAGATCATGAGGTGGATAATCTTTTCCAGACCTTTGTACGTGAGGAAAAAAAAGTTATTTAAAATATGTTCTCACTAAGAGTATGGTACAACTTTCCAAACTTGATACTGCTTTTGAACTTGCAAATTATGTTCTTCAATACCTATAAGGCACATGCAGTAATTATCATTAGTTTTGAACTCTGTGTAGTCATTTCTCATGCTTTTATTGCAAATATCATGTCATTTGATTTGTTTTTCTTAAGGGTCTGTAATGAATATGTGAGGATCTTAATTTTCATTTTTATGTGACAAAGGTTTCAAGCACTTCTTAGTGGAAACTTTAAAATCTGAAACATAAAGACATGACTGCCAGAAAGCAAAATTTTCAGTTTTTACATCTCACGGCTGGTGATGCTGGGGCATAAAATGGGAAGCTAGGTTTCAAATCAGGCCTTTAAATGCTCTTCTACTATGAAAAGTCTATTGGCTCGCTCAGTGTTTATCTTGTATATAGTGTTCTTTACAGGTGAAATTTATTCATTCAAAAGATGGAAGAGTATTTCTAGTAATAATCACCTGAAACTCTACCCAACTGCGAATAAAAGTCGCACCACTACTTCCCATTACCAGGCACTTTCTGGATTATATCTGTATTTATCTAGGAGAGCTGCAACATCAAAAAAGCACAGGAGGTGGCACCAACCTCCTAGCAGTAATATGGGAAGGCAGAGCGCGAGGTTCAGACCAGCTCTGGAGAAGATTCGTTTCCTCTGAATTTATAACTTCATTTTCTCCAGATTATCCAGATTATTTCTCCAGATTAGCCAAGAAGTGGTGGAGAGAAGTGCGAGCAAAGAGGAGGATGTTCACTGTGCTGAATGCAGATGAGGCTGATGTAAATAATCGATGCTGATGGCATCAGGCCCACCTTTCTCTGCATTTTGGGAGATCTGCTGCACTGAAAGCTGAAGTGTCCATTTCAAGTGCTGTATCACGGGCACCTGTGATATTGAGGGTGGTTATGGAAAATGACTGGACTCTGGGGAATTCCTTACTACGAATGGTTAAAGGTCGGCATTTTTTCACTTGCCTAAAGTGCTATAAAACTTTGTGCAGATCCTGTTGTGAAGCTCTTGTCTAGGTAATGTGTAAAGTGTTTGGTTATTTTAAAACTCACATTTACAGTGCCTTTTAAAAGCATATTGTAATTTAATTGTTAACAGTCTTGTTAGTGATGGTATGAGTGAATGGATAATAGCACATAAATCTTAGGAAGAACAGTATAGAAGCTGTGGAGGAATTCTGAAGATCGTGGGTTCTTACAGCATAAACATTTAGTTTGGGAGAAGGGGTATTTCTTCTTTTTTCACAGAAAGTGCAGAATTCAGGATGGAAAATCTAAGCCTATAAGTGAGAGGTGAAAAAGTAACAGTCTTCATAGTAATACTATTTCAGATGGCAACCAACTATACTTTCCATTCCTGTTTTTCTTTTTAATGTTTCTTTATGGTGCTGCTGCAGACCTTGCCCTCTTGAGTGCTTTGCTTTCTGATATAAGAAGCACTGCAAGCTCATCTTTGTTGAAAGAGGCTATTTATTCACTGAAGGTTGTGTCAAACCACCTACATAACTTTAAAAACAATTCTCACTGCTTTACTTTTGCTGCTTCTTTTGTGAGAAGCATCTGGATTCTTGAACTGAGCAGATATTATGTAAAAACAATACACTGTATTGCTGTATCAATATCAATTGCTGCAGTTGCATCACCAATGCCTTAAAATATCAGAAAGGAAATATTTCTGAGGATAGGATATATAAGATTTGTGCAGTACAGTATTTAGAAAAAACTGCAATGTGCCACTGTTAGGCAGCAGTGTTTCAAAGATAAAGGGGAGCTACATGAAGTGCCACAGCAGCAAACATGACTCTCTCACTTTCTTCTTGAATTTTTGCTCACTGTGATCATCACTATCCCTGAGCAGTAAGAAAAGCAAAATGTACTTGATGATCAGGCATAAGCAAGCTGATGACTGACAAAGAAAAGCAATGTTACTCCAAGGCACAGACAGAAAGCACAAACTGTCCTGAATTTGTCTGTTCTTCCTTTAGAAAATGATAAGTATTTAGTGTTATAAGTCCTCGGAGTATCAATGCTGAACCATGAATGTTAGTTAAATATAACATTTCAAAGCAATCATACTGTTAGCACAATCACAAGTACACTCTATTAGACCATCTCACACTATGAAAAGAAGGTACAAACAATAGCTTCATGACCATTTTTTTTTCTTGGCATAGACCTGTTTGGAAGGGTTCTAGGAGGTTTATTTACTCACATAATCTAGCAGAGAGCTCAAATGATGCACAAACTGTATTGTTGAGTAGGTGAGTAAATTATACCTGGTTGCTAAATTATTTTTGCCTTTTTTTGGTTTTGTTTTCATAGATACTAAGCAGTGGAGTTCATGTTATTTGTACAAAACAACAGGGAAATTTTGTAGTATAAAAAACATGAAGCTACTCAAACATGCAGTCATACGCCCAGACCACTCTATCTTCTTACCACTAAGAATGATGGCACCCAGCTCAGTCAAATAAGCCATGCATGGCCCACTGCTAGTAAAAATAATCCTTCTCCATTAATAGATCTTGACAGAGGGACAAGAAGAGCATCAGCCCACGGTCTAATGTCTTGAGCTTGACACTGACAAAACATTTTACCTAAATATTTTCAGGCACTTGATGAGGATCCAGTATTAGATGGATTGTGAAAGGAATAGAAATGACAGGAAGATTGTGAAGATTTTTGGGAGAGACCTGAAAAATGAAAATGTCTTTTCCAGATCTTTCCAACATTCCCGAAGTTGGCCAAAGACGAAGGCATTTTGCATCTAAAGAGTGTTTTGGTAGAGAATTCAGAAAGTGCTACTGGGGGGAAAAAGTTACCTTTGAAAACCTCTTGGCTATCAAAGGAAAAAATTAAACTGTCACTGTGACTGTTAGATTATTTGAAATGTGAAGGATACTATTGAAAGAGGTACTGGAATGATGGATTATACCTATTTGCTACACACTGGCAAAATAGATGCATAGTATTGCGGTTTCTAGTGTGCCTCTTTTTCATTTCTAATGATTCATTGGCAGAAGGCCTGTAAAAATAATGGAAATTCAAACAAAACAACCAGTTAGTTCAAAAATGATAGCATTAATACTCTTAATCTGTTTGAAAGTCTTATTTCTATTTTAAATAATATTAGTCACTTTTGAAATGGGGTATTGTACACTTTGAGGTCAGAGCAGGTACATGTTGTTTGCATAACTTACAGTGCACGTAGTTCTCTCTGCTATTTCTGAATGCTAAAAACACTATTGTAGTTACAGACTAAAACTGCACATTTAAAATGCACGTTTTGTTCTTGAAGCTCATGCATATCCCCAATTAGAATTCATACAAATTGCTTGAATGCCTCTATGGTGTTTAAAGTCATGTGTCAAGTGTTCAAAGTCTTGTGTCAAAGTCAGGTCTTTCTAAACGAGTGATTTACAGCAAATGAAAAATAAACTAAGCCTTTTTGTCTTAGGAACTCTCTGCCCTCTCACGAGAAGAAAAGGATCTGAGCAGAAGATTGCAAACCTGCTCTTATGAAAACTAGTGGAAAATGTGTAAGAGGAAAAAAATACATCAACTGCTAATATTGGCAATCTAAATCTTTTGGATGCTTTAATACAGAGAGTTATGAGAATGTATGTTCTGCTGATGAGATATCTCCACTGAAGGAGAAGGAGCAGTCTGAAAATGTATGAAAATTTAGGGGGTACATTCTAAAAATTATTTACTAGAAAAAACAAGCCTTGAAAAGCCCCATTTCCAAAGTCTGTTTTTACAATGGATAACTAAATTACTCATCAATTGCTTAACCATGATCCTCTACAGTTTCTTGGCTTCTTGCTAATATGAGTCTTACCATCTAGACTGATTTAGTTGGCTCCGCTCTTCCCTTGATGGCCTAAATGATTTACTATCCATCCCTTTGAAAACAGGTTCCAGGAACACTTCTTCCAATCCTTAGGATATGCCTGCTCTAAAGAAGATTTCTTCCTTTTTTTTTTTTTTAATTTATTTTTTTATCCTATGGATCAAACTACTGACAAAAACGTACACATAGGTTGTAAGATAGTTGTTGCATGTGCTGTTGGATCCAGTTAAAATATTACAAGCATGCTAAGGTTCTCTGAGCACTGAATATCCTGTTGCACCTTGCAATGAGACTGAGTAAGTTCACAGCTGGGCTGTGACAGCCAGCTAGGGACAGCATGAATTTAGTAGGTACATATGATGTTTCATGAGGAAAGTAAGTGCAGTGGGCATAAGACTACAGTAACTCCAGTGTCTTCTTGATCTTCTCAGTCTGCCTTCGGTAAATGTGTTTCAGATTTCGGAGTTCAAGAGACTGGAACTAGTTTCACCCAGTCTGTAGGGTTAAAGCTGAAGTGTGAGGCATCTCTTAGCTTCTCTTCTGATGTTGACACATTGTTTTACATTAACAATAGCAGCAAAGCAAAACCTAAGACAAAAGGATTTTAAGTAGCAGAGGTTTATACGGTGTATATGCATACCTGCAACCCTTTATCTCAAGCAGACATCACTTTTCTAAAGACTGCAGGCTGCCACCCTCTTCTGAGCTGCTCCACTTTTATGGCTTCACGTCTCTGCCTTGCTTTTAACCGTCTCTCACCTGACTGGGACGTAAAGCCATTCGGTCTCCTCAGGATATCTTCCTCCTGGGTTCACATGAAAACCTATTCTACTGCGTTCAGCAGCAGGTTAAGGGTAAGACAGCTATCAGTGGCACTAGTACATTTGCAGTCTTCATGTCCTGCTTACTTTTCTAGTGTGCTATTAAACTCATCCAATAAATTTATACAGAAATAAATACATTGGTAGCAAGCACACAATCACACCCTACTCAGAAAATAACAGAGAACAGCTGTGATTGTAGGAAGAGTCAGTAATACTGCCTTTGAAATTGCCAGATCATGCTCTTTGTCATCCTCTAACTTGAGAAATGCAATGCAACTAAGACACTTTTGGGCTGATTTGATAGCTTTTACATTTAAGACTTTCATGTTAAATTGGATTTTTCTCCTAGGACTCCAATCTAAACTCATTTGATTTTATTAGACAGATGAACTAATTGAATGTTGAAATACAATGAACACATAAAACAACTGGAACCTGTCCTGGATCAATAAGTGCAGTGCTGTATTTTGTATGCCAGACTGTCTTCCTTAGCAATATGTGATGCATATAATTATAGAAATAACCCTTTATTCCATGCAATTTGAACACATCTTGTATTATGCCTGCTTTCTCTCTCCTTTTTTTCATGTATTAGGGGTTCTCAAAATCACAGTTAAAAAACCTGACCTTTTCCACATATTGTGTGTATGACATAGGAGCTCTAACAGTTGTAATAGTTGTTTATTTGCAAACACTAACGTTTGCAAAGTATGGCCATAGTGTTTTTCTTGATCACTATATCTTGCACGCATTTTTGATACCGGCAAGGGAATGTGCTTCATTTGTATCCAAGTGACCCTAAATACAGTCTTTAAGTAGCTATTCCAATAGGCAGAATTAATCTGAACTTGTATGTGACTGCAAGGCCTTTAGGAATCGTGCTTAGCAAATAGCACAGATGACACAATAGATTGCACCGGAGCATCAGATAGACTGAGTGGGCATCGCAGCGCTACACCAAGAAGTGAAGTTCTGAGGGAGGCACTGTATGTTAGATAAGGCATTAAACTGAGACCCTCACTGCCTGTGATCATTAGAAAGCCTAAATTACTTTTGTAAGAGCTGTGGCATGAACATCAATACTGTGACCAAGAGAGATGTTCATGTCACTACTTTCCACCTACCCAGATCCCCCAGCTGTTTCAGTGGTATACGATACCCCTCTTTACTTCCAGCTCTAAGCTTGTGTGAAGCATAACCATTCATTGTTAAACAGCTACTACATTCCCTCTTACTATGGTAGTGTCAAACCCTTGGGACTATTGTATAACTTATTCAATACTTCCACATCCTCTAAAGGAGGGAAATATAGAAGGACAAAAGGGGTGTATGAATGTATGTGTATTCTAAAGCTTGCTCCGTAATTCCACGGCCAAATGCCTCCCATAGCTAGCAGAAGTTTAAATCAGGAGCAGAAATTCGTAGCAGTCTCTCAATTGTAATAATTGCTGTAAATTTCTGAAATTTCTGTAAATTTCTGTAAAAACTCTGAAACCCAGCTGCTTTTCCTTCCCTCCCTTCAGAAGGTAAAATAGGTCAGATCTAGGTATGAGTGCACATTTTGTGGTTTGGTCTCTTTATATGGGGATATAGTGAATAATCAAAGAAGGTGCTTCCTAGGTCATAGAATCCAGTCCCATGGTGTCACAGGCAACTATATCGTACAATATTTATTATAAATTGATTTTCAAAATCATTTTGGACTCTTTTTCTCTACACCATTATTGCAAAGTCCCTCCTAACTGTAGTCTGGGTTTCCACTGTTTTGAGAGTTTATTCTTCCAAAGTCACCATCACCACCATGGAAATGAAGAGAAAAGGGTGGGACAGGAAGCTGGTAGCTGGTTCTTTTTCTCTTGCTGTATGTTAGAGCACTGAAAGCAACATGCTAATTCTGCGGTCTTTGGTAGATTGTGCTGGCTCTCTTTGCCTTTCTTAAACCATTGCAACTTCCTGGATATTTCAAGAAGTAATGGTTGGACCCCAGGGGGTATATTCCTGAATTTGTGTGTTGAGTTTTGTGAATTTCAACCATATCTTACTGAACTTTTGGACATTGTATCTTCCATGAGAACATAACTTCACAGGAAATTCTTCCAAGCACACAGTAATTAGTGAAGCTTTAGTTAGTAGTAACTGGTATTCAGGGAAATACCTGGAAGGCAGGGGAAACGCTGCAAGTAGATGGCCTGCTGTTTATTTCTCATTCCCCTTGTACCTCCTGGGGCTTTTTTGCCCTTTCCAGGTATTTTTTGTTTCAGATGGAAATAAGTACAGAGTAACTTTCTTTGCAAGGCATCTTAGCAGAAATTACTTGGTTGGAAACTTAGATGGCTACTTAGGAAGCTTGCTTAAGTGGAATCCATGGTGGAAGACATCCAGGAAAATCTATTGGCTGCTCATAGTGTACTGAGTAGTGTTATAAGATTTAAGTCTCTCCAGAGATGCTTAAATCTCAACTCGATTCAGTAACAGCAGCATCTGCTGTGGCTCTTGTTAAAAAATAAAATAAAATAAAGTAAAGTAAAAATACCCTGAAATACTAATAAACTATGCTAAACTGAAATATCAATATTCTGATATGACAGGTGGAACCAGCAGCATGGAATCTAGAGAGGAACAGGAGATGTAACTGAAACTGTATCAGAAACTGATTCCACTGATGTCTGTCACTAAGCAAAGATTTTCAAACAGCAGGTCCCTGCACAGGTGCATGAAGTACTGGCAACAGAACAAGAAAAGTTCAGCTGTGACTCAGTTTCACTGCAAAAGAGAGAGAGTTATTGTTATAATGAATTCAATTAAAACAGTTATGTTTCAGGATTGTCATCTACATTTTTGTGCATCTGGAACATATTTTCTTTGGAGCACAGTTAGAGGTAAATCCTGATTTGAAGCCCAAAGAAGTCAACAGAAGTCTTTAAATTGACTTCAGTGGGTTTTTGACCAAACCTTTGACTGGCACATCATACAAGAAGTCTTAAATAAGAATCAGACAAATTCCTGGGGCTTGCATGGTGCTGGATACCTTTCTCAACATGTTGGATGGTGAAGGAGCAAACTTTAATGAAAAGATTTTGCTTTGTCAAAATATATGAGAGGCCAATGGATTAAATACTCAGTGATGAGGATGACAATGCCAGGGTCTTACAGAAAGCAAGACGTAATAGAGCCCAGGAGAGATGTGACTTCAGGAGAGCTAATCCACCTATTTAATTTAAACCTGGATCATTTGCTGATCAGGAGCCTGAGTGTTCAACGCCAGGCAACAGAAAAACCTCAGTGCCCACTCATCAGGAGGGTGCACAGGGACTTACAATACAAACTTTAGGAGTTCAGAGGTTTCATGGTATTATCCACTATAATTTTACCTCATCCAGCAGTGCTTAAGTTTCTTTTGGGTTTTCCATGAGCAGGCACTGACCCAGTATTTGGCCCTTAATGAAGAACAGAAGCATTAAATGCTCTAAAGTTTTCCAATAAAGAGGCAAGCCATTACTGAAATTCACTCATTTTATCCTAATAACATTGCATTTCCTGCCAATAGCTTAAAATATGCCGTTATTCTCCCTGAAAAGAAAAAGGTCTTAACTCTAAAATAAGACTCTGGAAATGATATAATATAAACATGTGCTGACATTAATTACTATAATATTTATCTATAAAACAGATGGTAGTATTTTCAGAAATGTGTGAGCAATGATCAGAATGAATTCATTAGGCATTTATACTGCTGTCATGTACTTGCATAGGTGTTGCCTTGGACCCTGCTACATGCTAAGGGCTCTTTCTTTTTAAGTGAAGTTTTACCAAACAGATGGAAAACATTATTAACTACTGTTTTCCTTTCTTGTCAAAGATGTTTTGTCTAATCATCGCTATAATTACACATCCACATTGTAGTAAATCATGCTGTATAAACATTTAGAACAGAGTGGATTATTAGGGTGAAATGCAAAGTATTCCAGACATTAAAACAAAACAAATATGGACTGGACTCTGCTGAATAATAACAATTTTCAACATCAAGGACAGACAAAACATAATTTAATAGCTTTGGCTTTTCTTTCTTCCATTTACATCCCATTATGATATGTAAAGTGTATCCTGGGCGCTTTCAAGTGCCTCCTTCCCGTTTCTTTGTGCGAGTATTTTAGTGAGGAGACATTTTCCTTTATACTGCACCTCCCTTCACCATCTTGATGTAGTGCTTTCTTCTTTCACTTTAAAGTATGATCACAAAAACATTCAGGAACAAGATGGACAACAATGGAATGTAATGTGGATCCTTTGTTTCCAGAGACGGACATAAAATTTCCATCCCAGTTAAAGAAGACTGCAACTGAGACGGTAAAAAACTGTAATTAGCAAACGCGTTTGATCAGGATAACTAGCAGTTTTGGGCTTGGATCCACTATACTCAACTTTTCCACCTGCAGCTCCACATCTGTCATATTTGTGATCACAAAATATCAGCATGAACTACTCCATTTCCATCAGGCTTGTGATCCCACTTTAAGCCCTCTGTAGCCCCATTTTGGGTTGCAACTTCAGTTTAGGAATTGCTGGCAGAGGTTCTTGTTCCATGTGGTCCATGCCAGCCAGCTGTGCTTTGTGTGTGTGGGAGAGAGGGCTGAAAGCTCTCTGCATCGTCCTGTGCAGCAGGGTCAGATGCCTCTGGTGGCTTAGCAGTTGGAGCAGCACCATTGCACAGCCCCAGCAGCAGCACAGGCCTTCCCTGTCACGCTGCCCAAATGTACAGATGTGTCCTCAACAGTACAGCTTCTTTAGGAATAATCCCTTGGTCTTCTGAACACCAGGCAAGCGTTCAGTGGAAGTGTTGTCTAGTTTTCTTTATTCACCTCTAATTTCTGACTAAATTCAGACTGTGCTTCTCATTGTCAAAGTAGCCTTTAAAAGAGTATCTAAGCTGGTTTCTCACCATAAATTCAGAGAATTCTAGTGTGGACAAAGCCGGAGATATTATCTTTCAGGTCATATAAGAATGCCTTTTTTCCTCTGTATCTGCCAAGCCACGTACCCTCTTGTGTCTGATGCTCAAGCTTATTCAAAAAGTACTGCTGAAGGCATGATGATTTCCCTACCAAAAGTTCAAAGGGACACATCTGATATAACATCTGCAGTATAGATGCTTACATCTCAGCACATCTCATCTGTTAAAGTCAGTGGCAGAAATTAGGTGATTGTTACTTTGTACTGACTGGGTGAATTTGGCTCTGTATGCTCAGCTTTTTGTCCTTCTAGGCACTCTGAACTTCTGAGATTTGGAAGGTGCTGCTTAAAACTAATTTCTTCTTATTATCCCAAAGAGTTCTGAATATTTTCTTAAAACATCAGAAAAATGAGTTATGCTCCTACTGCAGTTATCAAGAAAGAAAATTTGTTTGCAAGAACATTTGTTTTATCTCACATATGGTTCGCACTCAGAAAACAAGTACCTTAATACTCTGTACAATTTAAAGACAACTTTCAAGCCTTCTCTTTAAAGAGCCAGGTTGCATTCACATGTTCCCCTTCAAACTTAGCTAATAGTTGTGGTACTAGCTGTTTCTTGCGAGATGATCAAAAGTTTATGAAACCTATAGGAGCTAGAGTCAGACACTGAAATACAAAAAGGTTCAGTTGGGTTCAGACCTTTTCTGCAGCTTTTGCACCCAAAATAGAATTCTGCAGTGTCCTGCTGTTCCTGAAAGACACTTGGCTAGCTGCAGAACTAGGAGAGTATCGAAGAAACTGAACAAATAGAGCTGGTTGATAGGGAGCTAAAACACTGGCGGGGCAAGAGGTGTTTAATGTTGCTCTTTCAAAGTAAGCCACTGTAGGTTCCCTGGTGCAGGAGATGCATTTCCAGCTGCTACTTTACCCAGCCAGTACTGTACAAGGACTGGCCCATGTATTCACCCTTAGCGCCCACTGCTGCTCTGAGGTCGCATTGACCAGATGTCAGCTCCCTATTTAAATGCGGGCACATGATTAGGGTCAGACTGTTTGCAGTTGTGTGCCCCTAAGGCACACAGACCACACTCTAACTTTGCACTACTCACTGTTAAGAACTGGCATGCCACCTACCTCTGCTTCAGCAATGCAAAGGTCTGGCACACCGTGCCTTCTGAAGAAAAGCGGATATTCAGCATGTCTTCACAAAGAACCACTGAAGTCATGAAGTCATGAAAGGAAAAGCCAAGGAAGGTCACATCTGGTACATATATCCATACTATACTATAGGGAAAAAGCAGAAACTAGCTTATGAGAATGCCAAAGAGAAAAACAGACCTCTGGCAGTTTTGAAGCCAACTGTTTGTACCATAACAGGTTGGACAACTGTTGTGTCACCCTCGAGCCACATTTTAATGTTAACATCTCTGAAAGAGTAAAGCTATCTATGGCACTGAAACTGAATATGATAGCAAGAGCTCATTTGTAAACCAGAATGTCTTTGCCACAAAGACTAAAGCAGGATAAAAAGAAATCAGTAGTAACCGCTGGCAGGTCACCTCAATAGGTTAACCTCATCAGGTAAGCACCGTTCCTGTATCACAGTGGAACAGATAGACTGTAGACCCTTCTGGATAACACATCTGTTACTAGTTTTCCTGTAATTGTGGTAGAAGGGTTTCTATGAAGCCGCTGGACTTTTCCATTCATAAGCTCCTAAGAGGTGTTAAATATGGTAATATATGACTGGTATGACTGGTATTTTGTTTTTTTGGGTGCTAGCTGGATGTGGCTGTATTGGACAGATGTGAACCTCTAACTAGCCTTTTCAGTGCTGAAAGAGTAAAAGGGAGGTATCACTTTGAAAACAGCACTGTGAAAATGTTATATCTGGCTTTTCCCTGCCAGAGACCTCTCCTCATTTCTTTCTGTCAACTGTCAGCCATAACAAACCCTTAACACCAACACATGCCTGCGGAGGTGAATCAGGAGCGGCGGAGGGGGAAGGAGCTGTAAGAACACTGCTGCTGTAAGAAGGCAAAAGCTCACAGACCATCCAGTCACGTCTCTGCCTCTCCATTTCCGTTTCTGCCTTCGATCACCACTGTGACAACCCCCCTCCCCATCTGACGTGCTCCGAGTGGCACATACGTTCCTCCTCTTATCCTCTTCAGTGCACCAACTTCAAATAGTATTACCTTATGCTGAAAATGTATTGGAGCATTGTGATAATGAGACATCATTTAAGTTAGCTTTTTTCGTAGTTGGATCAGTGCCCTGCTGGAGGTTAAGGTTAGTACGTGCAAAAGGACAGCTCACCATGTTGTTTGAAATAGACATATACCACAGTAATATATTTCATAAATATAGCATCTCTTTAGGCTTTTTCTAGACTGGAGGAGGAAAGAATAGGGAAAGAGTGGCAAAAAGCACAGTATTTCAGCAGTACTTAAACTCTCTTTAGGCTATAAAGAAAAATACATAGTTTGGACCCTTACTGACTTTCCTGTACCTGTCAAAATTGAACAAATGGCAGACTAAGGCACAATAAGATAACTCATAGAGACTTAAGATCAATGATCCTTCCAGGTTGGCACTCTGTCTCCTTCAGTGGCCACAGGAGATGTTATTTAAGGAGGGCCCACAAGCCTGGCCAAGATTTGCAGTCTATGCCCTCTGTACCTCTCCAGCAGCCACAATATGGGAGGGGGGGAGGACATATTCCCTTCTCATGAGTGACAAGTTGTGCAAGTTCTTCTCAGCTGGGAAGGACAGGGAACAGCACCTCACCCCGATCTCACGGCTGGCCAGCAAAGACTTTCTGTGGCCCAAGATGAATGCAGGAAATAAAAGGGAGATACTGAGACAGGTTCTTGAAATCACGAGGAGACAAACAGCTTTGCTGGAAAACACGCTCTGACAACGTCTTTCTCCATCCACGACACTTGCTTTACAGCCTGTACCAAGCATATATGCTGTGAGCACTCTCCCTTTCAGGCTGTGGCATGAAGTTTGGAGAACAGAGATTTCTGGGAGCAAAGGAAATTGTGAGTTTGACCTATCATTCCCGTTGATTCTGGATGGTTTCTGCTAGTAACTTCATAATTTATCATGAATTTCCATAAGGCAGAGGGTCTAGCACATGGATAAAGGACTTGTAGAATTTTTGCCCATAGTATTGAATATTTACTATAAAGACAAATGTTGATCTGTGGAAACATAGGCTGATATTGCAGTAGGGGACAACTAGCAATCTGAACTCAGCTGTAAGAGGTTGTGGGGTAAGCCACAGTGTAGCACAGGTAACTGTAACCTTCACGCTCCCCGAGTCTGAGCAGAGAGGCCTGTGGCTCAGCAGAGCTGATTCTGCTGTCACTCCGTTTCACCCCGATCACACTCTGTAGCTTCTGTAAAATGACTTTGAGCTTTTGCCAGTGTAAAATCAGGCCCAGTCCTGCGAGGTGAGTTCAGAGGTTATTTGTTATTAACACTACTGGTTGCTGAGTCTGCAGTAGTCTAGCTCGATTTACAGGCAGAGAAAGGGACAGAAGATGGGCTAAATTATACAGTCTCACATAGCTACGTCTCTGTATTCGCACCAGTGTGTTGTGCTGCACAGCAGAGCCATTGATCTCTCCAGGATGCCAGTCACTGGAGCCCTGCAGGGCCAGGACACGAACCCTAGGAGAAGAAAGGCCTCCTATTCCCCCCCCAGCAGCCTCCTTCACTCTTCTGTGCTCAGAACAAAGTAGTGAGCAAAAGGAGAAAAACTCTCTGTTGTTTCTCAGCTGGAAGGACACTTGTCAGAAGATGGGGCTCATGGCAGGGCTGCGGAGGAAGCGAACAGGAAAGAAATTTTCAGACAGCAATTGTAAAACAATCCCAACGGGCAGTCTTCAAATAGATCAGTCCAGTGCATAGGAAACAATTTATGAACCTATAATATTCTGTTTTTAAATAGACTGAATGCTGAAGACACAGACAGTACATGGTCAGGTTACTTCACCCACTCACATATACTATTTGCTGTGATGAAAGGTGATGTGCCAAGCAGCAGGATTTCAGAAATGCAAAGATATGAGGCAGAGAGAAAAAGTTTAAGGATGATATTGTTTATACAGTGAAAGGTTTACTGAGAGCTCGGATTAGGAACTGAGACTTTTATAATATAGGGTAGAAAAAAACACATTATGAAACTTTTGATAAGCCACCAACACTAAAAGGAAAAAGTAAATATTTTACAGAATTAGAAGGAAAAAATCCCATATTTTTAATGAAATATTTTGTGTTGTATTTCAGCTGCAGTGAAACTATAGGAACTATAGGAAAAGTCCATCCAGTCACTGATTGCTTATTTAGAATTACTGCAGAATTTAGATACAGATTTACATCACGTCTCAGGAAATGGTCCTTCATTCAGACATGCACTACGATAATCTATCCAGTCTGATCAAAGGTACATTCTGTGCTAGGATCAATATGCACGTTGGGCCTGCTTTGCAAGGAAAGTGTAAAGTCCAAAAGCCATAGCAACAATAAATATAACATTACAGTACCAAGATATGATAATTTTTATTTTGCTTGTTATTCAGTCCTCATCTCATCCCTTAAGAGTTCAAAAATACAAGCAAACTCTATTTAAATTCTTTTTTGGAGATCTGCTGAAGCATCAAATAATCAGTGGGTTTTTTTTAGGGGAGCTTATTTGCTTGAACTTTTTGAATTTTGGATCACTGCTAAACTTGAAATGTTTAAATAGCCGATACGAAATTCTTCTGACATCTATGAATAAAGTAATGGTTAATCAGCTAGTACACAGTGTGAGGAATATCTGTGTTCTTAGAAAGTGGTTAGATTTTAACAGTCTTTGAACAACTTCATTTAAAACTTTTCTTTCTTCAGTTAAATAATCCTGTTTTCACTTGTATCAGTCTCCACATCATCACTCCAGAAGAATTAAATAAGACAAAAGCTTGGAGTGGTATATACACTTGAATTTAAGAACAATCAAAGATTTTATCACCAATGGAAATACAATCTGCTTGCTGTGAACTCCCATGACACTGCAATGATCCCAGTAGTGCATGTGATGTCTAGAAAAGATGTCGTCTACTGCTCAAAGCTGCTGGTTACTGTTTCATTTACCCAAGAGTATGATTAAGCAATACAATTCTGATGATGCAATGTTTGCAATTCTATATCCTGTTTCTACAGCTTTGGTGGGTGGAATTTTTAGCTGAAATTACCTTTGTATGATTGAATTAATCTCTCCCATTACATAAGGCTGTTATTATCACTTGTCTGCAGAATCTCAAATAGTGGTGCTCCAAGCAGATGGATATACTCTTTGTTACAAGACACAGATTCTGAGTTACGGATTCTATTTACGAATCAAGATAGAGGCTGGTGGAATTTATCTGGTCATATTAATATTTGCACAAATTTTCCCAGAATAAAGCTAAAATAAAAAATGGAAGAAAATTAGTGGAGGTGGCCCTTTTTTATCTGTCTCTTTGAGATAATTAAGACAGAGAAGCCCAAGCTATTCAACCAGTAGACTGCTGCGGAAATAAAGGTATAGACATAAAGAATACCAATTTCCTGTTGTCTGCATAACCTGTGATCATTTAAATCACACATGCAGTGTGGACTGTATGAATGGCTTAAGCTGACCTAACGCTGTGGTCCCACTAAAACTGAGAGTCCCCCTTCTTTGGTGTGCGCTTCCATGACTGAACTTGTCCCAGTTCTACTCATAGTGCAGCCATGGAGGACTCAGATCAAGCTGTTGGTCTGACAGAAACTTTCTTTTTGCAAGGATAGTTGTCAATCAGTAACTAGAGCTTGCCCACCTCACAGGCTCAGGAGGCAGTGGAGCGTGAGACGCAGGGTAAGGGCCCTGCATTTGGCAGCAGTATGGTCTCAGCAGAGCTTCTGCTGCTTGTGAAGTGCTCCCTGAATGCCTGTGCTGTGCAGGATAGAGACATTCAGAATATTTGGGCAGCTAATAAAGCCACCCCTTAGCTCCCCTTAGTCAAAACAAGATTTTAGAAGCTGCACAAACTCTTCTTCATTTCATAGTGGCTGAATCATGTAACCCATTTGTTGTATTAGCAAGTATATTTTTCTACTGGAACAGGGCTATTTGGGAGTAAAGTGTTAGTGAAGAGGCTCTCATTTTGGGAGGTGAGAGAGGGAATGATAACACGATATGCTTCTTAAAATATAGACAGTCACAGTCACAACTGTTTTCTAGACCTAGTCAATCTCTTCATATGTGCAAGTTAGTAATTAAATCACATCTTAGCTTTTTACTTAAGCTTCTATAACCCTTTAATGCCTGCCATTCCCTGTAACATATAAATTTTATCTGTTCCTTTCATGGAAAATATGAAAAATTGAATTGTACAAGGGAATGAAGCTTGTTCTGTTTAAACAAATTGGATTGATAGGACATTTTTATTAGTAGCCACAAATCTTAATTTTGTACATTTTCATGGCAGGAAGTAAAAATCCTCTGATTTTATTCCTTGAAGGGATAAATCCTGGAATCTGCACACAGACTGATTACTCAGACTGGTAGAAGGACTTTTCCATGGGAACCGTGGAGGAAAGAATGTTGCTACTGCAGTCCAAGGCTCTATTAGCTCATGCATCTGTCGCAACTCTGCTGGGTTGGTAAGGGAACGACTGGCAAATTTGGCCTTTACTGTCCTCCCTAAAAGAAATAAAGTCAGCTAGAGTGACATGCCCCTGCGCTGTCTGCTTCCACAGCACGGAGATAACATAGAGATAATATAAAACCGTCTGCTGTTCTTCAGTGGCTGCTGGCAGCACAGCAGAACCTTGTCTTCAGCTTATCCTGAGGAATAGGAACAAACTGATGGAGTTTGACAAGAATATGATCTAAGCACAAAAGGCAATTTCAGATTAAAAGGAAGTTATGAAGAATTAGCTGGTATTACATATATATGTAATATGGGAAAAGCCTTCCTTTAGTTGTCAGCTGGCAGCCATCTCCCATTATATCCCACAAAGAGAAAATTTAGGGTGTCTAAACACCTGAAGGAAGTTGCCTAATATCAACTTTCATTCTTTTTGTAGTTTTTGTAAGATATAATCCAGCTATATCAAGTTGAAGTCTCAAACTATCACTGCCTTAAAGCATGGGTCTACAACAATGTCTCTCATTTTCATGATGCTTTCTGTCACTGAAAATATTCTATAAAGGAGCTTGTCTTCTTGTGCCCAATTTACAGATGAAGAAAAGAAGAACGTAATAAACTAATAATGTTACTTCTATAGGTCATCCAGCAAGCTGCACCAAAATTGAACTCAGGCCACCAGATTCCTGTGGTGCGATCTAGTCGCTGGTAACAGGGCATTTCTTGTGTATACTTAGCTTAGCCAGAGCAGTACAACTATTGTTTATACAAGACTTTGTATCTCATGAAACATCCTGTAACCAAACGCATGAAGAGAGGATTTATTTTAAACTGATAAACAGAAAGAGTAATATATTAAGAGCCTCTCAGCAATTTTAAGAATTGTTGACCTGTACATTTATCTAATAAAATTTACAATTTTATAACCTGTGCTTGCTTATTCAAGTAGAAATTAGGTCATTGCCCAGATTTCCAGGCACAGGGATTTTCTGACCCATTCAGACCTATATATCTGGTATAAAAGCCTCTTCTGGTTTCTTGATGTAGCTTCCTCTGTATTATCTCCTCTCCACAAATTATTCTCCACAGTTACCCTTGCATCCTGACTTCAGGCCACAGTTTGCATTGTTTCCCAGATCCCTTCAACTAGGTGAGCTCTGCCAAGACTTCTCGGAGAAGACCTCTACCACAAATCTTTCCCACATCTCTACATCAATATTCCTTTCTATTAAGAAGCCAACATTTTCTGTAATTGCCACCTCCCTCTTAGAAGCAGTATAGGGAAATACTGCAGTGTCCTAAAATAGCCCTAAACAGTAACTGTTGGTTACCGGTAATAAAATAGTTGCTATTTTTGAAAATAAAGAGAAACCAAAGGCCAGTTCTGCCTGTACAAATCCATGAGCACATCCTAAATAGAAAAATATAGTAAATATGTGAAGACACTTCTCTGTGTTTAGCATTGCACATCCTTCATTCAGACACTGAATCAGATTGAATAAAAAGCTTACTAAAAGTATATATGTTTGTAATTGCTTGTTGACTGGGTCTTAAAACTAAGCAACATAAGGTGATGCATCAAGGAACCGCATTTGAAAATAAATGAAAAAAGTAAAGAGACAGAAACAAAAGAACACAGTGTAAAACACAGAAAATATTTCAGAAATGATCTGAAAAATTAAAATTTTTTACAAAAACCTTGTTTTGCTGGCGTTTCAGTCAAGAAGAAATTAATTTCAAAACTGGATAAATTTCAAAATGTGAAGTGATCACAATTTTTATATTAACAAAGATGAAGAAGCACCACTATATTAACAATTTGCAAATAATTGAATAACACATGACCTGAAATTCATTAAAAATCCTCTAAGTAAACCAACTCAAAAGCCCACATAAGCCCTGAATTCTTGAATGCCCATAGAAATGCCAGATAATGCATTTGCTGGAATGCAACAGCAGTAGATATTCAACATTGTTAAATATTAGTCAAGATAGTGTCTTAAAAAAATATTTTGTCTGAGAAAGGTGCACAGGTTATTAAAAGGCCAAAGAAAACAGGAAGTGATGCATATCAGTACTTTGGAATCTATAGTCTCTAACAGAGGTGAACATACTGTGCCTCAACAGCTCAAATTATAGTGGAGATGATTTAAACCTGGATTATCTTGTTAAAACAATTATGAACACAGAAGTTACATAAGATCAAAGGATCAAATATATGCAAGAAGATCTGCAAAAGTGCTTCCAAAGTTCAGTGTGTCTTTAGGACTTGAAGTGGAAAGCTCAAATGAAAGCTCAAATGACAAATGGAAACCAAAGACTTTAAAGTCCTTAGCAAATACTAAATATCAATATGTAATTGAAACACTTCTGGGATAAAATACATTGACACAGTGGATGGCACATGATGGAACAAAAGATCTTAAAGACAGAATACAAGACCTTAGGGACTCTAGTGAAGTATATCCAAAGACTAAATGATAAATTTATAAACTGTAACTTCATTCAGGTCACCGGATGCACTATAAACAGAGAGTCGAGCAGACGAAACCAGAGAATCCAGGGGAAATATTACAGTGATGCAGGAAACCCAGTGGAAAAGTAATCTGTTCAAACCCATGGGAAACAAAAAAACTATGTGTAACTATATATATTGTATAACAGAGGAGGATTAGGTCAAAGACAAGGAATAATCCTCTCATGCCAGGAAAATTCAGTCATCTAATTCAAACTCCTGATCCAGAAGAAGATATTTTGGTTTGTTTGCAAGTGGTTTGGCTTACCTGTTGTCATGAGAAGACGATAGTAGATTATGCTTCATGTTGCCATACAGGACATAAAGTTCTGATCACTATTTGGAGAAAGATATCATCATGAAAAACTCAATCTATTATGGGGGGAAATTTTGCCTGTATAAATAGGGCTAATTTTCACTTTCAACTTGTTCATAAGTCCTGTGATTTTGTAGAACTGAATATAGCTGGACTCAGTTCTATTGAAGGTCTCTAGGTATTTGTGCAGTGGAAATACAGTAATAATAGGAAATCACTACCTCAGCTTGGTATTAAAGAGGCTTGCTCATTTACTGGCACCGTTGTATCAAATGAACATCAGGAATGTTCCAATTTTTGCAACAGTATGAAAGTATTATTAGCATCAGTACCCTCTGACTGTGTCTATCTACATTTTGGCTTTGGTTTCAAATGGAGATGGCATTTTTCTTTGATTTCTCTTCTGAATTGTTCTGAAGGTTTCATAGTTCTGAGTTCTACCTCAACTAGCTGCACAGCTGTTCAACAGCTTCAACAGTTGTTCAACAGCTTCCAGTGAAATTTACTGGTCGCTTTCAGAAGAAAGTGATTATATAAATATATTATAACATCATTGTAATTATTTATGAGAGACTTGCTAGTGAGAAATGCTGACTATCTAGACATTAAAACGGAGCTGCAACAGCTCATCAGTATTCCTCAACTGAAAGTTTCTTAATAATACCATACTCTAAATACAAGAGAAAAGTGATGAAAGAGGAAAAGAGTTACTCAACCGTACTGCTGCAAAACTTTCTAAGATCCTAATGTACTGCAATTTTTACAAGAAAAGATCTAATGATGCACAATGTTTGTTATTATGCTGCCATGGCCACCTAGCGAGGAAAGTGCTTCAGAGAAAGTTGAATAAAGGCAGCACAGCTACGCCAGTCTTGGCATAAGGCCTCTGCTGGACACAGAAACAAGGGACCTTTGCTGAGTATGTTGGTGGATAAAATCAGCTATGCTCCTGAAGGAAAGACACATCTTTCTGAGCTATATTTCTTTCATAACATCCATGCACTCCCAAGGATGCCAAAACCTTGGGGATGCTGCAGTCATGTACTCAGCCTGCTGGATGTATCGCCACAGACAGATGGCCCAGCCAGTGCCAAACGTCCCTTTTCAATGCCTCCATTGGCCACATTCATGTTCCAGTAAAGAAACTGTTACATGGATTCTCTCAGTAGGTTTGTTAGTTCCTCACTTATCAGCTGGCTTGTGCTTTGGGGCAACCTTTGAGCCATATGTTTATTATGACTACAATACAGAGGGTTTATTGAGTTGAAACTGATTACTTAACATAAAAACAATGAAAATGCAAAATTGGGATTGTGTAACTGACTGCCTGAGCAAGGTGATCACAGCGACAGTGCCATGATGAGCCGGTCAGTCATGGTGAGTTTCCTGTCTCCTGACAGGAGACAGGATGTCTCCCGTCCTCTCAGCCTCACTGAGAGGCTGAGAGGACAGGAAACCTGGACAATAATGCAAAACTTCAGATACCTACAAAGTAGGTTACACAAAACATCATGTCCAGGCATGGCGCTAGGAATGAAGGTTTGGATGTCATGAATAACTCCACTGAACAGCTAATTCAGCACAAAAGTTAAAAACAACTCTTGATTCTGTCCAGAGTGACAGAGAGAGTCTGGTTCAAAATATAACTATGAAAGAGCCTTAATGTAACAATTATATTCAACAACCTTGCAGAAGTAACAAAAGCAAGAAAATTCGGTGCCAAAAAGAAAAAAAAAGAGTAAAACTTAAAAATGAAGACTGAGAGTCATTAAAAGGGTAAAATGTAGGAAAAATGCAGAGTATTTAAAGACATCATACTTACGGCTCGGTGTAAACCACCTATTAGTAGGTTTGGAAAGATCCAAAAGACCAATATGCATAAACAACAAGAAAGAGGAGTTTTTAGAATTAAGAAGGCATCCTTAAAAAATATTCTGGCTCATTAAAATGAGGAAAACAGAAAAAGAATATAAACTATAGCAAGTATTGCAAAAGTATAATAATGCAGAGCATGGAAAAATTAAGGAATAATTAACAGAAAACATAAAAGCTAACAAAAAATCCATTTTCAAACATACCAGGAGAAAGAAACCTATCAAAGAATCCATAGGGTCAGTCAAGAAGCTCAGGAAAGGTATAGTATTGCACTCTACACCCCCCCCCCCCAAAAAAAAAAAAAAAAAAGAATTTTTTACTCTGACTCATTCTATAGAAGCTGAGTCATGTTCTCATGCTGGAACACTTCTTTTAGGATTAAAACAGAGGCTCAGAATGAAATGTTAGTAGAAAAGGTTGTGAAGCAAGTCAACAAAGTAACATCTCTTCAGAACTATATAGCATTCACACAAGCATTCCAAACTAATCCCATATGAAAGACTTAATGAGTACAAGTGAGCAATCAGCTGTAGTATATAACATCTCATGTAAAATGCCATCATACCATATGATGCCAGGTTTTGGCAGACTCTAAGAGAGGATCTGGGGAACTACCAATAAATAAATTTGATATTCATAGCGGGCAAACTGGTTTTATAGCTGCTAGCAAACAGGAACTATGACACACGGATAAATATGGCTTGTGTAAAGTTGATTCTTCACAAACAAATCAGAGCTCTTTGAGAAGCCAATGACACATCCAGCTTATGTATTCTATTTTGAATTCAACAGAAATTCAACAAGAGATATCACCAAAAACTGTAAAGAAGCTAAGCTGTCATGGAAAAAGAGGGAAGATCTTACACACGGGTAACCAATTAAAAGATAGAAAGCAAAGGACAAAAGTAGAAGTGGAATGGTGGAGAGTCATGAGCAGCATCTGAAAGGAAGCTGTGTGTCGAGGCCTCTGATGTACCACGTACTTTTATGAACAATGAGGAAACCAGGAGGTAAAAAAAATTGCTGCTGATACAGAATTATTCAGAACAGTGAAGATGAGGACTGAGAAGAGTTACAGAAGGAGGCTGTAGTACTGAGACACTGAGAGATAAAATGGAAGATAAAATTCAGTGTATATAATTGTAAAGTAATTCATATGAGTGAAAAAGTGCCATATAAGGAGAGGCTGATTGAGCTAGGATTGCTTAGCATAGAGAATAGAAGGCTCTGGGATCTTATTAATGTGTATAAATACCTGATGAGAAGGAGTAAAGAAGGCCATACTCTTCTCAGTGATGTGCAGCGAAAGGCCAAGTGGAAATAGGCACAAATTCAATAGGAAATACGATTTAAACAAAAGTAAATTCTTTTTTACTGTAAGGGTTATTGAGCATTGGAACAGGTTGCCCAAAGTGGCTGTGAAGTCTCCACCCTTGGAGATAGTCAAAACCCAACCAGACAAAATCCTGGGCAGCTTGCTGTAGTTGACTCTGTTTTGAGCAGGACAGGATTGGATTAGATGATCTCCAAAGGTGCCCTCCAACCTCAATCATTCTGTGATTCTGTGGAAAAAAACTCCTAAAAGTACATTCACAGTGAAGAGCTCTGAACTGGCTATTACCACTCCCGAATGAACAAGGGGGTAGGGATTCAAATGTATAAATACTAGTTAAAACATGGGAATCAAAAGACAGGAATAAATAGGTAATGAAAGGAAGTAGATACAGACATAATAGCTAGTTTTTTAAAAATATTAGCTCATGGCTAAGTGGTGGTCAATAGAACAAATAGAATGTTAGAAAATATTAGAGAACAATCATAAAATAAAACAGAAAACACCACTGTAAGCCCTGGGGGCACTCATATTTTGTGTACTTTGTAAAATTCTAGTCTTCTTGTCTGAAAAAGGATACTATAGGAGAGAGACTGTACAGTGAAGGGAAACTAGGGTGATTAAAATTGTAATGTCTTCCATATGAGGAATGATTAAATAATCAGGATTCCTCTGTCTCAGAAAAAGATAACTACGAGAGGATATGATGGAGATCTATAGAATCATGCGTAGAGAATGCAAATAGACAATTGCTCACTGTATCTTCTAATCTGAGAAGAGAAATCAAATTAAGTAGCAGGTGGACAGTAAAAACCTGGAAGAGGAATGTGTATATAATTACGTTGTGGAAGTCTTTGCCACAGAGATGGTATAGATGATATATCTGGATGGTATACGTTATTATGGGTTCAAAGTGTATAAAAACAAAACTCTCTTCCATGAATGAAGACAATATAGTTATTACAAAGACACCACCAACATGAGCTCAAAAAATTCCAGGTCAAGAATTTCTGAGGGCTGTAATAACATTCTGGGAAAGTATCATTAAATGCTTGTCCTGTTCTTAAATTCTTGCCTAGGCAAATACTACTGTCAGTGGTGACAAATTGTCTTCAACCTGACCTAGTACAACTTGGTCTGCACCCATTTGAATTCACATTCCTCAGTGCGTTTGTTACAATGACTGTTACAGACAGTTGTTTGGCTTATTTGGCAACCACTATCTTAATACTATGTCTCAGTCCTTTGCCCACCAGCTTCTCTGATTTATCGAGATTGCTTCACACATTGTTGTGCAAAGGGGCAGATGCTGATGACAGTGGTTATTTAATCTACTCAGTCCATTCTAACAGCTAATCCTACAGGCACATGCAACCAAAGGCTAGATGAGGTATGTTATCCCTTCAGACGGGATTATGGAGAAGACGGTCCCAAAGTAGGGAAAGAGTTATCCCTTCCGCTCCCTTCCCCCCTTAACATTATCTACAGTAAGTACTGAAAGTAACTAGTATGGGCTAAATAATGTTCTTTCTTAAATATAAAGTAGCTCCTTTCCTAACTTTCTTCCCTTGAAATGATCATTTCATGAACACTCTACTTAAAAAAAAAAAAAAACTTCTTTCAGAACAATTGCTTTCTGAGAAGGAATCTGATTTGCCTTGCTTGTGGGAAATACAGATTTTGCTAAAGCAGAAAAGCACTGCAGACAGACGCATGCCTACTTTTTCTCCTTTAGTAAGTTTACCGTATTCATAAAAAGCACCTTTAGCTCTCCCACCAACACTGGTTTTCTTGTGGACATCCTGAAGTAGCATTTGAAAAATGAGTGAAACAGTGTGGAAATAAGAGAAGTGTGGGAACAGTAAAGTTTAAAAATACATGACTACTTTTTACTTCTTTAAAACCAAGGGAAAATACTGCATATGAACATGATCTGTCCAGTATTTTTTAATTTTTCACTGCTTTCTGATCTTAGGGGCAAATATTTTAAACATTTTGCTGCACTGGATACAAATATACTTGCCATTAACAAAGAACAACTCACAGCACCAATTCTTTCAGTATGTTCACAAAGCACATGTCCCTGCCCTTTTATCAACACGTTTAGCAACTGTGGGAAAACTCCAACGTCCAAGCTTTGTTGGTTTTTCTTTGCCCTTTAAAAACTGTTGTCTCATTCTCTCCATTGTTGATGTACAGTAGTTGCACTTAAAATCTCAAAGATGTATTCTTATTTAAAATGTAATGAATGTTTTGTAAAACATCTGCTAATCAAAAATAGAAGTGTACTTCCCTATCATTCTTACTTACGTGACATTATTATTTGTATTAGTAATTAAATTGTGTTTATTGTTTATGCTATTATTTATTTAGTAGTTGCTTTAGAGACATTTTAAAAATATTTAGTTCAAGCTGTCCTCGATTTAAAGGTTTCTGACACAATACTGAAAGACAAGCTATCATTTTTAAGAGTACTGCAAAGTGTGATGTGCGATTTTTAGTAAGATAACATTTGAAAGCATGCCATTAAGTCTTAACTTATCTTCAGCAATCAAAATCCTTGCAGCACAACATCTGGAATCTACTCATGATCATTATGCTAGGCTCATTTAATGATCTTCAAAATACATCTTGTTTTTCTCTGAAAAATACTCAGTTATACTCAAATATAACCTAAGCATTTTGAGTGGCTGAAAAACAGTTTTTCTTGTTCTTCCCCAAAGAGCTGACTCCTGCATGTTATAACCCCAGCACTATATGCAATCCAGTTTTTGAAACTATGTTGACTATAAACAGTGTATTTTAATTGCTCAGAGCTAATGGGCTTATATTCTTAAATCCCCTTTACTGTTCGCAGAAACTCACTGAGCAGGCATTGAGAAGAACAGCAGATGGGAGTGCCCAACTCAGGCTGCTGTAGGAGTGGTGAGAGAAATGCTGTTACGCAGTCGCTTCATAAAAATAGGCCAGATTCCTCAGGAAAGGAGTGGCCAGCCACAGCAGGATCATTTACGTTACAGTGTGGTCTCCAGAGAAGTCCTGCCTAGAATTCGGGGACTTTTGTAGCATTTTCATTCCTTGCTATTATTTGCTGAGCATGAAATCATACACATGTGCTCACTGTACTTAAGGACGCCACAAAGAAAAGGAACTTCCTTCAATCTGACACACATGACGACTGTCACTCTTACAAACTTTGCAAATGTTATTACTGCATGAAGAAGAGAAAAAGGATGAGTGTGTGTGTGTGTGTGTGTGTGTGTGTGTCATTTCTGCTAGTAGGGACTAATAACCTTAGTGATCATTCTTGTTTCTCTGTGAATCATAACTCCTGACTCACTGCCAGGAAAACATATGGGTCAGCCTCACAGTCTAGAAATGGAGCTGCAAGATTATTCTTTGCAACAAAAGACCTTTAGACCAGCCTCCTCTTGAAGTGTCTGAGCTTATTCTCTGCTTTTGGATTCTGTGCTAAACTGGCAGAACTGAGGAAAACTTTGCAAGTACCAATGAATTAGGGACTTTCACACCTGGAGACTTAAGTCCTCTAGAGACTTTTGCATGTAACCTAAACAGAAACTATAAATTACAAGGCCTGGCTTCACTTGCAATGGCACCTGGTGATGGAAGAGATGAGGAAAGCCATGCAGTTACATAGCCACTCTACTGCCAAGAGATGTCCAGCTCATGCCAAACTAGCCAGTGCTGCCAGGGAAAATACAAAGCTTTAACTCCCTTGGCAAATCCACCCTTGCTGTTTTAGCAATTATCCATAGTAAACATTAAAATTACCCTGTTTAAGTTTTCCCCATGTGGAAGATGGCTTGAGTGAACTGACCAAGGGATTGGAAGAGTCTTTTAAACACAGAATTAGACTGAGGGAGCCCTTTGTTGTTAATCTCAGTAATCTCACATTACTGCTACTGACTTGCTCATCTTTGTTGCTAAGGTTACACTTCAGCTAGTTCAGCAGCAGCCAATTGGTTTGAGAGACTTTCTAGTGGTTACTGTGCTCTCAGTGGCAGCCTAGTGCACTGTGTATAGTACTGCACTGTACTGTGCAACTGGTATAGGTCCCCTGAGGACACATGAACTCCAATGACCCTTTCATTACAGACCTCAGGTCTAGGGGAGGGACGGTGAACAGTTCCCAATTTTTTGAGAAAGCCAATCACAGTTACTCAGTCTCAATGATATGTTTTCATCTTCAAAGATATCACTGAAAATAAAAAGGCTACAATCTTTCTCTTCATTAAATTGAGAATTAAACAAATGGAGATTAAGGTGTTTCAGTGAGTTCCACTGATTTTTATCAGCTGGTTCTGATCTGTCATTTCAATGTTCAGAAAAACTTTGAAATCTCTAGGAGAGAGAAATATCTTCGGACACTTCTGAACTAATAGGACATAATCTAACAAGGCACTTTCTTTTTATTATATTTTTACTCTAAGAATGGTTCAGGTATGTTATCATTATCAGTACACTTAGCTAGGTGAGTCTTTTGGTCTGACCCAGTACACCGATTTTTATGTTACATTTTTGTGTACCTCCTCAAAGACCATTTAGAGAAAATGCATCCAGAGATGCTCTTCCTGAGGAAGGCCCTTCAGAAATCACAGCCTTGTCAAGTTCTGTTTTGGCCCTTTGTCAGGTTATTTGTCAGGTTATTGTAAGGCCCTTAAGAGCACGTAGTGAATAAAGAGGGTTTTTGTATCACCAGCATGAGTCTCTAGTAAACCAAGGGCCAGTAGCCTTTTCCACCCAGTAATTCTCAGGCCACAATTGAGACTAGAAGTCGTTCTTACATGCTCTCATTAAAAATTGTCTATTACCAATCTGTAGCAATATGCAAACAGGGTGCTCCTCCCATAAATGATAAAAAGGGCAAGAAAAACAAGACCTGTAGAGCTCTCAGTCTTTCTCAAGAGCCACAGTGTGCCTCCCAGCCTCAGTGCATCTCTTATCAACTCCTCTTCCCTGCCCTTGATCCACCACTTAGCAGTCAACTTGAGTAATAGAGCCCACTGCTGGTGCTAAGGATTTGAAAGTGCACCTTCTGGGTCTGTCTACACAGATGCAGTCACCTGACTGGACCCTCTTTTTAAGGGTCACAGAAGCCCACAGATTTGATCTGTCCTATATAGCTATCCTCTAGAGTTGCACAGCTGAATTTATAGGCCATGTAGGGTAGCCACAAAGATCTCTGTACTCCTGGCTGTTACATCCAGTATCTTGCTCTGCCAGTTACTGTTCACACCAGTTCTTTTCTTCCAAAAACTCCTGCTCTTTGCAGCTGTCATAGAGTTACTATGGTTGGGTGAGGCAGTTTCTGCCTGCCCATCCTGCTTCTAGGCAAGAAAATTCTTTCTTTCTGGTGGAAAGCTCTGCTGGAACCAAGAAATTTTGGATGTGACACTTCTTCTGTAGAATAATCCCTCCCTTACGAGGGCTCATTGACAGTACACTTCCACACTGCTATTATGAGTCTCACTAATGGTGGATGTCCTGAGGTGTTATTGTGCTGAATGTTTTGCTGAAATCTCCCCTGTAATTATCCAGAGAGGTGGAAGCCTGGATGTCTTCTGTTTTCTCTTACTGGCTGATGAAGTCTTCTCCTCAAGGATGTAGTTGTTCAGGACTGTACACCTCACAACAGTCTTCCTGCTCGGGGGGGGTCCTGAAATTGTTTGAAATTTAAGCATAATCATTTCTCCTGTCTGGAACACTTATTTGTCACCACTGATCTGCTGCAAATCTCCTTCACTCTTTTGGCTACTTTCTTGCCCATATGCAGCCCTTTGGGACAAACAAGCACTATGTGCTCATATAAATACTAGTTTGGGAGGCCTTGCTAATGCTGTCATGTTGCAAATACTTTGCTTTTATAATTTAAAGGATGTAAATCTCTTCACAGTTGATGATCGAATCTGCTGACCTGATGATAAGAATATCATGTTATTACAAATGAGAGTCTGTGCTTTTTCTGAGATACTGCATTTAGAATTGCCAAGCTATACCATAAGGGTTAGATTGTCTGGGCATGCAAGGTGACTTTGTGGGAAACATGTCAGCAAATTCAGGGTACACCAGGAAAACACGTGTTAATGCATAGCATATTATAACTTCATCTATAGCAGCTTTGATAAGTACAGTAAAATCTGGATGCTCCAAGACTCAGAGGAGCATAATTGTGACAGAGATTGGACAAGTTCCTAACAGTACAGACAAGGAGTTTTGTTGCTGAAACCATACTTAGAGGAGCTATCACAGTTGAGATGCAACACCCAAAATAATGAAAACCTCAGGAAAACTGATCTCATATATTTGCTCCAGCTCAGATGGAACACTTTCTACCTCTCTCAGTCTGGATCTAGCCAGGAACTAAAAGGCCTTCATGCAAGGCTATATGCATGAAAGGAAACTCTGAAATGCTAATTTCATCTCTTTATTCCTACTTACAGAGGGATAAAGAGCATACAGAGGAGGAGCTGACTTGGAATCAGTTATGCTAGTTTTCTACCATCTGACTGTTTCCCTTAGCAGTAGCACTGACTCCTGGAATAGGGGTGATATATGCAGAACACTGCTAGCTCAGGCATTAAAATACATAACATGGACAGCAAACAGGTATAGTGCAGCAGACAGATGCAGTTGACGGATGAGTGAGAAGACCACATAGTTTCATCTGGAGGAGGTAAACACAAAGAAAAACCTATTCTCCAAAGGATGTGCTCAGGAGGGTCTAAGGCACCATATCCATAAGCATGAGATATGGAACTGCTCATGTAAGGTAGATTTTTACTTTCTTTTGCCTGTTGATCATTAAGGTCAAGGATCTGGATGCCATCATGACTACTCCTTTATTCTGAGTGAGATAAAAAATTATAATCTGAGTCAGGATCAATATCCATATTCAACAGATGGATTCTATGGTTATAATGGAAAAAATCATATCCCAGAATACAAATACCCTCTGACTTCAAAGGATTCAATATCCTTAGAATACTTTCTTTGCTGTTTTGGTCCATATTCCAAATTCAAATTCAAATTCAAATTCTCCCTGTTTTATGCTAAAATCCCACAGTTCCTATCTACTTCAGTATAATCTACAGAATATAGACACTCTTGTCTGTTTGTATGACCGGAAAACATAATTCACCCCATGAGAACTCTATCACACCTTCAACAGATCTCAGACTTCTACTAATAAACAGGCACAATCCTGGTATAAACATAGCCAGCTATTTGCACGTTTAATCTTAATGTTTAATCTGCATAATCTAATAGGATAATTATTGTTATTGAACACATCTGGGAGCTGGCTTCTCAGGTAAATGAGGCAGGACAGAAGATCCTGAAGGTGGAGAGAGGCACTAGAACTGTTTACTACACAAATCACTAATTTACTAGGAAAACTGAACCGTCTGTAGCCAGCATACTTACAGAAACAGCTGTACAGTCTCACAAATACACCTGCCTTTTGTAGAAGGTGTATTAGCCTGGGGAAGACTTAGGGGGGATCTTATCAATGTGTACAAGTACCTGAAGGGAGGGTGTCAAGGGGACGGGGACAAACTCTTTCCAGTTGCCCCGTGTGACAGGACAAGAGGCAATGGGCAGAAAATGAACCACAGGAAGTTGCGCCTGACCATGAGGGGGAATTTCTTCACTGTGAGAGTGACGGAGCACTGGGACAGGTTGCCCAGAGAGGCTGTGGAGTCTCCTTCTCCGGAGATCTTCAAGGCCCACCTGGATGCAACCCTGTCTAACATGCTCTAGGTGCTGAGCAGGGGGTTTGGACTGGATGATCTCCAGAGGTCCCTTCCAACCTTACTGATTCTATGATCATATGAAAATGCTGACATGGCTTGATTTGTCTTATTTGGTGTGACCTTGGAAGAGCCCAAGGCATTTTATGTATGCTGCAGAGTTAGCGTTCAAAGATGAAAACAGACAGCCTAGCTGGGCCAAGAACTCCAGCAAAGACCAAGTACATCAAATGTGCATTTGCTTAATTCTAAAACAGCTGCTTGCTTATACCTGGTCTTAGGTAGTGTTTTCAGCCTGTAACAGGAGATTAGTCAACTTGGTTATATAGAGGCTTTCTCACTGGAATGCGTTTTAGAACAGTATTTAGGATTTTTAAACGGAGAACAGAGGATTTTGCTGTATACATTTTTCTGCAAGTTATTTACAGTCTATCTTTCTAAAATTTCCCTCAGCAATACTGTCATAGTTTGAGATGCACTAGTCATGTTTCACTTACTAACACTTTTGAGAAATACATACATATCTTGCGAGTATGTTTACCGAGCAACTGCCTTCTACAGATTAGATTTTTCTATTCTCATTTCATTATTTTTGTAATGAAAGGTATCCAGAAAGAGGATTCACATTTACCTAGAAAGAAAATATTATCCTCAAAGCATACTACATGTGCAAAATAGGAAATAAAAGGGGAATCAGATACTAGCAGCAAATCAATGTTCTCAGTGATATCCCAAGAGGTGCTATGTTGTTAAAAAGGATACTGCATCATGTGTCATCCAGTCCACGCTGCTGGACATAGGATGGTTAGTGATCAAATGTTTCAGATTTTTGGTTTCGAGCTCTTGGCCAGCTGCTCTGCAACTCAAGTGGTGGCTTTCTTCCCTACTTAAATGCAGGTAGCTGGCTAGTCATCATCGTATTGCTGAGTCTTTCACAGAGCCACAGAGTAGTTGAGATTGGAAGGGACCTCTGGAGACCATCTCAACCAAACCCTGCTCAGGCAGTCAGCTAGAGCAGGTTGTCCAGAGAAAGAAAAAGGAAAAATAGGTTGCTTTCTCCTTCCTCCCTGCAATTTTATCTGGGCTCTTCTTTTCTCCACTGATCCTGACTTGCGATGGTAACAGAAACTAAAAACCCAGAGACAATTCCCTCACACAATCTCCCTCACGAAGGGCACTGCGCAGAAGTGGGGTCCCCACTGTCATTACTGATTGTGCTACAACCTAGCGAAGCAACTTATCCCCAGTTTAGAGGGTGAGCCATTGGCATCTCCCCTTGCTCGGAAGGGCTGGTGAGCCACTCGGGCTGGCTGGACCTGTGAGGAGATCAGCAGCGATGTGGCTACGCAGGCGCCCGGGGCTCCTGGCGCACCTGCTGCTCGGTGCGCACGGCAGACCCCCATCAACCACCGACCCTCCCGCACAGTGCCCCGCTTCTCTCTTCAGCTCCCCAGAGGCGTAATTAACAGGCTCTGGCGGGTCACCGGAGATTATCAGGATGGAAGAATAACACGGAAATGGATGAACAGACCCGATCACCGCCCACCCCCTTCAGCAAATCCGCGCGCACTAGCCCCGCCCCGCCCCCCAGCCCACCGCGCGCATGCGCGCACTGGCCCCGCCCCGCCGCGCTGGCCGCCCCTTTCCCCACCTGCGGTAAACAAACAGCCGGCGCCTGGCTCCGCGGCCCGTGCGCATGCGCCACCCGCGGGGCGGGGGGTGTTTTTCTCCGTCCCCCCCGGGCGCTGGCATACCTGAGGCGGCCGCCGCGCATGCGCGGGGCGGGCGGCCAGGGGGCGCGTGTAAAGGGTCGGCTGGGCGCGCAGGCGCAGGCGGTGCCGCCGCAGCCTGCGCAGGGAGAGTCGGTCGGGGCTGGGGCCGGGCAGGGCCGGGCGCGCTGACAGCATGGACGAGGACGTGCTCACCACGCTGAAGATCCTCATCATCGGCGAGAGCGGCGTCGGCAAGTCCAGGTGAGGGGGCGCCCACCTCCCCCGGCCTCTCCTGCCGCGGCGCGGGGCGCGGGCCGCGGGCCGCGGGCCGCGGGCCGGGCCCGGCCTGGTCCCACCCGGCGCCGCGTCGGACACCCGCGGTCCGCCCCCGCCGGGAGCGGCCCGCCCTGCGGAGGGCTCGGCCCCGCCGGGGGGACACACGCCCTCGCCTTCTCCCGGGCAGCCCTGCTGCAGGCGAGGGGCTGCCCCTCCTCGGGGCCGCCGGCCGCCGCCCTCCCCCGCGGGCGGCGGAGCTGCTCTGACCCAGTTGGAAGCTGAGACGCGGCGGAGCTCTAGGCCGGCCTTGCCAGGGCGATCTGGGCCCCCCCGTGTGCTGCCGTGCTCGAGGCGCCTGCCTCAAAGCCCTGCGACCCGTATAGGCGGCTGCATAATTTCGGGGCGTGTCTGGTTCTCACACAGACGCATACGTAGAGTGCATATATATGTGTGTGTGTGTGTATGTGGCACACAAGTCCGAGCAGTGGGTGGAAGGGGGTAGGGGATGTAGTGTAGGTAAGGCCTAAAGTAGTTCTACCACTGACTTTTTCTGTTGACTAATTGCACCATTTCCAGGTGCTTCGAAGTTGACTCTTTCCACCTTTCTCATAGCTTGTGTCTAATCTGCCTTTTTTTCTCTTTTGTTATTACTTTTTCTCTTTTCCTTGATAGTGCCATAGTTGTTAGTAAAGGAAGAAGAACATAAATGCAGGAGGGTACCTGTGAATATACCGTACAAGTCATGTTAGATTTAGTGTTTTATGTCAGTAATCTTGAGTCTTCTACCATGTTCCTAAATAATGTAGAAGTTGCTAATTAGAAAACTATTTATTAAACATCTGCCAGTCATTTTTCTTCTGTTAGCTACTGAATTGACAATCTGTTGTCATAGTCGTCTTGGTGTCAGACGTGACTTAAGCAAATTTCTTCTAGATGAGCTGATCTCTTGTACGTGTGGCAGAGTATATGATAGATTTTTTTTTTTTTTTGCCTTAGGTTATATGCACAAAGTTTTTTCTGTATCTGGTTATATACTTATTCCTTTAAAACAGAAACATTTTTGAAGTAAACTTTGCCTCCATGTAGAAGGAATAAAACTGCCATGAGAGAATGATGCTATAGCTGTTCAGGTAGAGGAGCTTCATCTTAATATGAAACGATTCTTGGCTTACTTGTTCCTTGACTAGTCAGGGTCAGATGTTAAATTTGTGTTAGCCTGGCCTAGTACTTGGTTGAGTCCTGACTTCTGATCCAAATGCGGTCTTACAGCTAGTCCTAAGGAATATGCTCTACAATGTAGATGATATCTGCATATGAAAGAAAAGTGGGGAGATAAGAGTTTGGTTGGGATTAGCACTCAAGGTGCTTTTGAACAGGTGTCTTTATTCTAATAGCAGTATGAGGGCTCTGTGTTTTGCCTAATTTGAGTGAGATTAGTTCTGGTTTTAAGTAAAAATAGTTGTGCTTAAACGTCTGGATACAGACAGCAAGAAGGCTTTACTCATCTTCAGAGGAGTGTGTAATTTTTTGATTTTTTTTTTTTTTGATTTTTACCTTTTTTTTAAAACTATTCACTAAATAAAGTTACCATTTTTATTTTGGCTGTTACTCTGAGTGGATTCTTGAATGAGAAAAGAACTTGATTTGTGGTTAACTTTGAAGTTATGGTCCAGTCTTACTGAAACAAATAATGTTCAATAGTCACTTTTCTGGAGGTGCAGTACTGTGTCTAAATGCTAAAAATACTTGGTTATTAAAGGCATGTGCAAAAAAAGGTGTGGGGGAGGGGAAAAAATCACAAAGACCCCACAGAGAGGTGTCTTTTTGTTTCTCTAGCTTGAAAAGGAGCAAAAGCTGTCAGTAGTAATAGCAAACAGCTGTCTCCCACAGGGTGATGTACATTTGTCCCTGATACATAAGACTGTTTTTTTTTTTAAGCATACTGAGAACTTTTGTTGTCTCTTGCCAAAATATATATATTTAGCAGAAATACAGTGGCTCAATTGGGCAGTTTTTAGAAAGATCTTACCACTATAATGTGATATGCTGGTAGTATTTAATTGTATCTGTTCTTATACTGATGGCAAACATATTTGAATCTTTGTGGTGGAGGGGGATGTTGTGCACGTGGAAGCTTTTTGTTACAGAAAGGGTACAAACTTCTAGAACATTGGCAGAGCATTTCTGCTGTTAAACTTCTGTGACTTTCTGATGTGTGTAGTCCTTAGTGCTTTGTGCGTTCAGATCAAGGAGCTGCTCAGAGAAATACTACGTGAGCTTACAGAGATGCTGTGTGAGGCAATATGAAGCCATAAAATTTCTTACTTCTGTACTAAATTCTGGAAGAGTAAAAATAGAATTTGATAGAAACAAAACACTTTGAGAAGTACAACATGTGACTGTTCTGGGCAACTGATTTGACAGCTTGAGTGGTGCTTTCTTCAGGAAGGCATAGTAGATAATAGAGGAAAAGGCCCAGGTTCTTCTAACTGAGCGTGACTACTGTAATAACTGCATTTCCTTCTTTGTTTTATGGGAGAAAAATGGTGACAAACTGAGACCTGTTTTTAATTAGCTGTCTGATCTTCTGTTACTTTCAGACTTGTAGTATACAGGCTTCTGGCAAGCTATGGATAAGCTACAATAACAAGATGTCTGGTGTCCTAATACTGTATTTTATTTTTCTCTCCTTTCCATCAGCCTTTTGCTACGGTTTACAGATGATACATTTGACCCGGAACTTGCAGCAACAATTGGTAAGTATGTGGTGATGCTACTCAAGAAATATTTATACCCAGTTCATTGCAAAATTGTAGCTTGTTCACACTTGCTGAACTGGTAATGATGTTCAGACATATCTGCTCTTCTGTAAGAAAAGAATGACGTGGGCTCAGTTTTAATATACAACATCAATTGGTATAGAGTATTGAGTGCACCAGGTTGTAACTGTCGCCTTAGTCGTCCGCTTTATGCAAAACTCTATCCTTGGCTGGGAAAACAGATATAAATGCCACCCTTCACCATGAACCTGAAAGCCATGAGAGTACTCTAGTAAAACAACTTGTGGTTCAGTGTTAGCATTTTAGGCTAAAAATGGAAGAGTAAGAGCTACTATTAGGTTCCTGCTGATTTGTCTGTGACTGATAGTTATGAAGTTGTTTGAATAGCAGTATTGCTGTTCAAAACCCGTATCATATGATACCTATGTAGCTATCTTAAGAGGACTTAAGACCCTTTAGGATGGATGTTAGCTCTTGTAACCCCCCAAAATACTACTGAGCTGCTCTGTGTGGTGTCTGATTTTCTTATATAGGGAAGAAATTAATGTGGCTTTTCCTTTCCTACTTAGTAATCATTTCCTTGGCAGCTAGACTCTGAGAAAAATGGAAGAGAGCCAAGAATCTAGAGCCCTGCTGAAAAAAGACTGATACGTCATCGCTATCTTGGTATAATACCTATCAAAGGTGAAATCAATTGTGCTGAAAGGGAGTGACCCAGAATGCAGGATATAGTATGTACCAGGTTGTGAAAGGAAGCAAAATGAAACTTCTAAGAATATCATGCAGCTCTCTGTGCCAAGTGAATTATTAAAATAATGGAAAAGAGAGAAATACCTGGACACAATGCATCTTAATTCTGAGACCTCTTCCTCTGTAGGAAGAGTTCTGGCTAAGGACTTGCATCATGTTTATTTTTGTTTACCAACATCTGAACTTAAGGGGAAAAAAACCAATCAGCTCTGCCGATCTGCTTAAGAGAAGTGAATAAATTGATCTTATTTTCACTAGTGTTAGTAAGATATTACAGGGGTACTGTTTCATGTAGGGCATTGAGAAGCTTTGTTCCTAAGAGACTTCTAATACTGTCTGTTCAGCCTTCTTTCACTTTGCCTCTCCTTTAAATAGCTTCTGTTGGCTATGACTACTACCTGAGAATCACTGCGAATGATCATTCTCCAACCTTAATATGCTTATACCAAAGACAGTAAACAGACACATGCTATTAAATACTTCTAAGACTTAGCTGGTAGTGTTGTATAATGTCCTGAGTAGGTGTGGAGGTTATTTATTTTAATAATAAAAAATCCAACTGATGTTACTGATGTAGTGATACCCAGTGGCCCAATTGAAATCAGGTTGCCATTATGTGCAGCTCTCTGTAGAAACCCAAAGACCATGTTTTTATTTTGAAGAAAAGAACTCCAGGAAATACTGAAATCTGCTTATGGATGGAGTTAGATTACGGTTATTCAAGAACTAACTTCATGGGCCTACCTAAGAGGGCAGTGGCAAAATTTCAGAGCTCTGTTTTTGAGCTTGTAAATAGCAGCTTTCAAGTGCTGTCAAGCCTAAACTTAGTGCTTCATCAGCAAAAGGACTATTTTAGTGTTTTCCCTGAAGGGACAGAACACTCATTCAGGTTGTTACTGCTTTCCTTTAGCTTGTGTAGGCCATGAGGAAATAATTGCTGTTTTGTGCATTGAGGATACAATTTGTGATGCAAGATAATTTAAAATAAACAAACGTACATCTTTAGGTAGCCCTGTGTCACACTGTATTGTGTGCAAGACTGTTATCTCTACTCAGTGTTGACCTACAGTTACTGAAATTAAGCTTCCTCGTTTGTGTGAGACTTAACAGCAGTACTTAAGCTGTATTGTAATTCAAAGATCTAAAGTTGGTTCCCTAGGTACCTATTCCAACTGTGCACAAGATGGCCAGAGAGCATGTCCTTTGGCCTCTAAATTAAGTTGATTAAAGAATACTTGCAAGAGGAATATATTGCTTATGAATAAGGAAAACTTGCTTCTGTAAGTAATATGAATGCAAGTCAATTAACCTATAGACAGCACAAAAAAAGTCAGTTATCTTTTTGTTTAATATCTTAGATACATCTGTTAATATCTCTATGCTTTTAATACATTCTAGATACCTAAGCATTCAGTACTTTCTTTATAGGTGTAATCTTATCATAAATGTAAGACATACTAGTCTCAAACTTAATGTCTACTCTACGAATCTGCCTTCATCCATAAACATACAGTGATAAATACAAACAAGGTGCTGTTTTTTCGTGTGGATATTTTCATTTGTTGAATGTCTGCATAACAAACCTATCTTAGCTTTTGGTTGGAACATTGTGAGGAGGATGGGGCTACAGTTAAGTCTGTAAGTGAGGTGAGGAATGCATAGCATCAAGGTCATAGCTGACAACTTCCTCAAGGGAAAGGCCAAATTTTGACTCATATTTTGGTTGATTAAGTTCTTATACTTGCTAATTTTAGAGGAAGGTTTACTGTCTAAGAATTAGGGATAACATAATTTAGTGTCTTTCATTATACCAACATCAAAACCTAATCTGAAGACTACTGAAGCATTTTCATCAGTGCTATTACACTGGTAAAAGTGTTGTTGATAATGCTTTGCTATTTGGCCTGATTACATTATACCATCATAAATTGTAAAAGCTCCTTTTTGACTTTAGAATAATGTCCATCAAACAGTAGCCATAATAATGTAGTCTTGTATGTGTTTGGTGTGTTACTTCAAAATGAGACACAAATTTCCATGAACAAATGAAACCATATTACATCTTACAAGAAGAGCTAGTCAGGATGCAAGTTTGAGCCAAAAGGAAGAAATAAAAGATTATGCGCTGTCCTTCAGTAGACTGGATGATAGAATCATAATAAATTTGTAGGTTGGTCCCATGGCTACAGTATGGCTTGGGTCATATATCTTCTTTAGTTTATTTTCATCCCTCTTAAAAGATCTTCTGTTTTATGATATTTTTCCAGACTGGGAGTGTACAGGGAGATTTTCTTCAAATTGTGAATTATCATACAGATTTATTTTTCCCTACTTCCCAGTTGATTCAGCTCCCAGGGACAGATCTCAGCAAGATTAATCACTAAAATGAGAACTCAATCATAATTAATACTTGGTCCTTTATCATGCCCATCCTCTAGAATAAGGAAACCTCTTCTCTTCTGGACTCTGAGATAAAATTAATGCTCTCTGTGCATGGCATGTCTGCTCTTGCATCTCTGGCAGTGTTCACCCAATAGAGCTTCTGTCTCTTCTGAGCTGAGGAGAGGAGCATGGCCTGTTTTTGTTCCTTCCGTTGCTTTTAACAAAGTACCTGAGGATTCCTGAGAGAGGAGAGGGTAGAAGGAGGCAGGGCTGGAGGAGACTATGTGGTAAAGATGGCAACCTTGTATCCTCATCTAGTTTTGGCACTGAATATACTTAAAATCACATCACTATTTTAGTATGTCACCTGTGTGGCTCAGGCAGTCAGTGTAGAATAGCTATATTAGCTTTGATATTTCAGATGCCAATAGGCTAGCTCAGTCGTAATTTATGCATCTTTATAAATGGGTGGTTCTTATTCTGCTGCTCTTACCTAGCCTTTTTACCAGCCTCAGAAGCAGACATCGCCAAACTAAGTAAGAAACTAAGTAATTATTTCCTGAAGTAATTCTGTCTCTTCAGGGTTTGTAAAAATACACAACAGCATTTGTGGTAGCTAATTATTGGTAATTAAATAGCAATGCCTCAAGTTTTCGTACTGGCAGTGTGTCTTGCATGGAGAAGGTGAAAGAGTATTCAGTATGAGCATTAGTTGAACAATTTGGAGTTTGAATTCTGAAGCAGATACACTAACCTGGAATGTACATGATCCTTTGGCAGAAAAAAGTTCCAGAGACTGAGCAAATGCTGTCCTGGATCACTATAGCTGTTAGACACCTCTAGTTGATGTTTGTAGGAGTATCATATAGTAGCGCTAGGAGGACCCTAACTGTGAAAGTCCTAGAGCGTGGCGTGTTGAGCATTTATATCAGAAAGTAGAGTGTGTGTATGTGGTTTTTTGTATGTGTGTTCTTTTTCTTTTTTTTTTCCTCCCCCTTTTAACTAGAAGGAGAACAGAACCTGAATTTTCTTTTTTCTTTTTTTAACTATTGAGACAAAGATGCTTTATCTTTGTAGCTTGTGCAAACCTACAGGTAATGGGTCTAGTTTAACATTTAAACCTAATCTATCAGTTTGTGTGGGTTTTGTCAGAATTTTCTTACAATCCTGTGGTATTTTCAGGACCAGGAACAGCTTTGAGCTGTACTTTGACTCCTGGTAGCCTCAATTGGACTAAATGTGTCTTGCACTTTCCTTCTGCCTGATCACCTGTCACCTTTTTCATTCTCTTGAGGCAGATTAGTTCACAGTGCTTCGTTACAAGAATCTTATCAGGCTATACTCCATTATTTTGTCTGTTGTCCTTATTGCTTGTGCTTACTTGCTTGTTCTTTGTATGAGAGCTTCTAGATAAATTTTCAGTGCAATCTTTATTTCACAAATTAAGCAGTGTATTGCACGCATATTTATATTTGCGTCTGGTATCTCTTAGCTTTTTGGCCTTCCTTGCACTTAACTACCTGACTTGCCAGTTACCTACAACACAAATTATACACTCCGGCTGACATTGCACTTGCAATGAACTCAATGTGGCATACTGGCCTAAATGCCAGAGCGGCATGACAGGGTGGTTTCTTCCATACTGTAGGTCTGCAATATGTTAGTGTGCAGTGCTGAGACTGTTTGGTAAAGGCAGTAGGTGTCAGCGCACAGCTTTCTTGTTTCTGGCTGCCTTCCAAGGCACAATGGAAAAGCACTGTCAGCTTTCTGTTATTAAGGCTATAACCATCACTCTTCTTGTAAGTTGGAAACTAACGTGTCACACAAGCAAATCTGTGCATTTCACTAAAGTATTGAAGAGAACATAACTACCTGTTCAATTTAGTGAGATTTTTCTTGAGCTCTACAGTTCTACACTTGTCGTCTTGATGCAAACAGATTACCAGAGATGTAGTTGTTGTTTAAACAACTACTTTTTCTTTGACTTGTTTTTGCATGTGTTGACATTCTTGCTATGCTGGTATTATATTTGCCACTTTTTGATCACTTTTCAAAGGATATAATTTTAGTATGCTTTTAGCTAACTTCTCTTATTTTTCAGTAACCAATCTATAATGTATGGGATTTATTCGCTATACCAATATTGCTCATGCAGAATTTTAAGTGGTCTTTGTTAGTGTTGCTGTCAGCTTTGAGTTAAAAGTGTGTGTGCATCTTGTATTCAATGAAAATTGCATAACTATCTAGACACAAAGCGTTGTGCCCATCCACTAAATGGGAGCAGGATACCCTTGCTTCAAAATATGGCTAATAAAAGGTTTGCTTTTTTAAAAAAAGTTTGATTCTTGAAGCTCCTACGAGCTATTTCTGATTTATTATTACATAGCTGATAGGTTTGGAATATCAGTAGTTGTAGTTTTTGATGTCAGATAATAGATAAAAAGAATGCACTGAGAGCTGCAGCTGCGAGTTGAAAGTCCTGGCTGAGCGGTGCTGATTTTTACAGTTTAGAAACAGAATTATGCGATTACTGTTAAAGAGGAGATTCTGTTCACCTAAGTTACTGCTGAATTCTGAAGTATCAACAGGACAGGATGTTCCTTAGGATCAGTTTGAGACAACCTTTGAGAATATGAATCCTCTTTGAACTAGGTAAAGCTCCGGGAATTGATGTTTAAAGGATAAAAGTTAATAGTGACTGATCTTTGCTGTGAACATAACTCTGGAATAATACACCATTTTTAGGCATAGCACAAAGCATTGTATTACTGCTTAGTCATGGATTAGCAATCTGTCTCTGAAAAGTTAGTTCTGTTCAGTTACTGCAAAAGTTAACAAGCACTGCCAAAATTGTGCTTGAAACCAGAGTATTGGCTTTTTCCATTGTAAACTACATACCTGAAAATCGTAATTCATTAGGTTTTTACCTGCTCTTAACGCTTCAGGGAAACTAGGTAGCTGTGGAACAATGGATTAAAAATTATGTGGATTTTTAACTTCTCTTAAATCACAGTTGTAGTGACTTCGTGAGTCTGCTTGCAGCGTGTGTCCTGAATACCCCCATGGCTACATAAGCTGAGCATTTTTTGACAGGCATTTGCGTTGTTCATAATTGCATAGTGTTGGGAACCTTGGTGTGACACAGTTATGAGGCATTGCTTAAGTGTTCTGTGTTAGAATAGTAAAACAATAATTCTTGTTTTTACTGCAGCAAATATGATGGCTTTCATATTAAATCAAAATGTATAAACTTTGTCTGCTGTTACCTTGAAAATTGTCCGCATATAAAGCGTATCAACTTTCCATGCTACTTTTGACATAATTTTAGGGCTATTGCATGGTGGGGCATTTGAGTCACTCCAAAATAATGTAAACCTACTTCCAGTTATTTGCTATTAGTAATCTAAAGATTAAACTGCAGTAAAATGGAACAGAACATAACTATACCCAGTCTGAAACTGGTATGTGTTGCTGTATCCTTTAACTTTGCACAATCGTTAATATCTTCTGGTCCTCCTTGAGTTTTGTGCAGCCTGTTCTAGGGCAAGTAGTAATCTATTTTTTTTCTTCACTGAAGCTACTTGTCATATGTTGAGGTAGGTAGCTGTTATCAACAAAGTGCCACACTGCGTTTGTGCTTCTCATTCGCTGAGGACATATGGCAATAGTTAGTATCTGATGCTGCTGGAATCCCTGTAAGATATATACTTGTGTACAAGTACCTGAAGGGAGGGTGTCAAGGGGACAGGGACAAACTCTTTTCAGTTGTCCCGTGTGACAGGACAAGAGGCAATGGGCAGAAACTGAAGCACAGGAAGTTCTGTCTGAACGTGAGGGGGAATTTCTTCACTGTGGGAGTGATGGAGCACTGGCACAGGTTGCCCAGAGAGGTGGTGGAGTCTCCTTCTCTGGAGATAGTCAAGGCCTGCCTGGATGCAACCCTGTCTAACGTGCTCTAGGTGACCCTGCTGAGTGGGGAAGTTGAACTAGATGATCTCCAGAGGTCCCTTCCAAGCTTACTGATTCTATGATTCTAACCCAAAGCTTATTTAGCAGATATTTGCTAGAAGGGCTACTGCTATTGTACATTACCTCCTGTAGAATAGAGGTCATGTGTTAGATGAGCCTCTGTTCATCCCAGTTTACCTCAGGCTAACAGCCTTGATGGGATTTAGTAAGCTGTTCCAAACAATCTGACTGCTTGCTCTGTTTCCATGTCTGAATGCTGCTTTCTCCTTTATTTTGAAAGTATGTTGTTCTTAAAGACCACTAACTTGCCCAAGGAGATAATACATGTGTGAGTAACGAACAGAAAGTTAACCCATTTGAATGGTAACCTTGAATGTTTGTCTATGAGTACAGTGCTTTAGTACAGGAAGTGTAGTACTTGCTTCACTTCTGTAAAATATTTGCTGAGTCAGTGGTCTAAAAGGTCCTTGGGCTTTTGCAAAAGCCTTTCATCTGCAAAATCTTGAGCTTTGAGAAAAAGGTTTAGAAGTAACTGACAAAACTTGCGTATCTCGCTCCTGTCAAAGCACAGCCTGTCTTCCGAGTTTTTTTTTTTTTTTTTTTTTTTTTTACTTTCTGTTCTAAAAATGGTTGTAGTACATGCCTGAGCATCCAAGATATTTTTCTTCTTCTAGGTGTGGACTTTAAGGTGAAAACTATTTCAGTTGATGGAAATAAAGCTAAACTGGCAATATGGGTAAGTTTTCCCCCCAAAGTTCTTAATGTGTTGCTTTGTTTTAGGAATAGTTATGGCTTGTATAGTGTAGTTCTACTTGTATAGAACCTCCACCTGTCTTATTAAATATGAAGGCAGTTTAGAGGAGTGGGAGGTTAATACTGGACCATTCAGAAGGTGGAATGAACTGTGGGATAGTTGATGGGGCAGTTCTGTTGCCTGTCAAATTCCACAGTGTTATTTCTGGATCTGGTTTGGATGGGAGAGATAAGGGTACTAAGTTGATTTCATTTTACAGATAAAGTGATCATTCCTAGACTTTTTAATGTGCATTCACTGCTCCACCTCAGAGGACCTACCTGCCTGATATTGCATCTTTAACAGAACATTTGAAGAGTGTGGGAATTGCCATTACTAATCTAAGACTTTGCAGCATACCTTATTCTTCTTGACAATTTTTAAAGGATGCACTTTTTAACCTGCATTTTAAGCAAAACTCTAGTAGTGTACTAATAGATTGAGAAATATTGTGTTATGTACTCTATTTATGTTCAGAAACTTCACCTCTCCAAACAATTTTTAGCCAAAAAATTTAATACTTCTCATTAAAGAGAGGCTTGTATATGCTTGAGTTCGGTTTTACAGCTGAAAGAGGTAGAGGTAATATTTGTGATGTTAGCGTTAGAATGCTCTGCATCTATTCTAGTTAAAAGTAGTACTTCTTAATTTGTGGTGAGGATGAAAAAGTACTTCCAAGCTTGCTTCTGTTTATTTATTTTATTTTAATATTCTTCAGTCTACCAACTGGCTTTGCGTAACTTAAAACATGTTTTGAGCGTTTTAACTCAAGTGCGACTTCTTGTAGGAAGCTGGAATAAAACCTTCTTCCTCGTTATCAGGATATCTGAGCTTTCCTGCTTAGAAAGAAGTAGTAGAACATGAAATTCATATTGCAATTCTTCCTTTGCTTTGAGGATGCTTAAAATCTCAAGCAACAAACGAGTTCTGTCTTAGTAAGACAACAGTAATCACAGAGATGAATGGATTTGACAGGAAGATGCAGCAACTTCAGAGATACCTAAACATGTGCAAGGAGAAAGATTGATAGAATGATCAGCGATCATGTGGCAGAAATTGTTACATAGGAATCTCTTAAGGTTTATCATCTTCCCTGTTGGTGAATAATTTCACTCCTCCTGAAGAAATAATTCTATGAGGTCAATTGGAAAAGAAAAGCCTGTGAAGGTGTACTGTGACAGAAAATCAGTTTGGGATTGTGAGGCTGAGCTGCAGAAAGTTGCAAATGTCTAGTCCAGATACGTAGGCACTTTGTCAGGAAAATGTCTTGAACCCATAATGTGTTGCAGAGGTTATGGGATTGTTTGTTCCCTTCACATTTGAGTTCATGAGGGTGACCTCAGTTGACAAAAATGGGAAAACTAACAGTAGCAAGCTTCTAACAAAGGGAAGCTATTAAAGTCTCTGATGCTGAAGTCTACTACACGTATAGTGCTGAGATAGCTTGCCCTATAGCTAAGTCTTGAAGAGGACATTGGCATTCTTATACTTGTTTTTGTAGAACTCTTGACACTGTAATGTATTTGAGAATGTAAATCCGATTTTAGAGTTTTGCTGTTTTTTTAAGTAATCTTCTGTGTTGTGGCATGTTAAATGCATTTACTCTGGCTTTGAATCAAACTTAAAGATGATGCTGTTAAAAGTCAGGGAACTGGTTTTGTTGTCGCATGTTCTGATGCTTGTTACAAAATCTTAAACCTAGTGCTGCAGCTGTACTTGTTTATGTAGTTCTACAAGCTACAGAGCAACTGCTTCAGCAGAAATAACTGCCTTATTGATATGCAGTCTTGTTACTCATGTGCAGTAAAATGGTAGGGGAGGTCATAATCTGTTAGTTGTATATTCTAAATGACTTTGAATCTTATTGTATGTATTTGTTAGCAAAATACCTGTGAGAGCTAAGTTAGATTCTGCTCAAATTTTGAATAATGGAACTTTTTGAATGGCTTTTTAGGACACTGCAGGTCAGGAGCGATTCAGAACACTAACACCCAGTTACTACAGAGGTGCACAGGGTGTTATTCTAGGTAAGTATAACTTTGCTGTTTTGAATAATACTTAGTGGTTTTCTACTGCATTTGAATTATATGAACTCTATGTAATCTTTCTGTAATATCTAATTGATATAAAAAATTACTGGTGTCTAAATCTGTATGTTCAACAGTTGATACTAAAGCATTTAGAGTTTGATATTGCACCTTTCTCGTGCACCTTTCTCATGCAGCCTATCTAATGAGTCTTGAACTACTGGAACAGGTTGCCCAGAGAGGAGGTGGAGTCTCCTCTGGAGATCTTCAAGGCCCACCTGGATGCAACCCTGTCTAACATGCTCTAGGTGACCCTGCTGAGTGGGGAAGTTGGACTAGATGATCTCCAGAGGTCCCTTCTAACCTTACTGATTCTATGATTCTGTGATACTGATTTAGTATGAGAGAGTGCTAACTGTTTTTCAGTGGACAATTTGGAGCTTTTCTGGTACTACTAAGACTTTGCACTTTATTTACTACTGCTGCTTTTTGCCTGTGCTTGGTAAGCCTAGAGTCAGATTTTTGTTCTGTCCTCAGAGACTGTTCTTTCTCTTTTGGGTATGTATGCAGCCTTCCCTTCTGCACTCCTGCCCCCCTGGTCCTTTTTTTTCTAATGAAATTACCATAATCTGGAATTTTTTTTTTTTTTTGCCTTCTTGTACTGAAGGGGGTATTATATTGTCAAAATCACTTAAAGATTAGTTGGGAGTATAAAATGCACCAGTCAAAGACCCAGGCCAAATCCCATAATTGCAACTTTCTAATGAAATATCTTCCTGTTCTTCTCTGTATGAACACTAGTAACTATGATGCACTGAGCTCTGAAGTTCTGCTTCTCTGCTGTGAGAATTGAGGTGTTATACTATAGAAATTAAGGACAGAGAAGGTTGGAAGTTTTTTGAGTTTGTTTATTTTTAAGTTATCTCTGACTTCAGAGGGTTCTTGATAAGACTGGCTGTACAACTAGTGTGTCTGGTTAAGCTTTTAACTTGAAATAACTTGTGATACGGAACTGTTCCTGGTAGGTTTTGTTTTTGTGTGCGCTGTTTCCCAACTTTAAGGGGCATTTTCTTCCAAGTACAGTGAGAGGTGACGTCAAGACATGTGGAAGCAAGTGACTTGACAAGACTTGGTGGTACTTAACTTGCTACTAACTGCTGAGAGCCCTAAAAGTAAGGAAGCACAGTTTGGGAGCCAGAAAGTTCTGCTGTTGAGATTATTCAAAGAAAAAATTAGAGAACAATCTTCTCTTCCTGATAATGCCTGCATTAAACAACTTCCTAAAGATGAGATTATCTGTTAAAGCCAAGCCGTAGGTTTGGTTAAAACCAACTTTTTATGCAAGTCTGGCCATGGGAAATGAGAATATGAAGGAAAAAATAGTTCTGTAGCTTGCAGTGGTGTCTATGCTAGCTGTAAATTTAGGTAGTCATCTGGGTGGTAGTTTTTAAGGCTAACAAGATCTGCTTTTTATCTGCAGTTTTTGTTCTTAGGTTGTCTTATTGCTTATCTTGCACAAACGCAAATAGTTCGAAGCACTAAAATGCTGAGAACCCTCTAGTAGTGTTCAGAAATTCACTGGGATTTTTTTGAGGATCAGAGGTTACCAAGAAAAAGCAGTTTATTTCCTTACCTAAATGTGCAACACAACCGCAGTGTTACACAAGTCTTAATTATTACAGGTGAGAGAGAACAACTCAGCGCAGAGAACTGTCATCCTTTTGGCATATCTCTTGTGTAATGAATGTTGTTGTTAGTAAGTATGCTGCACCAGAGGTCTACAAGTGTATAATTCTTCAGAGAATAGTAGTCTCCAGCCAGAAAACTAGGTTGTCTAAACATAAATTAGTCTAATATTTGGTGATCTGTTGTTCTCAGAGTTGCTCAGCATTAGTATCATCAGTGGTTGTTGGAATCCTTGGAACTCCTCCTTGTGTTTCTATTCAGAAAGATATCATTTTTGCTTATTTAGTAATGAAAGCTGTTTCTTGGAAAAAAAAGTGTGCAGTAATATTGCTGATATCTTCCAGTTTACGACGTCACAAGAAGAGACACCTTCGTGAAGCTGGATAACTGGCTAAATGAACTGGAAACGTACTGCACAAGGAACGACATAGTTAAAATGCTAGTTGGAAACAAGATTGATAAGGTAAACTGAAATTAACTGTGGTGAATAGTCTGTTACTGTGTATTGGTCATACTACATTTTAATACCATGTCTTATTACAGGAAAACCGGGAAGTTGACAGAAACGAAGGTCTCAAATTTGCAAGAAAACATTCCATGTTGTTCATAGGTATGTTGCAGATATATACAAAGATCTTGATTTTTTTCTTTCCCGTTACATAATGAAAATGACCACTCCTACAGGACCTAGTCTTTATACATACAGTCTAATTAATGATACTTCTCATTTGCAGTAACTGCAAGGGTAATGAGTATTCTAATCTTTAAGATTGTCTCTAAACATGTCCAGATTTTGAGTTGAATTGTAGATGAGTGCTCTGAGATGTGTAAGGATTAAGGGTGGAATACTGGCCCTATTGTGGTCTGACATACCTGTTTTAGCATTTTTTGAAGCTTTGGTAATTTGTCTGATGTTCCAGAACTATTTGCTGTATTAATAACAGTTGCAAAATGAAAGATGGAAAACTGGTGCTAATGGCTAGCTTTCAGTATAGCAAAGGGGCTGGTACTGCCAGAATTCTGCATTAAAACCAGGATGTAGTGTTGTTAACTTGTGCAAATGGTGGGTGGAATGGGATAGTGACTTAGACGTGACTGGACAAAAGATATTGGTGTCATCTTGCTGCAGAATGAAGTGGATCTTGTATTTAAAGCCTTGTGATGATAAATGACTCTTCATGTACAAGTTTACCTGTTTCATTTAAGGATCAGCAAGGATTACTTTAAAGGATGACTTCAGTGGCAAAGCAGTTTGAGAGTTCCTGTACTTCAGATCTGTGTTTCTGCTCTCAGATGAATGATATGCTTGTCTAGTACCTTGCTGTGTGTGTTTCTGGCTTTGGTGTCAGAGGTAGAAACAGAGGGAGCTTGAAGTTGGGATGCAAGCAGTTATGTGCATGGAAGATGAAAAGAAATGAGGCTTAAAATATATGTAAAAATGAGCTAGATATCTACAGAGCTGTATAGAAGAGTAGGGCAATGTTACATTAAACAGTTACAGATGTTAGCTCTTTGCTTTCATAGTATACCAAGTGAACAAAAGTTTCTTGCATTTAACTGAAGTAAGGATCCTGAATGAGATTACCTAGAATTCTGCTAATTGTAAAACAAATGAGATCCTTTATTACTGGATGAACTGTATCATGGAGACTGATGCAGAATCACATGCTACAGAGTTCCTTGCTGCTTATGATCTGATAGTGCTGTGGTTCTGATTGTGTGGAGAACTGAATTGGGGAATGGTGACCAGATTCATCAGACATTTTGAGGTGGTAGAGCCTGCCTTTCTACTGAAAGTTTTGAGCGTTTAACAAGCAGATGAAAATAAAGCTGGGCTGTAATTGTCTCCATGTAGTCCAGTGATGTTCATCTTTGGAAACCATTTTTTATAGGAGTGTATTTGGAGTTACTGTCTTATCTGGCAATACGAGTTTGCATATCTGCTAATTTTGGTATAGTTACATTACTGTAGAATGTGTTACAGAAGTACAGTGTTCTGTTGCATACTGGATCTTCTTTTCAACAGTTGAACTTGCTAAAAATTCTTGCTAAAAACTATACTAATAATGAAGATATCTGAACTTATGATTGTGTATGGTTTGGTAATAAGTCAGAAATTCCAGATATGTTTGTTTGTTTGATTGATTCTAGAAGTTGTGGTAAGTTGAAGTTGTAGATTAACCCTTAACTGAAAGAAGAACTGCTGAGCAAGTTATTGGTGGAAGCTGTGCTAACATCTGATTTCTTGCATCCCTTCTCCAGAGGCAAGTGCAAAAACATGTGATGGTGTACAGTGTGCCTTTGAAGAACTTGTTGAAAAAATCATTCAGACTCCTGGACTGTGGGAGAGTGAGAGCCAAAACAGAGGTGTAAAGTTATCAAACAAGGAAGAAGGTTATGGAGGAGGAGCATGTGGTGGATACTGCTCTATGTTATAAACTTTGGGAAGCTTATTCTTTGCATATTTAAACAGATAGTGACATCTTTCTGTAAATAAATTCATTAAATGCTATTTTTAGGGACCTTGCAGTTTGCACATATTTGTTTTGTATCATGGCAGTGAACGCTTGTAGGAAAAATGTTCTGCAGCTTTCCCAGTTTGAAAACATTATGATAAGCATGCCCAATTTGCAGTCTTCAGGTTTTTATAAGTAGCATAAATAATGTGCAAGAACAAATGCACTCAATTTTATGCCCATATACATTCATCATGTAACTACTCTAAACAGATCCATATAACACATAGACATTACTGCATTGTCTGCTTTTTGTCTCATTTTTTAAATACTCTTGAAATTATAGAACTATATAGTATGCACAGAACCTGAAAACCGTGCAAATTAAATACTACATTTCATCTCTTCTAGTAAATGCTTTTTTTTATGGTATTAAAAACAGCACGATTATGCAGTTCTTAGACAAATCTGCTAAATTTTTGTCTTTCAGCAGAGCTGTCTAAAATATGAACTGGCACAGGCCATAGTTAGTTTCGGCACCTTTTTGAAGAGATGCTTTGAAAACTTCAGTTGCAAAGCTGGGGGATGCCCTTTTTTCTTTTTAATCATTGCTTCAGTTGACTGCTTAACTGGAGTTTTAATCCTGTGATATTTATATACTAAATTCATGGTACTCTTGCACTCTAGGTTTTTATGATGCAGTCTACTCTAGACCTGCCACAGAAAGTCTTCATTTTGGCAAAGGGTTTGAATGATATCTTTTTTTCTTTCATTGTGAATCAGTTTGCCACAGTTCAGTACAGACACCTAATTTTCCTAAATGTTTATAATGTAACTTAATCTCAAACTGTAATTCACTATAGCTGTGAAGATCTGTATCAAGTCTGCTTTGTGTGGCTACTTGTTCAGAAATAGAACTTCCTGTCCCAGATACTAAATGGGAAGTTATACGGCTTTTGGATCTCTGTATGGAAAATGCTATTGCAATGAGTATTCACTTGAATTTACTGTAATGAAGCCAATGGTTTGTTTCAGAAGACTTGTATAGACTAATAAATTTTTTTTCCACAGTATTCAACTTTTCTAACCTCTTCCTATTGTAGAGTTGTATATTTTCTAGTACATATAGTTTGAAAAAGGTCACTTTTTAAAGAGGGATTATTTCTGATCTCTGAAGGATAAGACAAGGATGCCATATTAACTTTTAAAAATGATCACTATAGTGCAATGGGAAGCTGCACTACTGGGCAGTTTCTTGTAAATATAGTGATTTACAGTACCTTTTATTACTGCAAGGTTTTGTGTACATGTCAGCATACATGATTTGTATTTTGCAGCACATTTGGCTGCCTGTGTTAAAATACACTTTATTCTTCACATGGAAACTTTTTCTATTCTGTTTTACACTTGCTAGAAAACAATACCAAAATTTGAAGACTTAACCATGCTAGTTGTTTTTACCAAATATTGTATCTATAGTATTGTTAATGTAGTAGGATAATTTAAATATGTAAATGTAATATTGAATACACATGCATATTGTATTAAAGTGTTAGATTTGTATTACTGTTTCATGATACAGCATATGTGGGCTGAACAAGTCTTGTTAGTATTGAGGTTACAGTGGATTTGTCTTGTGTAGGCTAGCAGCTAGAGAAAACTTGTAGAAGCATTAAAACTCTGAACAAGCGGCTGTTAACTTTAGTATTATTTCAGTAATACTGGGCAAAGTATCATAATGCTGGCAGATGCCTGTAATGTGTTTCCATGCTTGTTCCTCCTCCCTACCCCCCTCACCCCGCCAGTGTGGGTGCATCCTTATATCAGGAAGAAACTTAGTTTTCCAGTTTCTCATGAAAAGTCCTTTTATCACAGGACCTGGACTCATCATTCATTCTGCCTTTGCCAGTTCTGACAGCTTCCTTTCCCAAAGGAAGGGACTGCAGGATGCTCTGAATAGTGGGTATTGTTCTGCAGAGAATCAAGTCACTTGCTCATTCGCTCTTTGCTTGCAAAATTTTTTAGGGGAGCAAGGGAGAGGAACATCTTGAAACAGCATATTTAGCTAGACTAAAAACACTTAGTCATCTTTATGACATTCATTTTTACTTTTTGTAAGCAAACATTTTCTAATTGACTTGTAAGTAACTTTCCTGTCGTTTTCCTCTCTTAAGCATGTTTATGTACCTGAGGAATGGCCTCTCCTAGAGTCTTGCCTCACTCCTCTATTGCTCTTTCAAGCTGTGCACTGGGAGTTGATGCCCTGTGCTTCTAATACTTGTTAGAGCAAATATTGTATCAATTACTTTATTACTCTGATATTTCTATTAATGCTTGCTGAAACTCTTTTTTGGGGGGCTGCCATCTTTCACATGACTTCTCTACTTTCAAAACTGTTTTTCTTCATCACAAGTAAGTGTTTTATTACCATTTTCTACAAGTATGCTTCCAGTGTTTTAACTGTAATATAAGCATCTATTAAAACTAGTGCTAGCTGTATCATAACCTCTGCTTAATACTGCAATAAGGGTCATTTCTTTGCTGTGAAATATTGGATATTGCTGTCAGGAAAAGTATGCAGGGGAGAGATTCTGTGTCCAGTCTACCTCAGCAGGTAGCTGAGCAATAATAGGGATTGCTGCTGTTTGTTTTTTTCATTAAGTAATGCAAATGTGTCCACTTCTGTGGCCGCAGTTTTATAAGAAAATACTAAAACAGAATAAGACATAACTGAGAAATTTCATGTAATCATAAAAGATAAAAGCTAATTTATTTCCAGTTAACTTATTGTGTCTCCTCAATATTAAAAATTTTGAGAAACAGTTAAGTTCTGGTGGTTTTCCGTAGACTTAATGCTAGGCTGGAAGAATTTGTGTATACTAGGCTAGAAGATGAGACGGTTACCTCTTCTCAAAGTTTACATTTGAATACTACTGAATGTTGGTATGATTTTTGTCTTGGATTTCTCCTTTTTTTTTTTTTTTTTTTTTTTTTTAAAAAAAAAAAAGTCTTCTGATGGAGATCAAGATGCACTTATTTCACAGTTTTGCTGGTGAGGCTTTTATACAAAGGACATCATCACTTTCCCACTCTCCTACTGCAATAATGAGATTAACAGCTGGCTGAAAGTAAGTCTTAACAAAATGAAAATGAGTTCAGCAAGTACCCAAACAATACCAGCAACTGTCTCCTCAAACTTGGCAGAACTTCAGGAAGTGGTCGTGTTCTTGCTGGCACTATGTACCATAGTGACAACTGCACTGTAGGCTTTGTTAGTCTCTGTCTGCTGGTAGTCTAAAGGGTATATAGTGAACTACAGTAATCCCTATAGTGCTGCCCTACAGCTTTGTGCAGTATAATAATTGGATATCTTGAGCCTGAACTGTGTTTTTTTCTTCTTTTTTAAGCACTTCAGATGAAACTTGACCAACCTCTGTGATCAGCACAAGTTACTACTATACTACTCTTTGGCTAATGAGGAACTGATTTGAGTGTTCAAGGCACTACATCCAATCTGTCTTGTTCAAAGCTTCTGTACTGTTTTCTATTATCTCAGTCTGTGATGAAGGTGTCAGAAATTAATGTTAACATGAGTAGAGGTTCCTTATGTTTCCAGATAAGTCATTACACGGTTCGTAGAGCTCATTGAACCTTCAAGGGCAAAATATAACATGTTTTTCCTGGTCACTTTCCAACAGCCTTGGTATTTGGGAAGAGAGCTGTACATTAAAACTGTCTCAATTTAGTAAAGTTTTTCTATGCTTTCTTTTGAGTACCTGAGGCACCTTAATTATTAGTTGTTGAAGGGTTATACAGGCAAAGAACCATAAGAGTGTTTCCAAACATACTGTTTGCTTACCATCTATGACTGACCTAAATGCAAGAGTAGGAAGTTTTGTCCTTGTTCTCATGCCAGAGTTAAGATCTGGTTCTCCTTTTAAGCTAAAATGGTCATGGTGCTTAACCATGGCGGTTAAGATTTTTCTGTTGTTACTAGTTTCTATGCAAATTTAGAATGATAAGATTTCCTATGCAAATTTAGAATGATAAGATTTCCTAGTGAAAGTCTGGAACCTCTGGGCTGGGTTGATCAATTCTGGATATATATCAGGTAGTAGTATATCTGTATGTGAGACTGTGTGTCAAAAATTCACTCAAACAGTCTTAGGATTTTAGTCAAGTTTTTAATAATGATCTTTCAAATATTTTGTGATGTAATGTGTTGGAAGGCAAAACATTATTCAAGCCTTGGCAATAAAGCTTGAATTAAATTAAAAAGATATGGTGGCTTTCAAGACTCTGCAAGCACTATTAATATAGGCTGTCCTGTAACTTTACTGTGTTTGGGGCAAAGCTTGTAGGGACAGAGAGGACTTTGTAAAGCAGCAGATCTAGTTGGAAAAGACAGACAAGCGTTTAGGCACAGAAGTCCTTCTTCAGGTCTTTGAAATTGCTGCAATAATGCTGTTGCACATATTTGCCTTGTTTCTAGGTGTATTAAATCAGAATGTGCACTTTTCAAGATGAGAGTAGCAGTCTTCCAAATGTACTGAAAATTACTGTGTATTTCATAGTAGTAGTAGTCAGAAGCAATAAAAACTTTGAAATGCTTTTTCTCTGCCCTCCAAAGAAGTCACAGTGAATACAGATTGGAACATTTTATGATGTTTGCTGAAAGTCTAAACTCATCCCTTGTTTGCAGCCTTGGTCTGAGAAAACAGCTGGGAAGGACTTTAAGACATCATCTTTCTCTCTCTCTGCCTTAAGAAAGGATCAAGTACACTTGAACCGTGTGTGTGTGTGCTAAAAGGAAACCCAATGATGAAGATTTTATTGCCTCTAGTGACAACCTCTTCCACTGTTTTTGTGGCCTTAATAGAAAGCTTTTACTAATATGTAACTATCTCTACTGTAATGAGTGCATACCCACTTCAGCTCCACAGAAATCAGTGTGTGTGGATGACTGCTTGATGGAACAAAGCTTAAGGTTCTTTCATTTATGACACATAAAATGAGGAATTGAATTTCCTTTTGGACATGGAAGCTAGTTATTGTAAAGTATTGCCTTTCAATTTTTTTGCGCTGTTGGGGTAATACAGCGCAGAGCTAGTAATGTAATCTCTCTCTAAGCCTGCTTTTTATATCTGTCTATCTATATGTATGTATCAGTCTCTGGAAATGAACCATACCAAAGAGCTTAAATCTAGTAATAGACTCAGTTCTTGGTGTGACTCTGGGGAAAGCAGCTTAACTGCTTTGTATCTCTGTGGCCCTATTTTATATACAGGAAAGCATCTTGAAGGATTTTTTTTTTTTTTCCCTCTCATTAAAAGTTTCTTTCTTAATGAATGTAGGTAGCCAGAATATTACAGAATGCCTATTGTAGAGTTTTACCTTCTAGCTGAGTCTTGAAAAACTGTGATATTGTTGCTAGTTGCTTTGAGCTTAGGCAAATTCTTGGGCATCATCAGTGCTAGCTGTGCCCTGCTGAAAGGGTATTAAGGGAAAACAAATGCAGAGGAGCTCCTCGTTTCTCTGGCAGACGAAGATTTTTCTATTTAAGTATATCATACAATTCAGAATTGCTACACTTCAGTTAATTAAATGCATGCTTTTTTTATTTACTCTGTGCTTATGCTTCTATCTTGTCCCAGGCCTGCACATTAAGGCACTTGATGGCTCTGGGCACTCCCTGCGGACTTGGGGCACTTTACTGCAGCGTTTAGCCCTGTCAGCGCTGTATGGTTGAAATCCTTTTGAAATGGCTGCTATTAATATGTTAGCAACCACATGTGAGTGATTAACATTAGTGTGGTTTCCTTATACTTAGTGGAAAATTCTAGGTCTAATGTTAATTTAGTAATAAAAGGATATTAGATTTGAAATATTTTAGGGATGTTCAATCTTACAGGCATGGCTGAAGTTGAGAAAGGAAGACTGCATAGCGCTGAGACAGCAGTGTAGTTTAATGGAAGTTTATTCGAAAGCATACTGTGGCATTTGGTAATTACTTGCAAGCCCTCAGTGTCTGCATTGGAAGGGGGATTACTTTGATGTATTTAATAGCAACAGCTGTGTTTAAATAGTTTCACTATCCATTAGGCACAGGCAAGGAGTTATGTACCTTCTGAAGACTTAACACTGCTGAAATAACGCTCTAGAAACATATGCCTTGTTGAAGCACAGTGCTCCGAAATCCGTCCTGCGCTGGTCAGAATGATCAATAATAATGATAATAGAGGGGCTGCAAGAGACGTGCTCGGTGGCTTGACCTACAGCTGCAGCACGGACAAAGTCTCCTGTGTCTGTCCTTGTAAGTAGCATGCTGCTCTCCTTTCCCCTTCATCCCTAGACGTGTTTACAGATATGGGGAAGTGAAGTAGAAAATTAGGAACGGAAAAGGGTGAAAAAAGTAGCCCTGTGAATGTGCAAGATAGGCTACTCTTCTCTCCCTTCCCCAGTGCCAAACAGCAAGACAGATTAGCATAAAGGTCCATTTTTTTGGGACTTCATTGCTCTAGTGCATGTGCATTGAATGAAAAATGATACCTAATCATGTGTAAAATAACTTTAAGATGTGAGAGTGCGTGTGTGTTCTCGTGCTGCATAGCCTCTGCCGCCTTTGCAGACCTTCCTGTAGACTTAGCAAGGGTTACAGGAGTTTGCCACCAAGCACAAATCTCTTTCCTCTGGAGCTTTTATCTTTAAACTGACCTATTGAGAAATTTCCCCTTTGCCTGTGTGTAGTGACTTTTATGAAGTCCTGTCAAATCTCCTAATTCTGTTTGGTCTTGTGGTGCAGTTTTCTTTTATCTCCAAATCAGCTCTCCAAACTTGCCAAAGAAAACACCGAGCACTATAGAAAGACTATTTTAAATGAGGTTGTGTAGATGAGCCTTTTAGGAAAGAAAAAAGTTAAAATGACAATGTGTTTTTCATATCTTTTATTTTTAAAAAAATCTTTTTAATGCTCTGACTAGAGAATAAGAGGAAAGAGATTGTGGTTTCAAGGGTCCATACTGAAATTTTACATTGCTCAGTTAATATGGGGTAATGAAAACGCTGTATCTTTATTTAAAAGCTAACATGAATATTGAATATTGTAATAAAATATTTGCAGGAATAAGTAAAAAATGTTGCAAAATGAGACTTTCTAAACTGATAGATGAGAGAAGGAAGATAAATATTTTTGTCTTTGGCACCTACAGTTATCCATTACCATAGTATATAAGCTTTCCACAATCAGTAGCTCTCAGCAATGCTTTGAGATAGGCTTGCAAAATCATTGAGAGGTATTAATTTCTGTAGCATTTAGATGCCAAACTCCCTCTGAGTATCTGGGCACAAACTATTTGTGTGAAATCTCACAAGAAGACAGAGACAAACCTGGAACAGACCTGGTGTGTCCGAATTCCCACCTACCATTTTTGCTGCCACCTGATTCTTTTCCTGTAATGTGATAATATGCTGAACTTTAAAGAGGAACCTTGCTGTGTAAAAGCTACACTTAGTAGGGGCTCTGGATGTTGAGGGAAATAGGGATTATGGCCTGATCCAGAAGCTTGCGTACCCAGGTTTGGCTGTACAGTGTTCTTAGTGCTATGACTTTGTCGTGATTTGGGGCTAAGAGAGCATGCAGTTACGTTTCCTCTGGATTAGAGCAGGTCTGAGTTTATGGCTGAGACTCAGTTCAGTCCTTGGGTTGTTACAGCCTGGCTCCTGGAAAGATAATTTGGTTGGTGCATAGCTAATGTGGTTGAATCTTACAATGGGTTCATCTTACCAAATGATCCCGATGTCTCTGTGGAGTTTCTCTGGCTTTTTGCTCAGCATTCTGTATGAGTTTGTATTTATTGCTGTGAATGTTACTAGCAGTGACTTAGAATTTTTACAAACCCTTGATGCAAATGGCATAGTGTCATGCCTGCACTGCTCTCTGAGATACCTGCTTGACATTGACCTTGTCAGTAATGTCAGCTTAATCTATTGGAAATGGGTTTTACTGATACCGTATAGCATGTGTGGGGTTTTTAGAATGTCTGATACATCAAACTATGGAAAAACAGTCTTTCCAACCACATGCCACTTTGTCTTAAAGAAGGAATTTGCCTCAAAGAAGGAATATAGATTTGCTTGGTAAGACTTACTGTCAACAACTGTTTAAAATGTTTTAGTGACTAATTCTGTACTGCTGTTTATCCCAGCTTCTGGCCAATCCCATTTAAAGATTTCTGCTCCTGACATGTCTCATGTTGCTGCATGTCCCTCTTGCAGCTAATTTTGAGGTTACATGCAGTTCTGAAAGATACAAAAGCCCTTAGCAATCTTGGCCGGATGTCTGTAGATAATTTCAGTCTCTGGCATCCTTCTGATCTCCTGTGCCTCCTAACAGCACAGAGATTAAAGTATGCTTCTGTTCTTTATTATTTGAATATGGTATCATCTTCCTACTGCATTGTCTGGAATTAGTGTCTGTGTAGCTGGCCTGTAGCAAGATCTTGCTGCTTACCTTTTTCAATAGTGATACGGCACTGTAACTTCTCTATTTTTGTGAAATACCAGTGGAATTTAGGATTTATTAGGTAGTTACCAAATGACCAGGCATCTCCCCAGCTAGCTGTTGTAGGATATAAATTATCTAAATCTAGATAATCTTACTTAGGAATCTAGGTACTAAGAGCTGTTTGTTCTCAGTAGAAATTCCTTCACGTTCTCCCCAGTTATAATGGATTGGAAACTCTTTTGTGGCGAGGAGAAGGAAGAGTTCAGGCTGGGTTAGGCGGAAGGAAGTAAGCCTGACAACTGGATATACTCTGCCTCTCTGTGCTAGCCCCGGGAAGGCTCGGGAGCCTGCTGCTAGTGCCCCAGCTGTAGCTGCTACAGCAGGTGGGAATAGGAGAATGTTCTGCTTCTTGCACGTTTATCTTGTTTGTCCTACTAATCATATTCCTCTCAATCTTTTTTTAAATATTCAAACTGGAAATAGAGTTCTAGGGCACAACAAAGGTTGTAAACTTCTGGGAGTCTTGCATTCACACAACTACAGTCTTTTAGCCTGTTGATGATTTCTCCTCTCTTAGTCCTTGTCTGAAATGTTGCTTTTCTTTTGGGCAGTAACACAGAGGCTTGGGGAGGGGTTTCCCGTTCAGATCAGAGGCAAAATCTCTCAGCAGAATTCCCTGAAGGCTGCAAATGCAGCTCTTTCTGCTTTGCAGATGGAGAAACTGAAGCCTTGCATGCATGCTGACTTCAAGCGTAAGCTGGCGTATTTTCTTTAATCTTAGCATCCCACCTTTGGTTCAAGTTGGCTGTGTGGAGAAGGCCAGAGAGAGAGAGAGCACAAAGAGGGACTTGCATAAGGCTGGACAAAAATGATGATTTTTATCCTGAGAGCTGAATGGCTCCAGATGGCTTTTGTTGTATAGTATAAACCCCCGCTTTGTCTGAGCCTGTGTCAGAATTAGCAGCCTGGCTGGTCTGTTCGTGTTCTCAGCACGCTGCTCCGTGTGAATTCCTGGTCGCTCTGCAGATTACTGTGAAATTGTAGATGAGGAGGCAACCTCCACAAAGAGTAACTCACCACAACAAGCAGATGTTTAATCACAGAGTAAACTGCATGAGATAAAAGCAGCAAAGGGGGAAGAGCAGAACTGCTTTTAAACTAAATGCTTTGCAAAGTCTCTTCCATAAGATGGCAGCAGCTTGTTTCATGAGCTGGGCTGGGAGACTGATGTGAAAGGCTGGAAGCCCTGTCAAACAGGCACTCGCTCTTCATAGGTTTTACCTCCATTTGCTTGATACGTGTCCCTTATACTTGTCCTGCTGTAGGTTAGTCAGGACAGTTACTTTATGTGATAAAACATTTACCTTTTTTTATTTTTTTTTTTTTTTGCTGGCAGGAGTGTTTTAATGCAGACACAAATGCTAAGAGGCAAACTGCATGGGAGACTTGTTAGTATTGAATTACATTTCTGCATGCACAGTGGTTTACTGCACAGTACGTGGAGCAATGCGACGGCACACGGCCTCTTTTGGATTTTTAAGAAGTTATTTACTTTGCGCAATTATTTCATTAAAAACTGCTCAAAGAAGCTTTGCTGTGAGCAAAAGTAGGAAAATAGCTGGGACTTTTCTTTATGAGTGAAATGGAGATCTGTTTCATGCCACAGCCTAACCAAGCACTTACTTTCTTTTTAGGAGGAGATAGTTGAGGTGGGGGGGGAAGGATTTTTGTTCTTGTCCAATAAAAGGCAGTACAAGAAAAACACTTCAGAAAAACTATTTTCTGAAACCTTTCTACAGGAAGAACTTTCATGTGTTTTCATTTTTAAAAAGTTTTCTGTATTTCCAGTGACACGTGGTTATATGTGCAGTGCATATTCATGCAGCTTGACTGTTTCCTAGCCTCCTGGTACAATTTCTCTGCAGATAGGCCTCAAACACTTTTACAGCTAGTACCAAATATTTAGTAGTCAGAAAATGCTCAGATACTCTCAAATAGACTAAGTGCAAATTATGAATTATTTTCTGTGTGTGTTTTGCTTATTCTGAGTGGCTGGAAAACATGGGAGGAGCTGAAAACAGCCTATTTTTGACTTTCTCTGGTGCTTATGTTTACTGGCTAATGTTAGTCATCTGTTTTTGTTTCCTGTGGCCCATTAGAATCCAATCCATCAAGCACACAGGAACCGGCTACAAAGTTGTAAACTTGAGGAGTGGGAGGAATGAAACTCTGGTATTCATCTTCCATTCACTTTTAAATAAAACTGTTCCAGTTCTGCAGTTCCAATTTTTGCGTGTTGATGGAGTAAGGCCACTGGAGTATACTCCCAGCGGGGTCAGTCTCAAGCAAGCTCCAGCAGTGCTCTTGTGTCCTTCTTCCCAATTCCAGCTTTGGGGCGGTGGTAGCCCCAGCGCTCAGCGAATGAGCCAAAGTCAGCAAACGTGAATGACTTCTGTAGGCATTCTGCACGTCAACCCAGATTACTGGCAACTGCAGCCTGATAGTCTAATCCCAGAGGTGGAGTTAGGGACATATTGGACCTGCTTTTCCACCGTCTGCGATGGGTCACTTAGCTGCTTTTGCGTTCTCTGAATTTTGCCCCAGTCCTGACCAGATAAAGAAGGACTTTCAGTTTGCAGACTTTGGCCACTGGCAAAGTTTAAAGTCTTTGAAGAAGTTATGCTTGGCAAAAAATGCAGTATCTTAAGGGATCATTTCATTGTTACTGGTCTGCATGCAGTGTGTGCTGCCTAATTTACACCAAGGAGACTCCTGGAATGTGTCCTGGTGACTTCTTTCTTTCCAATTCTCTTGAAGGAAATAAAAAGAGAGATGAAAGGTTGTTAGAATAACATTTAAAATGTTTTATTTATTCTAGAAATGTTCAAATTCTTTCCAAGAGTCCATTCTGAAAAGTGTTCTTCACTTTTCAGCAGAGCCTTGTTCACCCCAAATTATTCTGATGATAGCATCCAGAGCCTCTGATCAGGAGGGCTCCAGAGGGCTTGGGGAAACAAGTGGAGTGAAATGAAATGGAAAAGTAAATCAGTGCAGCTCGGGGTGTAGGGAGAACAGTGGGTGTGCAAAGTCGGCTTTTGGCGCTGAGTGCAGGAACAGGTCGACACAGAGCTGCAGCTCTGTATCTGGAGGACTGAGTTCAAAGGGTCCAGTTTACTCAGCTTAGGTGGAGTGGATGTGATTGAAAGGAGATGGCCCAACATTTAGCTGTATATTAGCCTGCATAGGGCTTTTAATAGCCACACAATGCTTTATTTTTCTCTTTCGTTTTGCAAAGCTTTGTTATGGAGCAAGTTAATGACAATAATTTTGGTAGTAACTAATTCCTTAGAATAAATAGCTTTAAATCATGTTTCAAACATGATTTAAAACACCAAACTTTGTTTTGGTGTTTAGCCACAAATAACTCATGACAATATTTTTGTATTATAATACACCATAATTTACTTCTAGCAAGCATGTAATTCCTAAGAGACAGAGTGATATTCAGCATATATGTTCTTTGGTCCGCTTTTACATTGAATCCAACACAATGGGTACAGTTGAATGATTTAATGTCATCCTGAAAGAATTCACACAGGCTGCTGAAAAAGAAAACAGGCCATGGAAATAATTTGTAACTAAATGTGTCCATAAATACAGGGCTACAATGCACATAGAGGTTGTATAACACTGTCCCCTGCTGAACTTTTCAACAGTCGTGGAACTCTACCCTCCTGTGGGATAAGAAAGTATCCTGTTGGGTAAATTTGACTAAATAGTGAATTCTGTGAAATGCTCCTTTCATGTAGGACAGGTGGAAGTTTAAGGTTTCAGGACAGCTCAGGAGAAAGATTAGATTCATACCAAGCATTAAGGTATTCTGTTTATTGACACAATGCTGGTTTGAAGTAAGAGTGGAGAAATCCAAGAAATCTACTAAAACGTCCCTGCTGTAAACACGGGTAATGAGGGGAGTTTTCAGTTCTGTCGTGCATCAGAACAAACGGCGTGCTAGCTCCCGGGGTGTCCAAGGGAAAAATTATTCATTGGGTTGAGTGATAGCTCTGGTAGAGGTTGGCCTGCGGGGTGTATGCGCAGCTGGAGTCAGCTCTTGGAGCGAACGTGTGTTCCTGTGACGGGATCCTGACGTGACACGGGCAGTAGGCACTGACTTGCGTTGCAGCAGAACTGATAGAAATTCGATGTTCTCCTTGATCAGCCCAGTCAGCTGAGCCGCATAGTGGCATGATGCTTGTTTCATGAGAATTAAAACAAAACAAAAACCTTATGCAGTCACTCCTGATTTGCACGGCTTTAACCACACTGGCTTTGTTTTGATTTTGGAAGGTTATATTTCCAAGCTGTCGATTTTCAACTTGGAGACTGTTCTCCTTGTATTTACTGGAGAAATTGTGCATTTTTGTGTGCATTAGGATGTTCATTAATTCTGCTTTGTTTTAACTATGTCAGAAACCTATTAAAAAGGATTTATAAAACTTCCATGCCAGATATTTCAATATGCTTTAGACCATTTATTTTATTCTACTTTCAGCTTATTTTATTTAGAATTATACTTGAATGCTTTCCTGAACATAGGCCTGAATAAATCATTTTAAAAACAATGAAAGCAACTTCAACCAATACTCAAAAAGATATTGCTGAGCAAGTGTACTGCTTGTTATCTAGCTTCATCTGCTATTCTGGAAATAGTACCTATGGCAACCCTAAATCAGTGGGTTTCTTAATTATTTTTTAAATAAGTAAAATTGGCCGTGGCGCTGCAGCAGGATCTGCTGGTTAAAAAGCTTATGAGCCCGTGACTCCCACTGAAGTCGGGGGACTTTGTGTGCGGTTAAGGGTCTGAGCTGGGTGCTTTTTGGTGTGGAGTCCAGCCTGCAGTGAGGAAAAGAGTTCAGAATAGTGCCAGTCCTCTTGCAGCATGCCCTACAGAGGGGGAAGAAACAGGTTTGACTCTGAGGGTTTAAGCAACTTGCTATTTACTACTTTTCTAGTATCTTAAGGTAATAAAAAAAACTAAAGGGGCAAAATAGGAATAGGAGTTTTCCTTACCCAGTGCATTGGCACAGGCTGATAACCTTTACCTTAAAGGTGTCAATTCTTTGAGAAATCAATACTAATAAAATATGTACCAAGAAAAAGCCAATTTATGTACCAGAAATGACTACATATGTTACATAATTAGAATACCTGCCCTGACTTCTGAAATCTATCGCCGACAGGCCCTGCTTTTAATCTAGTGTCGTCTCTTCAGCTTAGGAAATGAAATGTAGCCCAGGAGCGTGTTATGAGAACCAGATGGAGGGCCTGGCTCGAGGGCGCCTTGCCTCCGAGACAGCACCTTGGCCCGCTCGCCGCGCAGCCTACGCTATACCTTCGAATGGTACCTTAATCCGTGATAAAGACAGCTCACTTTTCCAAAATCAAAACCATATTCGTCAATGGTAACCCCTTTCCAAAAAAGCACAGGCTACTTGCTCAGATATGTGCAGTTTGGAACAGCTTGTTATGAATAGCCCTAGATGACTACACGTGGATAAGATAAAATCATTCAACTACCTAATAAATAAATCTGAAAGATATTCCGAGATGATGCAAATTCAAATATGAACTTAATTTATTATCCCAGGGAGATGTTTGTTCCACCTTGCAGTCGCTGGATCCTGATTTATAGTACAAATTTTTAGGCTTAATTTTTTAAGGGAGAACACCTTTAAAATATAGCTGGTTGACCCAGCTCTGTCTGCCCAGTTAGCTTCATGCTGCTTAAATTAATATAGCTTGTTCAAAAATGTAGTCAAATGGATGGGATTTTAAGTCAGCAAGGATCCAGTTTTGGTAACTAAATGTTATTCCTACATGGTAAAATACCAGTGGAAGTAAAGTCAATAAACTCTAAAGGCAAATATATTAAATAATTCTTATGCATCATGATTTTCCTCTTGCCATCGAGGGAAAAGATTGTATTTTATACAGGAACTGAGATGTTTCCCTTTCTGTAGTCCTGTGTGGATTTAACTAAAGCAGCAACTAAGAGAAACAAGACGTTTCATAAAGAAAGCCTTGTTGATAATTATAGAGTGGTTGTAAGCGTATGTTCGTAGCCTTTATTTTTCTTGTTCAGAACTTTATTATGAATCTTTAAGTTTCAAATGGCTCTTGATACTTTGCATGTGTGAGAGATTTTAGGTAAATAAACATGACTTATTATTTTGGGACAATACTTCAAATATGTTTTAAAGGGTGAGTTCTTTGTCTGACCACATATAATTCTTAGAAATATATAAGCTAACTCTTCTAAACCAGATTATCAGGTTGTAAATAGTACAGGACAGAGCAGGAAGGAGAAATAAATGCTGTTTCTAGTTAAAGGTTTTAGCAAGTTACCCTTGCAATAAGCAGGGATAACTCTAGTTATTCTAAGTGTTTCAAAGTTAAGCACAAAACCAAGAAAATGCGGCGTTCATTTGTCGTATCACAAGCCACTTTTGCGGAAGAGTAAGAGTCCTTGACAGCCATCTTTTGAACAACGTGTTGTGCTTTTCATCTTCCAGGTATTAGATCAGGAATAGAAATTAGTAGAGGAAGATGCGAAACTGAATTCAACAGTCTCTGTCTTTACAAAAATAAAGTATCTTTTTGGCTAGAATTCTGCCAGTTGATTGCAGCCTTGTTGCTTTTTCAATGCCTCTCCGATGGTGTCATTCTTGTAATATAGCACTGCAGATGTGAACAATTTGGTAGTAGTAGCAACCTTCAAAACATAAGGCATTCATTGATCTAAAAGAAAAACTCTAAGCTGTGCAACCTCTTTTCTTTCCAGGTAGGGGCCTCTTTCATAAACAGTTTATTTTAAACCCACGCTCTTCTGAATACCAAGTGATATGACTGATGCCAGCCCATATGCTGTGTTATATGTCATAGTGGTTTGAAGCACTTTGTGCGCTGCGGAGTTATTTCACAAACCATTGATTCAAGAGACTGTGGACTTCAGAATAGCACGTTTTGAAACTTCGCAAGACTTAACAAAAGACCTTTAATCCGACAGGAGGGTGTGATCTTATGCAGTTTACAGTGCTACTGTTTACAGCAGCAACACATTTGATATATGGAGCTTACCTCTGGATATACGAGTGCTGCCTTTTGCTGCCTTCTATTACCTCCACCTTTGGCCAGAACTGCTAGCAAAATTATCCATACCAGTCCTTTAACTTTCATATTCAGAAGTCTAAAATTTCAGAGAGCCCCTTAAGCTGTATTCCCTCTGTTCTGAACTAGTACTATTTTAGTCAAGGAAGGAAGAAAATAAAAATGCCAAGTATTTTTTAAATTATAACAAATAACATTATTGATTTCTTAGATGCTGGGAAGCTGAGCACCTGTGGTCCTGTTCAGGTTGGTTCTATCTAAAGGTGTCATGCTGCTCCTTATGTATATTTTATTTGGGATTCCAACTACTTGAAGAAGGTTAGCCTACTAAGCATATACAGTGTATTTATTTTATTACACATCATTACATCGTTGTTTGATGCCCCATAGAGTTTTCAGGGTGGCTAAGAGTACAAGCAAAAGAGCAAATATTGACCATTAACAGCTGCCACTTAAACCAGGCCTAATACAGTAAAGGGAAAAACTGTTATCATGAGATACTTTGGTGCCAGCAGTGAAACTTGCCCATGAGTGGTAAGACGAATGGAAAGGGCTGATACAGTTTTGTTGTGATTTGACTCCATGTTGTAGGTCTTGAAAAGCAGATGGTCTTCTGGAAATACTGCAGTGAGAGGAAGGTGCTGGCAGAGCATCTCTGTAAGGGTAACTTGGGCCCCAAAGAAGTGATGGACAAGAGGGAGGGATGATGCCCTGTGACAGGAGATCTACTGCTAGGGAAAAGCAGAGTTTTGGTAACCAGTTAAATTTAAACCTGAAGCACTGTAAAAAGGGAGCTGTGAATGAAATCAGATGTGGAGACTGATAGGGCTATGGATAAGGCCAGGCTAATTTAACATTTGCAGCTGCACCATCTCTGCCTTGAAGGGATGTTTTGCGTGGCTTAAAGCAATGATGAAAGCGGGAGATGGTGAGGACAGGGGTGAGTTAACATTTTACTCTGAGTCAATGTTCTCTGCCTTTCATTTGCTTCCTCTACAATACATACATATCACTGTGAAGAACCCAGCTAAACTGAATTGTTCCATAAAGAAAAAAGCTAAGCTTTTCACCACCAAATCAGTATTACCTTAAATTTTGCCAATGTCTGCTGAATGTAAGCATGATCTTGCTATTGGAAATCGTGTCATTTCTCACCCTAAACCATCCATGCTGCTATGTCTTCTCTCCATCGTGAGTGACATTTAGAAGTGGAATATTAGCAGCTGGGACAGAGTCCATATGCTCGACAGAGCACATACTTGGGTGCTGTGCAGATAGCCTCTGAGTTGTGGTGATAATTTGGGGGAAACTTGGAATGCCTCAGTACGTGTGCCAGATTCCTGGATTCTGACCAGGAGGGTATTATTTATAATAAACATCAGTATCATTGCCCTCCACTGCAGTTAACTACCATCTTGGATGCAGATTAGTTTGTGCACTTGTATTGCATGCAGACATATACAAAGTCTAGATTTCTCCTCAAAAAGCTTGATATTTTGGTAACTAACTAAATGCATAAACATATAATATTTCAGGAGCTGGCAGAACTACATCTAGTTCTTGTTACTCTCTCTGTTTCTCTGCACCTTTTGGCTCTCACCATAATTGAAGACAACTGCTCTGGCCACTCAGCTCACCATCTGCAGGATGAAGTTATACATCTCTGAATTAAGGTTTACATAGATGGAACCCAGCTGCCAGCATGTTTCTCACCCTCTGACCTCAGAGTGGCCTCTGCTTTGGCCCAAAAGTTGTATACCTGTCTCTGAGACTACTGGGGATGCTATTTCAGCCGTATTGGATAGCACTGGATTCCTGTGTTGCGCTCTCTAATTTTATGGAAAGGGAAATGAATGGGGGATATTGTGAGAATCAATCTTATGGAGCTAATAGTAAGCTTATTTTACTTGCAATCATGTCCAGAGCAATTAGGTTATTCCCAGAACTTATGCCCAGCATTTTCAGACACAAGCTGAAGAGTACTTTCTGCCATTGTGCCATGGTTCAGAATACCTGTGTATTTCCATAACAATAGAGGTTGGTTTGCTATTTCATTTTATTTTTAGTGAAATGGAATTATCAGAAAATTGTTAATATTTTCATGGACAAGGTTAATTCTCTCAAGTGGCTTCATACCATTAGGTAGGAATGTAACCACTCCAGTGTAGCAGTTTGTTCACAGAGAGAAAAATAACCCTTCAAACCCCTGGCACTAGTTCCATGTTAGAGCTAAATTACTGTAGCAGATTGAAATTAGAGATTTGCATTTTAAAACATGCATGTAAATGAGGCATGTGCACAGATTGGCATACGACAGGAATCCTAATTTGCAAGTAGGCCTTGGGATTTGCACACCCACAAAAATGCAATTAAAAAGTAATGAGGCAGAGCAAATATAATGCAAGACTGAAGAGATGAGTTCAGTGCTCTTACACCAGTGGTGTGTAAGAAGATCTGGGCAGACTTTAAATATTCAGTGTTTTCTTTAATAGGTACCAGGACAGCTGAGGACAACTCTTCACAAATGACCAAGAAAACCTGTTTTGTGTTCTCTGGGCTTAGCAGCTGAGGGGCCCTTACCTCACATGCAATTTGCAGCTTCCCAGGCACAGTGCAACAGCCTGGGCAGCCTGTATTTACCGGGCAGGTGCCCTCCTGTCCCAGCAGCTGAAACATGGGATGTCGTTTTGTCCTGTACCTTGGCAGAGCAATACATAATTTGATTTATGTATATGTATACTCGATTTATGATAATTTATCTTAGAGCACTGCGTGTGCAGTTAAGGGTCATATGGTCGAAGAGGGCGGCTGAGCCTGGCGGCAGTGCCGTGTTAAAGGCCCGTCTCTGCCAGCGCGGCCAGCTTCGCTGCTGGTGGGTGCCGCAGCTGCTTGGGCAGCAAAGTGCGGCCAGCCCTACTGCAGCCTCAGGACTAGTCACTCCAGTACCTTAGGGCTTGTTTCAGAATACAGCATCTTGTTGCATGTAATTTATTTATATTCTTGAAATTTTGATGATTGGCCGAGTTGAAAACTCTAACGTAAAATCTGTGTATCTCTCAGTAAAGGTTGTGTTTTACTGTACTGGTGCTTACTAGTTCACTAACATCAGGCTATCTGACAGCGTCACATTTTACTGTCCTAGCAGGTGACTTTCAAACGTGATGGTAGCAACATACAAACACTGGACTGGATCTTCATTGATATAAGCACAGACGAAGTGGCTGACCCTGACCCAGAGGCCTTTCAGTCAAGCAGGTTCGAGAGCTGTGCTTTGTCACTGCTTAGACCTAGCTTATGTATCATATTTTTTGCTTTTTTCTGCTGTCTTGGAGAAAGCTGCACAGAAAATTTGTGCTGTCGTTTATGCTCTCAGTGCACGTGTATGTATTCTTTTCCAGCCCGATTGCTGGCAGTGTTACAATGCACTAAATAATCACTTTTTTAAAGTTGATTTTCAAGATGATTAAAAAAAAAACATAAAAAGAGTCATGGGGAGGCTTTTCCAATAACATCTTGAACTTGTAATTCTGCAGTGTTGTCTTTGAGCCATTAATGAAATCCATATTGCAGGGATGGCCTTGAAGTAGTGGAGGAAGGAAAAAACAGCTGTATTTGCTATCCTTTGCTATCCTATCTGTGTTTTTCATTATGTTCTCTTTTATATTTGTTTTGGGGTATCCTTTCTGGAGCAAACAACCTGCCCAGGGCTAGTACATTGCAGGGAACAGGTTAAAAGCTTGGTCCAGGTTCTCTGAAGCGTCAGTTGTGACCTTGCTCCCTGTTAAGCCAAGCACGTAAGTGCCTCAGGAGGGAGCAGCATTTCTGCAAGTGAAAGTTCTGGCATAAATATTTGACTGAATTATTGTGAATATATTACCCTCCCCTCCAAAAAAATAACTCCAAAACCCAGCCAGCAAGATACTACCAGAATTAGCCTCATGATCCAGGCATTTTCCACAGCTGATGACCAAGACAGTTTTATTCTCTCTCGAAGTGACACTTTGGAATAATACCAGCTGAATGTCTGTAGCCTGGTTGGAGTGTCTCCTTCCGGACACATAACTGTACCGCCACTCGTGCTGTATGGTATGCGAGGCTGATGCCTGCGAATTTTGCCCATATGCTTTTTAAGAGCACTGAAGGCAGTCGGCCTTGAATTCTGAACAGATAGTGATGACTCAATTAATGATGGACTGAAAAGCACAAAATTCAAGCATGCGCTCGAGTGCATGCATTGGTTGGATATTTTTTCAACAAGCTGTTAGCCAGTCAATGTAAAAAAGTAGATACGCTACCATCATAGAGACAAAGAGATTCTTAGATAACTGAAGTACAATTTGCAGAAGCAGATTTGCAGAAGTAGATTTACTGTGCTTTTTCCAATTTCATCCAACCTCTGACTGTTTATAGTCATTGTGGAGTGGAGGGTTGGGACTCAGATGGAAGAAGAGAGCTGCAGAGAAGGGCTTAATCCAAGTCAGCTCTCTATAGTATTCAGACAAATCTTCCACCTAATGAAAGACTACAAAACTGAAACAAAATTTATTAGACACTGGCTACATTTAAAAAAGATCAAAATAAAATAGGCACATCTCTGCTTGATATTTGGCTTATTTGGTAACTAATTTCTCCCAAACTGAATCTGCACACTTGTAATGCAAAATGTTGTACTTCACATTAAAGTAAGAGTGTTTATTTATGCAGTTTCATTTCCAATAAAAGCTATGCTTTACAGTGCGTTATACAGAATGACAGCGGCGCACTGAATTACAAGGTCATGCTATAGATCATACTCACCCTGCCAAACACCCAGTAAGGAATTTTGAAGTAAGCTGTAGTAAGGGGCTGAGTGGTGAGCAGAGCCAGAAACAATACAGGTTAGAAAAATGTTTGTCTTATTTAGTGAAAGAAGAAAGAGTTTGACTTATTAGAGAGGCTTTTCTTACTATATTCATTCTAGGTCCAGGTCCTGGAAAGAACGTTTGGGATGGGACTTCCTGTAGTTGACACTGATCTGTCCTCAGAGCCTCATGTGTCTTGCTCTGAACTGTGGAATACTTAGTGTGTTTGAAGATCCAACTAGCAATTTATGCTTTGCACTGTTAAACTATCAGATTCTTGCCTTATTCCATGATGTGTGAGGCTACATGTTTTGTGAAAGGTGTCATCCTGTGCATATGATGTGCTACCATGTATCTGAAAGTGGTGGTGCCTTATTCCAGATGTCTGCAGCAGTAATTAACACTCGAGAGGGAAAATCTACCCAAGGGTAACAGAGAGGGTGCCAGAGGTAACCCTGCACACCGCATCGGTTTGGAAAGGGCACTGTGTGCTTGCTGTTCATGGAAAACCAATTTGTACATTAACTTACAGGATGTGTAGAAGGCCAAGGAGTGCCAAACCCAATGTGGCAAATAACTTCTGCTTAGGAGGAGTGCAGTTCAAAAATGGTGGTACCATTTTAGAAATCTCTCTTTTGACCCAGGCTTTACTAGGTTATTTCCCTCAGAAGCGCAATGGAGTCTGATGAAGTGAGGAGCCTCTTTTGTGCATTTTTTTTCTTTGATGCAGAAAAAGCACAGGAAACTCTTTCAGGGATTAGCAGGAGAAGACATCTCCAAGTGTCTTGCTAGTTGTGACTTTGTCAGAACTGCCTGCTCACTCAGATCTATTTTTTAGGACCCTAGTAGCAGTGATTATCTGACTGTGGGTTTAATTTGCTGTTGCCTCTCTCTTTTTGCCAGGCAACCACATCCCTCCATCTGGTTTTGATTGGTAGATTTTGTTAAAACATGAGATTGATTCTTGCAGTGTCCTGATGACCTCGTCCAACTGTTCTCAGCACAGATCACTTTTCTGGAATCTTTTAGTAGCTTCATCTGTGGAGCTGAGTGTCTGCTGTAAATGTGGTAGAAATTGAAGTGTTCTTGCTGCATTTTCCTGAACAAAATCACATCGTTATCATCATCTTCAAATGAATCAAGATCAATCAAGGGTGAAGGATGGAAAACTGAGGTAGGGACAACAGAGTATTAAAGAGTTGGCAATTGAACTCCAAAACAGCGAAGTGACAGTGGGCTGTTACTTTACAAGGGTCTACAAAGGAGCTAAATGGCATCTGTAGTTGATCCAGAGAAAAAGTGGCTATTACACCCAGAACTCTGAACAAGAACAGCGCTGATATCAATGGCCTAAGGTGAGGAGCTTTCATAAAAAAGTATGTTCTCCCTCACCTCTCCTTTTTATTGTAGCTTTTCACACAGGCTACATGCTACCTCTATACACCTCTGAACAGGGAGCTAGCGCTCCTCTTGCAGCTACAGCGGTCACTTTTGGCCAAAGTCTTTCAGTATCACCATGCAGGAGGGCAGTGATTTCACTCAGCTTTAAGGGACTCTTTGCTCCCTGTGGGGAGCATCACTGCCAAGAGTCTGGTTCATACTTTGTCGATAGCTTTTCATTGAGTCTGTAAAGCTAGTTGCTCTCTTCATTCCAGGCTGTTAGGTGACTCAGGGCCATGGTGTCAGGTCAGCTAATCATGTCTTTGCTGTTTTAGTCCAGTTATGCTCTGGCAGATCATCTTGCTGCCCAGCAAGATATTTACACAAAATAGCGTTTACAGCTCAACACACTGGAAACATAACCCATGCTGTCTGGAAACACGAGAAGCTATTAAGAAAGGGCAACTACCATGCAGAGCTGGAGTCTTCCCTTCTGCAAAAGTAGCTGCATTCATCTCCTGGGCCAGATGATCAGATTATGACATGACCCTCAGGCAACGTCCAGCTACAGTTAGCACCACAGCGCTGAGCTGGCCATTAACATGTGGCATGTACAGACAGTGACCAGTGTTTTGAGCAGCTAGATCCTACTCTGATTCCAAAAGCAGCTGAAATGTTATTGTGGATGGGCTGCTCAGTGTGTACTAGGCAGTGGCTGAAGTTACTGCTTCATTGAAAGCTGTGTTCTTGCATAGCATGTAAAGCCAAGGCAGGCAGTAAATGTCACCATCTTAGGGGACACCAATCTGTGTGCTAGTTAGAGATGGATGGCTTTTGCTAGAAAGTACTAGAGCAAATTTTGAGGAAATCTTTCTCAGGAAAAATTCATATTTGTGTCACAGTGGTTAGTGCTGGAATTTCACTGACTCCTCAGTAAGTGAAGAAAAAGCAGATCTGACTGGAGCAGAATAGATTGTATTTACTGAATTCTTTAATTAAAATTCTTACTGGCTTCATGCTGCTTTGGTGTCATAGTTTTAAATTTTTACACTGAATGACAGGAGAAGGGGGGGAAGAGGAAATGTTTATTTAATTCATGCTATAGAATGTAATGACAAGAGATTGTTTCCATACGTACTGTTTTTGTTGACCTTTTAACATTTGGAAATGTCAGGAAATACCATTACTGTAGGTCTATCCAGCTTTAATGCTACAATAACTTTATAGCTATTCACAAGGGAAATTATTATACATTGCTTGAAACAGTGAAGGTGTATGCATGCATACACACAGATCTCTTTCTCCCTCCCTCCTTCCCCACAATATAGACGTCTGTGGCTACATGCAGTTTCTGTTAAAAATACAACTTCTGTGTCCCTGCAATTTTGACTTTGCTTTCAAACCAGCCAGATTTACTGAGACAGAAAAGAGGAATGTTTCTGGGAAGTTTGAAGGAACTTCCAATATTGTAAAATGTATATTTAATGTACTTTGATTAGACAATGGCCAAAATTTCTTAGGTGCTACAAACATTAAAATTAACCTTGTTCTCTTTTGAGGAGGCCTGTTAAGATTCAGAGAGGTTCAGATGGAGGCACTTTGATCCATGCATGGTGTGTTGCCTTTAAAACTGAGAAAGAGGTTCCAGTCGTGACTTTGATACTTACATTGTAAAAACATTGGAGGGTTTTGCTGTGTACGTAATGCACTTTGCTACTCGTAACTATGCAGCAAACATCTGTCTTGTCATCAAGTTGTCTTCACTGAGGCAGAGCTCCATAAGGACTGTTGTTACCTTGGACAGCACCACTCAATCCTCTAATTTGTTCATCTAGGGACATACCCCATCTCATTGCTTACAATTATAAAAAACAAACAAACAAAACCCAAGAGAAAGTGCTTAACAACAAACAGCCTGTGAGATTCTAGTCTAGCAGAAGTCAAAACTTTCAGTGATTTCAGAAGGACAAAGATTTCATCCTTTGGCTAGAAATAACCCAGTAGATGATGGAAAAAAGTCTCTCCCCCCAAAATGTCATCTGAGAACTTCAAAACAAGGAAAATTGAAACCAGAGACCACATGTATGCACATTTTAGAGTATTCTAAAGGATTAAAATTAGTATCATAGACACACAGACACAATCATAGACACAATTGCTGCATGGTTTATCAAACACAGCCGCTTAAATAAGGGAATAACTCATAAGGTTATTGTTAACTTTACGCTGTCCACCCAACAGATATCCCGAGCCATACCTTTGGCTAATGGAAAAAGCTTTTTTGTCTTTAGGAGAATCACAGACAGTTGTGGATCTAGTCCATTTTACTTGTCATGCGTACAATCAAAAAAAAGGCACAAAGCCCCTCAAGTGCAAACCTTCTGGCCATTGCCCTCCTTGCTTCCCCTGCCCTCCACACCCCCAAATATTATCATCTAAAAAAACAGAGGGGCACAATTGTTATCACTCACAACCTCAATTGGATTTTGAAACAAAGTAATTTTGAAATATAGCAAATGAATCCTAATTGTCAGGTGGTAATTTATTACTTTGCAGAAATTTGGAAATTGGAACTATGAAAACTGGCTGCCTTTGAGTATCAAAAAATCTCTTCTATTGGCTGAGGTCAAACTTACAGCTGAGGTTTGTACTGGTCATTCCAAAGAATATATGAAATACTTGGATTATGACACATTTTATCTAGATTGATTTGCATGTAGTAATTTAATTATATATATCTTATGCACACTGAGTAATCTGACTGCCCTTCTGAAGTCTTCATTTTTTAGTTTCTGTGATATAGGTATTACTAGATGTCAGCTTCTGGGTATACAGAACAATAAGGTGTTGATTTTAACTGTATTCAGTCATAATTCATTAAGTGTTTTTGAAAATCATCAATAGTATTTAAAACATGTTTTAAACTGTGATTGTTCTGATAATGACTTAAACTGCTTGTTTTTCATTCACTGTATCAGCTAGGAAAAATCTAAATTAACTTTAAAAAGTGCCATCATTTTAAAATTTCTTGAACGGTATTTGGATCGATACACATGCATACACACAAATACACATATGGAATTCAGCTCTAGGCTTGATCTCAGCCTGTAGAAGAAATTTCTAGTGCTTGTGGATAGCCAGTTTTCACAGTCTTCATTTCCAAAATGTTACAAGTAATAAACTATACCTGACAATTAGCACTGGTATAGTCATGCTGTCTTTAGCTTTGTGGCCTGTATGCACTTTATTACTTAGACTACATAAAGATTTATGAGCTTTAATTATGATCCTGGACAGTTATGTGTGTGAATACTAATAGATATGTTTCATTTAGAGGTGTAATGTGCTTCTAAATTATTATATGTGATTGCTGGCAGTATGTATTGTCTGTCTGACACCCTCCCATCTGCATATTAAAAAGAACTTTCCATTTTTTAACCTGATAGATTTCTGATGAATATGATTAAGTACAAAAATGGTCTTCAGTACATCTGGATGTCAACCTAGCAGTGAACTACTTTGAGACTAGACTTTGTACAGATTTTTCTGGACTATTTTAAGAAGATTTACTGGCCTAGGTTGTTTCTGCTAATGCCTAGAACAGAAACACTGCTTCAGTGTGTTGGCCTGTTCTGAGTCCCCATGTGCTAGGACTGGAGGGATTCCCATACTGGGCCAGAGGCAGGAGAAACAGACCCCTGCAACATGTCCTACAAGGCAGCTATATAAAATAATTGCTTGGTGTAGATGTCTAGTATCCCTTGTGAGGGAAACTAAATGTTGTGGTTAGCATCTAGAGCCTTGCAAATCAGATGGGCAAGATGTGAAGCTGGGTCTTTTCAAACATAAACAAGCTGACCTACCACTGGGCTGTATCTATGAAGGAGAGGAGGGATAGCAGACAGAATTGCCTTCACCTTACTTTTGGAAGTAAGTTTATGAATCCTACTTTCACACGTGCCCTTGCTACTATTAAATTGCCAGGAACTGAAATGAATGTTTGTTCACAATGTGGTTATACTGTTGCACTTGATCACCAAATCAAGGGGTTTGTTTTCCTTTTTCAAACTGCCTAGTTAACCAAAAGGATGCTCAGAACTACCAGCAATTTACACAACTTTGTTATTGAGTGTCTGTAAACCTATGCCAGATTAAGAGCTTTGTAATTGCATTACTTCAATTACTCTGAATGGTTACATATCAAACAGCAGATATATGGATGAAATTATCTAAATGAGGTAGAAATAGCCTTGGAAGAATCACAAAAGCTAATAACTTTGCAACACTGAGGCCTTGCTGTTGCAAAAATGTCAACAAAATTTCCAGATGGCTCTGGTGGCAGGTACTACAAGTCTGTAATCCGAAATGAGATATCACGCATGAAACATGAGGCTCACTCTGTCCTTGCCTTCACTCCTTTTGTTAGTGGAAAAGGTAAATACCTGCCTCTCTGACAGAAGCCTTTGTCAAGAGCGGAATGGTGTTCAGGCAGAAGTGGTAAGGAAAAAATCTGCATGATTTGATGTATACAGATTAACAATGAGTATAGTGTTGAAAATTCCTGGCTTTGGGTCAGTTTAGCATAACACTTGGACAACATTTCTCTGAACGTAAGGTCTTAGTCTGGAAATCTAAACTGGTGATAACAGTTATTTGTTCCTTTTGCTTCTGCCCTTAATTAGGAATCTGTCAGGAGGGGTGGGGGGGGGGAGTAAATGAAAAACAGTCAATCTTTTTCAAATGTCTCAGAAGGTGAAGGTCAACTTGAATTTAAGCTGTGGCTTAAGTTTGATTCGTATTTGTTCTGAGCCAGCCATGCACCCTCATACTTTAATACATCCTGGCAATCAGAAGTTTCAAAACTGAATTTTCCTATTTCTTGCTAGATAGCAGCCGGGTAGCTTGCTGCAGAAGGCTGTAAGAAACCAAGAAAGACAAGAGAATCAGTGGCCACTAAAGGATCAAACAGGGGGAAGTTGGGTGGTTTCATACAGCGAATCTCCTGTGGTAAATGATTTTATGTTGCTCAAAGTCCAAACTCTGGTGCAGTCCATTTTTACTGCTCTTCTAAATACCCTGACTTGTTCAGAAATGCAGTAAAAGGCTTTCGTCTCAGCCCATTCAACTTAAAAAATGGAAAACAAAATCCTCTTAATCCTTCCTTGGATCAGCCTGCACAATGAAGTAGCCAAACTGGTAGTCACGGTATTGCTATGGTGCTCAGGCTGCTAGGATTCCTACACCTTTTCCCTCTCTGATCACCAGTGGGATAAGTCATTCTCTATTAGGTTGGAAAAGCTCAGAAAATAATAACAATAAAAATGTTAAACGTGCTTTGGAGTTTCATTTCACTACTATAATGAGCTTAGCAAACCCTAAAGCAGAGAATACATAATTTTAAACAGATTTTTAAATAGCTCTTTTGTCAGCTCTCTTGGAAGAGGAACAGAGACAGCTGATGATACTTTTGCAGAAGCAGCAGCTTTTTGGACCTGATCCTGCAAGGTGCTGCCTGCCCTGGCTTCTCCTGCCGTTGTCCAGAGTGAGGTGGGCTGGACCTTGCAGGATCAGGCCCTCCCATGGGACAGCAACGGGGTGCCTGCGTGCTCTCGGCAGTCACATAGCACACAATAGTGGCAATGCAGGGAAACCCTGGTAATCAGGCATGGAGACAGCCAGCTGGGCCTTGGAGGAGAACCAGCTCCTTTTTACTGGAGTACGACATTGCACAGCAGTAATTATAGATTCAATAATTTCTCTACCATCTTAAGCTTCTTTAACTCTCCCTTTGACAAATCTCTGTTTTGAACGAAAAAAGGAGAAATAATCTTCTCTATCATGGGATTTCCTTTGGGCGCCTTAAAAAATGGCTATAAAGTAGAGGAGGAAGATTGCAACCAAATACCATCATATCTCTCTCCAGAGTCATCTTTTCTGTTCTTAATCTCATTTGACTGGTGACTACTCAACAGAGCAATAAGAAAAGTATTTAAAGCATCCCAACAAGCCAGCACGGGTTTTTAACACAGGTTAGTCCAATTAGACTATTATGGGTGGCCAAAATAAGATCTCTGTGCTCTTGATAAATCAAATAAATGGAGTTGTGGATGGTCATGCCACAGTGAACAATTTGAAGCTGAAAGCAAGGAAGTTTCTAGTCTCTATTTCTGTCTAGAAAAACAGACAACATTGAAAAGATCTGCTGTTCTTGATATAAAAAAAATAGTTGGAAATGAAACAGATGAAACCATTAGTTTATTTCACTTGAAAGCTTCTGCTTTGAGGAGAGCTATGCCATATTGTTCTGTACAAGGACACCAGATTAATCGCCTTTTCTCTCCTTCACCTTTTATAGTGATGCTACACAAATGGTATCAAGCTGACGGAGAAAATTATAAATATACTGTGGCTGCAATTTAGCAGCATTAATCACACAAATTTAGTAGTTTTAGATGGTAGTAGGTCATCCATTAGCTGAAAAGTTGACAGTTGTAGCATGGAAGCCCAAGTTCAGGCCTCATCTTCCCCTTTCAGGTCATCTATTTCTTTCTCGGCGAAAACATCTGGTCATTTCAAAACTGTAATTTTCATACATTTTAGCTAACAGTGGAATGTTGAAAAGCTGTTCTGAAAAACATAGTTCTTTCCTGTGCCAAACCAGTTGGCCTGGTGTTAGCAAATGTTGTTATAAATCTTCTCTTTGCTTTTTCAACAACTCTAAAACTACAAAATTAAATGCTTCATAAAGACTAGCCAGTGGATGCAGGTTAGTATGCTGAAGAAGTTAAGCACACAAAGCTACCAAGATCTCTTGAAGGCTGCCCCAGTCAACCCTACAGACCCCCATAGCTACCTCCCAAGCAGTGACTTTGGAATCCTTGATGTAGAAAAGAGAATCTTAGATTTATTTTAAGGAAAAAAAAAAAAAAAAAACCCCACACACAAGCGAACCAAAACAAGGCTGAAGATCCTTTTGCTTTCTCTCCCTTCTTCCAAGTGCAGCTCAATATAAGGTACTGGGTGGAATTAGAAAAAAAAACAACAAAAGAAAAGCCTAACTTCAGTCACATGTACAAACACACTCTCCGTTAACAAGTGAGTCAGTACAGATAATTCTTCTGACTAAAAAACTTTTCACTGCCTGTCCTCCAAATCTGAACCCAGCCTTGTGCATAGAGTCATAAATTCTAGGCTGAGTAGTTCCACCTCCACTTTGTTTATTTGCCAAAAAAAAAAAAAAAAAAAAAAAAAAAAGAGAGAGAGAGAAAGAAAGAGAGAGAGAGAGAAGCAGCAACACACTGTTTGTCAACTCAGAAGAGTTAGCAATATGAAGTAAAAGTTTTGGAATGATTTTTTTTCCAAGATAAATTTCACCCAGAGAAAACTGAGGAAGTCAGAGGAGTGCTAGCTGGTGTACTGGTTTATCCCACCACACAAACAACCCAAGACCTTAGGAATGGCAAACCCAACTTCTTGTTCTTCCTCCAAAGAACATATAATTATATGTGCCAAACACAAGAGGACACACTGAAAGTGCTCTACCTCAGCTGATTCTATGGCATGTGGGAAGAGAGTGCTATGTTCACAGACCTGCCTTCATTGGAAACACAGTTCAAAGTTAAGCATAGGGCTATAAAATTGTATCTTCTATTCCCATATAAGTACCACCCTCTATGCTGTGAATGTCACATACATCTGCCTGCAAATCAATGTATTTTTTTAAAACATGCCAGGAAAAAAGAGGATTTATTTGACCAAGAACAGTGGTTTGCTGAAAATTCTAGAAATATTGAAACTTCAGGTCTGATCCAAAATTATTTTTTTAATTATCATTCCATTTGCATGGTCCTGACGATGAAAGCTCAATGGAATGTTCAGCCAAATGAGTTCTCAGGCAATAACGCCAACTCATCAATCCAGAAATATTGGGACCAAAATAAGAGGAAAATACTGACAGCACGTGCTATTTCTTTAGGTCCATGATTGAATTTATGCTCAGAGAGAGGCAGTTATGTTTCAGAAGAGAACAGCTGGGCATGGTACTCATTTAACATGTGGAGGGAAGTTCAAGTTTCTCGTCTATGCAGTAAATCCCAAACAAGGATCCAGCTGCTAGGAGAACTGAGATTCACTCACTCTCATTTTCATTGTCTGTCATAAGAGCTCTTCTGCTCTGTGTAAGGATTAACCAGAGGAAAAATTAACAGCTAACCACAGAGCTCCGAACTGAGTGCTTGCATCCATGGACCAGTTCAGAACAGTTGCTAGCCAGCAAGTAGCTTTTGTCTTGCTCACTAGAGTTAGGAGGCAAAGAGTCAAAAACTCTTCATTTCAGCAAGAGCAGGAACTTGAATGTCTTCCCTGGACTAGGTAAAAATCCTCAAAACTTGCTCTTGGCCAGGGATCTTGCACACTCACTCTTTCTGATTTTACACAAAAAAGATGAAATGATCTTGGTTTCATTTGGAGGAAGACATTTTTAATGTGGGCTGGGAACCTGACCAGATGCTGTTGTGATCACAGAGGATAAGAAGCTGGTCATGTTTTGTTAGGAAGAGTTATCTTCTAGCCACTCCGCAAGTTCTGCTTGTGCTGCTTGGTGGGCTGGTGCCTTGACCACCAGTAAGCGATGCTCAGCAGCACAACAACGAGACTGCTCTTGTGGGGAGAGCACAGCACCAGCAACAAGGGTTGCCCATTTCTTAACCCTAATGTTATCAGTCTCTTTCAGGCACATGCCCTCAGCTCAGCCAAGGCCATCTCCAGT